>NC_140468.1:12309487-13509487 GCF_051167445.1 Perissodus microlepis
CCAAAAGCATCCTTTTAGGATAACTGGTGATTCAAACTTGGCTGCAGGTGTGACTGTGAGTGTGAATGGTTGTGTGTCACTCTGTCTTGGCTCTGTCATGGTGACCTGTCCAACATGTACTCCACCCTTCACCAAATGAAAGCCAAAATACCTCCAGCACTTCAAAACTGTCTTACAAGGTTTTTCACCAGAAAGCTATGTATAATGTTAAGTGAATTAATTAAAGTTCACTGTGAAATCAAAGACTCTGTGTCGTGGAAAATAAAAATGCTAACAAAATGCTGATAGGTTGAAAATTATGCATAATATTACAGAAAGGAAAGTCTTGTAAAATGTGCAAATCTCTAAATGCACATATTTTTAGAGCTACTGATCAGTAGCACTATATTTTTTATTACTCTAACTTCAAGGTTGCTTAGATAGTTGATGAAGTCTAAACAACAAGAGTATACAAAATCTGAGGTCAAACTTCATAAGGATTCTTCAGTCTCCACTAGAGGTCTCTGTGGCTCACCCCCTTCTCTATACATCATATCCCTTCTTAGACACATGTATACACATTCCCCTGTCTCACTAGTGTAAACACTGAAGATCCTGCAGGATAATTGTCACCAGGACTGTAAGTAGAAGCAAACATTTGTTTAAACAATTTATCTATTTAAACTTAAACTGTACCAGATCAGATCAAAGCAGCCTTTAAAGCCAGTCAGGAAACTTTGTCATTAAGAATATTTCAAAATCCATTTGTAACTTTGAGAACATAAATTAACCCAGTGACCCAGAATCTCACATTTTCTGAATAGCCCGAACAAGCGTGGTTCAAAATGAGTCAAAGACTTAGGTCTCACAGAAGAATGAACTACAAGCTTGAGCAGAGGTAGGATGCCTGGCGTGGCACAGCATTTTTCACACACTGGCAGCATGAGGGATGTGGGTCACTTAGCGAGTGGCCAGGATTCAAAACAAAGAAAAGGCCCAAGCAATGGGGTCCACAGGATAAATTTGTCAATGTCTTGTGCCTTAAGGCACCCAGCCTCGCCTGACCCCAACCTCCATTCTCAAGATAAATACCTCTGTCACCATTCACCTTCAGTCCCTGGACACAAATTTAACTTGTCATCCATCATCCTTGTGCAGAGGTATAATTTTCCCCCCTTCCAGTAATGAGTTTAAGACCTCCAAACAGGCCAGGGATGGGACATAGCCGCAGAACATGACAAAGCATTTCGCAAACCAGATTTTTTTTATTTTTTTTGCGTGTGTGTGTGTGGTTGTTATTTGTATAAAATGACTTGATCTCACACTCCCCACCAGAACACTTGCCAACTGGATAAATGATTGACTGTGACATTCATTGCAACTGTGGGTCCATACAAAGTTCAAGCCGTGTAAGGTGTAAAGCTCCGGGTATTTGTTTCTCTCAAATGGCCACGGCTGACAACCTTGTATGATAATGTGCCCACTGTACATCAACTTAATTGACACTTAAATCTGTCAGTAGCCTTACAAATGCCGACCTTCTTTGGGGAACAAATCCTTTTTAATGTGCATTCTTTGTGAGTGATCGTGCATGTGTGAGTGTGGTGGGAGTTCATGGGGGAAGGGAATGAGGGAGTGAGGATACCGAGGAGATAAAGAGAGAAAGCTGTCAAGATAAACAGCACAGTAAAAACAGAACTCTTATCTCGCCTGTACATAAAGCAAGCAGCATCTTTAGCACAAGTTCTAATACTGGTGAATATTTCTATATAAAGTCCTCTAATACAGCCACGGCTGCTGGCCAAGAGCTTGCGCTAAGCAAGAAAATCAAATTGCTTCCAAATCCCTTTTCACCTGTCTGATTAGGATATTTTTGCCATGTAATGTTATTAGCAGCCTGGTTAAAATGGAGCCGCTGTGCACTGGGGGTTGGCTTATTAATTGTTGTTTTCGTGTCACCACTGCTGTGTGCACCCAGTGATTTAATCAGCTAAATTCACTGCCATGGGAGCCGCGGTTCGGGCCAGGTTTGACGCTATAGGTGTAATAATAATATATTGCCAATGAACCTGTCATTACAATTCATTTCTGAGAATGATTTACATATATGTAGGACAAATAACCCTGATTAGCCAAATGGGAAGAAGTTATTATCTCACTGCTTCATTGCATAAATGCAGGCGTTTCATTAATTCAATCTTCACTTGCTCCTCGTGGCCCCTGAATGTCTGTCATCGAGAAAGATTGCTTTGACTCGCCGACAGTTTAGGGCAAAACAGCAGCCCTGTTATTCAATGGACATTGATAAGCACTGAGCTGTGTGCGCGCCTTCTGCTTGATGCTCGAAGGGCAATAATGACCTGGGGGTAGCAGCTTCTTTCTATCTCCCTCACAGGTACAATCTTGTTTACCTCAATCCCCCACAGACTCAAACCTTTCACTCCTTAGAGACCTGATCTGGCTTCTTTATCCTCACCTAAGTCACCTCCCTGGCCCCTTTCTCTAATCACACAGCATCTCGCTACTCTAAAGCTCCATGTTATCTGAAGGGACAAGGCCTCTGGTACTCGCCACAATTAACCTGGGGCCTTGTTACCAAAACACTCAGTGCAGCGAGTCAGTCTCCATGGGCGAATAGTGCAAATGAGGCCTGGCTACCTTGCATTCATTAATGATGTTAATGCTAATGGAAAAGACCCAACACCGCATGCATACGCCTGTAGTGTCTATTTGTACGCTTCCTACAAGGTGCTAAAGTGCGAAGCTGACTGACAAATTAAAAGGCATAAATCTGTTTCAGTGTCCAAAACAGGTGAGATTCGGGTCAGGTGAGATATCTATGTGATCATAAAAAGATTCTACTGTTGTTATAAATCCCCTTCCCAATGTGGAAGGATTGCAATTTCAGGCTTCTGCAGCAATATTTCCTCACAGCCAATCCGCTGAATGACAACAGACAGCCTCAGTGATGCAGAGAGGGGCGGACAGAGATGGATGGATCGATAGGCGACTGCATATGCAGACGTGCCTATTGATAAACTCCTGCTGACAACAGGCGAACACTTTGGGCTCATTGGTGGAAATGTCAGTCATGCTGGCCATTAGTTTGCATGCATTTCAGGTCGGATGTCCTCAACCTGCAACCATGGGGTACTAAGGCCAGCCCACAAGGCCCGTAACATGCCAAAACACTTTTTTATCACTTGTCAGATTGAATTCCACTCGGTGTCAGTCCAGGCTTCTCTGCTACTGTATGTGACAAGGAGTGAGACAGCCTTGGTATTTGACAGTGATGAACAGATAGTGCATACGATCAACTGAAATAGGTCTGATGTTGCTCTTCTCTGAACTCACTGTACAACGCAACATTGTTTTGTTTTTTAATTATGTAGCCAATCGAGGGTTAATTTCTTTCATTTATGGATCATTTGTAGACTGGCATCTAAATCTGTTTTGTAACATTGCTGACGACTCAAAGCACACAGTTAGTCGATAAAAAGCTCAAGCACAAGTTGAAGCTGAGAGAATGTCCTCATATGTGATTTATCTATCTGCATTCAAACATTCAAACAAAGTTAATGAGTACCTGGTAATCAGTCTGGCACATTTAGTGCTACTCTAATTTCACACAATAGTTCGTGGAAACTAAAATCGAGCCACTCCTGGTCATATATTTACAGAATGAGAAGAAATGTGACTCCAATCAGCCACATTGGACTGCAGTGAATTGCTATTGTTTGTCTACCAGCTGTAAATATTGTAAATGGTAAATGGCCTGCATTTGTATAGCGCTTTTCTAGTCCATAGGACCCCAAAGCGCTTTACACTACATTCAGTCATTCACCCAGTCACACACACATTCACACACTGGCGATAGCAAGCTACATTGTAGCCACAGCTGCCCTGGGGCGCACTGACAGAGGCGAGGCTGCCGGACACAGGCGCCACCGGGCCCTCTGACCACTACCAGTAGGCAAACATGGGGTTAGTATCTTGCCCAAGGATATTTGGTATGCATCCAGGAGGCAGCCTGGGATTGAACCACCGACCTTCTGATTAGTGGCTGACCTGCTCTGCCACCTGAGCTACAGCCACCCCGTAGCAATCAGACCTTGTAGTTAAAGGTCTGATTGCTTGTGTAAAATAAAATATCAGACTTGACTTTTTACACGTCAAATAATGCCAGATGCATTTCTAGTCAACACTGTCTTCGATTTGACAAATCAGCATAAACTCTAGGTCATGCTCTGTTCACTGACAGGTAATGGCTCATCACTGTAAGAGCTCCCAACAAGCTGGAGACTGGAGAAGTCATGTTTGTATTCTAACAAGGCTGTTCTGGGTTGGGAATGGCAGTTGAATCTAAATTCTGCTCAGGGAGGACAGAGAAAAATGCCTGATGAATTTGTCAATACTGCAGGAGTGATGGGACTCATATGTGTGTAATGGACTGGATGCTTCTCAGTACAGATTGCCTGTTGAGATAGAAAATTATAATGAATGGCACGGAGGAGCATGGCTGTAGAAAAATAAGGTTTCACCTTCTATTTAAGGACATGACATTGTTGGTTAAAGTCTTTTTTTAATGATTTTGAGCCAAATTAAGACATATGTTGCAGAATAGTCATTTAAGGTTAGAAAATAGTCAATGGCGCCTCTGAAAGCTCATCATAACTGAAGATTTAGGGTTTATTTCAACAAAAATGTCAATACAAACAAATCATAAGCAGTCCTGTAGAACATCTAAAAAGTATTTACACAGTAATCATAGAATTATCTGTTTATTCTGTGTAACGGCCAGCAGGGGGCGACTCCTCTGGTTGCAAAAATGCGTTTGATTTTATAGATTTTATGATTATGGAAAAACAAAGTTACCACATATAAATATGTGTGCAGAGGTTAACACATTTGCGTGTTATTGGAAGATTCCTTGTTCAGGACTGCAAGGCGATAAAAAATTCCTGGAAGGGCTGTGTCAGGAAGGGCATCTGAAATAAAAGTCTGTGCCACATCAAATGTGTGAATCTATCTGATGTAGTCACCCCTTGTAAACAATGGAGTAACAAAAAGAAACTTTATTGAATACAGATAAGTAGGGAGTAAAGCAAATTATAGCCCGATTCAGAGTAAAGACAGCAATAAAGCAGGAAATCCGCATCACAAGTTGCTACTGATTGATGTTCAGCGTGTCCTTGCTTTCTCCGTCAGATGCATGCCTTGTCTTTCACCTCCACCTTAAAAGCACCAAGTTGCATTTCTATATTTACCATTTGAGCCAAGAAGGAGATGGCCAAAATACTTCAAAGCTAACTCCAACAATTTATTATGTCCATCTTTCAAGTTTGTCTTGATTAAAAATATGATTAAATCATTTGACATTTATTTGGTTATGTTAAGATATCTTGATAACTATTTAAGAACCAATCTAACTTTTTTATATTTTGTCACTGGGGTTGTCCCTATCTACATTTAACTATCTATAAATATCGATATAATATCTATATATCATTCATATTATATTAAAAGTGCTAAAAACATACACAAACAATACACCTTTTCATACTAAACAGCTATTCTAACTTTATTTATCACATTTATATCATTATTTTGATTGTGGGTCATCTTCTGTTGTTTTAAAATGTGCTATTTTAATGAAATTCACTTGCCTTGGACCTCATGCAGCACTTCATTTTGTCTCCAATCTTTTTCAGCTTTACCTGAATATTAACTGTGTAACTGTGGAATAATCTCTGGGTGTAAAAACGTAGTCAGACCTTTTAGATTGTATTTTTAGAAAAGTAACCCCACAGCTGTGCAAACCTTTTTACTGAGAAAACACTTTTGTATTACATGGTTTTACATGTTGTTGAATAAAATAAGTACTGTTAGGTGATGGTGAAGTAGGTGAAGTAATGCGTAGTGTAAGGGGTTATTGTACGAAATTCAGTAATCACATTACACTTACAATTATGTTAAGTACATGTGCAGATTCATTCCAAACAGTTCTCATTTTCCCTCATTTTTCCGAACTCGTAATATAGGGATGTGTTGGGTGGCCGAAAGCGTAATATTCCGACGATTTGTCACCTAGCGTAAAATAGGGCTGTTCGATATAACCATATATATCGGATGACGATATAAAAACGTCTATCGTTTCATTTTACGCTATGGTTTGTTTCGTGGTGTCGCAAAATAAACTCTTTACGGCAATATTTTTTCATCGTTTTGATGGTCACTGTAAGAAATTAATATAGCCACTAAAGTTCTCTCTTTCTCTTATATTTTATATACCCACACTACAGACGGACAAACGCCTGTTTTTATGCGTTGTGGTTAGTTAGCAACAACGATGGTAACAGCATCGCGTGTCCGCTTGTTTATGTTCCACATAAACCTTTCACAATAAAGCTCAAGATCCTGTTGAGACTTTTCAAAATAAACTGAATCACGTGAAAGAGCAGATTATTTACGGATGAGAAGTAAAAAAGAGCTGCCAGGTGCTAAAAAATAAACCTTAGACTCAAACGTTAGAACAGGCTTTTCCCCGCAGCACGCCGTGTAATAAATACTCACAAAGAAAACGGCGGCCTTTACAACTTATGTCTAAAAATGTATAGTTTCATGCATTGGTTAAAACACTCAACTCCAGCTACATGACACGCAGCTGGAAACACTTCCCGCAAGACGAGCTGCCCGAGATTCACAGAATTTACAGAAAATGTTACATTTTTGTGATTTGTATCGTTATCGGGATGATAGAATTCTTATATCGGGATATGTGATTTTGGTCATATCGCACAGCCCTAGCGTAAAATGTTACACTTTGTGAGTGAGAATGTGTTGCAGCCATCTTACTTAGGTTACAGAGGTTACTCTTTTAAATTAAGGGCAGACAGAATTCTTCTTGCACTAGACTACAATCACATGATTTTGGTTCATGTGCTGGGACGAGGAAAATAGCAGAGCAATCCATAACTTTTAAAGAATGGAGATATGGACATTTATTTTGCTGTTGCACAAAAGGACAGGAGCACAATAGTAACATTGCACTGGCTTTTTGCAAGCATCTGGACAGTAACAAGTAACAAAGGCAGTTAGCACAGCATTCAAGGCTCCATTTCTATCCGTACATGTTTCTACACTAGAATCATTGTAGCGATCACTTTGTAGTCTGGTTTTGAGCTGGTTTTCAACTTTGCTTTGTGTTGCCAGTTTTGTGATCATACCTAACACCTAAACAAAAAGAAATCATATGTGTGTGCATTTCAGGTCATCTTACAGGGTAATGTGAAAGTAATAAAATGAGCAGTGTCCCATTACTTGGAAGAAAAGTAATGTGTAATGCATCACTTTTTTTTTTATTACAACCCCATCACTGCAAATAGATAGGCAATAAAATAAATTATGAGCATAAGCAATAAGGCGCTTCATGTGTGAAGATTTTATGTTTTTTTTTTTTAGCACTGGATGGTTTCATAGTTACAACTTACAAGTTACAAAAGGGTTTAACACAGAAGCAGGGCTGTAAAAAAGGTTTGAGTAAAACCTTGGATGAATAATAGACTGCTTCCCAAGCAGCAGCACTCTTGGTGGTAGGAGGTTAATATTCTCACATGTCATTAGGTCTGCTGGCTCGACTGATGGCTCATTGAATCAGGCAGCAAATGATTTCCTCATGCTGCAGAGGACAGAGCACTTCAAAGGGAAGGGGCTGAGGTCAGGACAGCACTCCGCTTTGATTAATGACCGGGGCTCAGCAGAGGTTGCCTGTAGGTAAGAATGTGACGGTGAATTGGATGTGAAGGGGACCGACTTTTGAGCTAGATTTGACCCACCTCCAGAAAAAAACTTGCAGATACCATCACACAAGTTGGTTTGATGGGTTGTGACTGGAAAACTTGCCTCCTCTGGCTTATACAATCATTAAAATTAAACACGCTGAGTGACAGGATTAGCTGATATCATTTTACACTTAAATAATGAATACAGAAATATCTGCTATCACTTTTAAATGTAAATCTTATGTATGTCTTTATGAAAGACACATTGAATTAATGCTTTAAAAATAACTATGTGATTGTTTTAAGACTTCTCTGGGACTTGAACACACCACCACCTGGGTTTCCAGTCTCCTGGGCCCCATTATCACCCTCCTTATGAGTTTTTGACTCAGCAGAACAAAACGTGACTGCCTCAATCTTTGATCTCTCACACGCTGACACAAATCCTTTCAAGCCTCTTAACGTTCCTCTGCTAAGGTAATTAGCACTAATTAAAAGGTTTCCAGCTGCCTTGTGTGCATTTTTTTGTTCCTCCGTAGCACATTGTCCTCACAGGTGCATTTCCTATGTTTACTGTGGGCACGTCATTCACATTCCTGCCCACTTGTTCACAGTGCATGATCAAGGAGATTAGGACTATTGTTTGGGGAAGATAAAGGAGTAAAATACCCAATTTACTGCCAAGGGGAAGCCATTATATGAGTTCAACACATCTGAGAAAAGACTTTTCAAGGACTCAGTGAAGATAATCCAAGTGAGAGGAGTGACTTGACAGGAGCTTAATTTCTGTCTGTATTTGAATCAGTATGTTTGCTTTCTCTATTTGTTTAATAGCCACAGTTTTCTTGTTTTGATCATAAAAAGTTTTACTGGCTCACTTTCTCGCAATCTAATCCTTTTTTTTTTTTCAACCTGGTTGCTTGCTTGCAGTGAAAACAGATTATACTTCCTGAGTGACTAAGTATTTCCTGTTGCCTTACCTCTCCATTATTCAAAAAGAACCAGCTAGCCACATGACGGCCAATCTTGTAAATTCACTTGCAAGTCAAGGAGCCATAAACATCATTAACCATCATTTCCCAGCCCACTTCAGCTACATGTGAAGTGTTCTTTATTGTGTAATGAGCCAAGAATCTGAAAAGATTGCCACTTCAAAGCCTCTCTTGAAAGCTGTCGCCCATGCAGCCTGCTGACATGTCAAGCTGGGATTAAACGTCCCCCATAATCATTTCTTTGTTTTCAAATGAGCCTATTGTTTATCTGCACCTTGGGTGACAGCCATCAAGGGCACACAGCACTGCAGCGGCACAGGAACTGGCGAAACAGATACTTAATGTACTTGTAAAGTATTAACTTCAGCCAATATTCAAGTTTTTTTCCCTCTAGTTTGGAGATGTTTGTAGCTCTTGGAAATTCTGATTTAGATTTGTACTACTGCCAGGATTTTCTGCCAAAAAAAAGGCAATTTAGGAGATTTAGGAGAAGGAAATATTGATATGCATATCATTTTGGAATGGATGAGGTACTTGTTGTATTTATTAGCTGGCCTCAGAAAGGGACGAAAAACTCATGTACATCATACAAAATTAAATCATCTTTACTCTTTTTCTCTTTTCTTTTACAAGCCATTTTAAGTGTTATTTAGAGCACACAAGAGCGACTATAAGTCTTATTCAAGTCTTAGATCTATTGTTATGCAGGGAGATGCTCCCTCCATCGAGTCTTGGAAAAACAGGTCTTTGTCTAAGACCAGCAGTGTGTCATCAGCGCTGGGCCTCCAGTGAGGCAGACATATTGAGCCTAGGCAGCAGGGGGACACTTCTCAGAGCCTTTAAGAACTACAGTAAATCTTCAAACAATTTATGCAAACAAAGGCCGCTGTGTAAGGAGGGAGAAAAGACACAGGAAACAGATGAATAAGCAACATCTATTACCAGGACCTGACCTTGAGAGGCCTGGACCAAAGCACACATTTCACACCAAATGACTGCAGATTGGGTCTGACAAGCTTGCAGAGGAAAGGTGAGGTGAGCCCTCACAAGGTTACCCCCCATACATTTCTTGGGAGGCGAGAAAAGTTGGAGAAGACAAAGAGGATGATATGAAAAGAGGTGAGAGGTTAAGAAGTTATGAATGACTTATCAGGATAACAGATGTTGGCTTGTTTTATCGATCCATCCATTTTCTTCCGCTTATCCAATTCGGGGTCACGGATAGGGAAGGCTGGAGCCTATCACAGCTAAAACTTAAGGTGGAGACCAGATTATTCCAGGCAAAGATTCACACGTACAGCCAATAAAGAATCATCTTTTAACTTAACTTACATGTCCGAACTTTGACTTCAGCCTGTGGTGTTTGCATGGAGAGAACATGTAAAATTCACAAAAGACCCAGCCGCCGGATTCAGACCTTCTTGCAGTAAAGCAACAATGTTAACTACTGCATCACTCTGCTGCTTTGACTTGTAATGTGAGGCGAAATGCCACAGTCTGAGCATCAATGACATACGTATGGCTAATGTATGGCTAATTAAATACTATTTAGAAATAGGGAAAAAGATCAATAATAAACAGGAAAATCCTGGTTTTCACACAGATCTGTGTCTTTGAGAATTATACCACATTCATGATATCATACAGACTCAAACTGTAGCTGTAATTTTGAAAAATCACAGAGGAACTCTACAGTGTCTATAGGAAGTAATAAATAGGTTCACAAGTGTAAACAGTTACCAATCATAGGCAGTTCAGTGAAATTCAAATACTACGAAGAAAACATCAATACTGCTGCATTAAAGACCCTTTAAAGTTTGCTTATTTCTAGTTAAACTTGTAAGCAGTTTGCTAAAAACTTATTTGGGCTACATTTCCTGTGAAGATAACAGTCTTCTAATATAAAGGCAGTGCTACTCGCATATAGGTGTACAAAAAGTAATCAATCATCAAGCAATTCAACGATGGCTATCATAATCATCTCCTATCTACTCTTGTTTGCATTCATGTTATCAGAGTTGTGAAAAAATGGAAGCCATTGTGGTTAAAAGCATAGGGGACAGCCACACTGACTCAAATAGCTCCCAGTAAACACTTAAAATTGATCTCCCTACAACATAACCTGAGTGATGACGTGCATTTGTACTGAGCAAAATAATAGATTCCTCCTTTTTGCATACCAAACACATGACACACAATTAATTAAATCTGAGTCACCGCCGATTAGCCGGCAAAGAAAGAGGTGCTAAGCCAGGTCTGCCTACTACTGACAGCAAATGGAAATGGACAAGGGCAGAGTGCAGTGAAAGTTTTACATCAGCATTACCGTGATCAGACCACTAATGCAACAAAGTCATTTATTCTATCAAGAAGATATGCTGCTTTTCTGGTTTAAATCATTATAAATTGAGCACTTTTTGTCAAAATATCACTAAGTACTAAGAAAACAGGGAAAAGAAACACAATTCACAACAACAGTTACCTCGATGCTTTATAATGTAAGCATAAGACCCTACAATAATACAAAGAAAGCAGAGAAAATGACCCCCTATCCGGTCGTTAAGTCTGACGTCACTAACCGTGTCTGGGCCTAAACTCCGCTGCAGGTCCATATATCAAACGATCACTATGGCATTACTGAGAGTAGAAAAACTGTCTAAAGTCTTTCATCTTTAATAAAATGATCAGCGTTCTGCTCTACCAGGTGTAACAATTGAGTTTAACATCCAGGCATCCATGAAAACGAAATTTATGACATTTAACGGAGTTAAAGTTAGCAGGAAGTTAGCTCGCTAGCTTCTATCTAAATACAATATAGCATGTCCTGACTGCGGGGTTTTGGAAACAAATTAAAACGTACAGCTCTGCTATCACTTCCAACATAAATGAAGACAGAAAACTAAACAGCAGTGACGTTTGTAGGGTTACTGAAGTTTGGCTAGCTGGTAGATAATGATGTGCTATGTGACCGCTAGCGACACAGCTATGTTAGCATAATATAAACAAGCTAACTTTTTTTCCACTTGATAAAAGTTAACATGAGTGTTCTCAGTGGTCAGGAACAAATGTAATCGCATGGCAGGATGCTGTAAAAGGACAAAACTTCAGCCAGGAGAACAACTGAGATAATCCATCCACA
Source organism: Perissodus microlepis (assembly GCF_051167445.1). Taxonomy (NCBI): domain Eukaryota; kingdom Metazoa; phylum Chordata; class Actinopteri; order Cichliformes; family Cichlidae; genus Perissodus; species Perissodus microlepis. The sequence continues at coordinate 12,321,379 of NC_140468.1, forward strand.
ATACGAGATTAGTCATTCATATACTGCTGCATGGGCTGGGCTGTAGTTACATCCTAAGGTTTTAAAAACTGAGCTTAAATAAATGATTAGCGGTAATAAAAGCCGAGGGAGGTCAACAGTGATCACTGACTGTTTTAGGAGCTTTTTGAGATTAAATAGAAGAAAATACAAAACATTAAACATGTTAACAACACAAAAGCCATATTAAACGCAGACTACCTTAGGCCCGGAAGTAGGATTCGTCACGTCATCACTTAACGACCGGATAGGTAAGTGCTTTGGTGACAGTGGGAAGGAAAAACTCCCTTTTAACAGGAAGAAGCCTTCAGCAGAACCAGGCTCAGGGAGCAGCCCTACTGTTTAGTTCCATTAATACAATTTTAAGGAAATAAAAAAGATCAATAAATGAACAGTTTGTCTTGTGATATACATATCTCACCAGTATGTATTTATTTAGAGCAATAGCAGCAAGGACCAGTGAACAATGCTAAGTGCCTGAACACAGGCCACTAACTGGGAGCTATTAAAATCTTTGTTCTCCAGGAGCATAACTGAAGGCCTAACTGAAGTATTGAGCCTTTTAATTAAAAAAAGCACCTATGAGTTTTTTCCATGACTAACTTTTCTATGCTCTGGATGCTGCTGCAAGAAAAAAATGTGAAATAATAACCAGCCTTTTTCTGCACCGACTGTCACAACATTAAGAGACACTGCAGACTTTTTACTACTGGAGGGGACCGAATTCTAAGGCATTACTCACAATAATGCATATGTTATAATCACAGAGAACTTACTTAAAATTCAATTCACTTTGGCATCATTATCATGGATCAACATAATGAATGACTCCTTCAGAGTATGGTAATTATAATTTGATAAATCATCAGCAGAAAATTAACTAGATGTCAAAACATTCATTGGGAAGGGTGATGAATCGAGGATGATTGTGGTGATGAATTGTGTTAATCTGCGCAGTATGTATCCAGTGAAATGGCTAAACAGCCCAAGATGGATGGAGCACAGAAGCTGCAAGGTCAGACCACAAAGCTGCAGGAAGAAGAGAAAAAAGGAAAGCGGTGCCTGCGTGAATGTTTTATTATAGTCGATAATTTTCTCGTTTTTGTTTCATTAATACTAATCTGTTGCGGGTAGTGTTGAAACAATTAGTCGATTAAAATTAGGAATCCATGGGTGGATCAAGAGGAAATTAATCAACATTAAATTTAAATGATCTGTTTATTATTTTACATTATTTATGACACAGAGATGAACTATAGCGAATCTCAGCTACTTGAGTGTGAGAATTAGAAAACAAATAATATTATTGGGTTTTAGAGGTAATGTCACCTGGAGGTCTTGGGACTAACCAAAATTTTATCATTTCAAAGATCTTATTGACCTGCAGCTATAGATGGACCGTGCATTTAACTGGGCTAATACTAAAAATACTGGCAGCAAAAAGCCCCCCACCCCCATCTTCTACCCAGCCATAATCGTGATTCCCTTTTGGATGTGAAAGATGTGGCTGCTAAGTGAGAGAGGTCAAACATGAGTCCAGATATTTATTACATGTGCTGAAACCAGATGGAGGCAACACATTCATCACAGCACCGTGTCACTGAGGTAACACCCGTTCCACATAAAAAGCGGCTCCCTCTTCTCAGCACGGCCACTGGCCTCTGCTGGTATTTACAGTGACCAAGCCTGCGTTGGTCCGGCAGCCAGTTGCCTTAATCATCTCCACCTTGCGCCGCCCGGCTCTCACTGACTGTGGTTATTTTTAAAACTTTTGCTTTTATCAATACTTTCTGCTCTGCAGCTGGAGATATATTAAAGCCACAGCAGGGCAAAGAAGGGCGTTTCTGACACTTGCTCCCTCATTTATCAGTCCCCTTCATAGGCCCCGTCAGTGACAATGAAAAGATTTCACAATACCGCTAGGCAGAAACTCATTCCACCAGTCATCCATCACGCTCAGCCCAGCGGCCGTTCCACTGACCTAATCGGTAATGCCTGGCTGAATGCTGGAGACTTCTTGAAGCCCCCTCCCCTTCATTAGGCCTAGTTAGAATTAGGCAAGTCATAGGGCTGAGTCTTGTTACTGGGTGGGACCTGCATGCTTTGCAGTCTCTTCCCATTTTGACAATAGAAGCCACATCATTATTTTAAAGCAACTGATGTCCATGGCCCTTAAGCCCAGGAGAGGCTGCAGTATTGCCATCCATCACTGCAATGCTCTTGGAAAAGCAATCATAATTTCAATTTTTAGTATGATAAAAAGATTTATTCATTCGTGTATCCTTGAAAGAATAAAAAAAAGGAGTACAACAAATGAGCGGAAAATACACACCATTAACTATCCAATACACAAACGGCACATAAAACCACACCAACTGAAACAACAGCAATAAATATTTCACGGCGCTCCCAACAGAGATAATTTGTGTTTCATTTCAAAGTTATATTTTAGCTGGGAGGGGGGTAAATCTGTCTAAATCAGCCTCTCGCTGGCTCGGAGGACTTCTTCAGCAGTTCCCCATCTCCCACTGAGGAGCGGTAGGTTCAGGTTCATCCAGGTCACAGAGCTGCTGAGAGTTCGGTTCCAACTCTGTGGCTCTGCCAGCCCCGAGTTCAGGCAGCACTCTGTTGAGCGTTAGTTAACACACAGGAGGACAGCAGAGGGTGTTGGTGTTGGGGTGGTGGTGGGTGTTCGGGACTGCTCTCTGACCCAACACTGGCTTTTATGGAGAGATAATTCCCTAACCCCCACGGCTGAGTTTTCTGGCACATCTCCCTTATCTGCAACACTCCTTTTGCTGCTCCATCTATTACAGCTGTCTAATGTGACCTGTCTCTTTTGTAAGTCACTCAAGGAAAACTGTGTGTACATCTTGCCAACATTTGGGTCAAATTAAGTTTGAACAAAGATCTTCATTGTCTTATATCTAAAAAGAATGTAAAACACACAACACTTATCCTCTCAGTGCGGTGCCAATGCCATTAGGAAGGGAAATCAAGAAGCACTTTGGGCAACAGCACAACTTCAGAGAAACACTCTACATCGGCTCGTTCGTTCAAACTAATTGGGCTGAATGGTTTTAACCATGTCCAAATTAGCCTTGAGACAGAACATTAAGAGACCCCAGATGAACTCCCAAACCAGCTGCAATCTGGGGATGTGAAGACTTTTCTTTTTCTTTTTTGGAAATCTTGTCAGTAAGAAATCCAAAACAGCCAAAACTTGACATGTTCACTGACTGCTGCACTTTGGAGGCTACAATTGGCACTAGTAGTGGATTAACCAAGAAGTAATGAGAGAAAAATAACCTTTGACTTAAACTATAGAGAACTGAAACTCCTGATGATTTTGAAACAGTTCTGTATTATTCTCTGATGTGCCTCGCCTTGTTTGTAGCCACAGGCAGAATTGTTGTTTGTGGATGCTGTTTGGCAGAGGTGTTGAGGCTGTGAGAGCCCTGCTGATGGGCCAGAGGGTTTTTGCCTGACCTGTGTATATTCAGAATGACACGCAGGCGGATGCAGTGAGGTGTGTCACTGGTAGTGCATGGCAAAAACATTGTGATTTCACTTCTGTATGTATGACTCTGCATGCAAAATTAATTATAAAATTTACCTCTGGACCATAACACCTGTCAGGCTGTTCTTTCTTGTACTTCTTGTGTTTATTTATTTAGGTTTATTTATTTACTTGGTGGAATGGGTGAGCAGAAACTAAGAATCAAATGCAACCAAAAACTGCAGTTCCTCTAGTGGCCACTGGTGTCACTCTTCATTAGCTGACATGAAATGTCCCTTAGAGTAGAAATAAACACGTTTACTGGCTGGTACAAAAAATAATTTTAGCTAATATAGCTAATTTACCATTTTTTACACTTGTAGCAGGGGAAAACCTTTATTAGTAACCAGTTTAATATGCGTGAAGTTATGGCTATCAGCTAGGTTTCACCTCTGCTAATTCCAACTCCCAACTGGGCCTTGACCATGCTAGTGGTGCTGGTTTCTTCTGAAACAGTTTTTGAATAGGTTAAAGTTAATTTAACCTTTAAGTTACAAAGCCATAATTAGCATGCATTTATGTCTGTTAACTGCACCCATACAGTGTTTGGATGCTGCTTGTTAACCAAGCTTGCGCATGTTAGATAATAACTTAGCACATCACCCCGTCATCTATATACAGTCACTTATGCCACAGAGAAATCAACATGGTTCCCCAAAAAAGGGGTGTCACATTGGCTTTGTACATGATAGAAACTCAACGCTATATCTTAAATTGTTAAGAACACCAATTTGTTTTAGCACTATAATGAAAAAGAAGTGCTAGCATGTTTAGTTGTCATGTCAGAGTTGGTTGTTTCACCCTGATTAGGTTGAATTATCCTTGTGTAAACAAAGTCAGTACTGAAATGATGAAGGAAGTTATGTTCCAAAGAGTGAGCAACAAATACTCCCTAAACCCTGTGAGGCTAGTAATGCGCATATCCTATTATTCTGCTAACTATCAGCAATTATCTCCCTGTCAAAGCTCCAGGTGACAAATTCTCTCCATATCTCGCCTGGCACTATCATCAACCGGACATGAGCTTCATGTGATGGAAACTAAATCACTGGCTCTGCTCACAGCCCTGACAGACAAATGGGATGCCTTGGAAAACCGAGGCCCATCACTCTGGGTTGGGAAAGGAAAAAAAAGTCTCTCCCTCCCAGTTGACCTTTTTTTTTATTCGCTGAGAGGGGAGATTAAATACCACAGATTCTGTATGTATGGTCTGTTTCCAAAATATGAGAATTATTAATGGCTTTTGCAGAGGGCCCGTTTAATCTTCTGCCAAGTTGCAGTCATCGTTTTTACTTTGGGATGGTTTTTTCTTACAGATGGTCCCAGAAAAACAGGAACTGTGCTTTATCCTTACAGCAAAGGCAAAGGAAGTGTGTGGGCTGAGTCTGGGCGGCAATAATATGACAGAATAATCACCCCTCTCGAGGCGACATAGCGTTATGATGCAAACATTATTTTAAAAATTTACCACTCTGCATGAATAGATGTGAACATTCTATAGAACTGGCAGGGACGCCAAACACACTTAGCAACAAATTTGCTTCAGGGGACGCTTAATTGTTTCACACCTCCACCAAGGTTTTTCTTTTTGCCGCATGATCATTTTCACCAGCTGAGGATTAATATCCCATGTTGTTATCAGCAGTGTGCTAGTTTGGACCAGAGATGTGAGAAAGCGCACCTCCCCTGAAGTGAGCATACCTACAGCCACATGCCACTTTTCACAAAGAGGCCACAAATCAAGTCCCAAAGCCAGAATGACGACTCAATCACAGGGGCTTGACACAACTAGTAAATTATTCTCTTGTCTTTTTGACCTCTTGGCCCATTGAACCTTGGCTGAACAACGTGCTTGCTTGATTTAAAGAGATCCAAAAAAAAGTGCATTTGCAACTGCATAACAGTATTTGCATCTCACTGAAATGAACCCTGCTGGCTTTGTCAGCAACTTTACATTTTGCTCCTTTTGCATTCTACTTAAGCAGCAAATAACTAAGGCCACTAAGTGATATGCAGCCTGCTAAGCCTAAATGAAAAGAAAGCCAACTCTAATGATGTAACTGTTAATTGCCTCAACTACAAAACAAGTCAATGATTTCATTACAGATAATGACTATACAAGATGGCCAGAAGGGTTACCTGAACTAATACCATGTTGGTTTATTTTTTTTTTAATATTTGAAATATTTGAAATATTGAGATATAGCAACTGTAGTGGTTTGAGGACAAGGCAGATACCTATTTGTGGTTTGTGCATTTTTAGAACAAATGAGACAAACTATTCAGAGGAATCAAAGAAGTTTCTTGACTACAGAACTGTGAAGAAATTATTTCTCAAACTTGAAAACAAAAGGATTTTTTTTTTTAACCCACTAACACCTAGTGTATCATATTTGATGCAGGAGTTTTTGAGAGCTCTAAGAAACCTGATGTACACAACCACACACACTCCAAAAAAAGGCTTCACATGGTTAATAGCAAGGTCATAAATAATAAAGGTTCGCTACCAAGATGTTGCCACAGTCATGATACATGGTTGACAAAAATAAAGACAAAATCAGTGCAGAACAAGGACTATTTTTTCCATTCTGCTAATACACTATTAACACACTACCTTCTCAAAGTCTGGTCCTATATTGTCCAAATGCAACTTGAACCTGTGTATTATATAATGTTAGTTCGACTTGAAGTCGAAGTCTGAATTTCCAAGTTCCCAGTCAGAATTTTCAACTAGAACACCCCTCAAGTTAGGATTTTTAACTTGGAAAGTCTGAGAAGCCAACCAGGGCTTAACAATCCAAGACAGCGACTGTGAACACAGTGAAAACAGTAGAAACTGTTAAACCTTTTGATCTGTACTGCCACTGCTGTATATTTTGGACTTGCTAAATAAGCCACATGGAGACCATTGACCAGGCTCTGTCCAATAACGTGCTGCAGCAGTGACTTTAAGAGTTTAAATAAAAAAAAAAAAAAACAAGCACTGCGCTGTTTTGCTAGTGACGCATGAATGGCTCTACCTTGCTAAGAAGAAAAACAAATCTTGTTTTTCCTTGCTTTTCCAAATTTACCACAGGAGCATTCTCAAGTAGTAAAGTTGTCTGTGAAGTCACTCCCAGCTTCAACATCCAAAGCAAGCTTGTAGCTAAAAGGAGAGACAATACACACCTTATATTCATTAAAAAGCCTCACTTTAGGCAAATTATTATACTTTAGAGCTTTCTGTGGAAAGAAAAGTTGGTTTTATATAAGTTAAAACAATGCAGCAGTAGTTCTGATCATGTTATCTGTAAAGTGACTGGTGTTCCGCCTTTAAGGCCCCAGACACACAGAGCCTATAAAGACCAGTCACTAAGAAAAAAATGTGTATTCCCTGAACAGTTCATGTGTTATTGCTGCCAGTTGCTACATGAATCTGGTCGCAGAAGTATATGGCACTGCACCCTTTTTGCAACCAATTTTACCCAACAACAGCCAGCAACCAACCATTTGGAGAATACACATTTTTCCCAAGTGAGATTCACAGGGAGTCCTAACCAGTTTAGGCCTGTGTGACTGAGGCCCAGAAAAGGTCAATTAGGTCACTGTACTGGATAAAAATGTCCCTCACAATCTCTCCAGTGTGTGATATTCATGAAGATAACAGTCAGTTTTCTGAGCGATGTCTTTACCGAGATGTGCGTGCATGCAGGCAGAAGTGATTCAGCGCTTATGGGATGATTAACATGTGGTGTTGTTTTTGTGTCTTTAACTGCACAAATACCAAAGGTAATAGGTTACATTTTTTTTATTATCCGAGAGTAATACTCTCCTGGTTACCTAAGAGGGCAGAATTAGCTGTAAGGTATAATAATCTGGTAAGAGCTCTGGATTTTATAAAGCAGTTTTGTTGTTGTTTGGGGATTTTTTGTTTAGTATTTTACTGAAACTGTACCAAAAAACATCTGTTACAAATGAAGACAGCACACAATGTAACTGTGTGTTTAAGGCTTTTTAATAAAGAGATTTGTTTTCCCGATCAGTCTATAACAGCTGATAGAGCCTGATGGAAAATGCATCACATTGTTAATCCGAATAATGAAAAAAACTTTTAAGGTGAAATTTTGTCTTCTCAAAAGAAAAAAAAAAAAGTTTAATCCATCAAAATGAACAGGGGAGGATGTTAACGTTTCATTAAGTATTTATGTTAGTGGAAATGGTTTGGGAAATTGACCAGAAACTGACCAATAATGCAAAGTTAGTTACTTTATCTAGCAAGAATTGGGAAACCAAGAAAAGATTAAGACGCGAACAGAAATAACAGCCTTTTGTCTGGTCCATAGCTAGTGCAAAATTCAGCTATCGGAAGGGTTTCTTGTATTCAGTTACTGTTCCATTAAGTTGAGAGAAGTAGAAACAGTTTAAAGTCCATCCAGGGCTTCTTCTCTTTGGGGGTCAGTCACAGAACAAGAGGTGCTAAAGTGCATCTCCTTGTTGGCAAGTTACTCGTTGAGCAGCTTCGCCCACCATCGCAAACCCGACTGGGAAAGGTGACTCCAAAATGTTCTCTATCGCTACAGCTTGAACCCACATCAACGCAGGCCTGTCGTGAAACGTGATGCTACTAATTCCTTTGCCTTGTTCAGGTTTCCTTTGAAAAGAGATTGAGTTATTGATACAGCAAATCCATCCACCAGCTCCCCTGCGAGGAATCAAAGCCATCAGAAACTGTCTGTTACATAATGGTCTTTTTGCCCTTGGCATTCAATCGGCCCTTGCAAAGAATCCATACTGAGGGACATTCACATCCCAGTGGGATCCAAAACTTAATTAGTAGCTTCTACCTTGCTTTAAAGGCTGCTCCTCCTATCTTTACCAATATATCACCTGGCAGTGTCCACTTTCAGACAACTTCAGTAGCCTTTTCTCTCTGACCTTGGCATTTCTTCTCAGCCGCTGATTATTGATAATTTTCTGGCTGTGGTGCCTCTGCTCATTTGTCATGATTATTGCTGAATTTTTAAGCTGTCATCCATGAGCATGGATCAATGGTTGTCGACTTCCCCTTTGTCATATTGGCAGCGCAAACAGCCCTTCCTCTCTAAATGAGGCTCCTCTTGCTTCTCTATCTATTAGCTGTCTGTCTTACTGGGCACTTGATCCGTTGTTAGGTCAGTCTATACATCATTCCTCCAATCAAGGCATGACATTTTTATATCATGCATGAGAGAGAACCAAGCGGATGAATGAGCGTCATACTGTTTGCTCTTTTTATATGCTGTTATATATATTTTCACTAATAGTTCAAACATTTAGGCACCGCATCCCTCACAAGGTCAGTGCGGGGCTCCTTATAGATAACAAGCTTCTCTAAATTACCACAAGAGAGCCAGAATTCACTTTGAATTGCATTTTTAATAAGATGCAGTAGACAAGCCAATTGCTCAAGTGTCAAATATTCCATGTAATAAGGCCAGATCTGTCCAACTGATTAATGAATTGTCACAGCAAAAGGAACCAGTCGTAACTGGTAGCAGCCAGCAGCGGCTGACAATCCGTCTCCTTCGTCTTCTTGGTTTGTACCTGCAGCCAGGCCAGTGGCATGCCGGCTTCGCCCAGCTCTGCCACGTCTCTACCTATTCCACCATATTCCTTCTTCCTCCCTTGACTAGCTGAACAGGTCTGACAGGCGGATTCCTTTTCTTTTCAATGTATTAAAGGCACTTTCCTGCTCTGACAGCCTGCTCTGTTCTGCCACCTTCTAGCTGGGGCTTCACACTACTCTGGGCAGCCACTGTGTCTTGACAGACCACTGTCACTTCCCATCATCCTCTCTGTAGATCCTGCTCTCCCCCTTCTATGCACGCAGACCCACTTTCCAACCAGTGCAATTATTTTTTTTGACAAGCCATCCATCAGCTTTAACTTTAAAGCACTTTCCACTGATACCCATTGTTACAGTTCTGTGCCTTTTTATGCAGGCGGCAGGAGAGAATATGATACCAGACATTCAGACTACCCAACCATGTAAATCTACTTTGTTCTCTTTTTTTATTTCCAATTTTATGTTCAATTTTTTGCCAAATTATGCATATTTGTTGTGCATAATATGCCCTTGTCAAATCCAATTAACATGTCCTCGCTTGCGCAGTGAGAAAATGTTCAAATTTGCAGGTTACTTGAGGAGTGGGGAACTAGTCAGACTTAACTGTGCAGCTTAACTCTTCGTATGAGTCATGACAGAGAGTGCAGCGAAAGTGAGATCTACTTTGTTCTAGTGTGCGAGCCATAGACAGATCTAATAACACTTAAATAGCCATAGAAATCGAGGGGAAAGATTATGGAGCGTCGTCACCTCTGTCACAAACCTTTTGTTTTTAGTACCTTCAGATTTACAGTGGACAGTCTTTTGGCTTGGAGCAAAGTTACCACCAATAACTGACATCGGTATCAACACCAACCTGATCCATCTTGCGCTGGACTTATAATTAGAATGACAGCTTAGAAAATCTGGTCTGATGCAGGATCTGTCTTATGCCGCGAGGAGCCCTAATTACTATCTCAGTGTGAGAGTTAATGATGAGAGGTGGGAGCAGCATCTGGGAGACTCGAGGGGACGATCTCTCCCTCAGCCTGTGACATTTGGTATGTCCTAACAACTGGGCCACCTATGGCCCTCAGTGGTCCATCCTGCTGACACACACTGTGAAGGAGTGATGTTTGGTGCCAAATGAGGTTGTAGCCTCTTGTTTATGTTGTGATTTTCAACTTTGATGAAAGTAGTGTGCTCATAGAAAGCATGAAATAACTGTAACAGTTTACAGCTTGTTATTTAGGGATCATAGGTGAAAGTTCTTGCAACTAAGCTAAACCACCATGTAATTTTAGGTGGGGTAAGAATCATCAATAGATGACTTTTATGAATTTAATTAATGTTAAATTTATAGTAAAGTTAGTGTTACAAATGTGGAAGAGAGGACCAAATTCTCAAATTGCAGGAGCTAAAGATAGTCTCTGTGTGTGTGAGCATAGTTACAATTTTGTTATTTTGTGTCAGACATATATAGATACTGTTACAATGGCTCATATTAAATATGAGCAAAGTTTGAATAATGAGGCCTGGATTTGTGCAAGTAATCCAAAATGTGAGCCAAATATGAATGATGCAAAGCTGCTCTAGTAGGTTATTTATTAAAGTATCAGAAATGAGCACAATAGGTCTCCTCTAATCAATTTACAATCAGTTTATTCCAGATGTGAGGAACGACAGTCACAAACAACCTGGTGCTCAAAACGCCAGAACGTGTGTGCTCTAGCAAACAAAAAACATTCCCATGAACCTATGCATCAACAACAAAGTGTGAACATATGGCTCTGAATGACCCAGATGGTCCGATCACTCCTGAAGACTGTTAACTTATCTCCTCTGTCATGAGACTTCTGAGATGTTCAACAATTAAGCAGGTGTTGATTAGAGATGATGAGAAAATCCTCATTCAGCCTCAAGTCTATGATTTGCTGTTTATTGGCTATCATAAGCATTAAGCACTGTGTGTAATCACACCCTACAGATGCCGGCACGTTCGGTCTGCGCGTCTGCATAATCAGCCAAGGAGTTAATAACACGCAGGTTGTCACAGCTGTTGAAGACGGAGCGACAACGCTGCCCTAAGTGACAATATGTCAGTGATTGTGTAGCAGATGAATCCGTGGATATTAATAAATCAAAGTGACCCCTACCTGAAGCCAAACAGATGCAACACCTGGACATGTAAATCCTCAAGTAATGGATGCCATAAATTTAAATCGGAAGACCTCGGATTTAATAACCTCGCAGACAGCTGCAAGTGGGAGCAACCATTTGGTTTAATGTAAAAGACAGTTTTGGAATACCAAGTATCATCTGCTCCTATCAATCAAATTTAAAAGTGTCCGGTACTGGGCAAATTCTGCAGCTTCATTCTTTGATTATACAGCGCAAATCAAAGAAGAAATTGCAGTGTGGTGTAGTCAGGTGCATAAGGTGAATAGTGTGTGTGTGTTTGTCAGTAAAAGTAGCTGGTGGGCAGCAGGGGGTTAACCTCCTGGCTGCTGTCAGTGTATTAATCACCACTGATGTCTGTTGTAAAAGGATTGCTGCAGGAAATAAAGACACCATGGTGTCAGCTGCAGTGCCCTGATGTGACTCCATCAGACAAGAGGATGCTTATTGACAGGGTGAGAAGGGGGAACGGACAGAGAGAGAGAGACAGACAGAGGGAGCAATCAGTCCTCGAGTCAGTCACCTTGGCACTGACGCAATGTCATGAAAGTCCACACCATTATTCCTCCAACTGCACAGGAACATTATTTAAACTCAAACATATACCAGAGGCTGAATGTCAGCAGAAGGACGCCCATTACCACACATGCACACGTGCTCTTTGTACAAGTATGCACACATGAGACAGTTATTGATTAAGAGAAAATGAATTGACAACGTGAATCCTTTTATTCCGACCAGTCATTTATCAAGTGAGGAGTAAAACAGTGGGGGGAATCCATCTTCTCAAAAGCAAAAACAATACAAAACCTGGCCCATGAATTTGCCTGATATACAGAAATTTCGACAGAATTATGGAATAAATCTGTCAAACTATGCTTTCACTCTTTGTTATAGTTGATAGCAAACTGAATTTACTGGCTTGGATTGCAAGCTGAACCAATAAATAGCAAGTTACATAAGAGCAGTAAGCTTCCTAGCTAACTAGATCCTATGCAAGTTAGCAGCTACTGACAACATGTCCCTGCATTTGGTATTACTGACATCAAAGCTGATTCTTACACTATAAACAAAAAAGCCAGAAAGGGGGGTGGGGGGTGGTAGGGGGGTTACAATAGGTATTTGTTATGTTCCTCTTAGATTTAATAGGATAAATATAAAATATGAACAACTGGTGCCCATCAAACTAAAATCCACACAGGTTTTCTAGCAAAATATTGTAACAAGATGATCAGTGTTATTCACTTCACCTGTCAGTGGTTTTAATGATATGGCTGATTGGTGCACACGTGCCTCCTCTGAACTGTCAGCAGATCAAACACTGCGAAGCCCTTTATCACGTACACCCACATCAGAGAGAACCACAAAGTCATACACTATTACAAGACCGGTGGCATTTAAGGCAGCACACGCAATTTAACTTAACTGCATATTCCCGCTAAATACCGTGGAAAGTCTACATTTCACGCTAGATGATGCCCACTGCTCAACAAATACGAGCTAAGTTCCTGGGCCAAATTCACACAGTTGTACTTTAATGAGCAATAGTTCATAGCTGCCTTGATATTCGCATTAATTATATGCCCCTTGGAGAGCTGATCATTTTTACATGCTTCTGAGTTTGAAGCAATTTTATTCATCCCATTTGATTTTCATTTGGCCAGAAAGAAACAAAAAAGACATTGCTAGGAAATATTAACCTGCACAAGAGGACAAAGGACTCCAGAGAGGTAGACACAAATAAAAACTGTTTTAAAGTGTGTTGGCAAGTATATGTAACGGCAAGGATTTAAAGTCATATTTCTGTCAGGCAAGACAAGCTAATTGAGTTTTAAAGGGATCAATATATTGATTAAAGTTCATCAGTGGTCTGGTAGTGAGTGCAAATGAGTAATCAAAAAGAAAAATACACAGTTTGTATGGATAGATTGTTACTATGTCTTCTTCTTATTGGTTATTTGGTCTAGTCAGTGCTGATGTTGTCTGTCTTTTATGTATATAGCACTTGTAACAGCAGTTGGTCAGAAAAAAATGCATTTTTTATTATATTATCTTTGAGAGGCAGGAGCTCTAACTTCCTTGACCCTTCTCGGCAGACTACCTTTCCAACCTGCCTCAAAAAGGTGGGTTATTTAAGAAACAATTAGGAGCATACACAAAGCAATTTGCAGGCAGTCTAACTCCTCAGGCTCAGCCAGTGAAGGGCCTTTCAGCGCTGATTTATCACGCTGTCGCCTTCACAAGGCAACATAATTAATAGGAGCATGGACTTCTAATTCCACCCGCTTCCACGGCCAGTGGATTCCATTTGATTTATGATGGCCGAGGACTTTGCATTTTATCAGTTCATTCGCTCGTTATTTATGCTGATGACCAATTTCAATGGGTCGCCATCATCTAACTCACTACTAATCAAAGAGAATTAGGGTTCACTGCATTATTTAGAAGCTGCTAATTCATCTTCGAAACGAGGGAAAGAAACGGTGGCACAGCAGTTCAGCTTGCAGTAACCACACAGCTCTGCACAGAGCTGCATTCTCCAAGTAAACATGCTCACCGACGATGTGTGTAATCGGACAATGAAAACTGTCTTGTTGAAATAATTACGGCTGAAATTCATCTGCGCAAACTATCAGTATTGATTACTTAGACTGCCTACAGTGACAAGAAATTTTCAATATGGTGATTTATGTGTCTTGATAAGAATGAATAGCTACAGAAAATACTCAAGTCCAAATCGCAGGCAGCAATCAATCCAGAAAATTCAAGTTTTCAACAGAGTAACTCATAAGAGCCCATTTTCCTCACCATAACACATCGTAATGGTTCACGGATTCTTGAGCAAAAAGCTACAAAGGCAAACTCCCACAGATCACACACAACAGCTGCATGGTAGAGCACTAAAGCACAACTGGACCAAAAAAGATTTCCCCTAGTAGCAAGACTGAACAATCTAAGTGAATTATTGTCCCGCTGAAATAATGGGTTATGAATGGCCCACAGATTAATACGATGCATTATAAGAAGCACAGATAAATAGGGTCACATTGCAGCTCCGTTTGTTGGAAAAATTACACCTGTTCCAAGTGTTATGAACCTGCAAATGCTATTCTGAAGGTTAAATTGTGTATTACTATAAAACAAATTGAGACGGAGAAAGCAGTTGGCAGTAGGACATTATTTAACGTCCTTGCAGGCAGTGCTACAAAAGAGTAGGATTAAGATGCAATAAACCTCACAGAGTCAAAGAAAAATAGGCCTTGTAAACAATGCAGTAAAGAAATGAGTTGCTTCACAGCTCGTGCTGTAGGTTTAAGGCTTTACATAAGTCATTTTAATGCTATAGCAAACTTTCCAGACAGCAATATTAGATTCAAAAATACCTTTAGATTAAGATTTGACCTTCGTGGAGGAAGCACGGCAATAAATAAAATCCTCTGTAGTCATTCCTGTTCATGCTTAGCCAATGGATGTTATCTTCTGTCAGTCTTATTATGTTTAATTATTCAGCACAGTGGCTGATAAGGTGTTTTCTGACAAAATGGATCATGCTACTTAGCAGTGACACCCGCCACTGTAGGAGATGTTCAGACGCCGCCATCGACTGAGCTACCGCCTCCTTGTTCACAAGGTGTATCATTTATCCGAGAGGGTAATAAGATGCACAATTTACACAGGCCTGTCAATAGGCATGTCGATAGAAGGACACTTAGCATCTATCATCCGGAGAATCGATGCCATTTTTCAGCCATGAATCCCAGGAAATGATAGCTTTCAAATAAACGGTGGAAAGAGAAACACGACACTCCTTTGGGAGAGATAGATGTGGAGCGGCTCAATTTTCCTCTTTCTTGGTTCACTCACAGCTTTCTACACAGCTAACTGGTTTAATGCAAAAGGTCAGAAAACGTTACAAGAATTGACCCCTAAGCAAGGCATAAAGAATCTCCGGAGGATCTGAAGAATAAGATGGCAAACTATGGAGAGAGAGTAACATTTCTATTAATATCTGAGTTTAAGAAAACAGGGCTAATTATAAAGCAGGATTGAGATAACATATTAACACAATAAATCTGTTTCCCTCTGTTATACATATTTAAAAAAATACACCAATTTAATTACTTTAATGTGGAAAAAGTCGCATCCTGAGGATGGTAGCTACAGAATCTGGTACGGAATGGAACAAAGGCCATCTGTTTCTTCAGCTATAAACCGATAATAGCAAATTCAGTTTAAAATTCAATCTAAGCAAGCTCTTGAAATTCTACAAAATACCGCTACTCTATAAAGCTAAGTCAATTTAAGAAAGACAGTAGAACTGTATAACTTGATGTTAAATACAGATTATTTCTTCTCACTTGCTTTCTGTAAAAGACCACATACACACTGGTCGCTTTATTGGGTACAACCTTTTAACTGCTAATTAATGCAAAGATCTAATCAGCCAATCACATGGTAGGAGCACAATGCATTTGGGCATGTAGACATGGTCAACATGGCTAAAGTTCAAACTAAGCATCAGAATGGAAAAGGCATGGTTGTTGGTACCAGACGTCCTCGTCTGAGTATTACAGAAATTGCTGATCTACTAGGATGAAAACCTTGTATCAGTGGTTCATGATAGTGTAATGATGTACAGCATATATGTAGACATTGGCTCCTTAGTCATTAGAGCCTCAGCTTACCTGAGTATTGTTGCTGTCCCTTTCGACCACAGAGTACCCATTTTCAGATGGTAGCTTCAAAGCTCAGGCTGGTTTCTTGAAAATGACAAAGAGTCCATTGTACTCAAAGGACCTCCATGGTTACCAGATCATCTTTGGGATGTGGTGGAACTAAAGATTCATATCATGGATGTGAAACTGACAAATCTGCAGCAACTGTGCAATGTTGTCATGTCAATATGGACCAGAATCTACTAATCTGAACATCAATTTTGTCTGTGTACGTTTCACATTTCTGTTTTCAGACTCTGAATTCTCTTTGTGACTTGAAATGACGTTTAGGAACATAATCGTTGGCAACATATGTGATGCTAACTGTTAGCTAGCTAACAAAGAGCTAGCCTCAGGCTCATGTTCTATACTTTCTGTCCTGTCTGACTGTGGCTTTATCTAGTAGTATACAACAAATGATAATCAAATAGAGAGGCACACTAAGAAGATAAGAAAAGCCTGGAGGGCTAGTTAAAGAAGAAAATTAAGGAATTAAAGCAAGGTTATTAAAACTATACAGCAAATACAAAAAAAATGACAGAACTGTGCTGGGTTTTAAAGACTTACATCAAATAAACTACATACAGTCTGGAAGTTAACCAAGACACTTAAACTTATATAAAGCAATAACTGTAGGACTTAAATGTTCAAATTGTCCTTGAGAAAATAGATTCAATGAGTAACGGAAGGTGTTAACTTGCTGAATCAACATCTGAACCACAGAACATTAAAGACATGATGACATAACAGATTTTTATCCTTTGTATCATCAGTCTAGACATGATTTGAACTCAAGCTCCTCTTAGTGACAGTTGGGAATGCTGTGGCAGCTCATTAATCACCAGGACAGCCTGGAGGAGCTATACTTAATCCCATGATGGTATCCTCACCATCCTCCACCGCTGCGGTTGCTCATAAAAGTAGGTGAGAGAGCAAAAAAGAAAATGATTTATACAAATCAATCATTCAGAGCGAGCTCTCATTGGCTGTAATGCTGACAGCCTATCTTTACAGCTTCATTTTAAAGGGCGCCTGCTGACAGCTACACTTGATTAAAGGCTGTGGCTTCCTAACCTTTCGTGTTAAGAAAGATTGTCACTGAGTGACACAAACTTTTTTTTCTTTCTTTTTTCCAGGTCAGTTGAAGGCAAGAATATTGGCATTCAAATTTGTGACTGCTACTGTGAACAGATGTCACCTCTGGCAAGTAAGGGTAATGGCACCAGCAGGCCCACCCTGGCTCCTGGGGCTAAACAACATACCACCACTGGGCTTCAGAGGGGGCAGAGGCAGGAGGGACAGCTTCAACAAGTGAACGTTTCACAAGCATGCTCTCCGCAGTCCTTTTCCCTTCCCTGCAATTATCATCAAAGAACATCTGTTTGTTGTTCCTCAGGCACCCTCCCCTCACAAGTGTCCTAGCCTCACCTTGACCCATACTTTCAATTGTAGTGGATGTTATGACTAAAAATAAACAGTGTGAAGGAGTGAGGCTACCCTTTGTGTTAGCAGGGCGTTCTCCCTCTCTGCTGCTGAGAGGAAGGATATCCCCCAACGAACGCAGCCACTTCCTCGATCTCCTCATAACCCTTGACAGGTACATGGACACCAACCACAGCATCTGTGGTGGATCAGACGTGAAGCTGAGTTGCCAGACTTACTTTGTATCTGGGCTTTTAAGTTGATCCCACTGTCATTTTGGTGCTGTCACAGTCTGAATGACCTGTCAAAGAAAAGTTCAGTAGTTCCTGGCGAGCAATCTGATACACACAGGGGCTGTGGTTTTGCCCACGAGCCTTTACATAGATGAGAAGAAAAAAAACAGCCACAAAAGGTGCATATTTCAAATATTACATGTGTTACATAGGCTTCTAACGAGTGTGCACTCATGGTAGAGGCTGTAATTCGTCCAGTTCTCGTCGGTCACTCAGTCAATTAGCAGAGTTATGTGAAATATGGCGCTCCTTTGCTACAGGGAACATCCAAAGTGCACCATGATTAACAGAATCTGATGTGCACTGTGAGCGTGTACGTACAAGAGAGCAAATAAAGCATCCTTTTTAAAAGATCGGAGACTAAGCATTAGGCAATTTGCATATTTTTTGTCTTCAATATTTAAAAGAGCAGATTTCCATTTTATAAACTGTGCTGAAGGGGTTGTTGAACCTGTAATGTAATTTTCGCATGAAATTAGGTATATTAGAAGATGTCTGCAGTGGTTTCCTCTTGCTCCCTGAGGATATGTTTGTTGATTTATGTGCTTTCCCTACCTAATAGCCATACCTGGCACTGTGTAACAATGAATACTATACTGCAGCTCAAACCAACGAAGTTTAATTCTTGCAGTTTTGCCAGAAAAAAACCTCCTAATTCCTAATTTGAAAGACTAAGAGCACTCCAAAATATTTGTGCTGTGTACAGTGCAGCTAATACACCCAAAGGGGCTTTAGACATCTAAAAAGACTTTTTGTAATGAATGAAGATAATACATAAGTGTGTCCTGAGGGAGGGCGCCAGCTGCGAGCCGCACAAATCGCAAATAACCTCTGAGCCACATGTGACGACTTTTCTTCCAGGAAAGCCGGGGAATCGTTGAATGACACTGCATACCTCCGTGATTATCTGTCCCCAGTTATAATTACCGTGGCTCAGTTTACGACCCATTACCTTTGGCGAAAATGCTCGCATATTAGCGTCCCTGATTTCTGTCACAAGGCTTTTGCGAGCAAGACTTTGTTTAGTATTTCAACAACATGCTACGCAGCTAAGGTGGAGTCAAAGTGACAGCATTACAGATGACTGTAATTAAATAATGCGTAAGACTATTGTGCTTTGTGCCATACTTTTGGAAACTGGACAAACTCCAAACCATCTGTGTTTATCGAACGTCAGTGCGTTGCTAATGTGTAAAAACAAATACAGATATCCTGAACATTAGATATGCTTGTGTTATAGCTCTTTGTTTGGAAATCCCAGGAGAAATTTGATGGCTGTTCTAAGATTATTTCAACCACACGGTGCGAGACGGATATATGTGTCAGGGAGCCCAAACACAGAGTTAGTCATGCAGTTTTATCAGTGTCAGTCACTGAGTTGGAACTCGCTCGGCTCCAATCAGTCACCAGTGGGCAGGATCTGCCGCAAGCAGTATCAAAAAGTTGGATTACAGCTTGGAAAAAAAAGCAGAGTATTAAAAGCTAAAACATTAAATGGGAATCCAATTACGTCTCAGTATAACAGTTGTGTGAGTCACCTGCTTTCTAGGGTGTTGGGTTTTATAAACAAGAAGGCGGATTGCTGTGGGAGTGACGGCTCACATATAAGATGGTCAGGCTGCTGGTATGTGGTCCGTGATGTCCCATAAATCTTCCTCTATCTTCTCTGTGGTGATGGCAGAAAGGGATGAGTCCCTCTCAAACCCCCTCCATCTCATTCACATGTCTATCTGCCTGTTATCCATGCCCTTGAGCAAAGATTACTGATGCCCTACCTTTGATATATGACACATCATGTGCCACAACATTTCATCCCATGAATTAACCTGGAGAAGAGGGCAAAAAACTCGCAGCTGAATCACTCACTGATCCTTTTTTTGTGTCTCGGTCTTCACTGATATTCTGCCTGTGAGTATTATGCCACAGCTGGTTCATTGGTGAGGTGTTATCTGACCTTTGAAGGACTAACCATTATGCTGTCTGGTGAGTGTCACCTTACATACATTTATGTACAGAAATGTTTCAATTGATTTTTATTTTTAATAGATATTAAATTGTGTAATGTAAAAGAAATTGTCTGTTTTGCTATTTGTTTGTTTTTCAAAGTGTACCCATCAAAATTTCAAAGGTTACATCAAAGTGGACTAGGAAGGTACTGACTGAGAAACATCCCCTGCTCCATAATTGGCACCTTCAAGCTCAATTGAAATTTGCCGCTACCAACATGATCGAGCCAGGTGCCTTCAGGAGAAATATTTTATAGCAGATGAAAGAAAGATTTAGTTATTTTGCCACACTGACAAGAGATATGTTTGAGTACAGGTGAGGCTTTCAAACCTAAGAACACTGTACCGACTGTTAAGTATTTGTGTTAAATCACCCTCCCGTGGTACTGGTACACTGCACAAAGTGGTTAGAATAATGAAAAAGGAGGAGTACTTCCAAATTCTTCAACTTCACCTCAATTCAACAGCTAGATGGTTGAAACATGGGCATAATTGGGTATTCCAAAAAGACTCTGATCCGGAATGTACTTCAAAACTGGTTTGGGAATGGATTAAGCAGCCAAACGTTAATGGCATTTTCAAAGAGCTGACCTCAACCCTATTGAAAATTTGTGTATTACGTTTAAAAGTCAGTTGCCAGGAAACCAACCAAATAAATGAACTTTACCACTTTAAAGATGATATCAAATTTCAAATATTCAGTCAGAAACTTGTTGATGGCTAGAAAAAGTGCAACTTGTTAAGTGGCATTTAACCATATACTATAGCAGGGGTGTATGTGTACATTTGCCAGTGTGATAATTAAGATTTATGCTGTAGGATCATTGCACCCTGGTAAAAGAACAGTTCAAAGAAACAATTAAAAGTCCAAACTTCTCACTTCCAACATAAATGAAAACAAAAAACTAAGCAGCAGTGACTTTTGTAGGGTTACTGAGGGTTGGGCTAGCTGGTGTCGCTAGCTGATGTGCTACATGCTTGCTAGCGACACAGCTATGTTAGCATAACATGAACACAGTGAAGCTAAAGGATGAACGCTAACTTTTTTCCACTCGATAAAAGTTAACGTGACGGTTCCCGATGGTTGGGGACAAATGCAATGCGAGGCTGTAAACGGACCAAACTTCAGTCAGGAGAACAACTGAGATCATCCATCCACAATACGAGGTTAGTCATTTATATACTGCAGCAACACAGGAACAGAGTAGCTGCGAGAGAAGTCAACATTAATGAATCAATGGTACAGAAGCGGAGGAAGAAAGAAGAATGAGCTGAGTAACGTTTGACTTATCTGACTGTTTTGTTTCGCTTAATGCGCCTTGTAATCCGGCGCGCCTTATAGTCCGAAAAATACAGTAAGCATTACCAATTATGATCCCATAATGCTGCCTGGCAACCACCTATCACAAATTACACATTTTTTAATCATCAAACTCTGCCACTCATACATGTTGACCTCTAGTATGTTTACATATAGCAGTTTTCCAACAGCAAAAACAGGTAAAACAACACTGTATAGGGATTTACTGGTGCTATTAAAATACAGACGAATCTGGATTTGGCAACCTAGATATTTAAACTCAAGGCTTAAAGGCTTTGGTGTCTACTTTTGTTCCTAGTTATTCCTGTCTTGGGAAGGCAAAAGTGATAGATCAAAAAGTATTTCTTTGTAGTGGAGTTGAGTTTTAAAAAGACTCACAATGGTGCTTCATCGAGTTTCTTCAATCTTTCTTTGTCTTTTTTGTCAACTTGTTTGTGGTGTTCACCTTTCTGGTTTAGGTCAACCTTTAAGCCACTCAGGAAACAAAAACAGGTTTATAAGCCAGGGGCAATCTTGCATTTTGGAGGACTGTACATAGGTTGGTTAAGTTCCCATAACGCTACAGTGTTGGTATAGAGTTACACAAAGGTACAAAGAACCATAAATCACTCTTGAGAAATAAGTACCTAGGTTTATTTGGCAAAAACAAATGTGAAACTTATTCAATATTCAGAGCAGGAATGATAAAAGACTTAATTGCTTTATAAACATTTACAACCTAATGACTACAGGTTTGCCAAAAGTTGCAAAACTATGTCATAGGTTCCTATATGTCAGCCTAAACATATGAAATATACACGCGTGCACTAACACATAAAATGTCATGAGCTACAGAAAGCGTCCTCATAAATGGTGACAGAAAGCCGATGCTGGAAAAAATACGAAGAAAACTGCGTTACATGCAGTGCAGCAGTAAATCTTATACAAGTCTCTGAAAACAGTTTGTATCCCGCAGAGTGATTCTTTTTACACTGGAGTCACCTGCCTGATACCCTTCAGCCATTTTCCTCAGAAGCTGTCACACACGCCAGCTATAATATATGGCTGCACCAATGAGAACAGCTGTAGCCAATCTCTATCCTCTCTCTCCTGTAGCCCATTGCCTGTCCAGCATAAAATAATATATCAGGATTAATTGATTTCCTGTCAGTCTCATGGAAAGGAAAATAAAACTTCGTGTAGTCCATTTCCTGCAGCATTATAATTTTGTACATGACATGTAATTTAAGTTTTTTAATTATGCATGAGACTGAAAAACAGTGACAAACTGTGCTATCGCCTGGCCCAAGGCCACAGCTCTGGCCTTTGTATTCGCTGAGACAACAATAGCAATAACTTAAGCACACATAAATAATATATTGATGCATTTAGAGGCTACGCATCCCTGCACAAAAGCCAGTACAAAGTCAGAGAGTCAAGGTCAAGGGTTGGCTATTTGTCTTCGAGAAATGACATTCACTTCGAGCACATGAATCATCAAACGCTCTGTCTGATGCCAAAAAGTCAAGAACAGGAAAGTCAGGATTCACTGTGATTCCCAGCCTGTGACAGGAAAACAGATAATGCTCCAACATAACTCTGGAACACTGGAATAATATTCTCCCGCAGAGTACAGCAGCATTAGACAGAGAATATATTTCAAAATCTGTTTATGACAAAAGCCCCGGCCTCGTAAAACAAAAGGACAGAAAAGTAAAAGCCCAACATTAAAGATTTACGCACAACAGCGTTTGTGCTCAGCTCCTTTCATTGTTCACTGGATTAATGAGTGGTGGAGAGAATGAGCAAGCATTTCCCTAAGTCGAGCTAAACTAAAGCCAGAGATAGAGCAGGGGAGGGAGAGAGCAGCAAACAGGGTCATCAGTAGGCCAGGGTCTTAAATCAGACCAAAGGCCGGCCCCGGTGTCAGCCCAGGACCAGAGGGAGAGGAAGCTCTTGAAAACAATAAGGAGGGGCTGAAAGGAGGCCTATTTGTTGTGGATTTTTTTTTTTTTTTCTTTTTTAGCCATTACCAGCTGGGCCTGAAAAAGCAGCTGGACAGAACGAGGCTAAAGTGTGCACATGCCTCTGGGTCATAATGAACTGTTGGTTATTCTCATACAAATGGCATGAGTTTAACGAGGTATCATGCTGAAAATGATTACAGACTTTATTCATTCAAAATGCTCAAAAAAGCTGTTTCAGTGATTTATTTGATAGCTGTTGTTTTCTTACCCCCGCAACAGCTTCACATCTGCAAACTGTCTGACTCAAACTGTCCTGTGGCTAAAATTACGATGTGATAAATTGCATCATGAAAGATTTAACTGCTCTGACATTAAACAGCGTTCACAGCATAATGTAGTGGTATTTCACCGCGGATAAATACAGCATATCTCCCGCTTTGTGTGACATCTGAAAGCATTTTAGGAACATTTAGTGCAACTCTCACCATCCTTTCTGTGCCGCGCAGACACATGCATCATCTTCTCTCCATCTTTCCCGCTTGGTTTTATCTGTTTGTTCACAACTACACTCTACGTTCAATGAAAAATGCATGCTTGTATCAAGAGTGCTCCTTCCTAGAGGATCAAAAGGATATGGTTGGACAAACAATCCGATATCCAAGGTTAAGAATACAGGGATAATAAATCGTTTGAGTGTCATGTTCAATTTTCAGGATGGCATTACGTGGCATTATCCATAACAGGATTTAAATTGTTATCAGGACACTGAACAATCCACTTTGCGTCCGGCAAGCATCCTGCCTCTAGTGATTCATAGAGAGGAAACTATGCATTTTCCAGCATCCCGCTGCAGCAGCAGCAGAACATCGGTGCACTTCATGTACTTGGATGATTGGTTGAATAAATTGCTTCCATCCTGGCTGCTGTTGACACTCATGTGGACGAGTGCTATCAGTTTTAATTGTCTTTCTTCCCTCAGCCTCACTCAGCCTGGCTCTGCATCTCCTTCCTGCTTTTCTGGAACACAAGGCCAAAATAAATTAAGTTCAGTCTGAGATTTGGCCCGAACACGCTGCACTACAAGACTGCGGGCGAGAACTCGAACTCACACATCTGCTGGGAGTTCGTGGGATCTGCAGATAATTAGGTAAATATTATCAGTAAAAGCTTCTCTGAATAAATAAAGGAATTTACTTTATTTATTCATATTATTTGCATTAGTAGCACTTTTAGAACTAACTCTAAAACAAAGCTTTTTTTATTACAGAAACACTTTTCAGTCCACGCACTCGTTGGGTGCTTCAGAGACTCCAATATTCTCCGGTCACGTCCTTGTTGGTGGAGCAAGTGTAACATCTTCCCCCTGTTTTACATAGGAGGTCAGGCTGAGATGCTTTAACTAGCCAGCAGCTGGTCTGCACAACTTAGAAGAAAGGGAAGAATTTCTTGACTTGTTAGTTTTAGTAACTCAACTATTTATGTTCTAGTTATTACTAGTGGCATGGCCTCTGTGATCTTAAGGTGGATGGCAACACAGGTAACTACATCTTTTGGCAAACTAATCATTTATAGCTCAAAGTTGGCAATCTTTTCTGTTATGTGTAAATGTTGGTCATAAGCCTAAATAGCTTCATTACTATAAAATTGAGTGCTTCAAACTACATATTTACATGGTCGCTGAAAGAGATGGTTAGCACGGGGGTCACTGTGGGACGTCCACACACCTGCCTGTTTTTTAGAATTTACATTACAATGTATCAACTACACATTCGCATATAGCAGCAGACTTCAAAGAAGTATAACAGGAATAAATACTCGGTTGTTGGGTCTGCAGCTGTCTGTGTTTGCAGTGGAGTATTTTCAAGGCTATAGTACCTCCTTCTAGTTTAGCCATTTCAAGCAACTATGAACAGCTAAAAAACACATTTTATGAGGCAACACTAAAAGTCCATAACAACAGGCCTGTAGCTTATATAGTCATTTATTTTGTTTTATTTATTTGAGCTTTTACAGCAGGAAATGTTTAACTCTCGGTTTGGTTTTCATGACAACCTAAGCTTCATATTTACCTTGTAAAACTACTATCTTTAAAAAGAATAGAAAATAAAATACATTTATTAGCTATGGTAGCAGTTCTGCTGATGAAAATTTTAAGTTAAAAGTGTAAAACATTTTTTTAGTTGGGAAACAGCTGAGTTTAAAGGGTGAGCATACTGCAGGGAACAAGGCTATTAAAGCTAATTTTAGGCTTAAGTAAAAGGAAGGAAGCTGTAGAGGAGTATTTAACTACTCTATTTACTAAAACTACCAGTTTTAGATAGACATTGAAGCTACACTTGAATTCATATTTTTGACTTGAAGGGTTTCTGCATGAATGATTAGGGACCAAGCAGTCACAGGATAAGCTGGTGCAGGTTTACTTTTCAAAAGCTGTACACCATAAGAACAAAATTAAAAAAATAACTAAATAAAAAACTATGGCTATGAAGCCAGCCGTGGGGATTGATGAAATTGAGACATTTTTTGTGTTATAAACACATTTCACTTATTAAGTGGTCCTGTATTACCTAATTGGCATGTCTTGGTAGGCATTAACCACTGGCACAACATAGCATTGATTGACTGTGATATACAGTATCTGCTGCCTACCTTTGTGTTAGAAGCCCCTCGGTTTATTGATTTAACAATCGGTCCAGTTTTCCTACAAAATCTGAAAACAATCAGCGTGCAGAGCAACACAATGCTGGGGTATTAATCACGAAAGGCAGCACTTTATTCACACAACCACAGAATTGTTGCAACAGCTGTTAAGCATTCTGGTAAAGCGAATGATTTATGGCTGTGTAGCAATAACGATGAGGCAGAGCCATTACTATATCGACAGCCTCCCAGATGGATTATCTTCATTGATTACTTCATGGCCTGTTGATAGTATTTGTTTGAAAGGCAAGGGGAAGAAAAATGTGCTTGATGGCCCTGCTCTGCAGCTTAAATGGAAGAAGCAATCTATCAGAAATACTTCTAACCATCTATGGGCTTTTCTTACCGCAAACTAGCATCATAGCTGAGGTTATTTTGAGCTTTTCATACTCTGACGCTCTACAGTTGCCAGATCAAACGAGATGGGAGGTAAATAGTGTGGATGATGAGCAACAGCAAGGAGAGAGTTCACATGTGTAAGATTTCACAGCTAATCACGGGCAGCTCTGATTCATAGAGCACCTTGTTCCACTTGCCTGTATATCATACGATGCTTTTCCCCCCCCCATCTTGCCACCCAAGCTTCACATCCTGTAACCTTGCCAAGGTCAGCTGAAGGAAATGATACCGCTACAACACAAGATTTATGAGAGATTCACTCCCGTTTGTATCTGTGTTTACAGAACATATTGACTCCCACCAAGGAGCTGCATCCTTCCCCAGTGGTTTACCAAGCAGAAGAGCCCATCTATTGGGTGTCACAGGGTGCATGAGCCCAACACCTTGTCTCCTGTGACAGGTGCTAATTGAGAACCAAACACTGGTTGTATCCAGTTTAAACCTCAAACCTTCCTTTTGCCTTTCTGTTACCGCACAGACGTGGATAACCTTGTACACTGATGTAAACCACTACATCTTATGCCATAAAAATGCACTATGAAGATAAAAATACTATTAAATGTTGTATGCATTACATGTCAGATGTAAATACAACCAATTTAAACACTCCACTGTGGTCACGAAACAGCAAAGACCAATAATAAATCTTCTGATAGATCTAGTTTTTAAAACCAAATATCTGGTGTATATCTGGTGTAGCCATTATCTGGCTATAGTCAGAATTGCAAAGGTTTTTCGCTAGCTGTACTTCCAACAGATAAAAACAAGGTCTATAGGATCAAAAATGTGGGACTGAAAACCAAACAATGACACCAAAGGGCTCAGAAGAACCAAGGATAACTGCAGAGTGGTAATTCTCTGAGAGTTTGAGATTAAATTGCATCTGTTCACAACAGACTGGACAAGGTCCGCATTGATTATTATATGGCTATTTCTTTTTAAATAAAAAAAAGTGAGGTAAGGCAATTTATCTGTAGAGCATCTTTCAACAACAAGCCAACTGAACGTTCTTTTAAAAATATTTAAAGGATTACAGCTAAATGAAATGGAAAATAGAAAAATAGGAGGAAAAAAGAAAATGCACGTTGCTTCTGTGGTGGAGTTAGAAGTATGAATAAATAATCTCAAATATGATTTAATGATAAGAATTACAACCTTCAAGCTCTGGTTTAAAACAGCTAAGAACTAAAGTTTTGTTTAGGCCTTAAAGTTTGTTCTCCATATTTACTTTGACTCTGGGAGCAGAAAGCAAATCTGCTTAATATTCTCTGGGAGGCTGTAAAGCTCACAGAGTATCTGTGGAATAGAAATGCATTGTGAGTCTAAATCTATAGTATAGACCAATTCAGTGCTTTTAATCCAGAGGCATTATTATTAAGTATTTTAAAGTATTTGGCGCACAAAAAGCCAATGTAAAGATCAGAAAACAGGACTCCTGTGATCTCTTGCTTGCTCTTAGTGAGCACATAAGTATCAGTACTCAGGCTTATCAACACTTTTTAGAAAGATCTGTCCCCCTGCAGACAAAGTCACTGATAAGTTTTGATAAATCCCGTCGAGATAAGGACTTTAATTCTTAATATATAATCTTAGTTTGATAATAGTCTGATATATTAGTTTTCTTAAAGTGGTTATTAAACGCTGAATCCATGAGACCAAGATTTATGGATAAATTAATTGTATTTTATTATGACAGAAGCTAAGCAATCATTTTTAATCATTCTTTGGCCGATCCAAACCTTGGCACATGCAAACACTGATTTTCACAATGTGCTTAGCTGGTGCTTGTATGAGACTAAGACACCCTGGGGTAACAACTACACAGATCTTTGCATCATCTACTTAATTACAAATTATAACATTTATTTTGGGGATCCGTAATCGGGTTTAATAGATGTTGAATAGAAGTGGCCCCAGAGTGGCGCCTTGGGGAACTCCATAGTTCACTTTTATCTGCACTGATGTGTTCACTACCCATCGACAAAAAGGTAGATTCTATTGTTTTGGAAAGAAATCAAAGCAGGTTAGCAGTATCCCAGAAAGCCTGTTTATTATTTCTGCCTACTAGTCAGATGAATGCTTAAGGAGATAAAAGACTTTTGTACATTTTTATTTTTTAAATGTATCATATTGACCTAAATCTAAAAATGACTGACTCATAAAAACAGATATAAAGTTTAAAAGAATAAATGTAAGTTTTCATCTGGCAAACTGCGAGTGAAAGGTGATCATCCATGAGGAGATAAAGTAATAGTAAGGATACAGGGGTGACTGGCCTTCACATGTCCTTGGCATTGCAATAAAGGGATAGCGAATGGTTGCGAGTGCATCGCCCCTTGTCATTGACAGGGTGCTGCCCTGCCCCTTGCTCGGAGAGGACCGGGGCTTTAAATTGCTTCCATCTCCGAGACTCTGATTAATGAGAATAGTTCTAATCGGAGTTCTTGAGGCCAACGGCATTAGTCTTAATCTTCCAAGCCCCATCCAGCAGCAACACTGACATTTAATGTAGTGCTAGTGCAATGGTAATGAGAATTCATTCCCCAACAAGGGAGCAAACTCTTCTACAGAACGCCCCACACAGGTCTTGGATTCGGGAAGGTTATTGGACCTGAGTTTCAGGGGTTATTAGTTCTCTTCAGGCCATGAGTTACCTAAAATAACTTGTGTTTTACAGTCCACTTTGAGGCAGGACAAATTAAACCATGCATGAGCACACAGAAGATTTAAAGCTCTTATACATGGCCAGGACACAGTCTGGCAAAATGCTGAATTCAACAAAAGGACAACAATATGACAATTTTCCAGGAGGTTTTCTGAGCTAAAATCCCAAATATTTGGTTTCCAGTTTCTCACATATATAAAGTTACCCTGCTGGGTTGCCCCTTTTTATTTATTTATTTATTTATTTTTACTCATTGCAGAAATTAATGAATTGCAAGGATGATTTTTCACTATTTTTCAGGTAGAGGTTAAAAGAAATTAATAACAAGACAAGACAAAAACCACTTATGAGTAAATATGTTAACGATGAATTGATTACTTGAAATATTAACAGCCCTTAAGTCTAAATGTGTCATCAGTACGTGTGCATCGTTTTTATGAAAAAGTATATTAAGGTAGTGCATATGTGAAAAACAGGCAATCATAGAACAATAGAGTAAAACCAGGCAACCTCTATCAACTGAATAAAAGCCAATCCCGCTGTTGAGTGCTCTTGTACCGATGCAAACAGTCCTCCTGTGCTCAGTTAGCAGTAAGTAAATTGCTCTGGGATTTGTATTGCTGGAATGCTTTAGCAGGTAATTCCTCTCTGTCTTTCATTTTGTTTGTCTGTGTTAAGTTCCCACTCTGGCCCCATCCATTCTCACATCCAGTTCCCGGCTTTGTCCATCCATCAATGGGCACACTTTGTCAGTGCTGACTTCATCCTGGCGGCTGCAATCACATCCGAGCAGGGCCCGACTGCCACTGGGGAGCTTTTTCACCTCCCATCTGCATCTCCCCGATCTGCTGACAGAGCCCCTGACGTGCAGTGTTTTCTATTGCACAGGCAAGCAAAAAAACACTAATGCTGCACCTCATTTCTTCAGAACACTCTTGGCCTCGCATGGCAACAAGAGAGGAGAGGAGAGAGAGGGAATGAGTTGAGATTGAGAGAGGCAGTGAGTTAAAGAGGGGGACCAGTTTCACGAAGGATTGGCTCTCAGTTCAGGCAACGGCTCAATTTGCCTTTTCTTCTCAAACACATCAATAAACATCACAATCGAAAATGTATCACTAATTAAGGCCTGAAAAGCTGCAGGTCATCTGTACTTTGGGGTGGGAGAGAGACAAAGGAGACAATAAGAGAGACAGGGGTGGCACATGGCACAGATGTCAGTGGTCATTGCACTGTTGAAGGTATGTCAAACATAGAGTTGGAACAGGATTGCAATTAGGAAATCTGGAAGTAATATAAAACATGCTTAGCATATTTCAATCTTTTCATTTTTACAGATCTATGTTTGATGTTTGATTTCCAACAATTACTGGTACTCTTATTTTGAGACAAGATTTAAAAACTCTGGAAAGTTATCATGGAAGATGTAAAGTTCACAAGCTGATGCAAAAAAACAAAAACACAGCACACACAGTACACACTGTATACACAAGTATACACTGTTGAATCAGTGTACTTGCAATAGTTAACTACAATAAATAGCCAGATTATATTATGCTACGTAGCAAAAACTGGACATGGTTATACTTACTGCCCACTAAACTCTGCATTTTTTATGAGCATTCTTGTTGTTACTATAAGCCGGTTAATCGACTAGCAATGGCAACTAAAACACAAATTAGGATTTGGGATTTTAAATCAAAACTTGATGTTTGATTATTTAAACCTGGATATTTTGTTCTGATTTTTACTTACGAAAGACTTGATTTGTAAGGCTCAGAGCCCATAACATCAACTTGCAAGAGGATCCGGTTACACTGACTGAACTCTTCAAAGACAATATATATATATTTAGAGAAATGTATCATGCTTCTTGGGTTCATTTGTTGTCTGGGTGTTAGGTTAACAGCTGTAAGGACATGGATAATGCCACTTCAAATGAGTATGTAATATTAATCCATAATATTGGCTTGTGTGGTTCCGTTGTTTAAAAGAAGCATGGATGACACCAACAATGATCTTTGTGGAATAAATTCACACAGCGCCATAATTCAGACTCGTTTACATCAGGGAACACTAATTAGACTGCAGTAGAGGGTTATTAATAGGCTGGACTTTCCAGAATGATCTTGTTATAAATGGGCCCTGTCAAGACTTTCCTCAACCTCCAAATGAGTATTCTCACTTCACTGCCCCCATCCCAAGCATCAGCACCGGCGCCAAATAACAAATGATTGCTATTAACTGCATTGTCAGTAATGATGCCTCAGAACAAACAAAAGTCCATAAATAACAATTTGCTGGAAAAAAAAATAGCCCTTAAATGAGACAGATATGAAGGTGAGTTGAGGGCCTGGAGAAATAAGGAAGAGGCTCTTATTTGCGCAGAAAAGAGCACTTGCTGATAATAACGTCTGATCTAGAGAGTGAACATTTGGCTGTTCTGAACCTGCCTGGTCTTTCCTGCATGAGGCTCTAATGTTATTTGCAGATTACAGCTTACTCCACACACACACACCCAAAAAAATCCTCCACCCCACACTCAGCTGAGTGGGCTTAAACAACAAAGCAGCTCCTGCTCAAGTCTTTTACCCGGACACAAAGGCAATTCCTCATATTAATTAAGCCCTGTCACCGACATGCTCGCTCCCTCTCGCCAAGCACATGTCCGCAGCTCTGATATGTGGGCTAAGTGTTTTCCCTGATGCCTCACTCTTAGTCTGCTTTTCGCATAAAGCCTCTAGTGGGAGCCGCTGTTTACAGAGTCAGTTCCACTTACGCAAATCCCCCTGCCGTGTAAACAATATCCACGGCAACTAAACAGAGTGCGGCGCTGGGTGTTTACGGCGTGAAAAATGTTTATCCAATTAAGTGACATTTCAATAACATAATCCTAAAACCATGAAGGCTTTTAACAAGATTACATGACCTACAGAGAGGCAAGAGAGTCACCCGCTCTGCGACATGTGGCTCAATAACATTAAAAGCAGCAGCAAAATATGACCATAATTACTTGGAGTCCCAGTAGCCGGTGCCAGTGGACAACAGTGAAGTGCGCTGCATGTCTGCTACTGTGAAATACGACATTGCAAAGCCCATCATTGAAAGAAAATGAGCTTATTTCTCAGTCAAGAGGATTTTTTGTGTGAACAATGTTAATTCAGTTGCTCAAAGTGTGAAAAAAAAACCCCAAACAAATAAGAATAAAACTAGAAAAATATTTGATTCTCTTCATGTTGAAGTCAATGAAAACGTCAGTTGTTCTACAATAAGTCCAAGGTGTGCAGCTCGGGCTAGTACGTCAAAATAATGGGACACATAAACCCGAGGCCTCACGTTATGCACAGAAAACAAATATAGAGAAGGAGGTATCAAAATAATGAAAGATTGTTTATGTATTGTGGCATGAAATGGGAGGGTGTGTGAGAGAGGCTGCAGCGGGGAGAGGTGATGTTGACGGATGGACAGAACTGACAGTGCGGTATTCATCCTACACGCTAGAGCGCACGTCCTGCTAGTGGCGGTCGACAGAGCAATAAATCACAGGCCCTCCATCCTGTATCTACAGCTTATTACATCCACCATGACAAATAAATAATAATCCCTGTCAGCACAGCTCTTTGCTCAAGGATTGAGTCTGAAAGCGTTTGCTCATCACTCCTATTCCTGAGTGAAAACAACAAAGTGGGGGAATTGAAAGGCATGGTTTACTGGCCCTCTGAAACTCTGAAAAACACATGGAAAAAAAAGGGACCCAGGCGGCCAAAATAGTCGAAGAATGGAAGGGTGTGGCTGTGTACAATAGAAACACAAAATCTTGTGCCGCTCCCGATCACCGTGGTATAAACATTATGGTACGATTCTCAATAATGATTGGGTTTATTTTGGCTACTTCATGAATTATCCGGTCGTTAAGTCTGACGTCACTAGCCGTGTCTAGGCCTAAACTCTGCTGCAGGTCCATATATCAAACAATCACTATGGCATTACTGAGAGTTGAAAAACTGTCTAAAGTCTTTCATATTTAATAAAATGATCAGTGTTCTGCTCTACCAGGTGTAACAATTGAGTTTAACATCCAGGCATCCATGAAAATGGAATTTATGACATTTAACGGAGTTAGAAGTTAGCAGGAAGTTAGCTCGCTAGCTTCTATCTAAATACAATATAGCATGTCCTGACTGCGGGGTTTTGGAAACAAATTAAAACGTACAGCTCTGTTATCACTTCCAACATAAATGAAGACAGAAAACTAAACAGCAGTGACGTTTGTAGGGTTACTGAAGTTTGGCTAGCTGGTATATAATGATGTGCTACGTGACTGCTAGCGACACAGCTATGTTAGCATAATATAAACAAGCTAATTTTTTTTCCACTCGATAAAAGTTAACATGAGTGTTCTCGGTGGTCAGGAACAAATGTAATCGCATGGCAGGATGCTGTAAAAGGACCAAACTTCAGCCAGGAGAACAACTGAGATAATCCATCCACAATACGAGGTTAGTCATTCATATACTGCTGCATGGGCTGGGCTGTAGTTACATCCTAAGGTTTTAAAAACTGAGCTTAAATAAATGATTAGCGGTAATAAAAGCCGAGGGAGGTCAACAGTGATCACTGACTGTTTTAGGAGCTTTTTGAGATTAAATAGAAGAAAATACAAAACATTAAACATGTTAACAACACAAAAGCCATATTAAACGCAGACTACTTTAGGCCCGGAAGTAGGATTCGTCACGTCATCACTTAACGACCGGATAGTGGTGGAAATCTTTATTTACATCCCAGTGTTGAGTGAAAGCAGCAATACATCAGTGTACAAGTACTCCACTGGAAATGAAAAAAAAAAGGTACAAGTAATAAGGATAGTGAATGGATATACAAAAATTATTGTATTACTGAACCCATTTAACCAAATTATAAACATTCAAGTAAGTTTAAATTTTCAGATAAACAAAAAAAAGAAGTAAAATATGACCTGTAATGTTTTATTTAATTGGATTTTTAATATTTTGACCAATTGTGGACAAAAAAAATACATCCTATGAAATACAATATACCATCTTTACAGTGTTAAAGTGAAGACAGACAAATTCATAACTTGGCATTTACCCTTGAAGTAAGGATGAAATAGCTCACTAGGGGACCCACTGTGCAACATTTCTTGTTGGACCCGTGCTGTCACCCAACTAGAGCATTATTTAATTTTATTCTGTTACATTTAATACAAAATGTACGACAAAATCCCCATTAGTTTTCAGGTTGGGTCACTAGTGGACACTTGAGGCTCTGGGGCTCTAATGCACTGTATACAAATGTCAAATGTAAGTCACTGATATTCTTCATTTGGTTGGCTACTTAAGGCTAAAACAGAGACAAAGAACCATTGACATGCACAACCAATTTAACCAATTTAGAATTACAAGTTAATCTAACACGTGTGTCTCTGGACTGAAGAAAGAGTACCAGGTACAGTCCACAAGGAAAACATGCAAAGAACAGGTTCCAGTTGGCCAGTGGGTTTGAACTCAGGACCCTCTTATTGTGAGGTGACAGTGGTAACCACCACACAACTGTGCCACCCATTAGAGAGTGATGCATTTATATTAACAAACTGTAGCGCGGAGGTCCATCTATCCATCCTAATCACTTATCCAATTCGGAGTCACAAGGAGGCTAAAATAAGCATAGGTACTAACACCATACAAATACACAACATTACATGAAAGCCAGACTAAATAAGTGAGTTCACTATGTACACTCTCTGCTACATCACTTCTAGTCTTTTCCTATGTGTACACCTCCTAAAGGTTCCCCAGTAAAGCAGATTATTGAATATTATATTAGTAGTACCCTCCCAGTATTCAGTAAGGGGTCCTGGCTAGGCCCCCCATGTCAAACACCAAGCCCTGGAATGGCGCGGCTACGTCTGCAGTCTATCTGCAACTCGGACACGACACATTTCACTGCATGTTGTACTCTGTATGATTGTGTATGTGACCAATAAAGCTTGTTTCAGTTGATTGGTAATCCACTGTTTCCTGCATTTAAGTAGTAATAATGATAGCCAGATAATGTAGTGGAGTGAGACATAAAATATAATGTGGCAAAAAGGCAGATCCATTTACCTGCTCCATCGCAGATGGATGAAATGCAATATAAATAAGTGTAAGCCATCATGTC
The DNA here is from genome assembly GCF_051167445.1 of Perissodus microlepis. Lineage (NCBI taxonomy): Eukaryota > Metazoa > Chordata > Actinopteri > Cichliformes > Cichlidae > Perissodus > Perissodus microlepis. The sequence continues at coordinate 12,356,344 of NC_140468.1, forward strand.
TGACAATAAACGGTAAGGAAAATACTTCTGCATCAGTCCTGGTATGCAATTTGCTTTCACTTTGTTGCACTCCGCATACTGTACAAGGAAGATGAATAAATCATGAGGCTTATAGAAAGGTTTAAGGGCAGAGGACATCAAAGTAAAAACACAAGGCTGTCAGGTTTTAGCTACATCAAATATAATTTTTTATTGGGATACATCTAGGAGTTATCTAATTGTTTAGTCAATGAATGTGCAGAGCTGCTGGCTGTATTGTTTGGATCAATATAAATTGATTTACATGTGTCTGCAGAGAAACACATCCTCCTCCCCGCTCATCTCCCTCTGCGCCTCCTCCTCCTCCTTTCACATTATTTAGAGGACATGTGCTGTAAAGCTCATTTCAGGCCTTTGTCCCTCATGCCCTCGTGTTTCTGTAAATTGTATAAGACCATTTAATCTTCCTTAGATGAGGAACCATTTACTTTGCACCGTCCTTCAATAAAAATTAAAAGCTCTCATAAAAACAGGAATGAGAGTGGAGCGCCCTCGACTAAATCAAAGAGTGTTGTTCTTTCAAAAGGCGAGCCTGAACACTTCCCGGGCCTGTTTTATTTTGACATTTGTAGATTACTTGAAGTGTTAAAAAGAAAATAAAATGCAGATGAGAGCGCGCCGTCATAAAGGTTAGTGAACTGTAAATGGAGCTCTCCATCTTCCGTCGTAATGGCTGCAAAATTGTAAACATGCTGAGGGATGTGAGAGTATGTCCTGCAGCTCCTTTCGGGATTGCATAAACATTAATCATAGAATCACTCGGCCATGATTAATCACGAGTACTTGATCACGATGATCTCTGAGAGGAAATAAGGACCTCATTATTGCTGTCTCATAACACTGACTATCACTATAAATTGCAGCTGTCACATACACAACTAATTTTAATCTCAGAAAAGTGACTTTATAACTATGTTTCCCATACGACAGGTGAGAGAAGAGATAAAAGTTTAAGGGTTTTGCTGAGGAAGGAAATCCAGTAAACAAAGTAGCTCCTTTACTATAATGGAGAACACTCCATTATCTAAATTAACCAACTGTTTTGGCAACTGACAGAAAACTTCTTATGTCAAGATAATTACCATAATTGCTAATGATTGGCAGCAAATATCAATATTTCTTATTAGAACATGCAGCTGCTCTGCTGACTACCAGAATCACTACTTCGTGACTTTCAAATCAGGTAAAATGAACAATAGTCGAGCAATTTGCAGTGAATGAAAGAAGAGGAAAAATGATGGATGGCAGAATAGACGAAATCAGACATTTAACAAACACAACACACAATTAAAACGGAACAATAACAATGCACACACACACACACACACACACACTGGGAGAGCAAAGCAGCGAATACATGCATTCTTTGGGCTTTTTTGTTTCACTGTGATGCGCAGTATCGAGTATTGCAGAATGACATGATACTGTCGCTGTGTGATCATGCTGTTGTATTATCATATTGTAAGTGACTCATTGTTTATGGTGAGCTTCTGGTGAGCTGGGGTGTGTAAAATCTTCAGAGAATATGTCCAAGGATAGGGACCAATGCAATTAAGAGACCAACACATCAGTATTGCCACCATGTAGCATGACGCAGCTAGCATTGCAAATAAATAAATAAATAAATAGTAACTTCTCTTACACTCCTCAGCTATATGTGTATAGACCAGGGGTCAGCAACCTTTAGCACCCAAAGACCCATTTGGACGCGATTTCCACGCAAAAGAAAACACTGGGAGCCACAAATACTTTTTGACATCTAAAATGAAGATAACACTGTATATATTGTTTTTTACCTTTATGCTTTGTGTGAACAACTAAGGTGTGTTGCTTAAATCCATGAAGTGCTACAGAGAAAATTACATTTTATTTATGTAATTAATACATTTTGAACTCTTAAAGAAATATAACAAAAGGAAAGACACCCAGCTGAACTAAAATGATCCATGTAGCAAAAAACTGTTGTGAGCCGCCACCCTTATATCGCCTTTGGGCTTTTGGAGCCTTGACCTGACTTTTAAAAAAAATAATTGGAAAAAAAGCACTATGCTGCTAAAAAATGAAAAATAGATATTTGCAAAATTCTGCCTAAATATGTATTTTACCGGGTTAATGTGTGTGGCGGGGCGTGGTCTGCAGCACCTGAGCGGCATCCGCAATCATGCCTCGCCGCCTTAACGTCTGTGCTATCTATGCTGTTGTGTTGGTGTGTGTCGGGCTGTGAGCTTTAACACTGGCTGTATACGTACAGCAACCGTGTGTGAAAAGTGGTCAATAAAGAGATGCTGAAAAGCGTGTTAATGGAAACATCGTCGGGTCTGCCGTGGTATGTTTACAATGGGACTTCTGCTCCTGAACCTCTGCGCACAGCGTCTGCAAATCGGGGCTGTACGAAGTCACTTTCATCTTTACGCAGGACTGTAAGCTGTCGTCTGTGAGCGGTGTTTGTTTTTAACATAGTTCACGGTGGAGAACAGCTGCCGACATAATGTGGATCCGAAGATCCATAATTAGCCTACCTGGGGTTGAAAGTCTCGCACGGCGTTTCGACGGGTATATCGGCTTCCGCAAGTGTGACGCTTATTTTGAGCGATCAAAAACTGATAGAATATAATTTTATATTTATATTTCAATATCACAATAATCTTCCAATTTAGAACTACAAGTTAAAAAAGAACTAACATAAATAAAATACACTTCAGCTAAATACTTAAAAAAATAATTTATTTTCCCAAACCACGCGGAGCCGCACTAAAAGGACTAAAGAGCTGCGGGTTGCCGACCCCTGGTATAGGGGATTAACAACCTCTATTTAAACAGTCATTATAATTCTAAAATGTCCCATTTAAGCATTCCTGAAAAACCTAAGGAATGTTTCCTCTTTAAAGGAAAGTGAAAGTCCACGTTAGGCCTCACAGAAACCTAAAGACTGGTCAGCAACCCTGGTAAACTCTAGTCAGAGAAAAATATGTACTTTTTTAAACACTCCCTGTTTGGTTTAGGTTTAGGCATACATGTTACTTGGTAGCTGTCAGGAGAAAAACAATCAAGGTTTGCATAGACAAGTTAACATGTTAACAAGATGTCCCTTTCCTCCATGTGTCAAAGTGACAACACCAGCGTACATATGACATGCGTGTTTATTTTTTGTTTGTTTGATTTTTTTCACAAAGCCTCAAGAAGTCACGAAGTTTTAAAGTCTAACCATAAGTTCCCTTCTGGTGGTTTTGACGAGGTAGGCAGTCTTCTGATTACACAGTGGTAAATTTAGGCTCAGTTACTAGCTTTTTGCAAAGCTTTCAATCGAATAGCTTACTTTAGTAAATAAACTTCTAGGTCTGGATTTGTGGTCGGGCAAAACAGCAGACGGGAAATCTCTGCTTTTACCTTGTTTTCTTTTCTTGCGTTGACTGGTCTGAATCCAAATCTAAGCATATCTGGTGACATAATCCGCCTGCCAGGTTTAGTTTCGTGTCAAAATGAACCACGATCGCAGTCGAGCAAATGCTGAGGGCCTGACAACCTCTTAGCGTGTGAGTTAAAACAGTACAGTGCCCAGAAAAACACAAAGCCCAATTAACGTGTTTTTGGGAAACCATCAATCTTTTCCAAGCAAACGTTGTACCTGAACTCTCAGGAAAGAACCAAATTCCACACAGCAAGCGAGTGAATATTTGGCCCAGCAGACCACACGCTACGTGCGCTTGACACGTTTCTCAGTATGATTCAGCTCCTGTCAATCGGTTTATCATTAAATTGGCCACATTATTAAAATCTTACTGGATTATAAATTCCTAAATCCTCTGACTGGAAAAACATGATAGCGATATGAGGATTTCAGAGACTTTCCATGGCATGGGATGGACAGAGCAGAAAGCTCTTGGGTGGGACAATCCTGATAAGAGCTGCTCACCCTGTTACATTAAGGGGGTCAGGAGTTCACAACCCTCTCTTCAACTCTTCAAGCCAGGCTTTGAACTCCTGACCTGCTCGAAAGGGGGAGGCCCTCCATGCACAGTAGCTGCATTTACGAATGCATGCTGACTCTATGCCAGCACAGCGTAATCGAGAAAAATCTGATAAGATCTCGCTTCAGAAGGAGCTGCTCAGCCAGCCCTTTGTATTTATGGGTAAGTCTCATGGTTACCCCTGACCATAAATCATGTTAATTGGTTTACTGATAAAATGTCTGTCAGGCCCTATTCACATAGTGCTGTGGCACCCCCAGTTACTGTTTAATCTTTGTCCTGCAATAGTTCATCTGTTTAACTGACTGGAGGTGCGGAGGAGTGGAAAAGGGAGTTCTTATCCATAGATGCAAATTTAAGACACTGCTTGGTTGGTTGACATCACAGATAAATGACACAACTTTCACTGAAACACAACTGACAACACATTGTTAACACATGAGCAGATCACCTTTCCAGGTTATCAGAGGTCTGTATTTTTCCCCAATTAATTCAAATACATTACTTGATAAACCTCCTGATGTCTATTTCTTACATAAATCTCCTCAGTATACCTCACTGGTTGCTCTGATCTTTTCAAAGATGGCTATATCTCATTCTACAGGCTGGTGGTGATGAATAAAAATTGTCTGTAAAGATGTCTGCTTTTAGACTTCTCAGTAAATTGTATTGACTTTCTGGCAAGGACACTGAAGCCCACAGGACTAAACTGTCCCTCGTCAACAGATAGACCACACACACAAACGTTCATTTACCTGTCAGATTAACATTAGGAGCGACTCTGCTCCAGGCCATATGGCAAGGTACCAGGAACAATACTTGGAGGAAGAAGTATTTGTCTTCAAAAATGTCAACAATCATCAATTCACGAAAACCAAGACACTTTAAAAAGCAAAGGAGTACTAAGACACTTGTGTCTAATTTATATACTATAAAACAGGAAGACTTGTTCGGTTGTATTGAGCAGTGTTCTGCTTTAAAACTTTCCCTAGCGCTAGTATCTTTAGCGCAACTTAATTCTGATAGTTCATAGCGGCAGATAATTATACACAAGTTTCTTTCCAAGTAGATCATGTGCTTCTATAAGAAGCTGAGGCAATGCAACGCAATCTACTCTTATTTGGCTGGCGTTGATCTTTGCATGATTAATGGTTTGAAAGGATCCAGAAAAAAGGTCAAATGCAGGAGCTGCTATACGGGGTAATTAAGACAAACATGATTAATAACCCCAAGCTGCCACTGTGTTCTGTAAACAAGATGCAGCCAGATGGGATGCATATTTTGAATATCATACGTTAGTTTTCCAGAGCATAAGGGCACAAAGCTATTGAAGGCACTCTGAAATAAGCTTTATATTAATGTTGCTGAAACACAGCTAATAGCTTGTGATGTATGGCGAGAGCGCATTAATGTAACAAACTTTATACCTCATTGAAACTCTACAATCGCTCTAAAAATAGCATTACATCAATGATCGCATTAATGGAATAGAAAAGTCAATGGACTTAATTGCTCCTTAGCTTTATTGTCTCCAGAATATGAGCTGTAGATAACACGAGTACAGTATAATAGCTCCATCATGGAGACTTTCAAAGCGAGCTGTGATAACGGTCCTGACTGAGAGAGGAAAAGTCTCCCACTCTTATTCAGTCCATTATCTTACTTACTCCCCTCTCTTTCTGCCCACCAGTGTGACTGACAGTGTAGAGGGATCAGGTCCAGCTTCCAGGGAAAGCAGGGAGACAGGTGTCAAAATGGTCCAGCAAGCAAATCTAACCCTCGCTAATCAGCCCTGTTGTTCCTCTACAATCCACGTCTAGTCAGCAGCTCTCATTCCGTATGAAAAACAATTACGCCGGTTTGAAGTTGAGTGCGCACTAACTCACCTGTCTCTTCTGATAAGTGTGAGGATGGAGCAGTGGGAGGTGAGAGGGAGACGGTGAGGGCAGTGGGAGAGAAGAGAAGCAGGAATCGGAGGCAGAGATGAGTCTGACGTGAAATGTGTTTGGATGTATCGCTTCTCAGGCTTCCCCAAAACAGCAGGGCTACATCTGAAGATATGTCAGACACTTGATTAACAACTCAAGTGAAGAAAGTCAACTAGAAAACACAAACAGCCTGCAATATTAAACGATGGGAGAAAAGATGAAACCAGAAGGATCAGAAGTGCTATTTTGATAAAAGAGAGGTGCTGTCTTCTTTCGTGAGACTGTTTGCTAGGTAGAGTAATATTTCAAAACCTTAACAGATTTCAATGAAATCTACCCCAAAGTTGGGAAGATCCAGTGAGTGGTTTTAGGTAAAAATTCAAAAAAGATTTATAAACAACTAAACATGCGGTAAGTTAAAGAAAATTTGGATATTAAAAACATATTATTATATTGTAATTTTTTAGTAAAGTCAAACAATGTTCCTAGTCTATGTTCTGATATTTCACCCTGTATGTCAACCAAATATTTCAACCTCATGTCACTTGACCCGGAAAAGTGGAAGATGGATGGATGGATGTATTTGTTAAAACTTTAGCAAACGTACATTTAAATACATTATATAAGGCAAAATTATGTGTGTGTTTGGGATCATTGTTATGCTGATGAATTAAGCTGTTGCCCAAATACGATGGACCCAAATACAGTGGACCCAAATCTGACTGGACATGTCTGTGTTCATAATTTCATCAATCTGGACAAGATCTCCAACACTGCAGTCCAAACAATGGCAGAGCCTCCACCATGATTTATTACTGAAGACAATCAATGTTATACCTCTCCTGATCTCAGGGAGCTCCTTGCAAATTACCTTGCTGATGCGAAAATTAGTATAAAAAAATATCTGTCAAACTTTGTCCTCTTTGGCATCTTTTGCAATTTCAACTAAGAAAACTTAGAGTGGCTAAAGATATGACGATACAATTTAAAATTGGTTCTTTGCTAAATTGTGTGCTATGTGTTGACACATGTTTTGCACAGTACGTTAAAATTAAACTGTCAAAATGTCTTCTTTCCTTCAAATCATCATAAAATCTGAAAAGTCATCTGCTGTCTGTTATCGCACATTAACAGGCCTACAGCGTTGGTGGACATGTAGCCAGAGACAACACGCATTAACACATTCATTAAAACGCGCATGAAAAGATGGGGTTAATTAACTGACAATATACAAGAGATTATTCCCTTACTTCAAAGGAGAATTGCTCCAAGAAGGAGGAGGATACGCGAGCTGGGATGGACGAGGCACCACACAGTCATGTATTGAAATAATAGCTGACAAAGATCCTCAACATTTGTGTCAGTGTAATGCTCAGTGGCACCAAAAGCAGCGCCACTACCAGAGCCTCCGGTTTAATTCGTGGTGATGGGCCTGGGACTCTCCGCGGGCCGAGGAGGCCCACTGATGCGGTCGCCAGTCGGCCCTAATGCACCGGCTTGATGGGAGATGAGCGGGGAGGGGGAGCGGTCGCAGCCAATGGGCACTTGCTGAAGTAAGACCACAGTGACAGTAAGCAGCTGTGAGAACTTTCATTCTCGCTCAACAGGAGTCGGCGCTAAGTAAAAGCGTTTCAGAGGTTTGACAGAGGGGTGTTGCAGTGCTGTGATTAAATGGCAACTATGTGCAGACCTCTGCAAGTAGCTGCAGGTGGACAATAGAGTTTGACCAGTCAGATGAATGCTGAGGTCATTTACGGGACTCTTTTATCATTCCCGTCTTTGCTTTGCATCCAGCCAAGATGATTACTTTTCTTTGACTACGAGGCGTGAATGGAGGAAAATGTCAGCTGCGATTCTTTTAATTATTTATTTGACTACATGGAGTTGCAAGTTTACACATTTCAGTGTGAACCAGTTTATCCTGCAATATTAAACATAGAAAAACAGCAAAACAGCAAAACAGCAGATTTAAGAGGCAGGAAGCAGGATATGTAAATGAAGTTAGCTAGCCTTCTTCTAATCCTCTAGAAAATTGGTGGACTAAATGTTTCAGGTTTTTAGGGCTACGTTATCAATTGATATAATTAAAGTGCAAGGATGCGGTCTAACAGGGGGCATCGTAATCTTACTATGTCCAATTCCATCATGCGGTCTAAGCATTGAATATACAACTACCATTAATATGTACCATCATGCAGTTATGAACCTCTGCCAGCTGGTTAAGATGCTGTTTACATCACATCTATATAAAGATAAAGGTATGGTCTATTTGTTATTGTATTTTCATAGAACAACAACAGTCACCTGAAGCTCAAAATCAGCTAAACCAATGAGCTTCTGTTACCAAAAGAAGAGGAGGTCCTATGTCCATCTGTCATCCAGGGACAGGAAGTGAGGACAGTGGATCAATAAAAAAAGAAAAAAAAGAAAAAAACTAAACTGGGCTCAGAACACTGCAGCTGTCTTCAGGGGGGAGAAGAGCAGACTCCTACTCCTCGGCTCCTGCTGAGTTATGTAGTTATGTAATTAATAATGGCCAGAAAATTGTTTTTGCTAAACATTCTGATGTCATACTGAAGTTGAACTTTGACTTTTAAACATGAAATGTCATCTATTTATTTTCATTATCACAATTTGCTCATGTATTTTTTAGTTATAGCCAAAAAAAGTGTTTTGCGAGGTCACAGAGACCCAAGATTCAAAAACTAGAATGAAAACTCTTTCCAAAGTGAGGGTATGTGCCAATTTTAGCTAATGATCTCAACCTGAAAATATATCAGAGACAGTAAAACTCATATGTGTTAAGGGTGCTAGCTTATTCTGTAAGATTTAATTATAACCTCACTGTAGAAACCTGAAGACTGCAGAATGACAACACCATGAGATTATGAATTACAATATAAATTTACAGTCGACATCTATGATGACGATGCTAAATTGCTGTCTAACTTTACTCAGCAGAACTACTTACAATATATTATTAAGAAAAGGTAACAAATTGCAGTTGACTGCACTTCAGTGCATGCAATCTGACCCTCTCAGGAAAACGAGCAATAAAAAGAGCCACAACTCCCTGCGTGGGATGGTTTCACTTTCAGGGTCAGTAGACTTTCCAAAGTAACAAGCCGAGCATATGCCGCAGCAGTTCCCCTTATGTCCCAAGAAAGACCCAATTAATTCATCAATCTGTACACCTCTGTCACTGCCTAGTGCATTTTAGCCCCTTGCCAGCAGAGCTCTATCCATTACCGGCCAGGTTGTTGAGCTCTCTCCTCAGCCTGCCTGCCAAACAGCCATCCAGGGTGGCTGCTGGGTAATTACACATTGCCTTGACAACACACGATTGTTTTCCTAGCAGTATATTACTTCATTAGTACTTTCCAACATGCTGTATTTCTTTTTAAATGTCACATTTTTTTCGCCCAACTCAGTCCAATCTCAACTCATCTGTATATCATAACAATCATTAATAACTGTCAGTCGGCAGCATCAGTTCAGCACACGGGCTGCCTCATTAGCATGGCCCAGCATTTGTTCTGTGGAGAGGCTGATTATTTTCTACAACAGGCCAGGCCAATTACTTTAGTGAAATGGTATCACATAAATCAAAACTTAACAAGGTGGCAAATTTGAAGTTATCTGATTCCAAGAGATACTGTAACTAATATGTCACTGTCACAAGTGCTCTCTGCAGGTATGCCGCCGCCATACCAAATATATCATCCCACAGGATCTCAGAGGCTTTCTAGAGGAAATTACCATATTCGGAAAAGTGGGTATGAAAATGGAAGGGTTCAAGCAAGCTGGCTTTGGGCAGTGCAGAGGGTGAAGTGGATGGAGAAAGACTGATTCACGCTCTAATGTCTTTTCAGGCCATCCCAAGCAATATAACATTTCGGCTTTTCTTGGAGCTCGGACGTCTCCTTTTACTCTTTACATGATGATGCTCATCCATCACGTCATGACAGCTACATCAAACCAACAACAAACAGCAATCTAAAATATGCTGACACCACACGCAGACACGCAAATACTGAACACTTAAGCTCTGCTCTGAGTGGCCTTTTTGTCTGTTTAAACTATATTTTCATTCTGCTGGGAATTCCCACAACCCAGAATGTGTGATAAAATACACTTCTGTCCGCTAGGCACTGACACGAGAGCGATTGCAGAAGCTGTGTAAATGGGTTTCTGTTTGTTTGCCCTCGTTTCTTCTCCCTCCACCAACAGAAGCTGCAGTATGCGCTGCACAATGACTGGTTTTTACTCGCTGTTAGTTAAAGAGAGATTACCTCTCACTAAAACATTCACCTCATCTTGATGTCATTTGCTCCATTTGTTTTCCACTGTCTGCAGCACTGCCTCTGCTCATTTCTCATTTTTAAGTGAGGATTGAGGACAGATGGATGCGAACTCAAAGTTTCTGATCTTTAGCAGAAGTTATGGAGGGTTATCTTTGGCTGTATATCTCTGCTCTGGCAGCGCTCCCCTGGTGATGAAGGATTAACCACCGCAGCTGTCTCTTCCCCAGGATGATGCAGTGCACTGCTCCCCGACACGACAGCATCACTTAATCTTAATGTCCGCTTCTCCAGAGCGGCCGCACAGGACAAAGCCAATCAGCATCACATGCCATGGGGATGGACCTACAGCTTGGCCCTGGAGTTTCTCACCCTTGCAGGCCTATTCATCAACTTCAGCCACACCAATCCCAGAGTTCTCCCCTCGCAAACCACAGCTGAGCCGCCCAGTGATGTATAGGACACTCAGGGAGGGGGGCCCAGGCCTGCCGTGCGCAAGAGAACACTTATCAGATTGCACATTATGCACTGCTTTGTGTTACTGAATGGAAAAAAGAGGAAAGAGAAGTAATGAATGTACTCAGCCTTCCTTCAGCCCAGACCACCTATTTGCTGTGTTTAAAGAGATATCTGTTCAATAGTGCTCTAGCATTAAGGATGAGGTAGATCTAGAATAATGATCACTGTTCATTTAGATAAATTGCACTCAGAGAATCCATTTGTAAAGATCTGAATTCAGCTGGAAGCAAAGAGAAGCGGATATTTGCTCCACATCCTCTCCAAACTATTACTGGTAATACAGGATGTGCATGCCTCACAGTATGGGGGAAGCTATCTCATAATCTCACGCAGGTTGCAGTCTTTATGATATGAAAACACACACAGCGACGTATGCAAGACACATGTTACTCATCGACTTGAAAGCAAGAACAAGCTTCGTTTTCTGGCCATGCGATGTTTAACATGTAATACTGCTGATGAAATGTGGAGGGTTGGGGGGCATGCAAAGCGAAGTACATGTAAAGCATTCGGAGCTGATCACTGAGAAGAGCGCGCTGCATTGGTGCAATATCAAAGAACAAAGTACGAACACATACAGCTAATCCTTTAAAGTCAAAGACGTTTGATCGAGGGATAATCATGTCCTATCGTGACCCATCCTGATAATATAAAACTACGCTAAACAATATGATGATAGCCTTCCTGTAGCAATGAGAGCACTTTGCCAACACCAGCCATCAGCCCCCATTGTGAACCTGATAATAAAGAGATGACACTTTTATGATACCATAATTAACAGTGCTCTAGGATGAAATTAAATCAATATGCCCATCTAATATCATTTTCCCTAGTTATGCAAATCAAACATTCAAAGCCCTTGGAAAGTGATATGAATTGCTTTCACATTTCAGTTCACACATATTATCATATCAGACCTCTTGGGTTTGATGACATGGAGGAGGGGGGGGGAGACTTAACGATGTGAAGACTGCGCTGGGGAGATGAGAGCGACTCTGACTGCTGATTAGCTCGACGAGACAACAGGATGATAATGTGAGCGCTAAGATTAAAACAGTTCTACTTATTTCTAAGATAAAACGGTAAATCACGCCGTAGTGGGGATCAGAGTGGAAAAAAGAAATCTGGAGAATGTTACACATCAGATTTAAGCACCTCTGCTGCAGAGTAACAAAACGTCTACCGCGCCATAATGAGATAAATTATAACTTTTAATTCCCCAGAACACATGCTAGCACCCTTTTTAGAAACGCTGTATCTCTGCAGTGGGAGGTGAGGTGAAAGTATACGGCCTTTCCCTTTATGGATATGAGACAAAAGGGAGGCTGTGATGGCTGGGTGAAGACAACGCTAGCAGCGGCGGAGGGGGTGGCTAATGGCCGTGATTAATGACAATGGGCCAGAGGAGAGCTGGGACACCGGCGCTACATATATCATCCCTTCTCATCAGTCTATGCACCTCTGTGGCCTCTTCTCTGCAAACCGGCACACTACAGCAAGAAAAAAAGAACACACCTCATCTACTCCCAGTCAGCATACCACCGAGAAGGTTCCAGCGCGAGTCTTTATGGGCGTCGTAGATGATAGCTAAGCAGGGAAATGACATGTAGAATAAGATACAATGAGTAAAGGGGAGGTGGCCGCGTGTGTGATCACTCATGTTTTTCATGAACTGAATACTTCCTGTGCTTAAGTCGGATTTCCAAGGTCTAATCTTCCATATGGAGAGAGATGAGTTATTGGCTATTTATGAATAGAAGTGATGATGAATGGTGCTGCATTTATCTGCATAAGTAACTCCAAGGGCTGGCACAGAAGTTCAGGCAGCTATAATAAACATAGTTTGCACTCAGGGGCAGCTCTTTATTTATGAGGCTCTGCGAATAGATATTATGTGGCCATCATAGTTCCCTTCATTCCCTTGAGGACAGGACAGGAAATAGCTCCTATATATGGAATAGATTTAGAGTTTAAAGTACTCTGACCAAGCTCAGCACCATCACTGTAATAAACTCTACTAAGGGTTTAGTTATGGCCATTTAATGAACTGCATTCTTATGGGAATTATAACACACTGTGGGACTTGTGGTTTTAATTAGGAGGCACCTTGTTGGATCCTAGTTAATACCTCTGACTTACTGAAAACATGGCAAATTAATCCCCAATTAATACTACAGACAGATTTAGCCATTATGAAACTGCTTTCACATAAAGGGATGAAAATATCCCATATTTTAATAGTTTAATCTTTTTTTCGGTGATGAGAAAACCATCCCCGCAGAAAACAAGTTCCGCTAACTCTTGACCTCCACTTTGCCTCCTTTAGTACGCAACAAACTGACAAAACCACTTCCTACCTGTACTGGAGACTAACTTAGTGGATTTATAGTGTGAAACAAAGACATTTATGCTTTTACTTTAATTCAATGCATTTCAGTGTAAATACTGGAGTTTCAACAAATGGTTATTGCAGTGCTAAGATAATTCATAAGTCATGTAATAAGCAGATTAATTAAGCTAACCAGCAGTATATAAAGGAGATGCAATTAGTTATAACTTTAGCCAAATAGGCGTCTTCTACAAAAGTGCATTAATACTACTGCTGCTACTACTACAACTTCCACCACCAATAATCTTAGCATAATGATCATAGTATATGTATACACTACTGTTCCCTAACTCCTCCTACATCCACTAATCAAATTGGACAAAATGTACTATGTAAACTGCCTAGCGTAACAGGATCGTCATACATAGCTTTTGGGAAATATTTTTACAACTCAGGCTACGTCCACACGTACACGGGTATTTTTGAAAACGAAGATTTTCCGTTTTCGTTTATAAAAAAAAATCCCGTCCACACATAAAAGCCAAAAACGAGGGAAAACGCTGCTAGGAACATGCCAAAGCAGCAGGTGGCGCTATATTCCTATCCGTGTAGAAATGTTGGCCAATCAGAAGTCAATAAGCCTGGGTGGGAAAGAGTAAACAAAGATGGCGCATAGAAGCAGAACTGAGTCGTATGTGTGGAGGGACAGTAACTGTGTGTGTATATGTAAGCATTTAAACACTGCAGAGAGTAAAATTAACTGTATTTTGTCTAAGTCCGCCATTGTAGAAATTCATTTCACCGAAACCATAACTTGGCGCACAGTGGGACGTCAAAAATGCGCACACCTTTGACACTGCGTTTTCTCCGTTTACCTCGTCCACACATAAACGCAAAAACTGAGTTTTTGAAAATATCCACCCTGGCAGGAGTTTTTAAAAATCTCCATTTTCAGTGACCGAAAACGCCGTTTACGTGTGGACGAAAGGCACAAACGCATAGAAAAATCTGCGTTTTCAAAAATACCCGGGTACGTGTGGACGTAGCCTCAAATTCTTTCAAAAATTATATATGTTATGCGTAGCAGCTGATTACAAAATGAACAGCGACATTATGATACATACACGTAACATAGACACGTACACGTAATGTTGTTGACAGTACTCTGAGGTCATTGAAATGTGTTTTCATGCATATCTGTGCATAACTGTTCATCAAACAGTGATCCTAATAGTGCCTGTAACTGATCATGTCTTCAAAAATGAATATACAGCTTGCAAAGTAGAGTTACAACAAATATGTGCATTTATTATTCGTTTGTTTGTTGTTTACGAACAGGCGTTTTTGCCACCATACTGTATAAAGTGATATATTATGAACATAAAAAGAAGAGTTAACATACATGTCTGTGTTTTTATACATGAGCAAGGGAACAAGCGTCACAAGTCTGGAAATAAATGAACATAGCAAGGATTTTTGCATTTGTGGAAAATGTATGAAAAAAATACCTCAATTTCTTAACTAAATGAACATTTTTCAGACTGAACCACTAAAAATATCAAGTTTTTCCAACTTTTACAAAACGTCCTGGAATTTTCTATAATCTATATGTGAATGTATATGCAATCAAACATAGATATCCATATATTTAGCTATTGTTTTACTGACAACTGTTATTTGGTCTTACATTTGGCATTTTGGCTATTTTCACAACACAAGACATTAGACTAGAGGCTTGTCAGGTAATGCTACAGTTTTAGCATTTTTAAAGCAAAATTGACTAATTTAGGCCAACTCCTTAAGGTGTTGTCAGTGCTAAAAACAGATAACTTTAAGTCTTCATAGGAAAGAGTGAAATAACAGCTATAGAAGTCCAAGAGGATTTTAAAAATATCCCAATTTCATTGTACAAATTACAGCACATTTATATTTTCTTGCATATCTTTCTTCTAATTATTTCTGAAAGCTCTCTACTCTAGGACATTCAAACATTACAGTGAATTTAAATTCTTGCACTCGAACAGCATCGGGCTCCTCTTTCTTTTCCTGAGGGCAATTTGTTCAAGAGAATGCTGCTTTTAAACTATTCCCCTCAGGAATAATTTCTGTCCTTCACACTCAATTCTTGTTTAATTTTAGAAAACAAGCTGATAGGTAATTAGTCATTAATCCAGTCTTCTGTGTTTCAAAATTGCTTGCTACTGGCAATAGCTAGAATTTAGCTCTTTCCTTTTGCTCTTTATTGCTTATTAAATGCACAAACAAGGCATCTTGGGAGAAAACAAGGCATCTTTTGTCTCACCAACTGTTCTCTCCTATTTTCCATGGGTGCTACGTATAATTAATATCTCAGCCGTGCCGGAGGTTGTCATTTTTCAAATGGTTTCCCTGGAAATGTTCTACACCTCTTAATGGCCCTGCTAATGCTGTAGCTGTCATGTCTTGGACAGCTGCACTTTTACAAGACAAACTCAGCTGTGCCACGGGCTTCTCTGTGGACTTACTCACTCAAAGGTTTAGAGGCTGGTGCTGCCAGCTGGCAATAGAACACATAACACTTGATTAATCTTTACCTTGTGTCTATGAATGGCAAGTCACCTTCCAGTAGTGTCCCTGGTGTGCAAAATATTTTTACAATTTTCTGATGGATGATGGGTTGGACAAACAGCCACAAATTCAATTGAAACCAGATGACCACTTGGGACCACTGATGGCCTCCAGTGTGTTAAGAGCTGAGAAGATCTGTAAAACATACTCAAAGCATTAAAAGTGCAAAATCAAAGAAATTGTAGGACTAATATATTCGGTTGTGAATAAAATACTCCAGTTCAAACATTTATACACTTGTAGAGAATCAGATGTGTAGAAGCTGTTTTTAACAATTAGTGGTTCAGCATCTACTAAACACCCATAAAATGTTCTAAATTGTCACATATCATCAATCCACACAGAGCATTTTTTTTTAAAAAACAAAAATTACAAACTATTTTTTGTGAATGATCTATTTAGGAGGAATAGGTACAACTGAAGCAATGTAACTAGATGCCAGTAGAAGGAAATTAGCAGACAAACAATTGAGTAATTATTGTCTATGTATATTATAAAGAAAAATAACTAGTGCTGTCGGCGTTAATCTCGTTAAAATGACGTTAACGCCATAACCGCATTAATGCGGCAAATCTCCGTTAGCAAGTTAGCACGGATCACCCCGTGCGTGGGACTGCACGGCGCTAACGTCGATGAGCTAGCTGCGCTAAAACTAACATGGCTTGCAGGAAGAATCACACAAGGATACTAACCTTGGCAACCACAGGTTACTAGGTAAAAATGTATATTCCCCAGCTAGTTAAAGAATAATTACTGACAGTTACTATGGAAAATTGGTCACAAAGACAATGCTGGACCAAGAAAACCTCCTTGAATGCTTTGGTCGCTAGCATAATGCTATAGCTGCTTGTGGAAAACTTATCTGGAAACACATGCCAACTGCTCACTGAGAGGTGTTGAAAAATTGAAAAGGTGCAACCAGATCCAGAAATGGAAAACGTTCGCTTTAAAGTAAAAGTTGTGACTTATTCCTGCATTGTTCAAAAGGTGAAAATTTTACTTTAAAGGAAACAGTTCTCTGTTTACAGTTCACTCCACAGTCTTTGCAGTTTTGCTACCACTTGGTGGGTAGTAAGAAAGTGTTTGGAGACTGCAGCAATCTTCTAGCAAGAAAAAAAAATCCCAAGAGGTCTTCAGTGCAGCACCATATGGCTCTTTCTGTGCAATTTCACCTACCAAAAGCCAGCAACCTCCTGAAACCACTTTCAAACTGGCCTGACAATACATGTTTCCCAGTGACTTCTGGTTGATCACTGTTGGTCACTGGCAGGGTCTATCAGTCTCTGAGTTTTAGCGGTCAAATTTCACAGCAACTGCCTGGGACCTCTCTCAACTAGTCTTGTATTATGCATTTTTTCCTACTGACTTTTTGTTGCTGGAGGGTTACTGACCTGTCTCTAGGCCTGTGCAACTGGGGCGTTAATGGTTGTAGCTTATGTCAGAAAAAAATCTTATTAGAAAACATTCCCTAATGATTGCTCTCAATGGGGAGTCATTTTAGGCCTGGCAGAAATCCTAGCTTAAAGATGAGTAAAAATAATAAAAGCAATGGTGTGTGCGATTCACAGGTAACTGGCTAGCTAGCTCTGAGGATACCTATGTTCACACATTAAACTCTTATGAAAGTATAACACATTATGAATGAGGTGAAAAAATCTGTTTTGAATTTAACTTAAGGCCCAAACAGCATTTATTCTGCTTTGTGAAGAAAGGATGTGATCATACTCATGCTCTGTGAGCTTTCTAACTGTCCTTTGAAGACATTTTAAGTGATATATTTAGTGTTTTTCATGCAAACACAAAAAGAAAGTTCAGTTAAAATTCCTCCATCACAAAAACAAAAGATCCACCGAAGTAAAGATGTGCCAGTCGTGATAAGTAAATCAACATGATGTGTGATATAATCACTGGCTAAGCACAAGTGCTGCTGTTTTCTTCATTTCAAACACTGTCTCTTTATTCCTTTGCTGAGAACACATATTGTTGACTGTGAGATGGTTATCATAATTCATCAGAGTTCAGCTCGAGTTCAAGACAAACACTTGTTACTTCCTAACAAAAAGATGACACAACACCGACAAAGCTGCTGTTTGCACATGTGCGTCATGCATGCGCTGTGTGTATGATCAGTGGGGAAAACAAAGACAGCATACAACCACCAGGTGCTGCTTGAAGTGAGAACACCACAAAAAAGCATTCATCAAGAAACAAGAAGTGTGTGGTCACAGGACATATGATACTGCACAAAAACAAGCTTGCCTAAAGGACAACAAATGTAAAAAAGAATTTAAAAAGACAAAAACTGCAAGCCCCAGTTGGTTTACATCTCTATCTTTGTTGGAAGCACAGCATGACGGTGGCCCTTCAACCCCCATTTTCCAGAAGCTTAGACCTGGTTGTTTGATGAGGGCTTATCCCTCAGCTGACATATTATCGTTGGACAGGCCTCTGGCTGCGCCAAAAGAACAAGCTACGCAAAGGATTAGCCTCCACACTCGTGCTAATGCAGTCAAACTGTCAGAGAGATCAAAGCTGCTCACTCCAGATTAAGACCAATTAAAGTAGGTGGCCCTACACAAATTAATAGCTGGAGCGCTCACCTGTTAAAAGGAGGAAAAAACAGTAAGAGGCTTTGTTCTCTCGGCTGCAGTGAAAAAATGCCAAGCTTTCCTGTTGTTAGTCAGTTATGTGTTATGGCAGGCAGTCAGCAAACAAAATCATTTGTTTCATGAGGTTATGAAAAACTGCATGTGTTTATTGCATGGCAGTTACACCCACACGATCTCAAACCACCAGACGAGAGCAGTTACGTCCCAATGCTAACATGGCAGTTGTGATTGCTTCCTTTAATGGAGCAATTTAAAATAATTGGCACTTTGCTTTGAAGGCCACCTTCTCATTATTAGACTTTGATTTGGCTTTTACGGGGTTGTACATTTTGTTACATAGTGCACATACTGTGTAGAGTTTAGAGCAGCCGCCAAATCCATTAAGCTAGGCTACCGAGAGGACTTCTTGCCTCCCTTTTAAAAGGTTGGAATGACTTAAAAAAAGACACTTTGTCATTTGTCAACAGCGCTGGTAGCAAACCCCGCACACAGACTTGGTTTTCAGTGCCAAGGTTTTAAACTTTTTGAAAATTTAGGATTATTTAGGGCAACAAGTATAACTTATTATAATCATATTTCTTCATATATTATTAGACTACAGTAAGTTTGTATAATTCACCGTTCATTTACATTCACTGTCTGAAACTCCTCTTTACTTTAAAGTCAACTTTCTTCTGATTGGCTACCCCTTTCAAACAAAATCAATAGCAGGTGGGTGGGGCTTCTGTGCTCACCTGCATATAGTAAAAATATACAGTGCTGTGAAAAATTTATCACATTTATCACGCTTACATGTTTCAGATTGTCACATTTTTCACAATTTGTAATATTAGATAACCAGAGTAAACACAAAAAGCTGTTTTTAAATGACTCAATTTTTTAAGAGAAAAATGTTGTAAAGCAGCCTCAGTTCGCCAAACTACCACCACCATGCTTGACTGTTGGTACGATGTTCTTTTTATGACGGCACTCAAACCTTAAAAAACTTAAACTTTTGTCTCATCTGTCAACAGAATATTTTCCCAAATGTTTTGGGGGATCATAAAAGTGTTTTTGGCAAATGTGAGATGAGTTTTTGTTTTCTTTTTGGTCACCAGTGGTTTGCATCTTGGAATCCCATGTCTCCTTTTCTTTGTTGAGTCATGAACACTGACCTTAACTGAGGCAAGTGAGGCCTGCAGTCCTTTGGATGTTGTTCTGGGTTCTTTTGTGACATCCTGGATGAGTCTTCAAAGCACTGTTGGAGTCATTTTGGTAGGCTGGCCTCTCCTGGGAAGGTTCACCGCTGCTCCAAGATTTATCTATTTGTAGATAAAATCTCTCACGGTGGTTCACTGGAGTCCTGAAGCCTTAGAAATGGGTTTGGATGATGTGTTACTTTGTTTCCTTTTGTCAGACAGTTTCTGTTTAAGTGATTTTTTTTAATTCAGCGTGTCTGGCAATAATCCAGCCTGGGTGTGGTTAGTCAAACTGACTACATCTTTCCAAAGAAATGTATCTTGGGGATCAGCACATGATGATTTAAGAAGGGGGACCCTTTAAACAAAGGTTTGGATAGGTTTGAACTTTTTCTGTTAAAATTGAACTCATTGTAGTATATATATATGAGAAAAAGCCTAAGTGATAACCTTTAGAGTTTATTCCAAATATCCAGACCTCAAAAGCATTTGCTTTTAGAACTGAAATAAAAAACAAAAAGAGTACAGAAGGGGTTAATGGCCTCAGTTATTACAGCAAGGCGAACATCTGAGACTAAGGCATCTGAACCACAGCTGGCCAGATAGGCTGCAGGTCATCTGAGGGCCAACGGAGGCTCTGCTGATCAAGGCCTCTGCTCCTGACAGGGGGATGAATGATGACTACAGAGTAAATGCCAAAACTATAAATTTAGTCCCACACTGACCCAGAGCTCCTCTAAAGTTTATTTACATTTTCACGTAGCGTCTAAGCTTGAACGTCAGTGTCAAAGGATCTCAAGGCCGGATGAATTAGCGATTGCAGTGCGAATGCTCTAAAGCACGCATTGCAGGGAAAGTTCATTTCACTCCGACATGTCCGTTGCGAGCGCTGCTGAGGAGCAGACTGAAAGAATCTTTCATTAACTTGTCTTTTCTTGTTACTTGCTCTGAATCTTGCTTTTGACTCGATCCAGCCGAGCTGAGTAGAACCGGGTGTAGTGTCAAAACCGCTCTTGAAATACGGCTTTGTCCCGTCAATTACAAACACTAATGAGTGAATTTTGCTTCCAAAAAAAATAAAAAGAATCTGAGGCCAGACACATTTTTATATGTGGAAAATAAATAAATAAGCTCAGCACCCCATGGTTAACTTTCCAATAGGCTTCGCAGAGAGCTCTGTTTGATGTGGATGCCTAGAGTTGACTGTGTTTGGACAGTAATGGGGTGGAGCTGCCAGGCTTTTAACTGCTCCAGAGAACACAACCCACCACAGAGCAGCACATAGGAGTCCCTCTGTCCCGAGGCTGGACACAAACTATCAACTGAGAGAATGAGAGCGAGAACCACAGTGGGATTCATTCCCGCACAGTCCTGGAGGCTAACGCAGCGGCAGTGAAACACCTTGAAGACCTTTGTAGTGCGATTCTCAAAAAGCATTTCATCTGCTCCACACTGCAGCGCTAAAAGAGATTAATATTAAATCTTCTATTCAAAACATTTTATTTCTCAACACTTGACAGCTACAGGTGAAGAGACGGGGCAGGCAAAAGCTTACTTTGTGAATTAAATCGTATTTAACTCACATCTGTCAAGGCAGGCAAGTATAAGACATACATTCAAAGGAGGTGGAAAGAAGTCATTGCTCCTATTTTGTGGTGTGGGAGGCATGCAATGCCTAATTTGAGAGAACGAACGTGCTTAAGTTATTACTGCAGGAAGGCAATCTGTCAAAGGCAGGCTGTTTTGGCATGTTGCATACCGCTGCTGAGATCATAGAGTCAGATTCTGCTTGCAATTACTGCTGAAGGACCTTGGATGCAGGCAGACGGCCATTAATCCTACTTCTGGCCCTGCACACTACGACATATCAAAATTCCCACTGTCCTCCATGCCACAGCTCTGGGAAAATGTACCAAAGCAGCCAAACCGCACCAGTGGAGTAATTGATGCCATCATTAATGTAATTAGGTACATTTGAATCAGCAGTATGCTATGGCTTACTTTGATCTGCAATGTATGGGCATTTACAGGGGAGAGGAGACCACTCAAACGTACTCTATTAACAGAACATTACTAGAGCCGAGGATGAAAAATGAGTTAGCAGGCCGGTAGCTTCTTAAGCGATCAGAGAAGCAGAATTGCAGTGTAAAAATTCAAATGCCCTGCATTTACAGCGTTCCTCAAATCCAGACAGTTGAGCATTTGAGAAGAAACAATGCAGTCTTCCGTTTAAAGACAGAAATGCTTCATTTACAAGTAATGAAGTCAGCTATGCTATGTTCGTGCTTATGGTGCTCAGCGCTAGCTAATTTCACTTTAGCTGTGTCAGTCTGCTGACTTTATTAGCCCAAGTTCACTAAACTTTAGCCTATAATTTCTATTTGGGATTGTAATTGTAGCCACTGTTCAAGAAACATTATGTTATCTCTTGTTTTAGGTAACAGGGAAAAACGTATTATAGAAAAACACCAATATATATGTAGCAGTGTTGTACATGGATTGGATTTTAAATACTTAGTTATACATGGTATATGTGTATAACTATGCTATATGTTATATTATATTTTTGACTTTCTAATACATCATGTGTTATTTGAATGAATGTGTTATTTCAAATCTTTGAATTACTGATGTATTAATTGTTGTCTTTGAATATATTTGAAATTAAGTTGAGCAAACAGTAGAAAATATATGTCTGAAATGAAGGGGAGTTTAAAAATAAAGTAGCATAAAATTAATTACAAGTATGACCAAGCATGAATTCATTTACATGCTGTTAACCACTGTTGAAAGCATGATAAAGCATGATGGTCTTTGTGAAATAAAGTGCATTAGTAAAGCAGTAACACATGGAAAAACCCAGTATACAGTTCTTACCACTAGATTACACAGCTTAGTAAATACACGGGATTCTGAGTGTGTTCAGTTTCTTTTCCACTGACATCCATATGTACAATGAAAACAGGCTCCCTTAAAAAGTCTGCTGCCTCTTTGTTGTCATCACCAAACCATGTTGTTTGCTATACAAAGGCTGTGGTTTCATCTGAGTGAAAGCAGCACACACACTGACGAGAAAAGGGCTTCAAAGAGAGAGATTCATCATCGCGCCTCGCCCCTCCCACTCACAATACACCTACGCATCTCTGTGATCAGGTCATTGGGCTGTTTAATGTGGTATGACATTTTATCCCCACCTTAACTGTCTTAAAGCAGTGGGTTATGCATGGAGTCACTTCAGTATCGGCGAATGCCTGAGTTTCTTTAACCCACTGATAGGTTTAGTTGGGGAAAAAAAGGGAAGTTAATGTCCCTATCAAAGGAAAACGTTGACACTGCCATAACTATAGCTGTAAATGGCTTAAAAAGAGAAACTCAGAAGAGGATAAAGGTAATTTCATGAAAAGAAAAAGGAAACTTGAACTTTGTGTCCAAAAAGCAACCCACAATGAACCTGAAGAAAATGCTGGCACGGGAGAATCCAATTCCACGAACTGCAGCGGAAGATTTTGTCACGTGTCCAAATATCTTCATAGAGTGTCATGTTATGCCCGTGCATCTGCGTGTTCTGAATAACTAGCATGACTTCCGTGCAGATGGTCACAGGATGTGACCACCTCGTATCGCCTGTTCCCATCCATCTACCGCTAAATAGCTCCTTTGACACCCCGTGCCCGCGTCTCGCCTCACATGATAGCCACCATTTTGAAAATAACACAAAGAAGAGATGAGCAGAAGTCTTTCTTTCTTTCACTTCCAAAACATCGCTTCACATGCACAGTGCACCCCACGAGAACTTTTGACCTGTTTGTGGCAGGCTGTGAGTCACGAGTTAGTTCTCTTGATATCACTCCTTTGAAATCTTAATGTCCAACTGCCCTTCTTCATGGCCCCCGCTCAACAGCTAAATCAGATTTATAACTACTGTCAAAGGCAGGGATGACAGATAAATTA
The DNA here is from genome assembly GCF_051167445.1 of Perissodus microlepis. Classification (NCBI taxonomy): domain Eukaryota; kingdom Metazoa; phylum Chordata; class Actinopteri; order Cichliformes; family Cichlidae; genus Perissodus; species Perissodus microlepis. The sequence goes on from NC_140468.1 coordinate 12,379,773, forward strand.
ATCTTCCCTTCACGAGTTTACATCTTGGGCATCTGGACTGCTGATCTTGCCCTAACAAGCGCAGAGGTCTTGGTGAGCTGTCTTTTAATGTTGATGTGTTCATGGCTGGAGATGAATGGCTCTGTCATAGGAATCTATTTATACAGCAGTTATATAGCAGTGCCACCAGATCCAGGACATTGCACTTGCCTAAGATGAGCAACAGCATCTGTTAGAGGAAGTCAGCAAATGACACTTTCTTTGGTTTTGGAGCACTGGTCAGTGTAATGTGTGCCTGTTACTGTCAGATTAAGCAATAAAAACGAAAACAAAACAAAACAGGAGAGCCAACAATGATGGAAAAATGTTCTTTTCTTCATCAAACAAAGCACTCTGAGAGTTTATAATGTTTTTTTCGTAGAATCAAATATTTAGAAAAAGATGTATCTGGATATGAAATTGAATCAAAATATATCGTTTTTTTAGCTGATGACTGTCATGATCTTTTGTTATTCATTTGCACAAAAATGAAAGGTGACACGTTTTTTGAATTAATGCATCACAATAACTCACAATATTTTCAAGTGGACACAAATAACAGAAACCAACAACAAATCAACTGAATGGAGTCGAAGAAAAGATTCTTACATTTACTTTATGGACCATAACCTATTAGGACAGGCTAACATTTTGGTGTAAGGAAGATATTATTGAACAAAAAATGAAAAACAATGCTCTTCACACAATCGTCCTGTAACATAACGTACCTTACAGTCTATGAATTCCAGGGAAACTAAAAATTGTAGCTTTCCACACTGGATCAAACTGAAGATATCTGGCGTTTAATAACTGAGCACTATGTCAGGTTCTAAACACAGACATTTACCAACAGGATTTGCTGACCATAGCAGCAAATCTGCATTTTTGTACCATCATACCAAACAGACACAAACAACAACACACAATCGATAATGAAAACAGACTTCGTGATGATTCCACAGGAGGTGGACCCAAACACAGGACACAAGGAAGAGGATTATAAAGCCAAAAATCTTTTAATCCAAAAACAAGCGATGGTCACAGACGTAAAGGCGGTCAGTCAAGGCAAATGATGAAAGTAGGAGGGACGCAAAAGGCACATGGAAATATATTAAAAAAAATAATTTTTAAAACTACTAGAAATCCTACAAGTTTGACTACAAAAAGTACATGGGCAGAATAATCAATTTTAAAGAAAAAACTAACAAAGACAGGAAGTGTCAAGAAATAACCAAACTACAACAGGGAAGGACTTCTCTGTAGAATAAATAGGAAAAAAATCTGAAACCATGACATAATGTGCTGGTGAAGTAAAACAAAGTAGGCTGCTAAAGGTTGCTAAAGAAGTGACAGCTCAATCTAAAGATCTGGCTCGCTTCTTCGCTTAGCTAGTTCACTTCTGAAATTCTGCAGCATACAAGCGTTTTCAAAACGTCCATTGTTGGCAAATGGACTGGCTCTTATATAGCACTTTTCTACTGTCTTCACGCACACACTCACACTCTGATGGATGCATCAGGGGAAACTGGGACTTCAGTAGCTTGCACAAGAATTCTTTAGCAAGCCTGGGATTGATCGACCAACATTCAGACTGGTAGATGACCCGACCTTTCAAAAAAGGATGATTATCCTTGGAATGCTTATTATCTAAAGATCTGTAAATGACAACTCAACTCAGTATTTTTCCTGTTAAAAGGAAGTTTTTCCTCCCCACTGTCACCAAGTGCTTGTTCATAGGGGTTCATCTGATTGTTAAACCGCTGTGTTATGATTTGATGATATATAATAAATACAGGGATGGGTGACTTTTAAAAGCAGTGGTCAGCCAAGGGAACTGGGTGCAACGGAAAAGAGACGCAACCAGTTGGACTGATGTTCAGCAGCACCATTAGCTTGGAATAATAAACTAGGCATCTTCCAAATTTCAATCATCAAAATATAAGTCAAAAGAAAAAAACAACATAGTCTGAGATTAACATGATACTATCATATAATTGGTGGAGAATTGTAGCCAGCTGAAAAACAGGACCACCGGGACTGCAGAACTCGAGCTTGTCATTGTCAGCCCACCCTCCTCAGTGCCTAACACACCTCCTCACCCCATCACATGAATCCCAGTCACCACCCTCCACTGCATCTGCAACAAAAGATACTTTGAGGTCATGCTCCTCTTCTTTGTGCCCACCACAGCGTGAGAACAGAACCACTCGAGACAAGGATGACTTAAGTGGCACTAATAATGAATCAAGTCCATCATATAAGGGAAAACCAGTAGTGCTCCTGAAGAAGCTCCAAAGCGATGCGCAAACAAATCAACTGTGAAGAATTTAATATTTTGTATAATTTTCCCAGCCTTTAAACGTAAATTATTTGACTTCCCTCATCAAACTGCGTAACGGACTTCATTAATGATAATATGTCTGAGCTTTAAGCCGCACCCCTCTCTATATTCATCGCCCCGAGAATCCTCTGTGGGGGTTTAAAACTTCAAACAGTTCCTCATGAAAAAGTCAGAAGGTGTCAGACATGTGTTCCCCCTCCTCGCACCCCTACCCTGCCGGCTTGCCAACACCAAAGGCCAGAATTGATTTTGTGTGAAGCAAGACCAGCTCCACCCCCATCAGGGATCACCTGCCTTACTCCCTGACTGTGCCTCTCACACAGCACTAACAATCAGGGGAAAACATAAAAATACTGACAAGATATCTGTGGTTATCAGAGTATATTTTGCTAATCATGCATCACATAGTGTAGAAGAATTGCAGAGCGCGTTTTGTACAAAGTGATTTCCTGTCAGAACATCTGCCGGACGTTAAATTGTTACATTTAATTTCTTTCTACTCTAATTCCACATGGATGATCCTTGTGTATGAGCTAATAAAGTGAGGTTTATGTTAGATTCACGGCAGATTATGTGAGATAAGAGCATCATCCTTCGACTCAGAAGACTATAAAGCTAATCTAGCTGTAAATAAAAAAAAAAAATGCAGTATGAAAGGTCAGTCAAGAGCCAACAGAGATAAAAGTCTGAGATGGCTTTTCATGTAGGGTGATCCATTCACGATCCCCTTTAAATTAAACATTCCTTCCTGTTTGTCTGCATGTGCTCATCCTGGAAGGCACCGGCAACATGGAGCGGGTCAGTTTCTGATTTGTTTTGTGTTTTGAGTTCCTAAATTTGTTGTGATCCATCATCACAACATCAAAATCGAATCTGATAAGTTGTTTAAGGAGAATTCAAAAGGCTAATCCAGTTTAAGTAAGCTATTTTTTTCCTATGGAAGACATTTTGACTTGTCAGAGCAGGTGTAGCACAGCTGTAGCTAACGGCATTGTGTATTTAATAACATTACTAATGGCTCGGTTTGTTGTGCGTTCCAGTAAGCCAAGCCAGCAAGTGTGTTTAATAACAGGACCGGAACAGCTAAATACAATGCAGCTATCATTAATGTAATGGCTTGCACCTGCTTTCTTCCTACTGTGACAAGTTAGCTTCCACCAATAGCAAAAAATGTTGTGTTGAGCTGATTGCTCAGATTGCTTTTGTTTACTGACCGATTCAATAAACGAGTTGAAAGTAAATAGAAATGTAGTAAATATACAGTTTTTACTCAAAATGATAGTTTTGTCCGTCAATGGCAGCCATGAATTCTAGTTGACTGTTTGTTGACATTATCTGATAAATGTTCACTCCGTGTCTCGTGAACTTCCTCTCACAAGTTGGATAACAGACATTTCATTGAAGGCACTGAGCTCCAGTGGCTACTATCACCACTCCATCATAGACAGAATTACAGCTAACAGCTTCTTCTCTAAATATTTCTCGTCTGACTGTGCTTTGGGTCATTGTTCTGCTGCAGGAGGAAATTGACTTCAATTATTTGATAATGTTCTTCATTCCTAGATCTGAAATCAACTTACCATAAGCTAAAATGTTTCAGTGGTTTACGGTATAAAAATGCATGTGCTAATGTAATGCCTGCACCTCATTAGCAGGCTACTCGTGAACCATGCTAACATTTCTGTCTGTGTCTTTCAACAAAATACAATGTTGATATTTAAGGACATAGGAGAATCTCTTTGGGTTCCTTTGTTGTCGTGTAAAACTGGATATTTAAAATCGTGTGATTCTACTGGTACGGATACTTGTTTCTAAATTTCTGGCACAGTGGCATCCCTAACCTGTACTAGTTTTTTCTTATCTTTCTCTCTCTACAGTTGAAATTGTTGAACTTCCATCAAGAAGACCCGCACCCAGGTGTCACCTCTTCACTGTTGCTGTTAGCTCGTGTTTTGTGCCTATTTTTAATGAACCTGCCAGCTGAGAATCAGTGAGGATCCCTTTCTTAAGCGCTTGTTAGTTATCCACCGGGGTCTTCCTCTTGTCTTTATATTCTAATCAGAGCCACTTTGAGTTGTTTCATGAAGGGAGTAGTACACGCCTTTGCATGAAATTGTTTTCATGTTTTTAGCCAGTTGAAAAAAGTTCTCGTTTTGTTCTTTTGTAATAACCTTGTAGCATTTTAACATGCTAAATTTGCAATAGGTGGCACGATGTGAAATGTAAAAATTAATACCTGTACACCTACATAGATTCCACTAAAAATATTTACTGTTATATATAAACCTAATTCATCATTTCTGATCATTTTAACAAACAAGTGCAATTTCGTAAGTCATCTAGAAATTATCCTAAACTTCGAAGCAGTAAGGTAGTAAAGCTTTGTTATTATTGCTGGTTGATATTTTAGAGAAAACTACAAGAACACAGTTTGAAATAAACCCAAACACTCACAGAAGTTTAAGTTCTAGCATTGTCACAGATAACGCTTACCTCAGCACCAGCAATCAATGAAACTGCAAGCGAGTTGTGCAGTACTTTACTAAAAGGATACCTAAACACATTACAAAACCAAAGCTGAACATAAAATCCTAATGGCAAGCTAACATTTAATGATGTGTTTAAGTGCTAGGGAAGTTTATGCATTATGATAGAGCATCCATAAAAACTCAGTTTAACACAGCTGACTTCACTCATTAAATATTAATGCATTTTAACAGATTTGACATAATGTTATTTTCCTACCTACTAACAACATGTGTCATTCATGCTATGTAATAGCTTAATAAAAGCATCTATAAAGCAGAAGGGAAGCATATGAAAGGCCCAGAACAGGCAGGGAAACAAGCAGCCATGAATGTGTTTTGGAATGGAGGTTTTAGGAGCCTGGCGTCAATGTGTGAGACGCGACTTCCTTATTTTTAAACACTGGGCACTTCAACCACTGGCTTGATGTCAACCTCTCATTCTAATGGACAGCCACAAAGCTGACAGGCCGTAAATCAGAGGAACTATAGAAAGCCATTAGTCCTGGGATACACAATAAAAAGCGGTAATGGTCTCATAAAGCCTGCAACACCACAGCAGACATTCTGATTCTGTCTATTAAGGGCTGCACAGAGCCTCGGATGAGTGAAAATAAGGAAGCCATTTTTCTTTTGTGCATTGTTGCCTGGGGTCTCGTGCTCATGATCAATGTACAGCAAGATGCACTGCGCTGAGAGCTATTTATTTACACTGTACTCCAGCTGAGTGAATGTTAGAGGAGAACATTGTGATTATGAAGTGCTTCTATTGAGCCTCTATGCTACAGATGCCTCATTGATTTACTGTGAGTTGGTTATAAATGCCATATGTGCTCAGAGTGCTGGTTATGGAACCAAGAACAACAGTTTATATTAGTTTTTATAATGAGCGCGATGTCATACTCAAATTGTAAACAACAACATGCTTACCTTTAGTGCTCTCCTTTAGTCTTGTATGATGGGTGGGAGTGGAACTTCGTGTCTACTGTTAATAGCAGCAGTAGTAGTACTCCTCTAGGAAATATGAACAGCTTTACCAGATTCATGGTAATCTATCCAATAATGTTGAAATATTTCAGTCTGGGACTAGATCTACAGACCACAAACAAACTGGCATTATCATCCCCATACAGCCATGACTAAAAATGACACTATATAACAGCAACATCTCGTTCTAGTGATCTTCAGTCTTTATCTTTCTAAAGCTTGCTTTTGTTATTCGGTGTCAGACAGAGATATCACCATGAAAAGAATTCTTTGAAACTGCTTTCTACTGATAAAACGTCCCATTTAACTTTCCCACTGTTTAAACTATGACTAACGCATTTCTACAGGACGTCACGGACTGTAACTCCAAAACCTCGGCAGAAGTAATCGAAACTTTGGGGATGGTTGTGTAAGACTTAAGGTTTGTGTTTTGTTTTACATTTACTTTAACTATATCTGCTTTCCCTATTTTTGGGAAGGCTATTCCAGAAGTTTAAAGTTAGACTGCTTTATCCATTACAATACCAGTTTTGATGTGTACTGGGTGTTAATGTCATGCTGGAACAAATAATTGTGTCCAAGTTTCAGGTTTTGACAGTTGTTACACTGTTCTTAGGTATGGAAGTCTCGCTTTTACTCCTTTAAAGATATCTTATGTCCTTGAGGCCAAATAGCTCAGTTTTTGTCTTATCTGACCATAAAAGGTTTCTCCAGAAGGTCTTTGGTTTGTTCCTGTGGGCAGCTGTTAGTGTCACTAAAGTTTGAAGGTGTAGTTTTTGGAGGAGGGACGTCTTTCTCATGGACAGTTAATGGCAGGCTAGAGTCTTGGTGGTTCATGGGTTGTTCCTGAACATCCTTCTGTCATCCGAGGGTGACAATCTGGGTCTTCTTTCAGACACTGAAAAAGTGGCAACATATCTGCATAACTTAGACTTATGATGATTAACAATTGTTTGAAATGATCTTTGAATCTGCAGTTGTTTAGAAGAGACCTTCCCGACTCGTGTAAATCTACAAGTCTCCTTCTTAGATCTTTACTGAGTTCCTTGGACTTGTTCTCAGTATTGGTCAATCCAATGATTTCTGTCAAACAAATCTTTTTTTACCCAGCAAAGCTGTAGTCAATCAAGTTAACTAATGAGAAGTTAATAGGCCTCGGCCTTGTCAAGATAAAAGCCACTGTAGAAACTCTAAAGTCATTAAAGATATGTGCTGTACAATGATTCCACCTGAAAAAAGAGCAGTTCAAAGAAATTGTTCAAACCCAAAATCTAGCTTGACATGCCCATGATGGATGTATGTAAACCTCTAACCACAACTGTACAAAGTCAGTGTAGTTTAATTGAGTTCATATAGAAATAGAGCAGACATTTGTCTGTGAATCCAGTACGCTCAAACTAGACTCGAACTCTCGATGCAACCGTTTCCAGTTTATGTTGCATTTGAGAAAGTGTAATGTTGTACATAAGTGGTAAAAACGGCTCTGAATAGTCGCCTTCCAGAAAAATTTCAAGAATAGATACAATGTGGAGAAAAAAAATGCCAAAATTTTAGACTGATGATTTTAAATAAGCTTCAAATGAAGGCTGGTGGCTCATGATAGCTTTCGATGTTCAACATAACAAATCTAATTTACCAGAAAGCATCTTTTTGAAACCACGCCAACCTTATTTAGCTATTCCAAAACCCGATGCCAGATGTCTAAATAATTTCACCAGATCAACCCAAATTTCCTCTCTCAAAAGATAAGAAAGTGTTCTGAGTGACATTTCAACAGGCTGTTCCCAACTTCCAGCAAGATTGAACTTGCCTGAAGACAATGACAAGCTCCTCTCTGTCTGATGTCACTTCCCATTTCCAGGCCGACTGCTATCTGCTACTGGCTTCTGCCAATAATAGCTCATCAAAACAACACAACCCTTCTTGGCACCAAAATAAAGGCTGCGGTCCGCGTCTGTGCCACTCAGTTGTCAATTAAGACTCCTCTTCACACTGACACTTGTGACTTAAAAGAAACAGTCGAGAATGTGATGAATTTGAGCCGACAGATGAGAAGGCAGTGCGCTGCGTTGCAGTACCATAGTGCGCTTGAGATATGGATAACAACTGACACAACTGGCAGGTCTTATGAAGTTTGATTTCATTTGTCAGGCTTGCTTGCTCCCTCACTTTTCAATCATCGTGGTAATAGCTCATTCTGATCGCCTGAAGACACTCACTCTCACTTCCATTTAAAATGCAAAGACATAAATATAGTAGGTGCCGCTATGGGCTGCACATCAAGATGGCATTTGTTGTATCCGAGATTCTGTAAATTCATATGTTTAAATGCGTGTAATATAGGTATCAGCGAGGATACTGAACCAGGTTTCGGCTGCTTACAAAGGTGTCGTGATCTCTAGAAATAAATAAAAATGAAAATACATATAAATGAACACATATCACATAAACCATAAATGACAAGGAAATAACCATCAACCTTGGTATTTGATCGCTAAGTAGACAAATGGAGCAGTAAGTGTCCAAGCCTGTCTCGGCGAATACCTTGCATGCTTGTCTCCAGCCGACCACATGACGCTAATTCCCGACTGAAGCGCTCCTCCTGTGCAGCCCTAATCCTGCCTGTGAAATGTGACAAGATCATTCTTAAGGCCTACTTTAGTCTGAATAATCTGCCCATCACAGACATTCATCCCAACCTGCACAGTGCCTCCAGCATCATAACACGCTACCTGTATGTTTTCACCACGACTTAGGCGCCATAAATTAAATCTACACGAGCAAAATGTCGGTGTATGTCCATGTGGACATTTTCCATTGATTGCACTGCAAACATTATGAACAGTGTCCAGAAGTATTACTGCAAATGATCAATTAATTGTGTCAAAACACAACAGGAATTCTTAAGTTATGATAAACAATTCATTAAGCTCTTTTCTTGGTTTGTTTGTTTGTTTTATATCCTTGCAAATGCATTAATATCTTGATTTTTGGAAATGGTGATCCGACAAACAAGAAATTCGGCAAAATAAATAAGCCCGACCAAGTTGCGTGCCATAATCTCACGAGTGCTTTCCTTGTTTTCTTAAAGCTAATAAAGTACAGTACAGTGGATCTCACAGGCGCTTCTTGAAGTTTCCACAAAGTTCTGTACCAATAATATGGCAGCTGTCAGATTGAATTGAGCGACTGGTTCCCGACGCTAACGTGAAGTTTAGGTGAAGTTAACTCTTCTTTACAGCATGACTACAAGCTGCCAGGATCCTCACCTTCCCGATGGCAAGTGGACGACAGCATATAATCTCCACGGGCTTTACTTTCTACTCCTGACCAGCTTTAACTAATTGAGAAGACAAAGTGAAAAAGACCCTTCACTGCCACGATCTTGGCTGCACCTCAACTTTTCTAACTCTCTCAGTCATGCTGCGCTCCTGTCGTCTGACTTCCGGCGAGACGGCATACGTTCTTTGTGTCAGCTCCGAGTTGAGAGCTTGCAAATGAAGTCAACGCTGCAGTATTTGACACTCAGATTGGGTGCGTGTGTGTGGGTGGGTGGGGGCGAGGAAAATATCTTGGGTGTAGTGAAGGGGAATGAGTATGACTTCTAAGTATCTGAAATGTCCTGTCTTAAACACATAATATCCGTAATACTTCCTGACACATTCGCCTATAACCTCTTATTCTGTGCCAGCTTCTGTGGGTCCCTTTTTTCTCTCTCTGGGCGTAGAAGAAAAGCAGTCTATTTTCTTGTCATATTTGCTTGAAAGGGGACTCTCAACTTGGAGTCTAATTTCCTGCACTTTAAAGACAGTCCACATGCAAGGTGCATTACCATGCTATCAAGGTGATGGGAGCAATTTCAAACTGTCAGTCAGTCATGGAAATATCAGAGAGACTTAATGTCTAGTGCAACCTGTCAAAGGCTCCTGTGAAGAGGTGGAGAGCATAATCTGAGTTTTATTCACTCAGTACCATTTACTTGTCAGTGTGGCTCTCTGTTTCACTCTAGATGGTAGCTCATAAGGAGTCGGGGATATAATATGCCCATATGTATAGAAATATATATGTATAGAAAGTGGGAGAGAGCTACTTAAATGAAGAGGTCACTATGGCAGGTTGAAAAATGTATAAGAAGACCAAAGACAAAGAAGGAAAATGTGGAGCTGCTGCATATCAACAGAGAGCACTTATGTACCAAGTACCATAGCTTCACCCCGAGTATAAAACTGCTCCATCTCGTATGATCTTACAGCGCTTGCTTCACAGACAGCAGTTAGTTAAGGCTGTTAATTTCCCGATAGACGCACCACTCTGGGTGACACACTGGGGCTGTACTTAACCATTATTAATGTGACAGGCCTCACTGCAAAGCAAATCAATTAAACAGGAGCAATCACCATAGTCTGGATAACGGCCCTTTTAAGGCTGTTTTCATGTGACAAGGAGGTCCTCGATCCAAGCCTCTGCGCCGAGACCTGACAGGTCAAGAAAGCGGCATGAAACAATAGCACCTTCTAACCATCATCTCCCCTTTTTACCTGTCAGATCCAGTCGGCCTGTCTGGCTGCTGACGCGGCGTGCCCTGCGTCGCCTGCCACAAGGTGAATTTTCATGTCATGTCGAGGGAATTTCTTATTCCATTTGCTCGACATTATAATGCCGCATTTATCGACCATATCCTCTTTTTGAAAGCTATATGTCAGGGCGCCTGAGTTTTTGTCATTTTTTCCAACAGATTCAGTTACTTGTCCCTCGTGATTAGCTCAATGTACACGTGCAAGCATAAACGGAGCATAATATCAAAAGTGGAGCACGCACTTACCTTCGCGCTTTTCGGGCGATTCTTTCACTTGTGACCTCTGAAGTGTCTGAAAGGGTGGAAAGAAAGCTGCTTTAAAAAAACACCACTTTTTATACTTGCTCACGATGTTGGTTGTCATTCCATTTTTTTATAAAAAGACAAAAAATTATATAAAACCAGCTGAAATATATTACAAGCATGCTTTTGTCTAATCAGCCCTGTTGTGCAGACAATCCATCAGCCCGCAAAACTGAATTATGCAATACCCATTATATAATTATACATTATACAATACAGTCATGATAGAAGCTCCTGACAGGGTGACCCTAATTGCCATTGTTTTCCATTTTTAATAATCACCAGAGATAAATTGTCAAGTTGTCTCCAGTGCTTCAGCACAGAAAAACCACCACCTGAAAATAAAATGAAGAGTAAAAGCTAAACTAAAAACACAAAAAGTGCCACAAAGAGGACAGAGTAAAGTCTTCACCTCTGATCTCGCTTATTTTACTTCCACATGAATCCTCAATAAAAAATATTTTGATGGGCAAAATGTAGGAGCGAATAAAAATTGTCAAAGCGATGTGAAAGATGCATTTCTTTGTATTTTCTTTGCCCATTAAGGCAAAAGATAAGCATGGTCCTAATGGTTAACAGAACAGAACTCAGAAAAATAGAAAAGGATCATTACTGAATGTGTGTTTCTAAAACACATGAATTAAGTATCTAATTTCAGATGATAAATTAGGGCTATGTTTTTGGATATTTTTAATAAAGGCCAGAGAAGATGCTTTAATGAAGAAATGGATGCAAAAAGAACGGGGTGAATTAAACCTGATTTCTTTTTTTTTTTATTTGCAGAACTTAAAGTTCAGACATTTTTGCTGAATTCATTATTAAATGTGAGCTGGAGGGAACTTTTGTAGAAGAAAACGTGAATTAATCCTTTAAAAAAAATAAACAAACCCTTAATATTTAATAGTAAAGCCCAGAGATGTGCTTTCTTTCGGTGTAATCACCAACTAGAGGTACCCAGCCCTACTTGTAAACGTTTGTATTTGCATGGATTCCGGGTGATTCATAAATGTGTCCTTGTGTGAAATACTAGCGGGAGATTTCAAGCTTTCTGTTTCAAAGTAATGAATTGCGGCGACGGGAAAAAAAAATGTGAAGCCATTTAAGGATAAAGCCGAGAATTTGGTGTCTGCCGCTGCGAGCCATCCATCACGTCCACAATAAAGGAGCTTTTGCCTGACGGTCGAAATTTATGGTCGCCCTTCTCTGCCCTAATAACTCAAAGCGCTGTGTCAGAGCCTGACAGCCGTTGCCGAAAACAGCACCCCTTTTATCAATCAAAAAAACACTTGCATATGTTTAACTTTCGCCTGATCAGCAAGACATTTATAGGCTATTGAGTAATAAGATAAGTGGGTCTATTTCGATGGGAAGAAATGTGGACGCTTTAATGATTAATGGCAGCCACAAGAGAGTTTTTTAAGCGCTCTTGGAACAAAAAGAAGGATTTTTGGCATGAGTGCGGAGGAAATGTGGAGGTATATTTTTTAATTTCCTACTTCCAGAAAAAAAATATAATAATGATAATCACTTGGAAAAATTACATGCTATTAAATCAGTGTCTGTAGCAGAATTACAGCGCCATATAAAAATACCTTGGCGCTTATCTCCAATTAAACAAATTGCTGTTTTGAGTTTGACCAGACCAGGCGGTGTAAAGCGGTCCTGTGCGGTGATGGAGCGGTTAGGGGAGGTAATACAACAGGTATTATCTGCCCTTCTCGTGGATTCACTTTACAGCTTTTGACCTGAGCATGGCTGAGAAGAGGCAAAAAATAAATAAATAAATAAAATAAATCTGCAGACAGTTGACTGGCAGGACAGGGAACTGACAGATGACAGGCTGTGATTGAGGGAGAAAGTTGCCGAACATGTGAAACGTGGCGATAGATGTCGCACACTGTAGGCAGGGGATGTGACCTTACAAGTCCCTCGCTTGATTACTTTTTATTGTTTTGAGTAACTGGGTCCAAACACCGTCTCCTTTATTAACTGCAGTCTAGTTATGCAAAGAAGATGCAGATTTTAAAGAAGATTTTAGCCGCAGGTGATAGTTTGTCCACTCCTACTCTCTTCTTTTAGGGGAAATAAATGTCGGCTCTACAAACGTTTCAAAACAAATCTTTTCATAATCTTTGTCATCTTTATCCCCCCCCCCAAAAAAAAACAAAAAAACCACACAGATTGCAGGTGCAGCGCATGCGTCAAAGTGCCAATTACGCAAAAGGCGAGTGTAAAGTCTGGAAATTAAAAGCGCTCGGAGTGGGTGAAATATGAAACAGACACCCGTGTGAGCAGGAAACGTCACATTACCTCGACCCTCTGATCACATCGGCATCTCTTTTTGATTGGGGGGCTGCACGGGCAGCAATCCGCGGACTGATTCAGATGCTGCTAGTGAGGAGGCGGAGTGATCCCTCCTGCCCGCAACCCACGTAAACCGTGCCCGCTCTCGGACCCACAGCCACAGTGTTAGAGCGACGCCGGAGATGAAGCAACGAGGCTGAGAAGCGCACGGATTCTGCTCACACACTCCGCGTCTCTTCCGAGGATTTAACAGTGATTTTCTTTTATTTCTGGCAGCGGCTCCAACCGTCAGACGTTTTGAGTGCTGGCTTTCTTAACCCTACCCATGGCATTTTTCAACCATTTATAGGAGAATTGGGTCATGATCACATCGCCCACGGTCTCTGTCCTGAGAAATAGCACAAATCTAGCGTGGGAGAGCGGCTCCTCGGGGGAGAAGGGAGCAGTGAAGATAAGCCAACTATCCGTCCACAACTCCGTCTCTCCCGCAGACCCCACTCGACAAGCCAGTCGTCTTCCCATAAAGGTTTTGAAAATGCTTACGGCACGGGCAGGACACATTTTACACCCGGAGTACCTACAGCCGTTACCGTCCACTCCTGTCAGTCCCATCGAGGTAAGCGCTACAGCGGTTAAAATAAAACACGTTATTTTTATTCGCTTATTCTCAAACTACTGCGTGTTCACTCCGAAACTGCAGGACACCAGAGCTCCCACCCCGACACGAGTGGACAAACTGTGGTCAAGATTTTTATTTAGGCTATGTGTTGAAATACAGTAGAATAAACTGTACTCTCGATGTTCTACTCACTTCAGACTTTAACGACCCTTTTATGCAAACTGATGCCAATATTTTGAATGTCATTCCGTCGTGTTGTACAATCTTATCTTCCACCTAATGTAGATCAGCTACGTGTGTGCGCCTTCCTCCTTTACATACCTATTATGCTGAGTTGTTTTGAGTTTCATCCCGAGATAACTTTATGCGCAGTGCGTAAAATGCGCGAAACGGTCATATGTGACTATTTATCCCAAAATATTACATGTACGTGTGAGTGTTTTCGTGAATTTTTTTAACGTTGTGTTTGTTTCGAATTCTCAGCTGGATGCCAAGAAGAGTCCGCTGGCCCTTCTGGCCCAAACGTGCTCTCAGATCGGCAAACCGGATCCGCCGTCCTCCTCCAAGCTGTCCTCTGTAACTTCCAATGGATCTAGCGACAAGGAGGCCAAATCCGGCCCGCTGAAGATGAGCGACATCGGAGCCGACGACAAATCGAGCTTCAAACCTTACTCAAAATCATCAGACAAGAAGGACTCGAGCAGCAGCCTCAGTGGAGATAAAACCAGTTTCCGAGTGCCTAGCGCCACCTGCCAGCCGTTCACCCCCAGGACAGGCAGCCCCGGCTCCTGCACCTCCGTTTCTCCTCTGCCATCTGAAGGCAAAGCGGGGGACAAGGAGGAAAAGAAGGAGTCTGATAGCAATAAAAGCACTACGACGGAGAGCAACGGCAGCCACGGGATAAGTGGGATTACCTCTGACGGCAACCAGCAACAAGAAAACACATCTGGATCCAAGGCTGTTACATCAGACTCCATATCTGTAACTTCGTCATCATCATCCGTCCTCGGCTCCGGGCTGGTGGCCCCTGTCTCCCCCTATAAGCCCGGTCATACAGTTTTTCCTTTACCGCCTGCTGGTATTTCCTATCCTGGAAGTTTAGCCGGTGCATATGCGGGTTATCCGCAGCCGTTTCTCCCTCCTGGAATGACCCTTGACCCCACCAAATCCAGCAGCCAGCTTTTAAGCGCACAGTTTGCTGCTGCCAGCTCGCTGGGATGCAGCAAAGCGGGAACGAGCCCCTTGGCTGGAGCATCCCCACCGTCTCTAATGTCTGCTAGTCTGTGTCGAGACCCCTACTGCCTGAGTTACCACTGCACGAGCCATTTGTCCGGCGCAGCCAGCGCTAACTGCGCACATGACTCTGCGGCAGCTGCGGCAGCTGCCTCGGCGCTCAAGTCTGGATACCCGCTCATGTACCCGACGCACCCGTTACACGGCGTGCATTCCACGACCCCTTCTTTCAGCGGACATCCCTTATATCCTTACGGGTTTATGCTGCCCAACGACCCCCTGCCGCACGTGTGCAACTGGGTGTCGGCGAACGGACCTTGCGATAAGCGCTTTTCATCCTCCGAGGAGCTCCTCAGCCACTTGCGGACTCACACAGCCTTTGCCGGCACGGAGAAGTTGATATCTGGGTACCCGGGGTCGTCTTCTCTTGCTAACGCTGCTGCTGCTGCTGCTATGGCTTGTCACATGCACATGCCTCCAAACGGAGGCCCGAGCAGCCCGAGCACGCTGGCCCTCAGGGGCCCTCACCACCCCCTCGGACTCAGCAGTCGCTACCACCCGTATTCAAAGAGCCCCCTGCCCACTCCCGGGGCCCCGGTGCCCGTGCCCGCGGCTACCGGACCATATTACTCCCCGTACGCCTTGTATGGACAAAGACTGACGACAGCATCGGCCTTAGGATATCAGTAGTGACAGAGAATTACACATTTATAAAGGAGATTTAGGCCCAATGAGTTTTATATTGTACTTAATGCAGGGATTGGATCCAGGTGGGGATCAGTGTATTTATTTGCGATAGCTTCAAGCGTGACTAAAATAAAAAATAATTATAATATAAAATTTCAAAAGACTCAATGTGCATTATTTTTACACAGGAGAAAAGCGTCTTTGCAAGTTAAATAAAGTTAGGACCCTTTTTCTTTCTTTCTTTTGAGTAACGTGGAGTTTATTGCTTATTTGATTTATTGTCGACTGGTGGGGTTTTGTAAAGCAAAAAGTTATTTTAAAATGTGCCTTACTCAGAGGGATTAGGGGGCTGCCAGAGCTGAGTGCGTGACGGAGTGATGGACGTGGAAAATCAATCAGAGCAGTTTCTTACAGAACTGGCATCGATTTATTTTATTTTATTTATTTATTTTTTGGGGGGGAGATAAACGTTTCATGAGGGCGTTTGATTTACCTGAAGAGTATAAGACAGCTGTTTGGTGAGGTTTTTATTATTATTATTATTTATTTATTTTATTTTAAGGCTCCCTTTTTATTTTTTAAGTATAGGACAGGGTCAAATCAGGTCAACAGTTTTAATTTACAATAAGAGGATTTTCTCCCTCCAGTAACATCTTGTTTTGTTTTTGCTGTGTTAGTTTGACTATATATATACAATTAATTATTTAACTTCCCCAACTTTATTTTATTCCTAAAGTTGGGGAAGATGTTTAATATCTGACTGACATTTATGGCAGAATTTTGAAGATACTCCCTTTTATTCACAACTGTGTTTTTGCTTCTGGTCTCACCATGAGGCTCATAATGGGGTTTTTAAAAGGGCCCAAGGATAGAGAAGCAATAACTGCAAAACCTTTGAAGTTACAGAGGCTTCTATGAGCATCTGCTGTTTTTATTTTATTAAGTTTTAGTAATAAGAAGCAAGAAAAAAAAGAACAAGAAAAAAACACCACTTGGTGCTGCAGCTACAGTAGGTGTGTGTGTGTGTGTGTGTGTGTGTGTGTGTGTGTGTGTGTGTGTGTGTGTGTGTGTGTGCGCGCAAATGTGTGCTCAGATACAAAATCTTTTGGGCTCATCAAAACATGCTGAATCTTCTCAATCATGCAGTCATGGATTATTGTTTCATTAACGAAGACAAATGAGCTGCTGATACCAGCGAGGCGCTCGCTAAACAAAGATTTACGATGACACCAGATGTGGGACGTTTCCACAGCTTTTGTGATTGCTGTAATGAAGCCATGAAGCAGAGAGCATGAAATAAAGTGAGGCCTAACTATTTAATCAGCCCCCTTAAAACAAATCAACTAAATCAAGCCAGCAGTGTCATTATCCATCCTCAGTAAATCAGGCTGTTCTCCAGCAATAAAATCACCGTCATTAATGGTCAGACGTCATATTCATCAAATCCAGCCATCCTTCATGTAGATGAGGCCTAAACATAGCTCAGTGATAGATGGTAATAAAGCTGCTAACCTATATTTCAGCACTGCGACCAGTCAGCCACGGAGTCGGCATAGATCATATGTGATGCATCTTTTTTCATTTACAAACAGCGCATTAATATGATGTGAACAAATTGGGTCACGATCTCTGAACTTATTGCTCGAAGGCTGATTGATGTTTGACTCTGCTGAAGAAATTCACACATCTTCACAAGCAGATAAACCCGCTAATAAATGATTCAGTTTCAGTTCAATTTTATTAGCAGTGGTTAATGAGCTAGTTTAAATTTAAGGATGGGCCTAAAAGTCTGTGCGTGTGACTAGATTAAATGTAGACGCGCTTATTTGTTTTGCGTTGTTAAGTTGTTTTTCCTTAAAAAAAAAAGAAAAAAAAAAAGGTGGCTTAGTGGTGTAGTGGTTAGCCCTCTCCCCTCACAGTATGAAGGCCCTAGGTTTGAATCCACTGGCCAGCTGGGAAGTGTGCCTGTTGTTGTCCCTCCTGATATTCGTGCTTCCTCCCACAGACATGTTTATCACTTTAACTGATGATTCTAAATCGGCTGTAGGTGTGAATGGTTGTCTCTCTATGCTTGCAACCTGTCAAGGGTGCACCACACCTTTCATCCAGTGATAGCTGGAACAGGATCCAGCCCTCTACCTGCCACCCTGAACTGTACAAATGGATGGACTTTCAAATAATCCTGAACCCAATGAAGTGAACAGCATTTTGTTGCTATCAGAAATGATACTCTAATTTGCCGTCTTTAGTTTTGAATTCAAATTAAAGGACAAAAAAAACAAAAACAAAAAAAAACATACATTAATATGTTGTCAACCCAAACAGCAAAACCCTGGAGGTGTGTGAATGGTCCGCAGTGCTAATTCACTAACAATACTGTAGATTCCACAATGTTTTCTTTCTGTTTTAAGAGGAAGAAACAAGCTAATATCTAAAGTAGCGATTCCTTTTAAGCCATCTGCATTATGAGTGTTGTAGCACGATCTCCAACCTTTGCGGTCTCATACAGCATCAGTGTTTCTGTCAGTGTTTTGAATCCCTTATCCTACATTTTCTCTGGACACAGATTATTGACAGGCTATATTAGTGTTTATTACATTAACCGTGTTAGTGGGCTTCACATATAACAGTT
Source organism: Perissodus microlepis (assembly GCF_051167445.1). Taxonomy (NCBI): domain Eukaryota; kingdom Metazoa; phylum Chordata; class Actinopteri; order Cichliformes; family Cichlidae; genus Perissodus; species Perissodus microlepis. Next base: position 12,397,998 of record NC_140468.1, read on the forward strand.
GCAAATTAAGTAAGCCCGATCAAAACCGATATTTTCCTTTTTCAGCAGAAATGAAGAAGCAAACATTTGATCCTATTTGAAAGAGTGCTTATTAATAAAAGGTATGAAACAAATAGCTAATCTTCCATATGTAAAAACATTTTTTTGAAAGCATGTCAGTCACATGGAGAAGTACACTCCTGCATTCAACAAACCTTCAAAATCCATAAAATTTGAATCAAGGGTTCCAGGTCTGTGCCAATGGTAATAACGTCTTTTGGGAGTGACAGGCAGAACCTGCCTTATTTAAACCTCAGACATGTGGTGTTCTCCTTGCTATTGAAGTGTGTGGTGTCATCATGCCAAAGTCTAAAGAGGTTGCTTCAGAAGTCTGAGTCTGGGAAAGGATTTAAAAGGATCTTCAAATTATTTGCAATAAATCACTGAATTGCCAAAGACAAATTCATCCCAAAAACAGACTCTTTGCAAAAAAACAAAAAAAAACAAAAAGCCTCCAAGAACTTCCTAATCTGCTGAGTTTGCAGGTATCTCTCACAGCTGTTGGTGTCTGCGATCAGAAACAGAAAGCACAAATCTGACCTGCATGGAAGGCGCACCAGGAGAACAAGGAACGTTAGAGCAAGACTACAATTTGATAGCGAACAATTAAGCAAAGATCAGGCTTTTTGGAATAGTGTGCTCCAGACAAATGCATTAAAGATGGAGTACTCTGGCTGCAGTAACAGCAAAGACATTTGGCACAGATCGAAGACAGTCTCTCGGGAGAAGAACCTCATACCACCTGCAAAACATGTTATGATTCGGGGTTGTTTCACTGCCTTGGGGTGCAGGCGGCTTGCAGTCACTGATTCAACTAAAACAAGTGTTTAAGATCAAGTGAGGCCAATCAGTCCTGAAGCTGAACTGAAAACTGACTTTTCAGCAGGGTAATGATTCTTAACAAATCCCCAAAGAACATGAGGAACTACATGCAAGAAAAAAAAATTTTGCAACTAGGAATCTTGCCATTTTGCAAGGAAGAGTGAGCAAAAAGTGTACCTGACAGATGCCAAAGACTGGAAGACAAGTAGTTATTTCTGTTAAATGGCAAAATGATTACTTCTGATGCCAAGATGTAGCTGCTTTTTTCAAAGATGAACATTATCTCTATTTAGATATCTTCGGTCCAAAATTTAAAAAACTCCTAGTTGCAAAATGAGGAGGCTGTGGGTCGTCAACCAGTTGGCATGTTGTTGTTTCAATCCCTGGTTCCATCAGTCTGTATTTTTAAGTATCCTCAGGCAAGACAGCGAACCCTAAGATGTGCCTGATGCATCCACTGAACTGTGAGTATTTGTGTGAATACCGTTTGAAAATCACTATAAGTACCAGTCCGGCTATTATATGAACTCAGTGGTGGAATCGGCTAATTTTGTGGTTGTGCTGAAAATTTCCATTGGATGTACTTATTTTTTTTCACATAACTTTCTATCCCACCATGATGAAGTCTACCCATCTGTTTCCATGTGACAGATGATGTCTTTTCCACACGTCTGAAAGAAAAATGCAGCCAGGAGACTCTGGCTTAGTGACTCCATGCTGAATCACGGGGAAGGCCCCACCTGTTCTGCTTTGAACCACATCAAAATCAAGAGCCACAGCCTATCACCTAAGGAGGAACAGGCCGGCACAGTACACCCTGGGAGAGACGCATGCAAACGTTGAAAAAATGGCCACCTCAGCACAGCTGCGCGCCATGTGTTGCACTTTCCGTGGCAAGTTCTGGTTGAAGGCAGTGGACGCCATCGCTGCTACGCCGAGCTGACGTTCCCTCACAAAACGCCCACAGTCATGTATGAAAATGTCTTTTTTTCCAAATCAGCTCACGCAGATACATAACTCAACCAGCCCTCAAACACGTGTTGCCATCACATAATGAATTTAACACCCTTTTGTCAGCAATATTAATGATCCAATCAAGGGATTTCCCCATCGCTACATAAACATTTACTGCTTTGAATAAACCTTCCTCGGTGCTCTGGAAAAGCAAGCAGGACTCTGTTTACAGGCACGAAAGGAAAAACCAATGACCTTTTGCGTGTTCAGCCAGCTGAGAAGTGTGTCTTCCATCTTTCAGAGAAACATGGTGGTTTATTTTTGCAGGAGAAAGGCTTTTGCCTCTCCAAACAAGCCCCATATTTATCATCACTCCATCATTTCCTGCCTTTGACAAGCAAAGTAAACGGTAGAAGCACAAAGTTAAAGCTCAGTCTTTGTGAGCCTTTGACCTTTGGAGCTTGTCTTCTATTATTAACCCTCAAGCGACATCATAAAATAAAGGAAACGAGTTGGTACGCTGAGATTATCTTAATGTGGAAGGCTTGGCATGTGTGTGTTCTATACTCACTCACACACACACAGACAAAAAAAAAAAAAGCGTGCCTTTTTGAGCTAGAAGCCAGCCAATGGGAAAGGGAGAAAAGGGGAATTTTCCCTTGAAGAGTCTGTCAACACACAAAGCAAAGGAAAGAGCAACAGTGAGTTAAACAGTGGGCTCTTGTCTTTCAGCACTCAACATGCTCTATAATTTACACACCACTGACAGGGGCCATTTTGAAGTCTGTCATAGACGGCAAACTTTTTGTCTCCAAACGTCTTGCTCACAGTGAGTCGACTTCTGCCGGGGTCCGGGTGATTAATCACTTATGGCCTTATTGTGTGGAGGTGGCTAATTAACTGCAGGCTGACTGAAGAGACACGCTATAAAAACCCGCCTCTGATAACCCCAACTTTTCCCCTCCTCTTTCGTCTTGGCATGTGGAAGCTCTTACTGACAAATTTGCAAGAACCAGACTAACATTGAGTAAGATGAATGGCCTCTGCGCACAGTAAACAGCCTTTAATTTAACCATGTTTAAATGTATGACACACTGGCATTGTGCTTCCTCGCTGTTCGTGCTCTTTGGTTGGGAAACGCAGCCAAAGTTCCCCTGCTGTTGGTTTAAAATTAGGCTTGGTGTATTCACGGAGGGAGTTTCTGGGTGCTCGGCCTGGCAAACATGTGTTCGTTGTCTCTTTTGGTTTTCGGCCTTCTCTTCAAAGTGACGTTCTGAGACAAAAACAATCAGTTTCTTCTTCTTTTTCTTTCCTAAACACATTAATCGGGAAGATTTGGCATTAATGTTTATTTATTTTTTAACTTATTTGGCGAGCAAACAGAGGAAGACAACAAAGAAAGCATTAAGTTGTGCATTAGCAATAAACTGAAGCTGTTCCTTAAGGTCAGCAGCTTGTATCAGACACGTGGCCGGCCAAAAATTGTGCAGCCATGCCTTCCACTCCATCTCCCCCCTTCCACATTATTAGGTTTGTTAACATACTGTATTGCACTGTTTGCAGTCATGTTGACAGGCTAACTTAATCAAGTTACTATTGAACTTGTGCGCCTTGCCCAGCATGACAGTTTTAGTGCCAGAATTATTGCCGTGACCTATGAGAGGAAATTAGCAGCGGACACAACACGGAGACTTTTCTTCCTGGTGGAAAAAAATAAATCTATCCTATATATTTACAAGAACAGTGACAATGATAGAAAGTAGGGAGCAAAAATGTTTGCTCGATAACGCCGCAAATGAAAAATGCCGCGTGGACCCAAAGTGGTGCAAAATGCATAATGCCAGCTGGCAGACCATTACAGGTGATGGACATTTCACTTACCTAAGTCAAATATAACAGACTGCTGTTCATTAATATACAGGCAGGCCTGCAGAATCGAGTCTGCCATCTGGTTAAATCGACAGAGTAATCTACAGCTCGTAATTAGGGCTGAGGAGCAGAGTTTCTCTTTAATCTTTTTTCGGCTTTCAACAAAATTTCCATCTGCACCATGTGGCACATCATTTTTCTTTAAGACAAATCGGTTGTTTTCGTATGATCCAAAATTAGATCAGCAGAAAACAATCAATCTTGTAAAGGGCCTGGGAAAAGAATTGTGATTTTGGATACCGTTTTCCCTCCTCCTGTCTTTAGCATCTCAATTCTCACTTTCCCTGCATGACTGACTTTGCAGCCATCAGCATCCCTCCCATGATGCTCTCTGCTCAGTGCCGTCACATGACATATAATGGGGACCCGAGCTAACGATGAATATGAAATTGTGCCTTAATATAGCGATCTCTCCTCAGCCGCTTTCCCTGTGGCGTTCCACAACAGATGGTGACCTGTAAGAGTCTGTGACACCAGAACTAAAATCCACACTGAGGTAAGAAAGAATATTTCGTGTCACCCTGTCTGCAAATTAGTGAGATGACACAACTGTCAGGTGCCAGCCTCCCGTGGCAGTCGTCTCCCCCATTACAGGAGCAGCGATGCTTTCCCTGCACGACAAAAGGGAAATGGGTGAATGTTTTTTTTTTTTATAGGAGACCTGTCTGTCAGCTGGCTCTCGGGTCATAACAAATCACCAGCACTCAGCTGAGGCTGAACATTCAGGACGTCGGGAAGAAGACGAATGACCTGCAGGCCTTTGAAGTGCTCTGGCAGTTCAGATGGCTCAGCGGCGCTGACAGAGAAATATACACAACAGAGCAACCAATAATGAGAACATTAAACATTCCAGCCACCTGACAGGCTGACAAAAACAGCCTGGCCCCGCATCAATCATTCACTGAGTCATAACCTTGACAATTAGTCCCCTCTGATACCGCCCGTAACCCCTGGGCCCCGCGCTGCAGTGTGACTCCACTTAAAGAAGAGAAAACCAAAGGGCTTAATCTAATTTCTTAATTCTGATTGATAAAGACGTAGCAGCGACTGAGACCGCAATATATCGGTTCAGCACATGATGGATTCGGAATCGTTTGGCAGGCTCTTTGCAAAGTAATGACTCTCCAAAGATGGATGTGAAAATAGAAAAATGCACATACTGTAGTTCAATTACTTTTGCTGGCTGCCTCTTGAGATGTTTCGGCTAAGACCACAGAAATGTATCCAGCACATGTTTACGGCCCTGCCTGCGCAAATATGTGTTTTAATGACACCCCGCAGGCATTTGGAAGCTATATAAATAGTTGCAGGGGAGCCAACACTTATATTTCAATATAACTCGAGCCATAAGATCACTAACACGAGCAGTTCTTTAATGCGTGCCTAACGAGGTTACATATCCTACATCTGTATTAGTGTAAACATGTGCTAAATGTCAAGCCTGCTTTTAAGAAGCTCCATAAATTTTGCTCCCTAAAAGACTTAATATCATTAATGTTCTCTGAAAAAAGATGAGGTTCAGCACATTTTTCTTCTGCACACACTCCCCATTAGCATTTTTTACAACAGAGCTCAATGTTAAGACTCCAGTTTTCGCTCTGAATCCAAAGCAGTTGACCCTTTGAAAATAGCGAGGGGGCCATGTTGTCATCACTCCATTCACTCTAACTCTGCAGTTGCCATATGACAAATGAGCCATGTGACATGACATTTCCCTTTTGCCTTCACACCTGTAGAGTTAAAGCAAAGCGTCTGACAGAGGAATTGATGGCAGCACCTCAAAACTACTGTATCTCCTTTTCATTTGGCGAAATGGAAAGAACCGGGCCAGTGGCTGTTTACAAAAACTACCTGAGACAGAGCTGCACAGCTCCAAGCCCTGAGGATGATAAATGGCTCTGCTAACCCTGTGGGACTGCAGACCCAAATGAGGACGGAGCTAATTGCCGTGCGAAATACTTTGGCATGAATGGAAAGAAAATGCAGGCGAGCCACAGCCAAAAAAGGGCCCAGTTGCTGCTGTGAACTCGGAGCTGGCTTTTGCTTACAAGAGTTCACTTGGTGTCCATAAATCATGGACTGCTTACAGCTGAAACTGCCCTTAGTCATCAACATGCAATAGACTGAGTGACAGATTCCATCCTGACTACATTAGCCGCCGGTTCAAACGAGGCTCCTTTTTTAAAATCTCCTACCATCTTGAACCTCGCAGGAAATGAAAACCAGATGGGTAAGGATTGCTGTGTATAACATAAAGCTGAGCTTGTATGAGAGAAAAAGACACAAGAGTCTAAAAAAGAAAAAAAAAAAGTGTATACATTGTTGAAGGAAATGACAGGGGTCAATTTGAGGTACCCTGGGTTTTTGATATCCTTCAAGTACAGCTTTAGATATGGCTTTACCCCGAGGCTGTGATCTGCATCACATTACTCATTTTCAGCTGACAGGAGAATTGAAATGTGGTTTCAGTGTGTGTTACACCCACACAGGTGAACACAAGTGCAGACTCCACAGTCAGTCTGAGGGATTTGAATTATAAATCCCTATCTTAGGCTTGCTCAAAGATTCAAAAAGTTATCCTCACTAGAAAAAAATGTTTTTTTATTGCACCAGGACCGCAATCTGTTTGGGCATAATAGCAGTAAAAAGACAATAATGAGATATTTAAATAAAAGAAAAATATCTGGCACATGTGAGAGGAGAACTCAGGATGAAGTAGATGAATAGGTGCGAGCATTAAAAAGGAAGATTATTTTGCGATGCTATAAAAACGTCTTCTTTCTTTTTTTTAAATCCGTAGATATGCAGCAGTAGTGTAACCGCAAACTTGACAATTTTATTGAAATCAGTTTTGTTTTCTTAGCAGGTTTGATGAGTTGAAGTACTTTCATCAAGAGAAATTAAAGGATAAAGCCGGCGATATTGTATATTTTTGTTATTGTCTACAAATCCCAAAGAAAACTAACACTAACAATGACTCGCTCGGTCTCATTCTCAGACACTCACCACCGAGGAGAAAGGTTCCCACTGAAGATGTAAATATTTAACAACAGGACAGGAAAACATACTTTTATTTTTAAAAAGGCTAAATTATTTCGTAAAACAGCAGGTCGGCGTGGTTTGTAGCAAATTTTATTCAAAGATGAGTGCATAGAGCATTACTGGATTCCATTTTTAGTCAAAGTTTTCATTTTGTTCACTTCAGAGTATTTCTGACAGTGGAATCAGGTATGTGGGGATGATCCACAACTAAGAGTTGAATTGAAATTTAATTATATTTACTTGCAATTGCTTATCAGTGGATACACTAGAATAAAAGGGTCATTCAAGTTTTCACAGAATGAAGAAATAATTATACTGTAAGTAATTTTAAGTAGTGCGCATCTTTATGATAAAGAAGATACAGTGTTTTCCTATTTAATAGTGTTAGATGGGCAAATTGTGTTGTGTTGTGAAGCTACACACTATCTAAAGTTACTCAAAGTAATAAGTAATAATTTCTTTTTAATTATTATTTCGTTCTTTCCTGTAAAAAGCTGAATCTACCAGTAAGGATTTGTAGGTAAATTAATTAGATCACAATTTCAGCTAAAATACAGGGACCGTATTATAAAGTGCTACCAAAATGCAATAGATCATTTAATAAATTAAAAATAAATGAATAATAATTGATGGTTATGAAACCAAAGCGTGTTTTCAAAAATCACCAGCAGATAAAAGCTTCCACTTATTCACTTGATCAGTGCCAATGTTAGGATTCAGCTCATTTGAGCTAAATAGTAAAATGATTTTGGTAATCTGATACAAATGGAACCAAAACTATCTCACTACATACGCCCACTTGCTTCATAGCGTTCTGAGATATTAGCGAGGCTAGGTTGTTTAGGTTACCTTTAATTTGGGAAGTCTTCTGGGTTAAGACTTTCTTTTTTTGTCTATGTTTATGAATGTAGAGATACATTTTAAAAGCATAAAAACCCCAGTCATCATCAGTGGATAGCTGGTGGTTTTGAGGTTGCATTTTGCCAATGACTGCAATTTAAATGGAACCTAAGCTTGGTCGAGCATGACTGGAAAATATCATTCAGACCACAAATTGAAACCACAGACATTCAAGCATGAAACATCTCTCATTCTATATCTGTTTAAAAAGACAAGGATCTCATAGTTTTGTAGACAGTCTTAAGAGTCTTAACCCCCAAGAGCATTTGATGTGTCATCATCAGAACCTTTAATTTTGTATTACAGGCCTGACAATCCATTAACCCATCCATCCATCCATCCATCCATCCATCCATCCATCTTCGGCACCAAGAGGGGACAGCGGTCGAAGCAGACACACCCACACCTTTCCCCCCAACAATCTCCTTCTTTCAGCTCTTCCAGGAGGACAACAAGATGCTGTCTCCAGTGAGTCCTGCTCCACCTCCAGGTCTCCTCCTGGTAGAACATGTCTGGAGCACCTCACCTAGAAGAGCCTGTCAGAAGCCTCAAAGAAACCTCAACTGCTTCCTTTCAATGTGGAGGAGAAACAGCCTTATTCCGAGCTTCTCACGCCATCTCTGAGGAAGGCCTTTTGTAGGTCCAGAGCTACCCAGAGCTAATAAGTCAAACAAACCAGTATAACACACCATTCTTACTCGATAATAAAACACTGAAATGTCTATATAATGATCATATTTTTACCTCAGCGGTCAAAGCTTTACCCTTTAATTCATTACCAAGAATGCAACCAACATCTTTCACATAACCGCATTTATTTATGATGTGTTTTGTTGGGTCGAACTCGGCACTCTGGAAATTCTTCCAGTAAATACTTAATTTATGAGAGGTAGCTCTCGTAGCTCTAAATATTTGGTGTTAAATGTTTGCTTATGTGCTTAAGTACCAGCATCATTAGACCTCTAAAGCGTTCCATTTGTTGATCTCTAATGTAAAGGCCATGACGCACAAGCTCAGATGGTTAAGTAAACATCAAAGAAACACTACAAAGGCAGAAAGCTGAAGTAGAGAAACGGATGGATACTAAGACAAATTCCTATACATTTAATCCGGGAATCTTAACTTTAAAGTCAGTTGTAGTTTCTTTATTGTTGTTTTCTTGCCACCCTAAAGCAGAGCTATGAAATACTCCCCCCTGCCCTTCACGTTAGAACATTATTTGTGTTTTTTACTTTATGAGAAAAGCTGCTTGTGACTCATTTTAATTCAACTGCATGAACCAGAGGCACAATCTGGTTTTCATGTTCTCTGGCTGAAAACACCTGCCCTGTTCTCACAGCTAATATATTAAGTAGTAAGTGCCTGAGCAGATGTTGTGAGGTCAGCAGGGAGCCCGGGGCCTATAGAGCACGCAATATTTATTGGACTGGATCAAAAGGTAATGACATGGGCCGTCTTCCCTCTTGACAAATCACATTTTGCATACAGGTTGAAGCCAGAGCCTGTTTCCTTCCTAGAAACACCTTTTCCAATTTGTCAGACTTCTTAGAGAGGCCCGATTGGGTCTTTCTACTTTTAAATGCGTGCTGCCAATCACAGAGAACGCCTTTTGGAAAATATTCATAAAACAGTCAAACTTTCTTACTGGAAACCGTAACACGCCCGAATCTTTTATTTGTGTTTGCTTTGCAATCATCCACGGAGATCAAAGGCCGTGCTTAGGGCCTCAGCGTCAGCGCGAGACATCAATGACATCTCCCATTCACACCGCATCTTCTCCTCACATCTCGCATGCACTCAGTCGTCACATCCCACAACAAAGAGAGACGCCCCGAGTTACCATCCATCAAACCAAGCCTTTTATGGCCCATCAAAAGACAATGAACTGCCAGAGTGAAAGGAGTGTTTGCAACATGAAGTGACAGCGAATACTCCAGACACAGATTAAACAGTGGGAGAAATGAGAGAACTACATAATGTTTGGGTAATTTGTGAGAATTAGACGCTATGATTCATCTTTATGAAGGAAACTAAGCTCAGATATAAGCTCAGCGCAGCTCCGCGCTCTGATAGTTCAGGCATCTCAATTTACTTTGGTTTTGAAGTATAGGCTTCTTACGGTTACAGACTGGAGCAGTTTGTTTTCAAACATTGCCACACATCTCACGCCTTGGTCGTGAGGTATGAGCTACATGTTAAGATATAAAACAGACCTTCAAGGCTTATTTTCCCTCAAAGGCATCCCATTTATTCCATCTACTGTCAAAGCACAGAAGGTTTGAGAATTAAGGGAGCTACTGGCAACACAGTACATCATTGTGTACAATAAAAGACTTGCAACGTAAACCATCAGCAGCCCTTTGTGTGTTATCTCCCATGGATTATTCCTCTCAAGTCAACCATCAAGCATTGTGGGTATGGCAGCCTATGCGGGGTGCAGCATGCACCATAGACTTTGCTAAAGTGTTCAACAGAGGTTGAGTGAAACGGGACACTGGCATGATTATACTGTATCCTGTCTGTTGCTGATTTATTGTGACAGCAGTAACTCCCTGCAGAACCATGTCGTCAGGTGCTACGACTGGTGCTGTGTCAGATACTTGATAGGCTTCGGGCTTTCAGTAAAGACCTTGTGAGAAAGTCTCCAGAGACGCTGCTGAGAACACACAAAATCTTCGTTTCTAAATATACAAGCGCATATCCACTAATGGTGAAGGGAAACAGACGCTCACGTTTGGCCTGCTAAGAAACAGCTGCAGTGTTTTCAGGAAAACAACCTCAGTAAAATGTGGTAAAGTCACAGACCGAGAAATTATACTACTGTATATTACAACACTTAATATCTCTATTACTGCTGTGCAAAAGTCTACAGCCACCCTCTCATTTCTGTATATTTTGCAAGGAAAAAGGGAAAATGCTGCAGTTATTTACTAAAACATAAACATGGAAATACAGTATATAAAGCAAAAACAGAGCAGGTCAAATTCCGATTACAGTACGCATACATAATCTGGACCCCAATCAGCTGAATTCACAACAGTCACCCCAAGGTGCTTTATATTGTAAGATAAAGGTCTAACGAATATTATAGAGGAAAACCCTGACAATCAGACAAACATGTATGAGCAATTATTTGGCGACAGTGGGAAAGAAGAACTCCCTATTAACAGGAAAAGACCTCCAGGCTCTGGGAGAAACTGCCGCCTGCTGTGGCTGGTTGGGAAATATGAAGAAAGAGAAGAGGAAGCAGGAAATGAAAAGAGGGAAGTGGAGAAGTATTACATCATGGGATTACATCATGGGAATACCTCCAGCAGCCTATAGCTGCATAACAAACGGAGGGTTCAGGTTCACCTAATACAGCCCTAACTATGAGCCAGCAGCCTAACTTGCAACCATCACTGTCATTGTGTACAACACGAAATGTCTGTCTGCTATGGAAAGCAAAGTACCCTAACTCTTCCTACTAACATTAAGTAAAAATACTCAAAAGCTAATGCATACTATGGGGTCAAGTGAGGCCAGGGTGACTCTGGGTCTTGTCTTCCTGTTTAAATCTTAGAAATCTTCAGGAGCTTGGAGAGAGAGATTACGTTCCACAGCAATCGTCTCTCTGTGTTATTCACTGGAACTACTTAATCATTGCTGACCGCTCCATTGTCCCACATCACATGATGTCATTCATATCCCTTTAAGCTATTTCAGAGACGCCAGATCACCTTTTTTCCCCTTTTCTTTTCTATTTTTTATATACATTGCTCCTATGTTTCAGTAACACTCTACCCGCTGCTGTGAAAATGACACTAAAATGTTTTAATTAGACGCTCTGCAGCAAATTATTCATGATAAATCTCAGTCTGTGATCCCCTTGAGGAATAATTGAAAATATACTTAATTAATGCTTTCATTATAAGCTTCCCTGAATATTGTGTGATTGTTGCTTTTCTTCTGTCGCTTACAACACGATTTAGTTCAATATGTGTTCGTCTGAGGGGGGGGGAAGGGACTTTTATAGCGGTATCACCTGACCGCAGCACTTTGAGCATGAAGACAGGCATTATTCAGAATAAATGGATTATCAGGGAAACCAGCATAAATGACTCAATAAAACTGTTAAGCAGCCAGCCAGCAGTGGCCAACGTGATTAATCGCAGGCGTTCCGAGATTGGATTTATTTTGTCTTTTATTTCTCCTTTAATGACTAGCTGCGAACACCACTCTTAATACATCGCCCATGTTTCTAGATTACCGGTGACTAATGAGGATTCAAAATGGCTGTTATCTACATTAATGTCTTTTTATTTGAAAAGTCAATACTGCCCGCGTGTGTGAGGAATATTATTAAGCGAGGGCGACTTGCAGTGATCTGTCTAAGCCTCCCAATTAGAAGGGTTTCGGGAAGCATTAAGGTACGCTGGCATTTATATGAATACACAGGTGCGTCATTACATTTATAATTTTCTACCGCTCTAAGACTTTGCTTCTCCAATTATAGCTATATTTACTATGCCTCCACATACGTCTGAATTATTAAAAGGCTCCAAGAATACGTTGTCACCCACTCTCCCCGCAGAGGATCAATGTCCTGCATTCGAGGGATAAATGAAGCTATATTTTACATGTTGCTGTTTTCAAAGCACATAGAGACACAGTTTATTCTCTTGGCGGAGGGCTCTTTGAAACCCTTGTGTTTAAGCAGGAGGCATTGTTCAATTTAATGAAAGAGTCCAGAGCAGTTATGACCCCGGTGATTCATATATTCATAAAAGAAATCAATCCTACATCAGCTAAAAGCAGAAACAGAAACGTTCTGCAGCCTTAAATCTTAGCATTTTGTAATATGCAATAAACTGAGTTTAAACTGGAACGTGTCATTGATGTGCACAATAAGACAGATGAAGTTTATTACAGAGCTAAAAACAGGTATGAAGGAAAAACACTGACTGCAATAACGGGCTTTGAAGAGAATGTAAAATGCAGGCCCAAGGCGGTGCTTTGTCAGACTGGACTGTTGTGGCACCAGACTGTTGTTCTTTCTATCTATGATTTAGCACAGCTGAGCCTGACTAGATGGCACCCAGGAGAGAGCTTGATTTTCATGTTTGCCAATCTCCCTTTATACCTGCCCGTGGTGACCATAAATACAGTTTTGTGCCTCCCGGAGAAATGCTTAAAGAAGCACTTTGTCCAAGTCCTGTATGGACCCGCGTGGTAATATTCTTGATTGATGACAGCAGCAAAGTTTAGAGGACGCTCCGGAGAGTTTTCCAATCTCATTTGTTTGGGAGTTTTACATTTTGAACATAAGTCCCGCTTGGCTGTATTTATGTGGTTCTGAGGCCTCTGCTTTCAGCCTTTTGTTTCCACAGTTCATTAATGAGGGGCAGAAACACTAGTGGCCAAAGTCATCTCATTCTGGGGCACTTTGTGGGGGCACATGGAGACTTGGTCACCCCTAAACAGAACACTAATCTCCAGAAACCCATTTATATGCCTGGCCGACCCCTAATAGATAAAAATAGCTTGTGGTCTATTCAGAGCCGCTGGTCTTTACTCAGATTTTTAATGACTTCCATTCCTTCGTATCGTATTTTGGGTGAATATTGTCAAAAATCTATTTAGTAACATGACTCGTACGATAAGAAATGTCAAAAAGAGGGAAAGCTTTCGTGTTTGAAAAGTTAACCATGAATTATTTGATGCATTTAAATCATATGAAGTCACTAAACTAGCTTTTATAAAAATCATCCAGTGTTTGTGTCCTCGTATCAGCTGAAAGCTTCCAGATGTTTAATTATCTTGTAAAAGCTGTTTTTGTGAATATTTTTAATTGCTGCATGTTTACTTTTGCACAGCCTCTGGAACAACACTGCCATGTCAAATTATCATCAGGACAGTCTTATCGTCATATTCGACACCTGCGTCGACGCCCAATCAGTGCTCTATAGTGCCGCTGCTGGTCAAAAAGCAGACAGAGAACGGCTATAACTAACACAAAGTGTAATTCTCCTGATTGAAACACTAATATCGAGTTTTTGTCATATATTCTTTCCTCAGAGTGACAGCTGTTTAATGCAGGCGTATTTTGATAACACAGTGTGCCTCGACCATCTCGTCCTGACAAACTGGAAGTAAAGTACATGAAACTACACATAGGGAAGTGATGCTTTAGCTTTTTCCTGCAGATGATATGTCAGAGTATGACAGAGAGAAGCTACTACACCCAGCAGCTCTAAACTGTCATAAATAATCACTGAGTGAGTGCTGGCTTTGGTTGATAAAGTTTTATACAAGCATCGTGACATTATACACTGTAAAAAAGCAGCTATATGTGTTATCTGCTTACTTTTCCCATCTGTATTTGTGATACATGCTCAAATAAAGGATAAATAATATGTTCTAACAGTTGCCGGATGACGAGTTGTTGGAAATTAATGTACTGAAATCTAATGCCAGAATAAAAACAACAAACAAAAGTGTCACTGGCTGAAAGAAAGTCATTCTTTTTTTAGATGCTGATGTTTCCACGTCTCAGAAACAAATAACAAACTTTCTGGGTGTTAACCTAAGGGTTTAATTGCCCTATAATTAGGCGTGGGCTGCATTATAACGTGTAACCAAATCCTAAATCCAAATCCTGACTGAGTTTATTAGAGAAAGGAAAAATGATGATTAACAGTCCCCTTAGTGTGTTTGATGCTCAGAAGGTTAGGGCTGAGGTATCAATTTTCCATGCCAACAAATCAGGAAAAATAGGTCTTGGGAATGCAAAGTAGAATTAGGATAAACTCACCCAACACTCATTATTTTCTTTTAGCTGATGTCTGAACAATATAAAAAAACATCACAGTGTTATTAGTTTTTCATGTTTTCAGATCCACTGAGATAAGAAAAAAAAAAAGATCCCCGCCAGTGATACCTGCATGGACCCCAAGTGTAACCATCTTAAGACTCAGAGCAGGAAATGGGACAGGAGACAATTTAAACAAAACAAAAAAGGGGGGAAGAAATGGTGGAAAAAATTTTTTCTGGATTCGGCAAACACTTGCAATTACTTCTTGCAATCACAAGGTCACTACATAGGTCGCTTCTCACCAGGCAACTGGTGCAGTGACCTGTCCAACCTGTTTTCAAACGATCGCAAACCCACTCAGAGAGACTGCAATCGCTCTCAGACAGATTGGCAAAGGATTGCAAATGATTGCTGTCTAATTTATAAATGCAGACAAAATGCCAACAATCTGAGACCATTTGCGCCAATTAGAGCAACTAATCTATGATGCATTTCTCTGATGACCCCTCAATAGGGAACTCAACTCAGCTGTTTGCCAACTAGTTGTATTCTGTTCATATTACTATATAAAATGTGTGATTTTGCAGAATTTCTGAATTTCAGTTTTAAATCTATGAGATTCTGGCTGGACTCTGAATATAATAAGTTTCCTTTTAATATGCATATCTGTGTATGTAAACGGCAATAATCAGTTAATTGCCAGTTTGACCTCTCATAGGAGACGGATGCCGTCTTATCATCATCGTATCGCCATTTTGACACATCAGTCACTTTGCAGAGGGTCACAGACCTGGTCAATGTCTTGAAAGCATCCATTTCAAAGGCAACAAGAAGAAATGACCGTTCTCCATAGTGTGACTGTAAAAATGCAAACAGGACAGCAGTTTTGTTTGAGGTTAAATCTATAATACTCATATAATAAGCAGTAGATTACTAAATATGATCAGCCTAAATCAGAAAACACACTCTGATCAACCCAAAAACTGCTGCTGGGATTTTTGTAAGACATAGTAAAGCAATCAAGCAGGGAAGTCAGTAGCACTTTATAATAATGCCGCAATATTAAGGTATTAAGTGTTTAATTCACCATTTATATGTCACTGATCCTACTTATGTCAGTTATAAATAGACATGTTTATCCATCTTTTACTTTTACACCAGGTACAGCCATCACTGCTGTACATGGTGTAACTATGTGCATCTATCACTGCTACTATAACCCTGATCATAATGATCATAATCATATATCTATATTTATAACTGACATACTAAAGAGGAGTAATTCTATATAAATGATGAATTAAGCACTAGCTAATACCTTAATAGTGTGACATTAATATGAAGTGCTACCAGGAAGTCAGATAGATATTGAAAGGTAATCTGCCCAAATACCAACTTATGCAAAGCTTCTGTGGAAAGCTCACTAAGCATAAACAAACAAAAATTCAGGCCAGGGTGATTTTACAGTATCAAATTTTCCTTTATAATCTGTTCTTCATACCACAACTACTTTTTTAGAGCCATGCTAGTTTAGAAAAACTATGTTAACATTTATGTAATAATTATTCACAGTGTCGAATAAGCTCCAGTTTAAAATAAGGGGAAACAGGTCTGTTTGAGAACCCACTGACCTTAAGCTAATTCCAAAAAAGTAACGGCCATTTCTAAGCCCTGTTATTTCCATGACTAATAAAACCAGTCTGAGAACTGCCCAGACGCCTGTTGTGTGATCCGGTCTAGAAATGCTCTGAGCAAAATGGAAAAAAGAAAAAAAACTGAATCCCTCTGAATAACTGAACCACATGGTTACACAGATAAATACACTGCTATGTAGCATTTAGACTCACATTACAGCTTTCCCAGTCAATAACAAGATGATTGGTTGGCAGTGGCAGGTCTAGTTAGCGGTACAATGTTGCGCTTGACATTTATCATAGCTCCAGGGTCGTGAACTTGAAGCCAAACAGCAGCTGAATCATTAGATGTGAACGGCTGCAGCTTTGCCATCTCTGAGGCACTGACATAAGTGTTTTCATGCTGAAATGTGACTAACTTCCGCTAAGCTAAACGCGTCTTTGTTCAAACTGGGACATTATGCGCCAAGAGGGACATATACTTCAGGATTGGTCCAACAATGGCTGCTTTAACAAGCAGATTATTTGCTGCATTAGATATTAATACCGATTACTGTTACAGAGGGATGTCATCCTGTGATTCAGTTCATGTGTTTTGTCTGGAAAGGCGAAAAACCCCCTCCCATCATCTCCACTCACAAAAATAATGCAGAAAAGCATAGTAATCGTAGTATACCATAGAGAAATAATGGCAGAAAAACTGATCGATGCACAGCAACACAAAACAAATGTGCCACTGGCCTCTGCAGGAGGTCATTTACCCCTGCATGGAAACATCGTAGTCATTTTTCGTGACTCAACGTATGAAAACATTTCCAATACAGATAAAATTAAACAAGCAAGAGGGCTTAGCCATTAGATAAATTAATTCAGTGCAGATTCTGTAGCTCAATAAAACAAACCAAATAGCTCCATTTCTACTCTTAAGCTCAAAGCAAATAGGATGCTCAATAAAAACAGTGTACTGGCCCTCTCGGCTAAAGAAATCAATAGCTAGAGGACAAAGAACCTATAGCTATCACTTAATTCTCTTATCAGTGTGATTTAAGGGACACGGATGATGTTAAATAACTGTAAATCCTTATCTTTGACTTTGTGGGTGGTTTATGGCAGTTTCAACAGCAGTTCAGAGACAGAATGTCCATACCTTCTGCCGCATAGACGATTTATAGCTTTATTACTCTTTGTCTAAAAGAGCAGAGAAACATATAATTGAAAGGAAGAGATAGCAGCTAGTGAGTAGAGGAGCTGGAGAGGGGGCAGGCAGGAACTGAGAATCATCACTGCTAGAGACATATCACAGCGACAGCTTTATGGCAAAGGAGCGGCCCTCTTTGTTTTTGGAGGGAGGGGGCTCGTAACGAGCAAGATCCAATTTTCTGATTCATCTGCAAACGGTTCGGGTTGAGTTTAGTATTCTGACGCCAGGCTTCAACCTGGCCCGCATGGGCGTAGAGGTCACCGAGAGGGCTGAGTGAGCTGAAGTCATGAGTTTGTGCTCACACTGTCACAGGCCTGCTCATATTTTTGCCCTCAGTGACAACGGGCCTATTGTTCTCCCTGATAAGGCTTCAGTGTGCACAGTAATGGGAATTAAGCAGGGCATAAGTCATGGAGAAATTGGGTGACAGCAGATCAATAGATAGTGGTGAAGCCTCAGGGACCATTAGTGAAGAGGGCCCCTTTGTTTGTCCGCTGGTGGGGAGATTTTGTGGATGTTTGGGCCTGAATTAAGTGCCGAAGCCAAGAATATGCCGAGTTCACCAGAGAGAGGGAAAGGTGCTTGGCAACACAAGCCTGACACGTGTGTTTTTGCAAATAATAGGATGTCTTTATCAGGTCACATCAACCTCTTCTTGCAAAGTCAACAGCAGCAACTGCGTCTAGTAACAATTTCCCAGTCACTCTCAGCAGCCCCCATAAACACGCTGTGATTTCATTTACAGGGACCATTATGTTATTATTCAATCTATGGATTATCGAGCTTTATTAGGACAGTAACTCTCAAAAGAAATGCAGCTTTTGTTTTTATTTTTCCTCACTATAAAAAAAATCCCATGTACCTCCTCAGAGGCTGACACTTTAAAGCACATGGGCATTTTCTCTTTTCTAGCATTTTATGTGTTTATGTATAATTTGTTTTACCCTTTTACTATAATCCTTTGGCACATTAAGGTAGATTTAAACCTTTTTTAGATTTTTCATTCAGTGGCAATACTGTTGATCCTACTTAACCTCAAGCTGACTTTTTAAACAATTGTGTATTTAAAAAAAAGAAAGAAAAAGTCAGTGAATATAAAAAACAGAAGTCTTACATTGCAGATCCCAGAAACCAAGCCAATAATTCTGACTAAATATTTTCATGCTGCAATCAATTTAGCAATGGGTCAAGAAATCTATTTTAAATCCGTGCTAACAATGCGGCTCTCAGTATGAGTGTGTTACCGAGAGCATGCGTGGCATACAGTTACTTATAATGGACAGTGGAAACAGTGCAAATAAAGACGCCCTGCAGCCCTACTTTGGAGCTGGAGGATGAAAATGCATTAGCCCTGCGCTTGACATGTTTAAAATGATTAGCCACAACATGTGACAACTCTGATAAGGAAGAGTCTCCCATTAAGTTCTTCAGGCAAATGCATATTGTGGCCATCACTCCGGGACATTCCCACTTAAATGCACAGATAATTTGTTGTTGCGATGCATTATTCCTGCCCCATAACCAACCCCGGCCCAGTGAGCAACGTGCCACTGATAACTAAAGATATTAATTAGTATATCACCATCGTGGCACATCCACTTTCACTATTAATAAATTCCATGCCATCAGGTTGTGATTTAATTATAAATTATGTAAATGGTTTCCATGAATAATTTAAGCCTGTGAATTTTATTGGCTAAATGGGAGAGCAGAATTTAGGCGTATCACATGATCACAGTGATGAGGATTTACACACTCGAGTGATGACAGCACAAGTACAGGAAGGATTATTGTGACTAGATAACGATTCCACGTAGCCCCGCCCCCCAGTTAATGGCAGGAAACAAGTCAGATTCCTGAATTATTGAAAAACGATACAACTTAATGGCTATTAAGGGACGTTTGTTAGCGTGTATATTAAAATTAGCCTAATATGATGCTTTTCTTAATTTGTGCATGATTACAATGGAGGATATCCATATTAACCATAATGAAGTAGGTCGCTGTTTGTTTAAAGTAATCCCTGTAAGCCAAACGCTTTGACTTCATACTGCTTTAAACACTCAATTTGTATTTGTTTTACCTAGGGTCCGGTATACTATGCAGTCACTGTCCACTTCATTAGGTACATCGGATCAACTGCTGCTTTACACAAATATGTAATCAGCCAATCACATGGCAGCAACAAACAGCATTTAGCCATGCAAACACGGCCAAGACAAGTTCAATCGAAGCATCAGAATGGAGAAAAAAGGTCATTTAAGTGACTTTAAATAATCAAGGTATGCAGAAGAGCATCTTAGATGTACAAGACCTTGAAGTAGATGGACTATAGCAGCAGAAGGCCACACAGGGTGACACTCAGCCAAGAGCAGGAAACTGAGGCTACAGTACACAGGGCTACACAGGCACTGGGAAATCAATGTGATAACATGTCGCTATCCACCAAACCAAAACTGAAGAATGTTTCAGGCACCTTATTGAATCAATGCTATGAAGAAATAAGGCAATTTTGAAGGCAAAGGGGAGTCCAAACCAGTACTAGGTATACCTAAAAAAGTGTCCAGTGAGTGTAACATCAAGCAAATAATGTATAACTATGTAATACTGTTTCATTCTTAACATTTTCTTTTTGTTTGTAGTTTTTTGTTTTTGTGGTTTCTTTAAGACTTGTTCACAAATCACAAATTTATTTTTGGTTCCATTTCTTTTGTAAGGTTTAAATTGTGACGTGTAAGTCAAGCAGTTGGATTAATCAGCTAATTGCTTCACAGCCACAGTTGCCCACATTGCTAACTTGGTCGGCAATTTAAATCATTCTGAACTGCAGGTCACTGCTTGCTGTATTTCCTGTTTGGAGAATTTTGCTGTAATTAAAAATGAGGACATCATCTTCCCTAGGCAAAGCTAGAAATATAGTAACATAAAAATATCCACAACACTGGTGACTAGCATGAGAAAGGCTTGTGCTAGACTGACTTACAGAAATAACACCTGATGGACACATTTCTGCATTAAAAACATTAAGTTAGTCACTCATTGGAATGATTTTGGTAGGATGGGCTCAAGCCTCGTCAAAAATGTAACAAAACGCCCTCCTGTCCCACTCAAAATGGACACGATGTCAGGCGGCATGAATGACGTGAAACTAAAATGGCAAATCAGTCTGACTGTCAGGTGATTTCTTATCTGTTTTTGACATTTTACAGTCTCATAATCAGCGGTCTGACAGGCATAAGTATTGTGTAACAGTCTATAAAGGCTAGAAGCACAAAGGGAACCTTTTTTCTGTCCTTTTACAGTGAAATGGATAGCCGAGTAGAGAGCCAAATCTTTTTCTTTTCTTATTTCTTTAAACCACTTTTCTTCCTGTCAAGTTGATGTAGTGCCAGGAACAAGGAGTATATTTGGTCTGAAGATGGCTGTCAAATCAGACTGTCAGGCTGCACTTTTTGATGGAGTTGTATCACTCGCTCATCTGTCAGTCAAAAAGAAAGACTGCTGCCAAAGTCAAATTCAAGAGTTGAGACGAGTGGACTTACGTGGCATTTCATTGTCTGGAAGGCAGAGAAATCTGAGGAGCCGAGTTCAGCTCTGGTTTTAAATTTGTGGGGCACGTTTGCTAAGTAAAGGAGTGACAAGGTGGACGGCTGATATGGCATGACACTTAAATCTACAAGTTCTCTGAAATGCTGTGCGCAGACAGATAATTGACTCAAACGTTCCCGGTAATCAGTGATAAAAACAGAATATTGCCTCATCACACTTACAGAGAAAGCCTACACACTTCGCAGAACATTATTCATTGTGGCATGAGACACCATAAAAACACTTCTTTTCAGCACACTTGAGTCAGGCCAGCCTATAAAATTCAATCATCACAACAGTGTCAGACATTGTTCTGGCCTACCAGAAAATTCCCCGACCCAGGAAGCGTGCAACTCTGCCTGATTGTTATGGTGTTTACTCACACAAGAGGCTTACCCCGAGGCAAGCTCCACGCCTCGGCCGCCCAGCTGCAAGTGTCCCAACCTCCTGCAGAAATACACGATGCTCTCCAGCTGTTCGGGCTCCGTCAGCGTCCAGCAGCGGCCGGTCAGCATCGAGTTCTGCCTTTGTACAGCAGATCAGAAAGTGCAGAGATAGCAAGTTATCTGTCAGGTACAACCGGTGCGGGAAAGTTTCATTTAGGAGCAGCAATTGATCTATTTGCACTCTGAGAATGAATCCAGCCCAGTGTGGCTGACTCAGACAGACAGTGTTGTATTACTGGCCTCCAAATGCACAGGACTTACAAAGCTCCTCATTCAGTGTAATATGAGTGTTTTGAAACACTGCGTTCTGTATATAATCTCCATTTCCAAAAAATTGTAGACATAAAAGATTCAGCAGCCAGAGTTGCTAAAAGATTTTTTTTTAAAGACACAAATAATTAACCTTAAAAGCATCTTAACTTTTATATACACAGGAAATATGTATAGAGGGCAGATATAAAACAAAAACACATCTAATTGTTGTTGTAATACTCATTCATGGTAACAATTCTGGGTTTTAATTGCTAATTTTCAGCTAAATTAGTTGTTAATTGTTGGAGGGTTTGTACCATACAATATGAAGGATGCTGTTGTTCTGACCTGTCAGTATTTGCTCACCATGTTACTGTATATTTGAGTTATGTATTTAACAGCATTTTCAATTATTGTTACTTAGTCTCTCATTTTTAGATGATCAAGAACAATTTTTCTTCTAATTTGAGGTTTCTGTAAACAACTGAAAATTCATTTCTCATCACTAACACACATCCCCACAAATGCTCCTCTAAAATCTTTATTCCGCTCTTTTATTAATCAATTTCTTCTTTTACTTTGTGTGACAAGATTTAAAGCTCAAACCAATTTTTTTGTGTTTTTGAAACAAGATAAAGATTAATAATAGCTGTTTAAAAGGTTCGAGTCTACACTTACAGCAGCTTTTCTCCCCTGTTATCCTGAGTGGCATATGAGTCATAGAAGTTATTAGAATGAGGTGTTAATCAAAGCTGTCGCTTTTAAATGGCTCTCGACGGCAGTTTGTTGAACAAAAGCGCAACTGTAATAATCTTAACGCTTACCTTGCTTTTAATCAAAATGGCCCAGTGTGACAGAATAAAAATGTTCCAGTACGCCACAATAAATAAAGGCCGACTGTGCTCTGCTTGGTTTATTAGCTGATACTTTCCCTGAAGTGTGTGTGCAACACTTACTGTATCTATACACTGTAGGATAATCTCATCTCTTTGTGACTCCCTGACCGAACAGCAGTCATTATGATGGCACATGCTGCAGATACACAAAGGAAGCCGTTTAAAAGTTTGCATTATGTCATGCTTCTTGTTCCACATCAACACAGGGGTCAAACCAGTGTGATTTAAATGGCACAAAGGTCAACACTAATAATCCACATGTGAATAAAACAACTGCTTAAAACAACAACAAAAATGTGTCTATCAAACCTACAAACTATGTCAGATAAAACTACAGGCCACTGTTCTTGTTTAGTGGGCGGTAAACCAAAACCTCACATTGAAATAGCTGGATTTCATTACGATGAGGATGCTGCCCCCTTGTGTAAGAACACTTGTATTACATGTCTTCTCATTTAACTTTCTGTTTAGCAAATACAATGTAAAAAAACAAAACAATAAAATAATCTAATCTTGATCACATTATATACAGTATTACTTATGATTAGCTAATAATTTATGTCATGGATGATTTTATTTATAATATGTGAATAAAGTTCAAATGAGTACTAAACTTAAATATTAACAACATGAAGACTGACGGATACTCAAGGAATAAAAGGAGTTATATAAGGAGGAGTAATATTAGGACAGAGATGTTGAAAATTGATTGCAAAAGACAAAAACATCCATCACATGGAGTTAACAAACATTAGAACATGTAAAAGACAACTGGGAATTTGGGGTCAAATTTGGAACCAGAAAGTAAGACAGTTGGGTAGTGTACACTGTTCTGCTAAAGAGACAAGTACACGCTAATTTGTGAAACTTTGACGAATTATTTGGTAATTTTCCACATGGAATAACTCATTCCTTAGAGCAAGAATACACTGATAAGCTTTATAAAAACATGGTTGTTGTTGTCTTTACGCTATAACCAAAGCAATGAAGGCTGGTAACAACTAACTAATCGAAATGCATTTCAATTAAATTGGTTTTCAAAGATTCAAGGGTTTTTACTGGGTCATTCCAGCACATGAATTTACATGGGGTGAAATTCATGTCACGGCAAAGGCCCAAAAGAATAACACACACTGAGAGCAATATATAGAAAAACAAGAAAGGTATTTACAGCGTAACAGTGTAACCAGGAATATATTTAAAGTGGATTTTCAATAAGAAAATGAAAAATACAAATAAATATATTTGAGTTTATATTTATTTGTATGAGTTTCAAAGTCTCAGAGCTGTGTGTGTTGGATAGTACAACATTTATCTTATTTTGGAGAACCAGAGGCTACAGAGCACCATCAGAGTCCAACAGCCTTACAGACCTTTCAGCCTTTGTCTCCAATACAATACAATATAATCCAACAGACAGAAAAAGTAGTTGACAATGGGAAAGCCGACCAATGGCTGGACATAGCAGCACAGGAGGCTGGGGTCTGCCACACCAGACAAGACCCCATGTGCAGGCTGTGCAAAGATGCCCCTGAGACAATCCAGCACATAACAGCAGGGTGGAAGATACTAGCAGACAAAGCATACATGGCCAACAATGCCATAACCAAGTGGCTAGCATAGTACACAGGAGCATATGGCCTTAAAGTCCCAAGGTCAAAATGGTCAAACTGTTGAGAATGACCGAGCTAAAAATCCTGTGGGACTTCCAGAAATAGATGGACAAACTGGCTAAACAACTGGACATAGTAGTGGTGGGCAAGCAGAGGAAGAAGCCCATAATGTGAGATGTAACTATACCAAATGATAGCAACATCAGGAAGAAATGACACAAACACAAACAAAAAAAGCCCAAGGTGGAGGGTGAAGGCAACAGTGGTCCCCGTGGTAATCACAGTACTTGGGGCAGTGACCCCCAATCTGGGCGAGTAACTCAAATAGATCCCAGAAACAACATCCGACATCTCTGTCCAGAATAGCACACAGCTAGGGACAACAAAGATACTGTATAGGCCCCTAAAGCTCCCAGGCCTCTGGTAGAGGACTTGAGATTGGAGGACAAAGGATGTGGATAAAGGGAATGTGCAAAGTACTACTGCATTATTACTGCAGTAAACTATCATAAATATAGTATTTGCCTCCGCACTTTAATAAAATGGAAACTTTGGCTTTATTAAAGTCTATAAAGTTCCATAGAAATAAAAATATTGATTAAGTCTGTGAACTGTATGGAAAATAAAAACTACAGCCTAAAAAAAAAAAAAAAAAAAAAAAAAAAATCAGCAGATATTCATTCAATTCTTAAAAACAAACAATTCAGTTTTCTTCAGTTTTAGATTTTCCTACTAATTCTTTATCAGTAAATAAATCAAAGTCCTGACCTACACTTGGCTAATGTAATATCAAGTCTTGTTATATTGCTATTTCCCACAGAATATTAAAGTACACTGTAAATTTAATGTCACTGAATTGTTGCTGTTTTTTAACTAAATTGTATTTCATTATTTGTTACATTTGTTTCTTTAATCTGAGTGAAACACTCACTGATTCTACAGCCTACTTTACAGTTTTCAGTCTATGGTTTCAGATGTAAAAATATGTGCTTTTGACACTGCATTTCATGATTTTTATTTGTATAAAACTTTATACTTCCATATTGCAATTTTTAAATTTTAACTTTACTACAATAACAGCTGTATTTACTTTGCAGATTTAGACTGCATATAAAACCCGAGTAGATTTTACAGTAAACCATGTTTCTCATAAATAAATTAACCAAATAAATGATGAGTCACAGTGAGTCAGTTGCACCACTAGTGGCTGCACCACTAGAACAATAACCAGTGGAAGCGGGGATTATGCAATGGCATCCAACTTTAACCCCATCAATGCTCTACACGAAGAAACATGAAATATATAACATCATAAAATTAGTAACAAAAGTAACAAAAAGTATACTTACAATGACGTTTTATAGTGCAGAACTATAGAAATGAAAACTTT
The DNA here is from genome assembly GCF_051167445.1 of Perissodus microlepis. Classification (NCBI taxonomy): domain Eukaryota; kingdom Metazoa; phylum Chordata; class Actinopteri; order Cichliformes; family Cichlidae; genus Perissodus; species Perissodus microlepis. The sequence goes on from NC_140468.1 coordinate 12,423,497, forward strand.
TAACTTTCTGCATGAAACGTACTTCTAGTTCAGGTACTTGTTGATCATTAGAAATACACATTAATCTGTTTCAAATTTATTTAATCTGCGAATGTGCGTGTTTTATTAGGACTACAGTTACACTTTCTGATATTTGTCTCCTCGCATCTTTAAATCATAGTGATACATTTTCTTTCTGCCGTTAGGTTTCTGTTTTACAGTCCTATCAGGAGAGCTGAAGCAGGTCACATGATCGTCACTATGAATACACGAATGGCCATATTTTTAAGGTTGGTTAAGCAGGAATTGAGTTATTCGCGTTTCTGTCGCACCTCCAGACCAACCACACCAGACCCGTCTCTACTTTGCGGTGAGTTCTCGTTTTCGTGTAGTCGATTGCAGCTACAGTATACAATTTATTTAAAACCCTGAGTGGGTATGCAACATGTTTTTCCCTTTAGTTAAAATGACACGGTAATTATTATGTTTATCAAACACACATTCCCTTCTTGTCACCCATTCTTTCTGAATTGCCTCTCTTGTTTGCTTTGATTTGACATTTTACTCGTGGTGTTTTGTGCCAAGCAGAACACAAAACAGTAGGAGACGCAGACTTGTAGAATTGTAATCGCCTTTCACCCACCCCGGAGCGGCGCCTTTACGCGTAGTATTACGGTACAGTGGCGAGGAAACCCGGAAGAGCTCAAACAGCGCTGAATTTGTGAAAGAAATGTCATTTCGTATCGTTTCTAAAGAAGCGCTGGTGGGCTCCATCACGCTTGGTGTTGTTTTTGTTGCCGGCTATTTTATCGGTAAGTTCAAAGGCGGACGATGCTACAAAAAGTAATCCTTATGACGTGACGTCGTCGCTAAAGCAAGAAAGCCTGTCTGTAACAAGGTGTGCGCAAGGTGACTTAAAGCCGAACCATAGATATGTGTTTGTTTTTTACGTTTATTATTAATGAGTGGAATACAGGAGAATTGTGTGTGACTCAGACTTTTATGGTATTTTTTTTTAAATTGTATTTATTTATTACCGCAAGTTAAAAGCTTCAGGGTTATAGTGGTTTTATTATTGGAAGTTATGTTTACGCTTAGCCTGTATTTGTTGCGTTGTTTTGAACGGGGAATTTTCAAAAATCAGATCTCAGGATCTGTTTATCGTATTTTTTTCTTCCTGTTAATACAGACAATTAAATTTAAAAAAAAAATTCCACTTCATGTTTTCGAAGTGTTTACAGCATGTTTTGTCGCTGTAAACACTTCGAGTTTGTGTTTATGCCGTTTATTTAAGAGGTCAGAGCTTCGATGCTGATTTGGGGTCTATTGAAATAAATATGCGGTTTCCAGTGATCTGGCTTTTAGTTAAGTTGTAAATTGTGTGAATTACCTTGGTACAACACAAAATGAAGAATATGTTGGTGCACTAATGAACTTATGAGAAGCTGAATCTGAAAAAAAAAAAACACAGCCTCCATGATCACATCAATCCTATTTTTAGATTCAGATTAAAGCATAAAGTTTGTATAAGCCTGAGTGAACACCTAGTGTAAGGCTTTGCAGTACAAAGTCCTCTTCTAATCATATATTTGCTTCACTTTCTAGCTACTGTTGAGCTTGATAGACTTACAAAAAAAACCCCAACAGCTTCTGAAGTGACATTTACAATACAAATTGCATGGTTCACGTGCAAATAATAATTGTTTGTAATGTAATAAATGATTTATTCTCGACTTCAGTCTTAGAATCATCCCATACAGTTTGCTCAGTTTAAATTACAAAAGTTTATGAGTGTAAAAATGTTAGAAAAACTCCTTCTCCTTCCTCCTTAAGTCATATTTTTACAGCTGATTAAATGCCATTTTACAGTAAATTAGGCCCCATATTTATACAAATTAACAGACGCCACATGGATATGTTCTATGTCTACCAAATTATATTTAACAAAAGATGTCAGGTTATCTTATCTTAGAGTATTCAATATTAATTTTTTGTCTTTGCTGCTGCTGCAATAATTTAATTTCCCTGTTGAAATCGTTTGGGTTTGAACTTAATCAAATAACTTCTACTTATTAACTAGTTAACTAGATCTTAGGTTTCCTGAAAGATGTTTAAGCTGGCTAGGAGTCCTCTGACATCATTGTGCTCTTAAGATCCTTATGTCTTTTTTATGGTTTGTTTGTGCCCTCAGGAAGAAAGAAATCTTCCAGAATGAGCATCTCCAAAAGTCACTGCGGGGGGAAAGACAATCCACTGTTACAGTATGTTGTCAATCACTCCGTGAGGGAGCATCCGGTGCTGAAAAAACTCAAATTGGTAAGGAGGTCTTGCCGCTTGTGCTCTGGCAAATCTATTGTAATAAATCTAATCAGGTTTCGTATGGCATTATGAAATTTTATGTAACTGGCTTCCGCTCCGCTTGCTTTCAGAGAACAATGGAAGACGCCTGGAACGGGATGATGGTTGCCTCTGAAGAGTCACAGTTGTTGGCCAATTTGGCCAAACTAATAAAAGCTAAGAAAGCGATAGAGATTGGTAAGGGTGACGAATTTAACATCACACGAACATCCAACTGATAAAAACATGCGCAGCTTTTATGACTAAGCTTTCCCTTTTTTTCACCTGTTCAAACACAGTAACATTGCACAATATGAACACAAAACACTGGCTACTTGGAGTGCACAGGAAATTGCATAGAGAGCAGGACATAGAGCAGGCAAGTCTTCAAAGTGGACTGAACCTTTTTTTTGGCATGTTTAGCAATCAATCCTAATCAAGGAGCCGTGGAAGCTGCTTTAGTTCTTTAAGACCAAAGTAAACTCGATTTTAATGACTGAATCAGTTTTCTAATATGTGCTTTAGTAGTTGCAGTTGGCAGCAGATTAAAATCAAGGATAAAAATATTTATTTACTTTCTCCATCACCACCAAACGCATGCAAACTTCAGTAGCAATGTGACACGCAGTTTGAGATGTTTTCCAGTTACAGCGAGATTTAAATCGATCACTAATCTGTTCCTGTTCGTGTGTGTGTATATATATATATATATATATATATATATATATATATATACACACACACATATACATATACACACACACACATCTTCTGTGAGGTGTGAGCGCTGTTTGTTTTTAACATAGTTCACGGTGGAGAATAGCTGCTGACATAATGTGGATCCGAAGATCAATAATTGGCCTTACTGGGGTTGAAAGTCTCGATAAATGCATGGCGTTTCGGCTGGTATACCGGCTTCCGCAAGTGTGAGGCTTATTTTGAGCGATGAAAAATAATAAAATAATTTTATTTTACATTTCAATATCACAATAATCTTCCAATTTAGAATTACAAATTTAAAAAAAGAACTAAACACAAATAAAATACACTTCAGCTATATATTTCTAATTTATTTTCCCAAACCACCCGGAGCCGCAGGTTGCCGACCCCTGCACTAGGATGATGTCGGCCTAAATGTGCAGTCATATTCATTGTGTTCCCACTAGTGCTGTCAGCGTTAATCTGAAATGACGTTAACGCCACAACACAGCAAATCTCCGTTAACGAGCTACCGCCGATCGCCCCGTGCGTGGGGCTGGACGGTGTCAACACGTTAACGAGCTAACTGCGCTAACGCAGTAGTTCCCACCCATGTAATTGAGCATTGCGTGGCACATCCGACATACTGTTTTACTTTTGTCCATGATGCGCTTACCTTCAGGGTCATACTCCACATGAAGACCAAAATAGTTCCAAAGGCCAGATCTGAATGTGGGTGGGGGAGGTTCAATTTGCCATGTTGCAACGAGCTTAGCTTCTGTCTTGCTAGCTTGCGCTGCGCTCAGTGGATCTGCGCTTGACAGTGCAGCTTAGGCGGACTAGTCGAACGCAGATCCACTGAGCTCTCAACATAGACAGCATCGTCAGAAGAAAAGTTGATAAAATAAATTAAAAATTTTGTATTGTTCGATACATATGCGTACTGAACCGAAAGCACTGTATCGAACGGTTCAATATCGATATGAGTATCGTTGCACCCCTAATATATATACATATACACATACATACACACATATACATATACACACACATACACATACACACACACACATATATATATATATATATATATTTTTTTTTTTTTTGATGGATCAGTACTATATAGATGTCTTTTTTAGGGATGTTTGTGGCTTAATAGGCTATTGACTTATCTGTTTAATAATTTTAAGCACGAGAAAGCACGAGTTTGACTGTATTTGCTGCTCCTTAAAATAAAAAAAATATTTTACTTTAAATTATTTTGAAGACAAAGACACATCCTTGCTCTTAAAATTCTTTCATTTCATCAGTGAGGTGCTCCCATCCTGCATATCCACACATGTAAAAAGCTAGAATCCTAGGAATGTGCAGATGTGGTCAGGAAATCAATTTCTATAGCAAAAAAAAAAAAAAAAAAAGAAAGAGAGAAAACTGTATTAAAGCATGCAGTATATCACACCCCCTTTCTGTTGTCATGCACAATGATGGTTTCTTCTTACGTCTATAGGAGTTTATACAGGTTACAACACACTGAACATGGCACTGGCCTTGCCTGAAGATGGAGTTGTGATAGCATGCGATATCAGTGAAGAGTACACCAACATTGGTAAACCCTTCTGGAAAGAGGTATGCTTCAAATCTGTGTTTTATTGTTTTATTAAATGTAATAATGCTTATAACAAAGTGCCGAACAGTGCAGAGCATGATCAGTCATCACAGGGGAAGTATATAGCTCTGTCTGACATCTTTGCACATAGTTGAGTAAAAGAAAAGCCTACTGTAACTGATTATAGATATCACATAAAGATATCACTTTATTAAACAAAAATGATTTAGCAGGTTTTTAGTTTTTAAATGACTGACATATAAGAAATATTCAGATGATTCGTCTATGATGAGTTGACTATGGCAGTGTAATTATGAAATCTTGAAATAAAATCAAGCAAGAAAATATTTGTCGAAAGGCAAATCTCTTAGCAGTGATTTGTGTCAACAGAACCTGAAGAGCTTAAATGGTCTGATTCTTATATAGCGCTTTAAACATAATAATCTAGGTAAGAACAAGTGTTACACAATACATCTATGCAACGGACTCTAAAAGGTAACTGAATAATCATGCAGATAAATGTATCAGCAACTGGCTTCCTGATATTTTGTGACACACCCTTCACTTCTTTTACTCTTTAAAACATTGTCTCTTTCCATTAACAGGCTGGAGTCGAGAAAAAAATTGATCTGCGCATTCAGCCAGCACTGAAAACTTTAGGTACGGTAATGTTTCTCTTTATTTACTCTCATACATTTAACTGGAGATTTGCATTTTACTGATAAAAATGTTCAAAAATGTCTTTCCCAAAGGTCTGAGGATGCATTCAATTTCCTTTAGTAGGACATAGCAGTTTGTGGTAGTCTGCGTCCAACAACTGATTTAATTACTCTGGGGGTGTTGCTCTGCGAGTACTTCAGCTGGGGTAAAGGTTTTTGACGAGTTCAACTTGTTGAAAAAGATAATACCTGTTGCAGATACAGTTTAACGGAGGTTTGAGTCAGAGAGTTTGGTACCAGGGTAGCATGGATCGTTAAAATAACTTTCTGGAATCTTTCACCATGTATGATTTAATAAATACTAAATAACTACTAAAGTAACATTGCAAGTAAAGTAGTACTTTATAGTCTTACATTCAGATGTTAAAGTGGGATTTGGGAGGTGGTAGATCCGGTGAGCCTACTTAGAAATAAGTCACGTAAGGGTTATTCCACATCCACTGAACAATCATTTCCAGGCTGATGACCTGCAATTTCTCTAAATATGCTTCTTAATAGAAAATTGCCAAATTTGAGCTTTTTACTGTTGTAAGTTAAATTTAAAAAAAAAAAAATTCTTTTTAATTATGATGAAGTAATAAAGCCTTCAAAGCTTGTGTGCGGCTGTCAAATTTGAAATAAAATCCAGCACTGAAAGCACACAGAGTGGTTGCATATGAATTCACCATTAATGATGAGCAGCACCAATGTTGGCTCTTGGTATTATATATATTGTTTCATAGCCCTTTCTTTATAGATTTCTATCACACATTCTTCTGATAAGGTATCTGACTGAAGTAAATGGCACTTGGTTGATCCATCCATCCTTTTATGTGAGCGTGCACAGAGCCTGAAGCAGAAAGCCTGGGTTAACAAAGAGAGACGATAATCACCACTGTGTTAGCCACTATCTCTGCCGAGGGTTTGCAGTTGATGCAAATTAAGCCAAGCTTTGTCAAAGTTGCTTTGTAGTACACCAGCTGTGTGACAGCTACAATACCCTGAGATGGACATTTTACCCCTCGGTTTCATTGTTTCTTTCAGATGATCTCCTGTCTTCTGGCCAAGCAGAAACATTTGACTTCATCTTCATCGATGCTGACAAAGTTAACTATGACAACTACTACGAGAAGTCTCTGCAGCTGTTGAGAAAAGGAGGCGTCATTGCTATCGACAATGTAAGCGCTACAACCAACCAAAATAAGCACGAAACACACAAATCCTTGCACCGTGCCAGTTCAAGCGGCAAAACCTCTATAAAAATGTGTCTGGTGCTGCAGGTGCTGTGGGGTGGGAAGGTGCTGAATCCGTCCCCAGATGACGCCGACACTGTGGCCATTGACAAGCTGAACAGGAAGCTGTACAGAGATGCCCGAATTAATCTGAACATGCTGACAGTGGGAGATGGAGTCACCCTGGCCATCAAATTATAGTGCACATCTGAGAAGTGCAACCATTTATACACTTTATAGGAAAACAATGGGTTGCTGCTAGTGCGCAGTACTGAAGTTATACAACAGGATTTGATTAAAAAAAAATTTAAAAACTCCATGTGTTTTGTTTTTGCATTATTTCACTAAACTGACTTCATATAATATCCTCTAATTGGCATCAAGTTAGACGTGAGAATAATGTTGATTTCAGTGCTTTATTGTCAAGGACACACAAACAGCTCCGATTAGTGTCGCAGTCCAAAAATGGGAAGTAAAGTGTTTAATTCACTCAGTCTGTGACTCAAGTCACAGTGAGGAAAATGAGAATGCATTTAGCATTGACTTGCAACTTAGCAGCTATTGAAGGTAGCAGAGGTCCTGAACTCTTAACTGAGCACAATCAAGCCTCTCTAGGAAACAAGTCCAAACCAAGAGGCTGGGTTCAGTCTTCAGAACATATTTTGTTAGAGTGACCCTTCCACGGGCAGCACAGTGCTAACAAAACACAAAAGTAGAAAGGGTTTAAATAAGGGCAAATTCTACTGTGTGCAAATTTCCTCTTAGTCATCTTGGATTCAGCTGTGTCAAAGGTCATCTGGTAGCCTGCCAACCACCAACTTGTTTTATTGTTCAGATTTTTTTTTGGGGGGGGGGGGTTACTGTGAAAAAATACAAACATTTGGCAAGATTTTACAATAATAAAAAGGTTATGAGAATACTAAGAGTATAAGAATAATAATTTCCAATAAATAAAATCCTTTATTGTCTAGAAATATCTAGAAAGACAGTTTCACTAACCCTGGCTAACCACCAAAAACAACAGCTGTTACTTAACAACTCACCTCAAAATTGCTGTCATTGGTCAGAAGTGAGCTTCACAGATTCAAAATCGCCTTTGACAAAGTTTTAAAGCCTCTTCTAGAGTAAATAAAGGTGGATGATTCTTACACGGCACTGACAGCTGAGGTAAACAGTGAACTGACCGCTTACACAATAGGAAAAATCTTTGGGATAAACTCTGGGATAAAAACAGATTATTCCCTGTTTTTTGCTAAGTGATATTACAAAATGTTTTTATGCAAACAGTAGTAGAAACACGTCAGCAAGCCGACTGTGGAAGTTATGGGGTACAGTCTAAACTTAACTAAAATTTTGTTTTTGATCTCTCTTTACTGGCTCAAACATGTTTGTCCTATAGGAGCGACTGTAGCTAGGATTATACACTCAACTGAGAGGCGTAAGAAAACAACCCAGTCGACTGCAATCTACCCTAACCTTCCTTCTGTGTGAGTATTTGAATAAAGTAAATTGCATGTGTTTTGTTATTGCATAATTTAAATAAACTGACTTTGTATAATATCCTCTAATTGGCATCAAATTAGAGGTGAGAAGAAAGGTTGATTTCAGGACTTTATTGTAAAGGTAGACACACACCAACACACAAACAGCTCCCTGATTAGTGTCACAGTCCTCAAAGGGGAAGTAAGGTGGATAATTCACTCAGTCACTCAAGCCACAGTGAGGGAAATAAAAATGTATTTAGCATAGCCTTGCAACTTAGAAGCAGCTAGCAGAGGTCCTAAACTCTTCAGTCAGAACATTTAAACATCAGTCAAACTGCTCTTTAGTTGTTTTCTCTAAGAAAACAACTAAAGCACAGCCAGGAGGCTGGCTTCAGTCTTCATAGCATAATTTGTTGGAGTAACCCTTCCACAGGCAGTACTACCAAAATATAAATAAAATGTGCAAATAAAACAAAGGAGGAAGAGCTTAATTAAGGGAAAAATCCTACTGTGCAAAATAACACCTCAGGTTTACATTGTATGTGATCACACTTTAGCAAAGGAACAAGTTTATGTTTCGAAAATCACTCTTTGTCTTCGTCAAACTCAAAAAAAAAAGCTCATGTTCAACAGCGAGTGGAAGGTTTTTCTATAATTATCATTATGGTAAATTGAAAGGAGTAATAGCTGATTAATAAATACATGTGACTGACTACTTATTGTAACCACAATCAAAGGAAGTAGGTGGAAAGGTTTCCATCTCATCAGTGCTTGTGTCCTGGGGGTTCTACTTTGTTTTGGCTTAGTCGTTAGAATATATGTTGCTGACCACACAGGAAGGCAGAAGGCCAGGTTCTGCCGATAATCCTTCCTCTTCTTATGAAGTAGCAGACATTATCCTTATGCCTCCAATTCCAGGCCTAGACCTAGTTTGTGGCCACCAGCATTGATATTCTTCCCATCAACAAGTGCAGAGAGGGTGAGTTTCATGCCTGAAATATTAAGTGAACTTAATGAAACGAGGTCCTTAAGATATAGAAGTGTTTTTATTGGACATTATTAATGAGGTTGTTCTTACCGGGCCGGAGAGTCTGGGTGTACCCAACTCCTACCAAGCTGGCATTATTCACCTTAGCCTGCAGGGGGAAAAAACCCACATGAAATCATTTAAGCACTGAAAGTTACTGTTAGTCTTTTATTCTGGACTACAAACTAGACTTTATAATATCTTTAAAATGTAAGAAAATGTGAGAATATCTTACTGATATGGAGGCACTGGAGTCTAACTGGTATTTAGCAGCGATTCCAAAGGAAGTGCTGTTGTTGCCCGCTGTCCAGGCAAGATTCACAGCGGTCTCCAGGTCATCATTGACCTTCTGATAAATAGAGCCACCAAACTCTGAACCATCATTTCTGAGGGAAATGGGGGGAAACAAATACACATTACACCTTGACTCACGGATCAATAAATTATATTAGAAATCATTAAAATATTGTCTTCAAAAAACATACACATTGGTGTGGAGCTGGAAGTCCCCAGTTTTGTAACCAACAGCAAAGTTGCTCTTGGTCATCTTGGATTTAGCCGTGTCAAAGGTCATCTGGTAACCTGCCAACCATCCCTCATATCCGGCCACTGCTGCTCCATGAATAGTAGGACCAGCAAAGTCTAAATCTACGTCAACACCGGCATTAAGGTACTCCCTTTTATAAGCCGTTTTAACCTTGCCACTCTTCTTGCTGTGAAATTAAAATGAACATTTTACATAAGACTACTGAGTTAGTAACAGGCTGCCAATCACGAATTTCCAATCAGTAAATAACCTACCCAGTATTAGGTGAAAACGTTGTCTCAAATGTAAGTTTCAGGCCTTTGGTGATCTAAAAAACAAAAATTAATTTACTTTCCAATTTCATATTTGGAATGATCAACACTATAGCCAAGATATAAATTACCTGATCTTCAACACAAATTTCTGTCCCCAGAGTATTTTCCGTGGTCCACTTCTCCGTGAACGTCAGCCCATATTCAGCCCATTTGTACTTGGTTTCAAGGGTTCCAGTGACCTTGCTGGTATCGACATTGGATGAGCCTGATGTTTTAAATTCCTGAAACAAATAAATGAGGGAAAACGATACTGGTTAGAAAAGTCTGTTATCTGTCATACATACAAATGTTAATAAGTCTGATGTGTATTTTAGTGTATGGTACCACTTGTGCATTGTACAAATTACTCTTGCATAGTACTTTAACCTTTTTTTTAATGTACCTTAGTTTTCTTATTTTTCCATTTTTACTGTTTTCTAAATATAAACCAGTTCACTTTTTCTAACCCTTGTGCTGCCGTCAGAAGTTCACTTCTATCTATTTCAGACTGTCTTTATATATTTTCTAGATTTTACACCAAACATAATAACAGGAGTCAAAACAATTATCCGTTTAATTTATATCTCAGAATTTAAATAAACAGTTAAAACAAAGTTGACTGATTTTTCTTTCACTGTGACAATAAATAACAATTTATAATTAACTGTGGTCTGATCTTCATTTCACAATTACAAACAAGCACAATCTGATTAAAGTAATAACTCACAAAACAGTTGTACTTCATGATTCTCCTGAAAACACTGAGTATTAACGCACAACACAGCTTTTGTTTTCTTTTTTAAATTGTGTGTTTGGAGTTACAATCTTGTTGCGTTTAAGTTCGCAGTGCCTTATCCAATCGATTGTTGTTGGGGTTTTTTTTGGGGGGGGGGGGGCAGTTGTGCATCGTTTTCCAGTTACACTTCTATAACAATCCCTCTAAAGGTCCTGCGAAAGCTGGTGTGTTTTGCAGCAACTAATTCTTCCAGAGAAGAGCAGATTTCCTTTTGTCATCCTCCTTAATGGGAACACCTGACTCCAAGAAGGTTTTAGAGAAGTCACTAATGCAAAGCTTTACATACTTTTTCAAACCTGCACTGCATGCTTAGTGTGTTCACTAAATACATATTTGTGTGCCTAGTTCAGTTAGATTGAATTTATCGTTAAGTTTGACTTGGATCAAATTATGTTTTATTTATATTACTGTAGAAATTGCAGTAATCGTGGATTAACAAGCTTTTTTTCCTCTTCTTGGATTAGCCAAAGAAAACAAATAAACTGATGGCCACAAGTTTTCTTGCAATTTTATCCATAATGAGGCGCTGGGGAGCAAACCAGATGTCGTGAGGTCATGCCTGATGTGACGTTTTCAAAGGTGCAACAAAATCAACCTCTTTTTTAATGTCTTTAAATGGTTAGACTGTAAAGACCACAATGAAGCATCTTAAGTGAAAACCTGTTATATACAGAGATGGGCAGTAACGCGTTACTGTAATCCGATTACTTTTTTTAAGTAACGAGTAAAGTAAGGGATTACTATTGCAAAAATGGTAATTAGATTACTGCTACTTTCCCGTAGGAACGCTGCGTTACTGCGTTACTAAAACCGTGATTTTTTTTTGCGAGAATGTCTCATGACAGTGACGTAAGCGAGTGCGACGTTCGTGACAACAGCTGTGTGCAGATCAACAATGGATAATATATCGAGTGCGGGAGAGAGTATGAGCGTGCAGCGTTTAAAGCGTGGAAGTACTGACCTTACTTTGAGTTTGATTCCATAAAAAGTGACAAAAACATTAGTGTCCGTTGTGCGTGGGGGAAAAAAACTTCTTTTTACAGCGAAAAAACCCCCTAAACTTCCAAGCAAGCACAGAGTGTGCAACGACGTAATGGGAAACTCACAGAGAAACTCGCGGATTCTTCAACTGACTGCTGCGGCACACCTGCACCAGGGCAAACTTCCGCCTACCCAACTCCTGCTTTACAGGTGAAAATAGAGCAACAGGACCGCTAGTCTTTGATTTTATTTATTTTCTGCTGTGTTTCACTTGCATCTATTTGAAAGCGTGAGTGTAAACACAAAGAAAATATTTTATTTTATGTGCTGGAATGTGCAGAAAATAGGTTTAAATGTTAAACAAATTTCTTCCAGTCAGAGAATGGTGCATATAATTTAATTTTTGCTTGATGCATAAAGTTAAAAGATTAAAACTAATAAAACAAGTTTTAAAAAGAGACTTTTCCATTTGATTACATTTTGTATGATGGATTATGTAGAAAAAGTAGAATTGAGCTGAAAGATCTATCGCTTTATCACCTATTCAGGTTGTAAATCATGTTTTTAAAAAGTAACTAATTAACTAAGTAATTAATTACTTTTGACAATAAGTAATCGGGATTACTTTTTTGGGGAAGTAATCAGTAATTAGTTACTGATTACTTTTTTCAAGTAACTTGACCAACAATGGTTATATAAACATATGAAACCAAAAAAAAAAAAAATCTCAAAAATAAACTCACAACTAACTTACTTTTGAAGGACAAACAACACAAGACATAACTTCCTATGAAACATTGACAATTTGTAACACTACTTTACAAAGTTCCATCACTAAACAATATACTCAGTAACACAAACTGTTAGGACCACACAGCACCAGGAAACCGGGCGAGGCAAAGAAAACACGTTAACAGGTGTTTTTACATGGAGACAGAATTATTTTACCACCAAACTTGTTAAGACTAACTCCAAACGGAGTTCAAAGCTACATTTTATGGCTTTGCTGTGGAAACATCAACACAAACAAGCCAGATGCTGACTTTATATGGCAACACAAATTGGCATTACAGTTTACTGCATTTCCCTCTTGTTAGCAGAACAGTGGAGCATTTATTTTATTTATGATTTATCTATTTTTATGAGGATATTAAAATCTCATACTCTCCAGGCAGAAGAATGAGCCACTGCCAAAATACAGAAAGGCCCATTTATGCAAATAATAATAAAAAATACAATGTTATGGAGCAAGAGTATGAAACATGCAAGAGTATGCAAGAAAAAAAAGTGCCTTGATACAAATGTTTGGTCATGCTGCTCAGCACTAACATGGAATCACATATTTGATAAAATGACAGTAATGTTTGTTTGTCATTTAGGATCTGCAGGCCCTTTACCCTCTATGTATTGACATTTCATATCTATGATAACAATAACAATATTAGTATACATTAGCTACATTTCAACATTGGATGTTATATTTACAGTTAAACTCACCACTCCACTTGAAGACTTAGTCTTCACATCAAGCTTGACGAGCCCAAAGCCTGCAAAGACAATGACAGTGAGATACTACTTCCTGTGCTTGGAAAAGGCATTTCCAGCCGCAGACCTGACCTCTTCAGGTCAGCAAATACACACTTATAAAGGTGCCTTTTATCTTTCTTCCAGTTACCATATCCCTTATTGAAGATGTCCTTTGCTGATTTGCCCAGGTCTACATATGCTGGAGGGACTGCCATTCTGCCTATACACACAAGAGAAAAGTGAATGTAAATGGTGACACAGGAGTATAAAAAGCAGCTTGCTTTTAAAAGTTAGTTAATAAAAGAATTAAAACCCAGCATATGTATAGACATGGGCAAAATGTGCGTCTGTAAAGTGTGATAGCTGTGGCTGTCAAATGGAGAGGAAAGTTACAAATTTTACAACTGGAAATATTTTTAAATTCTTGTTCTACTGTCAACTGCTTTAAACTCAATGATGGTGAAACATTATACAGTGAATGCATTAAGCAACCAAAAAAAAAAAAAAACTAAGAGAGAAGTAGTAAAATCCCAGCTATTATAACCTTGACTACAATTAATGTTTCTGTCAAGTATTTGTAATTCAGATTTTATTTTAATATTTATTTGTTTAACTGCTGTCACTAGCTATATATAAAGACACGAGTTCAGGTGTCTGTCACCTTATTCTCAAGGTTAGACCGACGTTTTCAAGTAATCAGAGCATGGAGGTTATTGGTTAAGAAGGCAAAACGCTATAACAGATTGCATACAAAAGAGGTTTAAATAGTATGGGAAAAAACTAAGTGAGCATCTGGGTCATGGATTCAATAAGTGAACTGAGCTTTACTTTGAAGACGTTATCAAAATTAAAGAGTGTTAGTTGAATATACATTTATTTTCCATGCAAATACTTGCAAACACAGCACTCTGCGTGATCACAAGAGTGTAGTAAGGGCATAAAATTACATACAGTCTATGGGTAGGGGGCGTTTTCTAGCTAGCAAATAGAATGTCTGACAGCGGTACCCCCTGCACTACAACAAATAAAACACGGATAACGTGTGTAAATACTCAGCTTATTACTTACCGAGAGTTTCTTCTATTTATTATATACCCACTAACTTGACAGATAAGAAAAGCTGCGGAATGAGCGAGTACAGCCGGTGTAGGACGATATGGAGGAGACACCGCAGCAAACAACCTGCTGACCTCGGCTCAGCAGGACCCGAAAATATAGCTGTGCGTTTTGTGCCCGACTGAAATAGGAATCGTGTAGTAATTGTTTAAATCATATGGATATTAATTTATACATAAATTATATTTTACAACAGGAAACTGAATTTTGAAAAAGCGACTTTCACGTTAATAATGCGAGAGGTCTTCCAGGCAAATGGAAGACCTCTAAATCACTATGGCAACCTATATACTACTGAAAGTTACGGGCTTATGCATACAGAGCTGTACAGAAATCAGCTATAGTGCTACATTGGTGCCGCTCACCAAATCTAACGTATTATTCACAGGTTTTACATAATCAGGAGGAAAAGCCTTTGATGACAGGATACACTCGTGGATCACTTTATTAGGTACACTTCTTTACCTGCTCGTTAAGACAATCTTGTAGCAGGCCCTATCATGACAGAAGAGAGTCTTTAACGGGGCATTCGCTTATTTTCTTCATCAGGAGACGTAGGGTAGTTCTGAGGAACTTCTGAACATTTTTTGGACATCGTTTGAACGCAGTGAAAGCTACAAAATAAAATATATAGTCCTTTTGTTGTGTCACAACATGGCACAGTCTGTGACTTCAAGCACCAAAGGAGTGCAAATAAAGTCAGAAAAATCCGAAAATAAGTGCTCAAGAGTTATACATTAAGTCATTAATGAATATAAAGTATTTAAATACACTTGTATCTAAGTGCTGCACAATGTCATCTCATCGCAAACCTCGATCCGCTTGCAAAGCGTGCAAACACCTGCGAACGTTAAACATTCGTCTCTTTTTCATGCTAGCTTGAGAAACACGTGTCTGAGCTAAAATTAGCACATAGATGCTAGCAGCATAAGTATAGAAAGAGAAAGATGCGAACATAATAATGTACCTTACACTACAAACATACAGAGAACACTGAAGTTTAATCATTGTAACTTACACAAAATTGTTTTGTTGAGAGCGCCAGATTTCTCCATACTGTTTAAGGGTTACAAACCTCTCACCGAGTCTGCTATTCATGCTACTGCGAAAACTACAGTGCCAGTAATTTAAGAAAAAGAAATTTTTTTTGCACTTGTCTAATTCGCACATTAATTGCAAGCAAACAGAGTATTCAGAAATTCCTAAGAAAGTCTACTGGGATTTTCCCACATAACCATATACAGTTTAAAGAGACTGATCGGAAAAAGAAAAGCTGTCCAGTGACTGACAGTTCTCTGGGTGAAAATGCTTTGTTGATGACAGAGTGCAGGAGAAAGGCCATACCGATTTAAGCTTCCCGAAGGGACTCAAATAACCACTTGTTACAACCCAAGAATGAAGAAGAGCATCTCTAAGCCCACAGGTACTGAGGCTTGAAGCAGATGGGCCAGAGCAGCAAAAGACCACACTCCCTTGTACAACCCATTATGCTAATCTGGGGACTGGTGAGCAGCGACTGGTAGTACAGCTTTGCCAGTATAACTTTGAAGCGTGTTGCAAAGCCGGACAGGACAACACTAATGGGGATGGCTCCAAGATTCCTTACCAGGAAGAACCTATAAGGGGAGGACACAGATGAGGACATTTTTTCCATGTGCTGAACTTCACATATCAGCACTTGACGAAAGGCGACTTTACCAGCTATTTGATCACCTTAGGCTTTATCAGCGTGTGGTATACACACAAAGACTCCATGATGGGGAAGAGATTCAGCAGCTCATTGTCCTAGAACCCTTGCAACATAAGATATGCAAGAGCCAACATGAACATGGGGGGCATTTCAGTGCAAAGAGCACCCTCAGTCTGCTGAGGAGGAGCTACTATTGGCTCACAAGGAGTAAAGACAGTAAGGACTGGCTCGGCAGTGCAAGCGGTGCACACTGGTTAAAGGTATCCAGTACCTAGTGACATTCAGCAATATTACAACACCACTTGAGGTCCTTGCAGTGGACTATGTGGTGATGGTGAGCCGGATGAACAGGTAGAGACTGCTGAGGCCTCTGAAGCAAGTGATGAGGCTCAAAGCAGCTCTGTGGATAGCCCAGTATCTTTCCCATTGACTTCCACAGAGACATAAAGATATGGTTTCTCCCTTCTTTTTGTTGGACTTTTAACCTGATATTTAATTGGACATTTCAGCTGCTGTGGTTATAACTCTAATGGACTAGGACACATTACGAAAAAGACTGCGTGTGGGACCATATTCAAGGACTTTTGTTACTCACTACTCATTACAGACTTTAGGAGCATGTTTTTATCAGCATTGTGGGTCTTGTTATATTCGTGACACAGTATTAATCATTCCAGGGCGAGTGAATAAATACCATCTGAAGGCTGTTGGGGTTTAAAGGGGGTTATTTGGTTTTATCCCTGTTCAGTAAGTGCTCAGCATATGCTTTGTTTTTTGCGGGTCTGGGCCCTTCTCTGAGTTTCTTGAATGTTTTTTGTAATTTGCCACTTTGTCATTTGGAGCCCATGGTGGCTCACGGGCCACTGAGTTTTATCTTTACAAATTAAAATGTTGACTGTAACATGACTGTATTGAAAACTATGTTGAACCCAAGTTGCCCTGGAGTAAGGGCACCCTGCCAATCAAGCTTGGTGTAGGAAAATTGCATTAGGCTAGATTCCGGTCTGTGGGCGCAGTATACTTCAGGTTGCCACCATGTCAACACAAGTCGCTCTTTAATACCTAAAGCAGTGGTCTGTAACAATAAAATACACATTTAACTCAGCCTGTCAATTTTCCAAATGATTGCTCTTAAGCTCTGGCAACAGTGCGCATTCCCCAGGTGGTCGTACAGCAAGTGGGGCAAAATAAATAGATAAATAAAAAAGGAAACAGTCCTGTTTCAGCTCTTTATTGATGGAAATGACTGTTGGGACAAGAAGTTTAATGGCTCTACAGTAGCACATAAACACATCCTACTTCTTCAGTGAAGGGATGTGTTAAGACTTAACTCCACTCAGAGTCATGTTTCTAACATGCTGCAATGACGATGATCTTTTAAGATTCTCTCAATGAAATGTACAGGACAAGCTGGAATATGTAAATTAAATAACACATGTTTCCAACAAATACTGAGTTTGAAGCAACTGTAAACATAATTCTCTATGCGCACATTGCTGCAACCTTGTACACAGAATATAAAAATACCTATTGACATTTATAAAATGGAATAAATTAATCTAAACAAATACAAATTTCAGCATCTGTTTACTACATATTAACATCAAAGAATTAATATCAAGAAAAGGTTGTTGCACTTGGTCTAAGTCTAGTAGTTTACACTGAATGTGGACTTCTTAAAAAACCTATACATATATTCAACAGTAAACATGAACAGTTTGGAATAATTCTTCACAGAGAAATGTATCACAGTAACACTCCAGGTAATTGGCAAATTGAACTATGTTTAAGACAGCTGGATAAAACTTTATTCTAACTTTTTTGGCTGATAATGTCATTTCCTTAAATGCATATTTTCTAGGAAATAGCAGGCGATGTCATGAGTAAAGACACAAGATTCGGTGTATGTCGTTTATCTGAAAAGGAGCCATGAATTTCTGTTTCAGTCTTTAGTAATGCTGTCAAAATGTCAGCGTGTTATAAAGGAATGCAGAAGATTGAACAAAATGTTTAACATGATGACAAATTATGTTTTTCTATATAACATAATATGAATCTATACATGTTGCTTCAACAGTGGTCCATACATCGTTTTTTAGAACTCAAATGTGGGATATGAGGAAAAACTCAAGAATCCAGATCCAGATATCTTAATTGCAGTTTCCTGTAAAGGTTTAGATGCATTTTTAAATGAGAATTTATTTCATAATTTTCTTTCTATCCAAACAGTCTGTAACAGATGTCATTGTATTGTAAAATCAAACTGGGATGGGGCCTTTTAGAAACTCTGCAGGTTTTTTTGTTTAAAAAAAGACAATAAAAGCAGGTTAGGAGCTAAATCCTAAAATTTAAAAGGATATGGCTCTGTGTATTCCATCAGGCCTTTGTGCGGCTCATATTAAGCGTCTTTTTCGCACACCGCCTCAGTTGGCAACTTGACAAAGCAGATGAAAGAACACTGTCTGTGTCTAACAGTACTGCTGCAGGCTGCTTATTATCCGATCAGCCTCTTTAGCACAGCAGGTCTAGAAAAAGGCCAGCAGTACTCGTTGGGGACCGGCCCGTTGACATTGCACTCAAAGAAGGAGAACATGGGGAACCAGATGCGAGCTCTCCGGCTCTGCTGGTAGGCCCGAGTGTTGGCTAGGGTGTGGTAGTACAGGAAGAGTCTGGTAGTGATGTAGAAGGCTATGAACACGTCAATGGAGTAGTGTTCATGTGCAGCCAGGATGAAGAAGATGCCGAAGAGGTTGAGCACCCAGGACAAAGTGTGGATAAAATTCCAACTTCTTGGAGTGTCTGTGTAAATCAAAGACGGAAGAGCGTTACTGAGCACTTTATGTGGTTCCATTCTAAAATGTGGCACATTGTTAAGTCTGTTAAAGTTATTTTCATTCACATATTTAATGTAAAAATATTTTTTCTGCTTGTGGCTCATCTCAGGCACAAAGCTCTCAGCCACTCCTACCTGCTGTTCAAGCTTTTTGTTTAAATCAGAAAGAAAGAAGGGTGGCTCTACAGGAGGAGGAGCTGAAATGGCTTGCTACAGACAGTGGAACTGAGGATGAATCATACAAAGTTTCTCTAGCAGAATCAAAGACTAAAAATATTTCAATGGAAACAACTATAATAGGTTTATTATTAATTTTCAAGAAATACTTGCAGTACCAGTAGCGGACACTGGATGGCAACATAGGGACACCTTCTCCAAATATGGCTAATCTATGTCTGCTTCATGATTTACAACCACTATGGGGTTTATTGTACTGTGTACATAATAATAGTGCTATTTAGACTTGGATTGAAATGAATAAAGCAACAATAATTTTTTTTTTTTTTTTAAATCAAGTTTTAATTATATAGGACCAATTCACCCGTCCTATGCATTCCTTGAACATATATGCACATTTAAGGTCATATCATGGTAAACCTCACTCCCAAGTTTCCACACAGTGTTACTGTTGGCCAAGGTACTGCCACCCAGAGCAAACATCTAATATGACAGCATGTTTAACAGGATTTATAGAAGGCAAGGGCCAAGTTCAATAACCTCAGTTTTATCTGAATTTAGAAGCAAGAAATTTGAGGTCACCCAGGTCTTTATGTCTGTAAGACATTCCTTAAGTTTAACTAAGTGGTGTGTCATACCTGGCTTTGTGGATAAATAAAGCTGGGCATCAACTGCACAGCAACAAAAATGCATGTTATGCTTCGAATGATACTGCCTAAGGGAAGCATGTATAATGCAAATAGAATTGGCCCCAGCACAAAACCCTGTGGAACTCCATAATTTACCTTATTGTGTGAAGAAGATTCCCCATTTTACATGAACAAATTGGTGTCTATTAGTCAGTAGTATATAAGTAGTATCGAGTAGTATCGAAAACTACACTGACGTCTAGCAGGACAAGCACAGAAATAAGTTCACTGTCAGAGGCCATAAGAAGATCATTTGTGACCTTCATTTATGGCTTATTGTGTCCTGTGATGAGTTCTGACACCTGACTGAAACTCTTCAAATAAATTAGATCAGTTAGCTGTTGGCTAATGGTTTGGAATCCATTAACCTGGAAACATACAAATTCTCTCACGTGTTAGGTAATGTCTAAAATGTTTATTTACTTACAAAATGAGGGGTTTTAGGGCTTAGTTTTGAAATCTTTGATCATTTTCCAATTATAATTCCAAGTTATTCCAAGGCCTTTTCAACTCATCTTAGCACAAGTGTGTTTTCCTCCTCACAGAAAACAGAAACAGAAGCTACTCACATTCTGTGACAAAGAAGTTGAGCATGGTAAGGACCACAGTGTGGCCACTGAACATGTAGTCGCCACATGTGTGAACCCCTGTCAGTGTCATCCCAAAACCGCTCCAGATGGCCACAGCTCGCTGTAGTTTGGCCCACATGTCGCCGTACATCTAGAAGGAAACAGGTAATACTCTAATCTTGCAAAGAGATCTGATACATGAGAAAAAGAGAAAAAAAGATGCGTTACCTTTCCTGAACACTGCAGGTGCTGTCCTGGAACAGACAGGGAAGTGACAAACATGGTGATACAGCGCAGCATGAACACCGTCCCCATGAGGCTGCACATCCGCCGCAAGAGAATGGACCTAGAAGTAGTGAAATGTGAGTTTCCTGTGCTACTGACAGGCTCCTGGGATCTTTCACAGCAGCTACTGACCTGTGTTTATGGAGCAGCAGAACCAGCATCCAGATGTTACAGAGGATCACTCCACATGCCTCGGCCATGGCGAATGCCCAGGGTATTCTAGGCACACTGCGGAAAAGGACAACATCAGTGCTGAAATAACAGATTGAAAGTGAGCATTTATAGCTGATGTTCCTTAACATCTTACAACAAACATGACAGAAAAATTCGTTTGGTGTTTTGGTATATTAGTTTTAATAAATCATTTCAATGCATATCAAGATATCTCTTTTGGAGATAATTAACTAGCCTGAATAATTTGCCTCAGTGTCTTGCCAAACACACACTGGAAATTCCTTGAAATAATCTCTCCTGGTAAGTTTTCATTTCATGAAAAGCCCAAAGCTGGTCATAAACAAAAGTAGGTCACCTTATAAACAATTCTCAAAGGTCTTTTTGAACCTCAGCGAGCACATCAGGAGTATATGAGGACAATAATAGAAACACGCTATAAGGAATTAGGGCAGTTATAATGTCAGCGATTTGGTGTGATACTCAAACATCATCATTTGTGGAATTTCAGAGGTGATTAACGTTTTTGTTGTAAGAAAATTTAAGAAAGCTCTTGTGAGCGATCACACCCACCTGTCTAGAAAAATATCTGGGAGCGGAGGGTATGTGCGCATGTCAGGGACCCTCTCGTGCACAATGACCATGACGAAGGATGTAAACCCAAACACGAACACCACATAGACAGAGCTAAGCACCGTCTTCCAGTACTCGGGATCGAGGCGCCGCATCTGCTGCTTGTACTTTCCATTAGTGTACTGGTGATACTCCTCTCCCACTGGTGCTGTGTCAGTGCTGCCACAGTCTCTCCCCGGGTCTCCGTTACACAACCAGTCCAAACTGCCTCCGGAACCGGTGGGAGAGTGGCCATCATAGGGAAGACCCAGCTCCTCCAATAAATCAATGTTCTGTTTCTGAAGTTTCCGAATGGAGACCATTAGCCGCTTGATGTCCCCCAGCACCTTGAGCTCCAGAGGCGGCGAGCGGAGGTCGTACTCACTGAGGGCGAGCAGACTGGTGCCATCCAGCCGGTGCTTGTTGCACAGCAGGTCCACATAGTCGCAGAAGCCCTCTTCCTTCAACCACTTGGCAACGTGCTTAGGTGTCCAACGACGGACACTCAGCTGGGTCATTTCCTCCTGACACCAAAGGCTAAAAAGAAGAACAGCCACATTTAAGTTCAGCAGTATCAGTTCCTTATTGGCTTCCAAAACACCAAGCAAAATAATATTCAGGATTAGTTTAAGGCACAGTTTATTTGCTCTGAATCAGCAGTAGTAACTTTAAAGACACTATGCGAGACTGCTGCGCAGACAGAAAATACATTCATTTTGTGACAAAATTATAGGTGATAAACAAATTTAAGACAAATCCTGAGTTACACAGGAAATCTGGGTAATCACAACTTATGCAGTTATATGACGCAAGTACTGGCAAGGATTTCCTAAGGCACAATGGAAACCACACCCTACAATGTAAGTGAAGGAGCAGCTACATGTTATCCCAGGCCAAACAGTCAATTAAATCCTAAGGTATTATTGTCCTAGTCACATTAAAAGACATTATGACTATTTCTAACTTCATTATTAACCGAAATAAACACTGCCTCAACAGTCTGCTCCTTGGACTGACAAGAAAGCAACACATTTCTGTGTTTTTTGATAAAATAATTTAAATAAACAGTCCAGCAACTACAGTCGACCTGCAATAACCCATATATTTAACCCATTTAAATATATCACTGGCTAGCATTTAAATCGGGCTTAGAAGCTCTTTGTATACTCCCAAGTTAACTTATCTCAGTATTTTGTCAGGCAACTATCTGGCCTATTAGTATGTAAAGAGAAATACGCCAGAGATAAACGTGAAAGCATCCATATGCACCCCTGCCCACGGGGCTAACTCAGCTTAATACTAAAGACTGCTAGCTCACTGGTGCTAGCTCAATCAATGCGTGTGCTTTGCGGTCACTCACCAGCTCTGAGATGTAACAGAAGATGACACAGAATATATCTCTCCGGCTAACTAACGAAGTGACATCTCACAAGAATCAGAAGAAATCTTATTAGCATTTGCTTTACTGACACGAGTTTGCTGGACATCATTACGCCCAGGCTTTGCGCTAGCTAGGAGTCCTGTTGACAACACAAGGCGGTAATGTCCAGAATAGCGGCGCACGCTAAAAGAAAACGCGGAACAACAGTGAAACAGTGACGCTCTATGGTGAACAGGTGGTACTACACCGTTCTTACGTGTGAAATGGTATGACCAAAAAACATTAAATAGAGTTGTGGTTATTTGCTAAGAGACATTAAACCAAAATTAGTTGGGGTGTATGTATATATTTGAGCCAGTTTCTATACATGTGGCCTCTGTGGATTAGATAATATCCAAAATAGATTCAAACATGTGTCCTCAATTCTCGTTTTTTTAATAAATTAAAATGCATGCTGTACAATCATTCCACCGTGAAAAAAGAACACTTTAAAGAAGTCATTCAAAACCCCAAAGGACAATGACAATAATGAGCATAATGAGTGTAAACTTCTGACCACAACTATATGTATTTTTGCAACTGAAAATGATAAAATTAGAAATTATGAGTTGACATAAAATGTACTTTAAAAAAAACATTTAGAGATGTAAAGCTGGCCTACATTCAGAGTAAGGTAGGTCACTGTTTTAATTTTAGAACAGCAACACCTGTCCTTGTCTGTGGCTGCCAGCATGGTCTCAGTGAAGGTTTAACAGTTTGAAAATAAATGTTGAGAGAATAAATCATACATAGGGATATGCGTGTGGTCAACAATGAACAATCTGCAGGAAAATAGTGCAGCTTCTCCTGCCTCTCCTTCTGTGAAAGACCTTGAGAAGATTTTGTATGGAGGTAAAAGGTTTGGTAATCATGTTGATGAAGTTTGGCCTAACCTGTTCATTGGAGATATGTAAGTCTTTAAAATTGCTCTTGATGGCTTATACAACATAATTACCAGTTAGAAAGACTGATTGCTTTTTTCTTTGTAGGTCAGTAGCTAATGATCGCTACAGTCTGTGGAAGCTGGGAATCACCCATGTTGTGAATGCAGCTCATGGGAAGACGCACTGTCAGGGGAGTCACTACTTCTATGGATCCACCGTGGATTATTATGGAGTGCCTGCAGATGACTCACCGTCTTTTGACCTCTCTCGATATTTCTTTCCCTCTGCTGAGTATATTCATAACACACTTGACACGACAAGTGGTAAATACCCATCATGTTTAATGTCAGCCTCCGCCGACCTCTCGCTCGTCTCATCCAGAATAAAATCCCTTATCGACCACATGCTTTATGCTCACTGTGATATTTTTCTTCTCCTTCCTCTCCAGCTCGAGTTCTCGTCCACTGTGCTGTTGGCGTGAGCAGGTCTGCCTCCATCGTCCTGGCCTACCTAATGATCCACCACAATTACACGCTACTAGATGCAATCAATAAGGTCAAAGAGCGCAGGTGGATCTTCCCAAACAGAGGATTCCTTAAACAGCTTCGTGCTTTGGATATGAAACTGCAAAAGACTTCATGACCGCTTCAAAAATAAAGATCTTCTAATGCACATAACCTCAAAACAGCTTTTTCTCCAGACAAATGAGAGACTTGATGACTGTGTCAGTTGAAGGAAATGCTGTGCTTTGACTTTAATCAGTTTGTTTCAGGAATGGAATCTAATCAAATGTATTTCCCCCACAACTCTGGCGCTTTGTTTGATGTGAATTATGCGGCATCTCTATATAATATCGACCCGCGTCTTAATAGGAGATCAATGTAATGAACTCTCCTCTGGGCAGAATCAATTTAAGGGACTGAATATGAGATATTGTTTTTATTTAACCTTAGTGTTGTGTTGAATAAGCTTTTATCCAATGTGCTGCAGGTGAAATTAATCTGCAGTGTGTTTTCATTTTAAACCTATTCAATTTGGGGGGGGGGGGGTGTTCTTGGTAAGTACAAAAACTTACATAAAACTTTTATTTTGAAACCCTGAAGTACACCATGGAAGCCTTTTTTTTATCAGTATATTAGCAGTTCTCTTGCAGCTGTCCTAAATTTTCTTTTGTTACCACAATTGTGATTTGGGGTAAAATGTCTCCAAAAATTATTGGATGGATTGAACCGAAATTTGTCCAGACACTGTGATCCCCTCAGGAACTTTTTATTGTTGACTCTCATGAACTAATGTCATCGTCAGGTCAAATCCACAGTTCTTCTCAAGTGGTGCTTCATGACTAAGTACCTGTAAACAACAGATTAACATTATCATCTGTTATCTACAGATGAGACATTCATGACTGTAGCAATGCTTACATATTGGACCAAGATGATGAACTTGATCATCATGAGGCTCTTTGATCCTGTCTATACTCTATCTTTGAATGTGTTTTAGTGAAAGCCTAAACAGATCTTAATTTAAAGTTGTTAAAGTTGTTAAAGTTGCTTCTGTCTTCAAATCTCCAGCTGATTGTTTTAATCAGTTCCACTAATAATAATACTAATAAAATAAATCATAATCATTATTTGTTGGCACAAATGGAATACTATAAAAGTAAAACATTATATAAGATGGTCATGGTGATTTTTTAATAATATAAAAATCACTCCTGGATCAAATGGTAAGCCGTCCAAGTGTTTAATTTATATAATATATGTATAGGTATATATGTTTCCCGCCAAATTTAGGTTACTCATGTTGGTTTGCTAGCAACATTTTTTAACAGCATTAGCTAACTTCTTCGCTAATGATGTTAAAATGCTAACTGAGTGGTCAGTCTGGGCGATACCAGACCTATCTAGACCTGACAATCATCTATAGAAACAACAAAAGGTTTTATTTTAGAAAGTGAAACCTTTCAGCTAATAAGGGTAACTTTGCTTTCGGTTACTCGTGTTGGTTTGCTAGTGACAGTTTTTAACAGCATTAGCAACTTCTTGGCTTATGCTAACTGAATGTGCAGACAATGTTGATCCTTAACCAACACTGTTATGATAATGTAGAAACAACACCAACATGAGGATTCAGCTAATAAAGATAGCTTCACTTTTATTGCCACTAGAAGGTCAAAGAGCCACTGCACAGACATTATGTCGGTCTGTTGCCACACTCCTGACTTGCTAAGCTAGCTAAGGAATAATAAATAAACAAAAACACTGTTAAGATTAGCAAGTCAAAGTGATGCAAAATGTCAAAGGACAAGACAAAAAAGGAACACTTAATCTTTTGCTAATGGCACATTTTCCTACATGGCATCCCTGTCAAGGGCACATGTGGACACATGATGAAAGGACCCTGGTTAAATGCATCCTGGAAAACCTCACAAGAGATTTTAGCAGTTGAATTTCCATTGTTATCACATTAAAAAAAAAAAAAAAAAAACGTCTTAAAACCAAGTGTTAGCAGGATCAAGGTTTTATTTTCTGGCATTTCCAGCAAGTGGTGGCGGTTTCATTATCTTATTAACGAGACAAAGCACAGCAGCCTTCACGTGTCTCTTCAGCATGTATCACATTCCTTGCAGCTGATAATGGGGAAATCTGTTCAGAATGTTGCACACCTGACTTTTTTGCACATTAGAAGAGAGAAAAAAATAAATAAAGATTCAACCTTGCCTCCGAGTCTCAGGTATAATGGGCTCCCTCCATCCCCGCTGGTGATGGCTGTGTGCATCAAAACCTAGCAGGCTGGGGATCTTTTTCAGATAACACAGGTCTTTGGAATGTGACAATGTGCTTTGGGTTTCCTCCGACGAAAGTGAATATATACAGCCTGACAGTCTTTTGATTTCAATGGTCTCTTAGCAAGAAGAATCCTCTTCACAGAAATCCTGAATCACCAACGGCTCAGAAACATCTCCCTCTACATTACCGCTGTTCTCGAGAACAAAAGCTAATTTTTAGTGTCTGGTGAATTGTCTGGAGCTCATTCTTAAGTGTCTCTTGTAGAGAATAACTATTCTTAAAATGGTTGTAAAAGAGCTTCTCAATCAGAAAGCTCAAAGGGGAACAAACGCACAATCGCACATTGCTTGTCAAACTACTCTTTCTCTAGCATTTATGGATCACATTCTTAAAGTTTCACATACATATTCAGCTGCATTCCCCCCCACATTTTCACACCACTCTAGAGTCTTCAACAAGGAGAAGCAGCACTTTGAATTATCAATCAATAACCGTCTCCAGGTTAAAAATGACTCGGAGACATTTATTGACTGATTCTGCATCCAACATTGGTACTGGTATTCAACAACACACCACTGCACCCACATTTTACATACACATTCATGACGCCGAATGAAGAAAAGTCATTACATTTCATGGTGCGAGGGAGAAGTTAATTAGTTTTTTAAAGCTAAAATGGGTGAAATTGACCTGCAACATAATAGAGGAGTTAAAATAGACATTTGCACAGTATGAGAGGCTGTTTAATGTCATGAACAGCCCACAGCAAAGCTCTTTTCTCTCTCTCTTTTTTTTCAATTTCCACTTTGCTTTCACATGATATTTGTGTCAGAGCGTAAACTAGCTGCATGAAGCTGTTACCCTCTTTCTCTTCTATAACTGCTGAATTACACTGAACTTTCTATCACACAGCATAATCACTTCACTTAAACATTTTGCCCATAATTACATTTAGTTATCGCTCGTTTATGTCATGATTCATCTGTTTGAGGCTTATTAAATCTCACTCCCGCCGTGGTGTGAAAAGCACAAGCCCCGGCTGCAGTGTTTGTTGTTCTGCCCTCTGCACGAGTAAGACTACACGCTAGGTTATGTACTAAATTGGGTAACTGTCCGGTGATAGCAGATAAACACCTGCTCGTACACATCATCTTGAGCCGGAGAAAGACAGGGAACCGCTTTAAAACAACAAACATTTGGACCAGTGATCGATCCAAGACAAGGGATTTGGATTTTAAAATGTCAGCGCTGAGAAGCAAGAGAAAAGAATATCTAAGTGTGAAGGATTTGCAGAAGCTTTTGGACTCTTGCAAGCTGCACCTCAATCAAATTGACGAAGTGTGGCCGAACATATACATAGGAAATGTGTAAGTATGTACTTTTATTTCAGATGATTCGGTTGCCTTGCAAAGGCTGTTTTCTTTGACATAACTGCTTCCACGTATTGTTTCACTCTGGCATAAAAATCATTGTGCTGTGATGCATAGAGTTCCCACAAGTCTTGAACCTCTTTCTGTCTCTTTGTCTTGCTAGGGCAGTAGCCCAAAACAAGGCTGCCTTGCTGAAATTAGGTATAACTCATGTATTAAACGCTGCTCACTCCAAGCGAGGCAGCATAGGGAACCAAAGCTTTTATGGCAACGACTTTGTGTATTGTGGCATTCCAGCAGATGACTCGACACACTTTGATCTGGATGTTTACTTTCAGCCTGCAGCCGATTTCATTCACAAAGCTCTGAAGTCACCTGATGGTAAGACTCCTTGAGGCTTTTAATATAGTATTACAAGTGCTACAGTTTTCCTTTCTCAAATCCCTGTATATCACATCTTTTATTTAACTCTGCAAATCCTTATTACAGTAAACCCACTCATTCCACTCAAATTCTCCCACCGCGCTGTCCTTTCAATGTCACCTGTCAGCACAATGTAAGACAGCTTTAAGTGTATTTTCAGCCAGCTGTAATAATAAGAGTCTTACCTTGCAGAATTTAGGTATATAATGTGACCATGGCTCTTTTCAAAGAAGCTATCAAGCAGCGGACGGGTTGGGATTAAGGAGACAGTTGGGCCCAGTCTGCAAAGGGACCTTAAATGAACAAAGAGTGAATTGTAGGCACTATTTTTAGCTCGCAGCAGGGAAAAAGAAAGACCACAGCGTGAGACGGGCAGTCATGTATGATATTAATAAGTCTGAGGCTTCTCGCTAATCCTTTCTTCACATCCCTCCCTTCATCTTGCCTGTTCTTCAGGGAAAGTTCTGGTGCACTGCATCATGGGAATGAGCCGGTCATCGACCTTGGTTTTGGCATACCTCATGATCTACCATCATCTCCCACTCAAACAGGCTTTGCAGAAGCTGATCCAGAAAAGAGCCATCTACCCCAACAGAAATTTCCTGGCTTTGCTGTTGGATCTGGATCTTCAACTGACAAAGAAAAAGAAAACATGTCGGATCCTGTAGTGAAAAGAGGCATTTACATCTTCAGCCACAAAGCCACGTGGTGGTTTCTGGGAATAACGATGCCAGCCAGTCTGTCGGTGCAACAGTCCAGACTGAAACGTTTAGACACATCATCGTGAAATTTGGTTCGACTGAGTGAATTTCTGTCGACTCAGCTGTCCACATCACTAACAGAGATCAAAGTTGCACAAATCACACAGAATAAACTATCAGTGCTTGTTTTTATATTTATATGTTACTGAAATGCCAAACGTTAATGGCAGGAGACAAACTCTGTACACTCATTAGTCTTTACTTTTATTATGATGAGGTTCACCATTCTAAACAAGCTCACATAGATAGATAGATAGATAGATAGATAGCAAAGTTTCATATTAAAGGAGATTTTCAAATGTTAACATAGGCCTATACAGGCTCATAAAGATTACATGCTACATGATTACAAGCTAAAGAGTAGCAAATAAACATGCTAATGTTAGCATACCGACATCGTATTGTATATGCCCGCGGTCCCCAACCCGTGAGTTGTTTGGTACTGGGCCATGAGAGTTGAGGCTCGGGTGTGAAATTTATAGTTCTCAGGGTTTTTATCAGTTTTAATTGTTATTTTTTATCGTTTTTATCGTTAACTCAGTTTCCCTGGGTCTTTTCCCGTGTGTTATGAATAAATTTTCTTTTTTTTGGCATCGGTACTAGTTTTATTTTGTTGTATTTATCCGCGACACCTTAAAGGCCGGTCCGTGAAAATATTGTCGGACATAAACCGGTCTTAGGCATAAAAAAAGGTTGGGGACCGCTGGTATATGGTAGATCCTAATAGCGTGCTAGCTGTTGTCAATAAGCGTGAAACTTTAGGCCTGATAGTAATATGATAATACTTGAATACTACAGCATGTTAGCGTTGAACTACCTCACATTTTTTCATATTTTGAATCCGTGGAGGAAACTTTCTTGTAGTGTTTTTTAAGGGACTGGAACAAACAATCATTCTCCAGGCTTTCTGAAGAGAGAGGGCATTGGCTGCTTTTTCATTCATTTTCAGTCACTGAACCTGACCATTTCAGAGGAAAGTTTTTTTGGGGGGGGGTTAGGCACTGTGTTACTAGCAGCCTGTTGCAAAACTAAACAGCCAGTTCCCATTTCTTTAGTTGATTCTGGCACATTTTGACAGACATAAAATTTTTGCACCAACAAGGTGTCTCCCAGAGGACTGTTAGCCAAAAACTTGACAAATCTGAGCACTGTGTGCAGTGTGTGCTTATAAATGTGATGAAGTGAGGTGAAAAAAGTGGCAGGCACATATCTATATGAGATGAACAGTATCTGAAAGCCATGTCTCAGGTCTTAGTTGAAGGGTGGCTGTCAAGAAACTATTCTTAAGAGATGAAAACAAGCAGAAAAGACTTGGTTATGCCAAATTACACAAGAACTGGACTGACAATGAGCTGCAACAGGTCTAATGGAGTGATTATTAGTTAATCATCAGTATTTATAGAGGAGGTCAGGAGAGAACAACAACAGTGAGTGTCTTCATTTCAGCCAATATTATCAATATTACCATCAGCATGTCACTGATCCTAAAAACACTACCTCCGATGTAAAAGCATAGCTGGATAGAAAAAAGACACAATATAAGTCACGGATCTGCCTCTTCAGAGCCTGGACCTCAAGCAGAGCGGGATCATCTTGACAGAGAACAGAATAAAGGGCAGCCAACGTCCAAAGAAGAGCTTCAAATGTCCTTGAAGCAGCTGGAGAACTATTCCTGAAGACTACTCAAAGAAATTATTAAAAGAAAGTTTGCCTGACTTAGGTTGCGTTAAAGAAGAAAATGATGGTGATAGCAAATACATTTCTCGTTAGAATTGCACAAACTCTCTATGTATGTTTATACATGTATCAATAAATTTACCAATTTTGTTTTCCTATCGAAATATACAAAATGAGAGGTGGCTCAAGGGTTTCGCACAGTATTGTTCATGGACATTTGAGCCCAACGAAAGCAGATGCTGGCACGAAAATAGCTTAATTATCTTTCTCCAAATCCAGTGATCTTCATTTATAATAGACTAAGCTGCATCATCTCCTCATTAGCCTGCTAACTGGGATTTTTAATGCAGCGAGGTTGTTGGGTTTTTTTTTATGTCTTAACAAAAAGAGAGTCTGGTTGCAGAAATAAATTTAATGTCAAGTAAAATGACAACAGGGCATGTTTACAACACTGAGACAAGTCTTTACTTCTCATTCTTGTAAGAAGTTTTTTCTTCTACAACAACAGAGTAGACCAAATGTCTAATGGAACATGTTTTGCAAAGCATAACATTTTAGTAGAGTCTCTAGGTAACTCAGAAAAGAGGGAATCAATCAACAGCATCTGTTCAACACATCGCTGTTCACAGCGTGTGAAATTCATTTGGTGTATTTGTCAAGGCAGTGCAGTTGATCACTGCTGTGCATGAAAAGGTTTCAGGTCTTTTGATTGCCCATGAAATCAACTGTAGAGGCAAAGGTACGCACACATTCATCTAGCTTGACACCAATGATTTCGACCTGTTTTGAATTATTATGTTTCTCTGAATCAAACATTCACAGTAAGCAAGAATGTACAGTATTATACACAGAATTATAAGTCATACGTTCAATTTCTAGATATAGACTTTGTCAGTGCTTACAAAAACATACAATAAATGTAGACATTTTTACAAAGAAATGTTTGTATTTGCTCATCCATCTATATTTGTGTCATTTTTCTGCAATATAAATATATATTTTTAGCTTTTTAAAACTTCATCAGAGTGTCAATATTGTGGGTTTATTGCAAGTTCCCATTTTTGCTGATATAATTAAGAAAAAATCTTTGCTATCATTTAATTGCACCAAGAAAAAAACATAATCTATACTTTTTTTTACATCGAATGACCGAGTGTTGATTCAAACACAGTTCAAAGTGGAAAGAAAGCTCAGGGAAGTCAGGTTTAAACTCAGCTACAAGCAGCTCTGATCTAATTTTCTTGCTATTGAAAAAGCCGTGTCCTATCCTCCCTCCTGTGCT
The DNA here is from genome assembly GCF_051167445.1 of Perissodus microlepis. Classification (NCBI taxonomy): domain Eukaryota; kingdom Metazoa; phylum Chordata; class Actinopteri; order Cichliformes; family Cichlidae; genus Perissodus; species Perissodus microlepis. The sequence continues at coordinate 12,455,451 of NC_140468.1, forward strand.
GGCAGCTCGGGTAACCTTTAAGGAATGTAGAATATGGTGCCAGAATTATTTTGGGCTGAGATTCAGATGTTAAAATAGCAAAAAAGGTTGCAGGGTAGATTACCAAGGAGAACACAGGCAGTTGTGCTGTCGACCTACATGTAGCTGTTGTACAGAGAGGCCATGAAAAGCAACGTTTCCAACCAAGGCAAGTGTCAACCAACAATGTGTGCTTACAAATTGATTACAGATAAATGTAGGCGATGTATATTCATAAGTGTGTGGATTTGTTGCACTGTATAGCTTTATTTGCAAGATAAACATGTTGACAGAGTACTTGTGAAGTAGTATTCACTGTGATACTGCATTGCCTGACGGATTATGATACTTTCTTCTTTTATTAATTGGCCCACAAATCCAGATGAACCACATCTGAAAGGCTAAAGAGGGAAGTGTAATTCATAAAACCACCTAGAAGAGGCCCAGAGGAGGTAAAAAGCCATTTTTATTTGCCCTCCATGTTAACCGCGGGCACTTTCCCATACATAGCATCTTTAATTACACAGAAGTGGAGCAGGAAGGACAGGTTAGCCTAAGGGGAGAGGGTATGAAAGCAGTGCTGCAGCTCAACATGCGCACCAGGGAAATCAGTTCTCTGCCCCTGAGTGTGGGAGGCAGGAAAGGGTTGTGCTTATAGATCAATGAGGAGAAAGAAGAGCCTCCAGGTACGCGAGGCGCATGTTGTACCTGTGCAAAGACACCATTTAGCTCACACAATCGTATGCATGAAGCTTACACTGCGTTAGATGCAGCATTTCCTTCATGCACACGTGTTCTGTGTGACACACAAGAATGCACATGCAGGGATGGATAGAGGCAACACGATGTTTGAGTAAACCTCCATATGTCACAGCAGCGAAACAAAAGGTCACTAAAACAGATTTGGTCTCAATGACTCATCCCTGTGGACACGACAAAAAGTCTCAAAACCCTGAGAGCAACATTATGTCTCCACACGTGGCGAGAATGCAAATAAGAAGCTCGGCTGCTGTTAGTTTCTTTTCGATAACAATGCCTACACATCGCTTGTACGTCCACAGCCTCAAGCACAGTCACACACCTGCCTAAATGGATGCTAATGCATACAGTTTGCATAGTACGAGTCTCTCTAGAGCTCAGTGTGTAAATTGTAAATGCACAGGTTAGACTTGCCTGCAGCAAATGAAAAGTGGTTTATAGGCATTGAATGCCAGTTTTCTGCATCTCTGGAAATAAATAAATCTATCCAGTGCTGCTATATAGATACAATAATGAGAGCATCATAAGGTCAGCTTACAATCATATGATCCTTTGCTACTGTGGAATGTGTTAATTGTCATAATTGCGGTCTGTATTTAAAGGCTACAGACCTGTATATGAAACCTGCTAATTAACGGTCCTCGCTATAATCCCACGCTGCACTTAGCAGTCGTTTCTCGGTGTTTCCTAAGATGATGCGTGCATTTCAATTAGGCATTTCAGTGGAGTTAGTTGGTATTCATGGGCAATGCAGATGAACCCTGAAATTCTTTGAGCATCTTTCTTAAAGTTTGAAGTGTAGTAAAGGGCAAAGTGCAGTAAAACATACGCTTTTATTGAGTTCTCAGTTTTTATCGCGGTTCAAATTTCAGGGCAACGACCACTTCTTTTCTTAATGAAAGGTTGTAAAAGCAGAAGTGGAGAATTCAGACATGCCCAGAGGCCTCAGCTGCCTGGCGAGCCCTGAGAGGGCAGAAGGCCGGTATGAAACCCCCCCAGCTTCAGAGCTTCAGAGACTGATGTGGACAAAAAAAGGGACCAGTAACCATCTGGATGAGGTTCATCCCGGGATCTACATCGGAGACATGTGAGAGTGACATGTTACTAAAATAATTCACTATGGCTAATGTGTTTAAATATAATTCCACCGGCTTTTGTAATAAAGTAATTAAGTATTCTCTTAATTGGGCTCAGATTGTGAGTGCATGTGTAATTAAAGGCACGATTATAATTTTTACATTATTGAAATTTATCTTTTTTTTATAAAAGCACCTGGTTATCACACTAATGTGCAAAACATTAACAAGCTTTCATCACAACTGTATACACAGTCATCCAAGTGCTAATGCCCATGTGAATAGTGTGTAGTAGCCTTATGCTAACATGCTAACATCCAACTTTACAATAATGAAAGTAGCTGTTTTATGAATACTGTTTTGTAGCATACTGTCTATTTTTATTTTTAGATACATGGCCAGTTTTTGCCTTCATCATAGAATATTTAGGTACACCTGCTAATTGTTAGCAATTATCTAATCAGCCAATCAAGTCATAGCAACTTAGTGCATTTAGGCATACAGACATAGTCAACAAGACCTGCTAAAGTTCAGGCTGACCATCATAATGGAGATGAAAAGTGATTTAAGTGACTTTGAACATAGCATAGGACATGCCAGATGGGCTGGTCTTGTGATTACAGTACCGTCTCTAGTTTTGACAGATAATGATCCAAAAAAAGAGAAAATATCCTGTGAGCGGCAGTTCGTAGGCAGAAAACATCTTGTTGATCCAAAGAGTTAGAATATAGAATATAATGGCAAGAGCGCTTTGAGCTGATAACAAGGTAACAGTAGCTCACTACAACTAAGGTATGCAGAAGAGCATCTCTGAACACATGACATGTGGAACCCTGAAGGACCACAGTAGCAGAAGACCACACTGGGTGACACTCATGTCTGCTATAAACAGGAAAGCAACCCTTCACACAGACTCACCAATATTGCCTGGTGTGATGAGCCTCAATTTCTGCTGCAACATTTGGCTGGTGGGGTCAGAATTGGACATAAAAATCATTAGAAGCATAGATCCATCCTGCCTCGCATCAAACGTTCAGGTTGTTGGTGCAAGTGTAATGTTATGTCTCCTTAAATACCAAATGAGCATTATTTAAACACCACAGGCTACCTGAGTATTGTTGTTGACCGTGTCCACCCCTTTATGACCACAGTGTACCCATGTTCTGATGGCTGCTTCCAGCAGTTCCCTGTACTCGGATGACCTCCACAGTCACCAGATCTCGATCCAATAGAGCACCTTTGGGATATAGTGAAACATAAGATTCACATCACAACATAATATTTACTTTTCATATCATGCATGAAAGGATCTTGATTAAACTAAGAAGGATAAGGTAGGGCATTTGACAGATATATTATATGCATTACTATATGTGTAACCACAGAGGAAAAAAACAGGGATTGCGTCTTGTCCACTGCACTGTGCAGTCTCTCTGTATCATTCATAATAAAATGTAATATTATAACAATTCAGTTAATTAACCTAATGATCTACATTTTCCCCCACTGCCTGCCATCTTCCTTCTTCTCCTCGAGTTAGCTTTCTTCGCTTTATCCTCATCATTTGTTTAGTTTGATTGCAGAGATAATTGTAATTTTTCCCTTTAGGTACGCAGCCAAAGACAAAAGGACTCTCCAGGCTCATCGCATCACCCACGTGCTTAATGCAGCTGATGGGAAGTTCAATGTGAACACAGGGCCCAGCTTCTACCGAGACACCGCGATCACTTATCATGGAGTCGAAGCTTTTGACATGCCATCCTTTGACTTGAGTCCCTTCTTTTACCCAGCGGCCAATTTCATCAAGAGCGCTTTGAGCTCTCCCACAGGTGAGGCGCTCTCACAGCGCTCAAGGTATCCTTCATCGTTTTCACACATTAACTCGGGGAAGACGAGCCAAGGCAGAGAAACATTTGTCAGTCAATTCCCATTTACAGCAGACCCCAGTTGTATCAGTCATTAAAATGCAAATCAAACACTAAACATAATATCAAGCTAATATCTTTCCCCCATGGTAATCTTCTCATAAGCTCAGACCTCGGCCAGGAAAATTGGTTTTAAATGGATTGCCCTGGCAATTTGTAAGCAACACTTTTATTGGACATGGAAATTACACAATTATGTTTGTGGCCTGTGCTTGCCTGGCCCGTTATGCAAAGTGAAGTCAGTATCTGACATGACAGTAATAAGATGAGGCCTCCTTCTTCACATGCTGGCTGATCGGGGGCTCCAGTGTGTGGCGGGGCCTACAGTAATCCCCGGCAGAAATACACAGAAGCCAAGACAGTTCAATTACGCGCTCCTCTGCGCCCTAATCCTCAGGCCTGATAAGGAACCAGGGATTACCGTGTGTAGAAACATTTGTTGCAACATTGTTGAAAACTTTTAGTCGGGAGTAAGAAGTACTCCTCCCTGTGATGTGCACGGTTTTTAATCCACAGAGGAGTTACAAATTAGATATTTAGAACAAACTTTACAACAATAATCCACTGGTTGCGTGTAGGCTGGTAGGCTGGCTGCGTTCTGAAATCATCCACAGGAAGTCTGATTTTCTGCCTTCTGACTGGCAGGTAAAGTCTTCGTCCACTGTGCAATGGGCCTCAGCCGCTCATCCACCTTGGTTCTGGCTTACCTGATGATCCATGAGAACATGACTCTGGTGGACGCCATCAAAGCTGTGGGCGCCAACAGGAACATTTCTCCCAATAACGGGTTCTTGGAGCAGCTCCGAGCACTGGACACAAAGCTCCACTGCCAGGGATTATCCAGGAGCTTCAACGGGCGGACGTAAAAATAAAATCCTTCAGTCCATAAATTTGGATAATATTTTTGACCCCTGTCCATATCTGAGTGTTAAAAAGCTATTACAGTGATAATGTTTTTGTAATGAACAGATACTTCAGCTGTATTTAAAGGGCTTCAAGGTAAGAAAATTTAATAACCTGATGAAGAGTGATTTTTAAACATTAACAATTAAGTTATATGAACAAAACGTGCTTAAATTATTAGCTCAAAATACCCAAAAGTATGACACAAAAGGACGACTGTGAGGTTTTAAGGTTACAAAATCAGAATTAACACAAAACACAAAGAAGATTACATTTGTGTTTAACTATTGAACTTCTTCCCCATCTGTGCCTGTGTCTCCTGTCTGCAGTCAAAAATGTGTGCCTTTATAGAGCTTCAAAACTTCAAACATTTATGTATTAGAATAGTTAAGTTACATTTGTGTTTGAGAAACTACAGAAAAGTTACTGCACTCAGTGAGTTATACAGTCACAGATTACACTACAATTTTTACTTGACAGTGAGTGAGTGTAATAGTGTAGTCATACAAATGCTACAGTTCTTGCCCTTTAACGAATACAGTCAAATACAGCCCTTTGACTGGGCCATCGCAGCACTTTCATTCTTTTCTTTTTCAGCCGTTTGAATGTAGATTTGCTCTTGTGCTTGGGATCATTGTCCGGTTTCAGCCAACCTTTAGCCATCAGACAGATGGTCTCATATTTGATTTTAGAATAATTTGGTAGAGGAGTTCAAGCTCAGCTTAATGACTGAAAGGTGTACATGTCCCGAGGCTGCAAGACAAGCCCAAATTATCAGCCCTCCACCACTGTGCTTCACAATAGATAACAAGTTTTGTGCTGATATGCTGTGTTCAGTTTTCTGCTGCAGTGGATTATGGACAAACATCACCAGACATTGTTCCAGAGGTTTCCAGACAGAAAAGAGGTTTTCTGCTGACAACCTTTCTAAACACTTTTGTTCAGCCTTTCTTCAAAATTTGCCTTCATGAAGTTTAACATTTACTTTCCTAACCGAGCCCTGTGGAGTCTGAGACGTAAATCTTGAGTTTCCGGAGGTTTCCCCGAGCATTGTACCGAATTTGCTGAGAAGACTGTGGCATTGTGTTAACACAAGCCTGCCAAAGCCCTGCTTTTACAGAGGTGCTTGCACTGCTGATGATCAGTTAATCAAATCCATTTGATTAGCAGCACCTGGCTGCTGCCCTAACCTCTTAATTCCTATGAAAACAGTCAGTGTGTACACAGTTTTGTAAAAAGTTTCTTCTTTCTTCTTTTTTTTCTGCCCGTCCAATATTTACTACTGCACCTGTAAACCATCTATTATTTTGTTTAGTCTATATAATATGGAATGCACATACAGAAACATGAGGAATTTATTTTGTATTTTCATGAACTTTCTTTAAAACTTTTCTAAAGTCAGACTTTACCATCAGAAAACTCAGTTTTCCAATGAAGTTCATGAAATATGATGGAGAGTTTAAAAGCAGCTACTAAATGTACGCTTTCCTAAAGATTGTCTTGTCAACAGCACAGTGTGGTTTGCTTCTCTCAGCAGTTTAAATCATCCTTAACATACTGACTCAGACCTTCACTCCAGAAATTCAACTCTCAGTATAGCTGATATAATCTTTGTGTTCTTCATAAAACAGGAGCAACCTATGCAATCAAAGACAGGACTTTAACAGTTTGTTGACGACAACGTCAGGCAAAATAGGAAGTCATTCATTTATTCTCGTCACATGATTTAAAATAAAGAGACACAGCAACGCCATCTGCAATAGCTCAAACTGTGGTTTGAGCTCAAACTGTGGTTTGAGCTCATTCAGCGTGGCAACCTGACATTAATTCCCCACCATGTTTTGGATCACTTGCACTATTACAACCATTAAAACTGCAACGGCTCAGTAGTCGAATTTATCACAGCACAAGCAGCCTGGCTTCTGTCACAGTCATCTGAGGAATAAATAGTCCACACTGCTTGTGCCCAGTCTCTGGTATGTTCAGCTGTCTCGTTCCAGTGGGGCTCAGCCTCGAAACAACACTGATATCCAGCTCAGATGTAAAACAGCGCGAGCCGCACCAGTAAGGTTAGTATTCACTGTTGGTTTGTCTCAAAAGCCTGCAGCAAGAAACACCAGCAGGACAGCAGTAATAAATAATCAACATTTGCATCCTGGAACATAAAGTATCTTGCAAAGTTATTTATCTGTGTACTGAGTTGAGTGAAAGTGATAATTATATAAAAACACTGAGGTGAGAGAGATACAGATATGACCTCAAAGGAGGAGCCAAAGTATCAGACACCACCCACCTGCGATCTGCTCAGCCTTCTGTTGAAGAACAGACGTCCCACTGGAGCTGTCAACGAGGTTTGGCCCAACCTCTACATCGGAGATGCGTAAGTGACATTCTCACTTTGGGGGCCCCTAACTGCAATATGGTGATCTGATTGTGAAACTGTCGCTGCAAACAAGTGTATTTGGCCAACTGATGGGACAAATATAAAATCTGTACATTTGAGTCACCGGTGATGCATTTGCACACATATGCTTCCGGAGCTGCACACAGGCGAGAAAAATCGCTAAAAATGACATTTCTTATAGCCTCTCCCGTGTCATTTACAGGGCTGCAGCTCGGGATAAAACCCTGTTAGCGAAACTGGAAATAACACACGTGGTGAATGCTGCAGATGGCCCCCAGCACATTGACACCGGGCCAGGTTTCTACGCAGACGCCAGCATACTGTATCACGGAGTAGAAGCACCAGACTGTAAAGATTTTGACTTGAGCCCTTTCTTCAGTGAGACGGCTGATTTTATTCATGGTGCTCTGAGCCAAAAAGGTACCAGTCTATTTTAGCAACACATGACAAAATAAACACATAAGGATTGAGCTTTAATAATATGTTACAGTCCAACACATCCTAATATAGAAAAATGATGCATCATCAAGCTGAAAAATGATGTGTAATAATGATATTTTATGTTTTGTTGCACATATTTAAATGCATGAAAACATAAATAGTTGCCTTTGCTTCTGGGTCGTGTGCGGAGACTCCAGCTGCTCTCTATAATCTAAAATAATTTCACAATTTTTTATTATTTTTAACTTTTATTTTAAAAATGTAAGGCTTCTATTTTTCCCCATTGCACAAACATTTAGAACAATAATTTGAAATAAAATCAATTTAAAATGGTAACGAGAGTTAAAGTTGTGAGCAATTACTACAGGGACACGTAAACACTATTAATGCTATGACAGCACCTGTGTTTGTGCCATCATATGTCATCATTTCTGCTGTGAAAAGAACCTTTTGTGACTGTTACACCGTGAGCTGAGCCCACAGTTGTAATTAATCCCTTTGTTGTTTGTGTTTAACCCAACGAGCCGCAGAATTCGCAGCTTATTTTAGAGTCTGCCTTTTGTCCGTGCAGGGAAGGTGCTCGTCCACTGCGCTCGGGGAATCAGCCGCTCGGCAGCTCTTACGCTGGCCTTCCTCATGATCAAAGAAAGGCTCACACTGGTGGAGGCTGTGGAGGTTGTGTGCCGGCACAGAAACATCCTCCCAAATGTTGGATTTCTGAACCAGCTCCGCGAGCTGGACTCATCCCTATTCACGTAGTAGAGCACATAATGCCAAAAAGGGGACAGTTTCATAGTTGACATTATCTGTGCAGATGAAATCGTCCTGGTGGCTCCATTTGGGTGGCTTCGGGCACTCGCATCTTAAGTGAATTAAAGCACCATGTAATCCAACTTGGCTTGATGGGATTTTGCTTAGCTTAGTCAAGCGATACATCAGTATTCATAATAGCACACTTAAACACACAACATGCAGAGCACAAAGTAGAACTGACAGACAAATGTTTTGTCAGGTGAGCGATCAGCACAGACAGTCTGCCTGTCAGAAAGGGTTTGTCAACACTAAACTAAAGTTAGCTGAAAGTTAAAAAGATTTCAATCCTGTCATGTTCAGTTCATTTTTGACACAAACGGAACCTCATTGTATTTGAGACAAGACTATTTCAAGCCTTATTTTTTAATCTCTTTGTGTTTTTCACACTACAATTCTCCATTTTACAAACCAGAATCCATCACTGCAGATTTCTGGGTGATTTCTTTTTTTCTCAGTTTTCCATAATTGAAAAGTATGAAAGTCAATCAGCCCACTCATGCATGAGCTGTGTAATTGATTGCTTCAAAAGCTCATATTGTAATATAATGCTGTTTATGATTAGACTAAATTTTTAAAAAATAGCTTATTATATAATTTTAATAAAAATGAATGCACAATTACTGCTCACTATGGCTGACTACACAGCTCAAACAGTGCCATACACGTCACAAAAAGTGACGGTTCTTCGCTATTATTGTTATTAATAATAAACTGCTCTTTATTTATTAACAATAGTGTTTTATATTGCAAGATAAACACCCTTCAAAATGACACACATTAACCCGATGAGCCACAGATCTCTGTGCAAGCACTTGGAGAAAAAAAACTCCTTTTTAAGAGGAAATCATGGACAACACCAGTTTGTGGAGAGCAGCCATCTGCTGTGACCAGTCGGGATGAGGGAAAAGTAGTAAAATGTAGCAAAAGCATATCCGTAGAGAAAAATACAGTCATGACATCGGTCCTCCCCAGACCTCAACATTATTGAAGCAGTGTGGGATCATCTTGACAGAGAACAGACTAAATAGCAGCCAGAATCCAAAGAAGAGCTTTGAATGTCCTTCAAGAGGCCTGGAGACGATTTGACAAGAAGACTTTCTTAGATTGTTCAGACTGTGTCAAAGACTAAATACCAAATACTTTGACTTTGACGCTCATTAGAATTCCGTTTTTGCCTTAAATACTATATTTCCATGTATGTTTGCACGTTTCAGTGTGCAAATGTTTCACTGCACGCAGTTCCCATTTTCCATTTTCAAGTTAAAAAAGGAAGGCATGGCTCAAGACTTTTGCACACTACTATATAACATTCCTTTATATTTCGATAACCCTTGATTAATTAAAAACAAAAAAAAGCTGTTGTTTATTGTAGGAACAAAAACAGAAGAGAAATCATTTTGCAAAAAGTGTGTGTTGTGTGAGGTAGCCAGACTTTTCTGTGACCTGCAAACTCTGTGGGGGCCAGGGCCACCCTTGGCCACCTCTTATCTCTGCTCCTGATCACTGGCACAAAGTGCTACAGATTTTAGATCTCAACAGACTAGGGTAAATGACAAAAAAAGAAAATATTTGTGTTATATTAATCTGTATTATATCCAGATTTTAAATCTGAACATCTTCCTCTCCACTTCTTCATACTTGACCTGTTCACCGGTAACGCAAAGCACGCAAGGAGCTAAATGTGCAAAAAACAGCGGCATGGGCCTTTAGGCTCACGTCTTAAGCACAGCACAATCAAGATCAAGACCCCTGCTGTACTGGAACAACACACAGACAGTGCATGCTTATAAATAAACAATGCTCCACTTACTTATTCACATTTCTCAAAATACTGCGTCCTAACTGCTACAATCCAGTGACGTACAGTTAAAACTGTGATGTGTCTAAAGAGTCTTGATACAAGATGACAAAAATATGCCAGCGTGCTTTCTGAGCATGTATACAGATTCAGGTCAGACTTTGAAAAGAGATGAAACACTGAAGCCATCTTAATAAGAGATGCTCTCCAGAGCTCGCTGGGAGAGAGATGCTGTCAAAATAAAAGGAATTGGATATCACAGGTTTAATGATTTCACTGTCAGAATGAATGATGGCAGAGTAGGAAGATATGAGGGAAAAATAAAGGAGTTTGATGGTGTGAAAACTCTGTCTGACATGTTAGCAGCTTCATCTAGCCATCCTGCAATACAGCCATCATCACACTCTCACTTTGGGGGCTTGCATTTAGATCACTGAATGGACTGTGCATATCATATAATGGGGAATCAAAGAAGTGTGCCATCTTGCGAAAAACCTCATCTGTCTAACAGTCTGACACATTTCAGTTCTCTTTTGGCCCCCGAGAGGCTCCAGAAGATGCTGAACATCCTTAACGGGTGTTGTGAGGCTGTGCTTACACAGCTTCTCCCAGCGTCTGAAGATATGCAGAAAGGCTAAGAGAGACTGACACAATTTCAAGGACTCGCTCGTACGGTTGAGCAAAAGCTCAGAGTGCCCTGTTTACTCCAGTGAATATGGGTATCCTTTGGCAAGTGCAAAGTTTGGATAAGCACAGCTTCCTGCCAGCAGCAGAGATTAAAGTTGTGTGTTCAGAAGTGGATGGCAGGGACTGGCTGGGTGGAAGTTTTCCCCACAGGCAGAGAACGTGGCAGCTAAGGTCAGGGGCCCGCCACATCACAGCCCTAAAAATATCCTCTGCATTTGATGCCCGTCACAGAGCGGTTATACAATCTGTGCCCTGACTTGAGCCTGCCAGAACTAAAACCTTACCATGTTCTGCCTTCAAGGGCTGCTTCACAACCAGCTGCCAGAATGATGAAAACCGAATTCCCGGGAAGAAAAACGAAGGACTTCAATCTCCGGGTGAGTGCTGCTGAAGATGCATGTGAAAAACAAAAAAAGCAAAAACTGTGCTTTTTTATGACAGTAGTTTGAGGGGTGGAGGAATATAAGAAAAAATAAAAAAGCAAGTGTGGCATTTCTTTTTCTCCTTAAGCAAATAAATCATGTGTGAGAGGAAGCCACGGTGAGAAAATGGCTTCTCGCGAGTCGAAGACTGGCACAAAGATAAATGTTACTCGGGCAGCTGAGGAATCCAGTCCAGTGGATGATTATTCCACACCTGGGGGCTATGAGTTGGAGAAAATCCTCAACCGAGGGAGTGTGGCTTACACTCATGTCAACGAGGTTTGGCCTAATGTCTTTATTGGGGATGAGTAAGTAAGAAAAAGTTTTTCTAAAAGCATAAAATGTCTAAACTGAATAAAATAACAGGATTAAAATGATACTGACACTGGCTTCTTGTAGGGACACTGCAAAGGACAAGTACACACTGAAGAAGCTGGGAATTACGCACATCCTGAATGCAGCAGAGGGGACGTGGAACAATGTGGACACTGGAGCTGGCTACTACAGTGACATGGACATTGTATACTATGGTGTAGTAGCAGAAGACGTCGCAACCTTTGACCTCAGCCAGTATTTTTTCTCCGCTGCCCAGTTTATTGAGAAGACACTGAGCAATCCTCAGAGTAAGACAGCTGCACAGGAAAAAACTAATATTTTGGCTGAAAATTGCCTAAAACATGCCGTGAATCTGTTCTCTGATTCGTCTGCAGATAAACTGCTGGTGCACTGCGTGATGGGAAGGAGTCGGTCCGCCACACTTTTCCTCGCCTATCTCATGATCTGTGAGAACATGACGGTGGTCGACGCCATAGAGCACGTAAAAAAACGCAGGCGTATCATCCCCAACTGGGGCTTTTTGAAGCAGCTGCGAGAGCTGGACCAGCACCTCTTGGAGAAAAGGGGGGAATCTGCAGGGGAAAGCTGATTGTGTGGATGATCAGTCTGAGACTAATGTCAGTGGAGACTAAGTCAAATCCCAGCCATTAAGACTTGTCCAAGTCACGCTACGAGTTACAGCCATGTGGAAAAAATAAAGTCCTATTAAAACTAAGTACAGCTTTACTGCTTCCATAGGAATAAAAGTAAAGTCAGGGGTAAGTAGCAACCAGGTGCTGCTAATCATCAGCAATTTGAGCACCTCTATAAAAACATAAGTATGGGCAGTTTGTTGGTCTGGAGCATTCAGCTGTGTGTTAACACAATGCCAAGGAGGAACGACATCAGCAACTGTTGCTGCCCATCAATCTCAGAACGGTTATGAGGCCTTTTTCCATGCAACTTAAGAGTCCATCATTCTACAGTAAGAAGTATTGTTCACAACATCTTCCTGGGAGCTGATGTCCTGGTAAATTCACAGAGAAGTCCGAGAAATTGCAAACAAAAACCTCCAAGAGCTACATCTCAGACTCTGCAGGAATCCATTAGCATGTTAAATGTCAAAGGTCATGACAGTTTAGTTAGAAAAAGACTAAAACTTTCTAAAAAACAAACACTTTCTGGAACAGACAAGAGCAAAGTGGGGGTGTTTGGTCATAATGCACAGAAACGTATTTGGAGAAAACCAAACACAGCATATCAGCACAAACACCTCATGCTAAATGTGAAGCACGGCGGTGGAGAGGTCATGATTTGGGCTGTTTCTGTAGCCACAGGACCGGGACACCTTGCAACCATTGATTCAACTATGTATGAACTGTGTATATCAAAATGTTCTCAAGTCAAATATGAGGCCATCAGTTCAGCCACTAAAGCTTGGCCCAAATTTTTTCATGCAATAGGACAATGATCCAGAACACAGCAGCAAGTCTCCAAAAGAATGACTAAGAAGGAAAATAATTAAGGTGTTGCAATGGTCAAGTCAAAGTCCAGACCTCAACCTGATTGAAATGCTGTGACAGGAGTTTAAGACAGCTGCAAACCTCAGTGAACTGAAGAACAGTGGGCCAAAAGTCCCTCACAAAGATGTGAGCGACTGATAAAGTCAAACAGAGAATGATTACTTCACGTTATTGCTGCTGAAGGTGGTTGTACAAGCAAATGAATCACGGGGTGTACTTGAGTTTTTCACATGACTATATATCAGGGACAGTCTCAAACCAAACTGCAAATCATAGTGTGAAATCCAAGTTGGCTCTCAGATCACTGAATAAATGTCCTACTCGAGGATCAGGTCTATTAAAGCCCGACTCATAAGTATTTTGAGTGCAAATCAAGTTAAGCCTCAGCCCCGTCCTAGCAAATCTCCAGGAAAAAACACCTGCCTGGATTACCACAACCCTTCAAAATCTACCGCTGGGTTCAGCGACACGCATGTTTTGAAATTAAAAGCGGAACAGTGAAGTACATGGTCAATCATAATTTATTCTTATGCTAAAATGTACAGCATTTTAAGTGACTGACAAAAAGGAGAAAAGTCATAAATACAAGAATGTCATTCTGTCCGATTTGTGTGCACATAGCCAGGTATTTCCCCCCGTTCTTACCAGCAACTCTGTACAGGTAGAAAGATTACAAAAGAGCAATATAAACAAAAACACAAGTACAAGTTGCGTTTTACATGCAATCCATTAGCTTAGTTTGGTCTATTCACAGGATCTATTCTTCTACACTTCGGTAAAATATAAATCCAACATTTTATAAAGATAGAAAACAAATCTACAGATGGAATGAAAACGTAGCTTTAAAGGCATTATGTAAAATATCGACTTTGGACTAAATTTATATTTTCTTTATTGTTATTCATCATTATAATCATTTAGTTCTTTTTTTTTTTAAATTCTGCCACACTTCTGGACATTTCGAAATGTTTTAGAATTTTTCAGGGTAAAAACACTGAGATATGCTTTGTTACTTTGACAGAAATCAGTCTGCTTTATTAAACAGAAAGCTGCCTCAAGGAGATCTGTTACAAAAGACTTCAGAATTATACATACATAGCAATAAAACCTCTCAAACCAAACAGAAAACAAGACTAAGTTTACATATTTTTTTTTTTACATTATTAGAATTAACAAAATATAGTTTTTCATCTTTCTCCCCGTAGAGGGAAACCTAGTAAAGGCCAGATATTTTTAAAATGGCTTGCTATTAAGCACAACACTTGTACAGTACTACTCAATGCACTGTCACTAACAGAGACTGAAGCATGCTAGTTGTCACTTTACAAAATAAGTACAATAATTTAAATATACAAAGGCATGAGTATAGTACAAACTAACTGTCAGCACTGTTAGACAGGTACACTGAACAGGTTCAAACAGCCACTATCTCCACCTGTAGCAGGCACGTTAAATGGCTTCATTTGAGGCTGCTACACAAGACCACTGATGAAATCTCTACCTGTGAGCTCTGAACCCGCCTGGTCTAAAGACACATCAGAGACACTAACACTAATTAAATAGATTTTCATCATAATGATGTAAGGCTTCCCATCTGGAGGAACAAAAAATACTTTTCAAACATTAACTTCAAAGTTTACTCACTGATGAAATTTTTTGCATTCTTTCCAAGTGCTGCTGCTTCTGCTGGTTTTTTTAATAAGTCATTAACAATAACAACAACAAGAAAACAAAAAAAAAGGAAAAATGAATACATACACACACACACACACAAAAAGAAATAAAGAAAAAAGGGAAAAGGCCAAATCAGTGCATCTTTTAACAGCAAAATGCACACGAGGAGAAGCAGCTCAGTCCTGCGGACAGTTACCGCCTGATGAAAGGCCCTTTCAGGGACTGCTTGGATATGCCTGTGTCCATGTAGCCATGGTGCCCAGCTGGAGTGTACACCATGTTGCCATGTGGTGGAGCCTGCATGGGCTGCTGGGGGTATGGCTGTGTTCCCATCATGCCCATCTGCATAGAGTACTGGGGTGACTGGTTCATATAGGCATGGTTGCCATGGTAGCCACTGTTCATCATGGGCTGGCTCATGCTGTAGCCGTTCATGGCGTTGAGGGAGGGCATGTTCATGGAGTTGACGTTGTAGGCTGGTGCCGGCATGATGTTCATGCTCATGTTCATGCGTGGCATGGCGGCCAGCGTCCTGGATGGCGCCTGCATGGCGACAGCCTGTGGCGGCCGGGGGTACATCTGCTGCTGGTGGTGCGACAGCGAGGCCGACTTGGAGCGTGCAGAGATGTGATTTTTGGAGGCCATCTGAGGCTGGATCCGCTGCGAGTGCGGGATACCCATGTTGCGCTGTAGCATCATGGGTGGCGGTGAGCTGAGATTCGGGGATGGGGTCACGGTGGCCTGCACCTGTGGGTTGGGGACTCGATGTGGCGTCTGGGACAAGGATACCAGGCTAGAGTGCTGCGATGATAATGAGGGGGTGTTGGCGTATGATGTGATGGGGTGTGAGGCCGAGTGGTTGAAAGGCAGCGAGTGAGGGTGCTCTATGAATGTGTTGGTAAATTGCTGCAATTTGGCGAGACTAAGGCCAGAGGACTGAGAATAGTGCCCGCTGCCATACTCCCCCTGGTGGTTGATCCTCTCATAGAGGGCAAAGTTTGGGTTGCCAGATTCAGGGATGTCTGCCAGCTGCATGGTGGTGGCGAAATTGGTGGGTATGGCGCACTGAGTCATAGACTGCTGCTGGCTGTGCTGACCGTGCTGATTGTGAAGGCTATGCTGAGCATGCGGATTGTGCTGGCTGAGCTGATTGTGCTGCAGGTGATGATTGTGGTGGTGGCTATGCTGGTTGTGGGGATTGTGTTGAGTGTGCTGGGTAAGCTGATTGTGTGGACCGTGTTGATTGTGTTGGGTGTGCTGATTGTGTGGGCCGTGCCTGCTGTGGGAGGTGTGTTGATTGTGTTGGCTGCGCTGGCTGTGTTGACTGTGCTGGTTGTGCTGGCTGTTGCTCGGAGGCCTCTCAACCACGACGCAGCCCTGCGGTGACTTGACGTTGCAGTGCGGCGGTGAGCTCAGGCTGTTCTGCTGGATCATCCCGCAGCTGCCGGGGTTAACGGCAGCCATTTGTTGGCTCACGGCGCAGCTGCTCTGGGGCAGGCCGCTAGGGGGGATGCTGCCGTATGAGCAGCTGTTCTGGCCCATGGTGGAGTCGTAGCTGCTGGGGTTCTCGTAGTTCTCTGTCGTACTCTCAATGCTGCCCAGATCGCTGAAGCCACTGTCCACCACCTGCTGCGAGTGATCCGACACCGACGGTACATCCATCATGGGACTTGTCTCCATATTATGGAGCGACGGCACTGAGATGGCACTGTGGTCAGGGCTGATCTGCGTGTAGCCACTGTCCAGGATGGAGACAGCTGGGCTGTTAACTGAGCGTACTGATTGGCTGGGATGGGAGTGCGCAGAGGAAAGGGGGCTGCTGTGATCTGACTGAGGACAGTCGTCCAGCGAGGTGATCTGGGGGCTCTGGCTCACATGGGCATACGTTTGCAGGTTCCTGCAGGGCTCCTGGCTCTCCACGCAGTCCTGGAAAACATTCTCCCGCTCGGTCTCCTGCGTCAGGGACTGAACAGCTTGGGCTGTCTCTGAGTCAATCTCTGTGCAGACTGGGGGATCCTCCCTCAGCATGGGATTGAGTATTGGCCTCTCTGCAGGCGGAAGAGGCAGGTGGTGTTCTGGACAAGGACTATGCAAACTCTCTTCCTCTGACTCAGAGTCTGCAGGATTATCAGAGTCTACAGCTGCTTTTGAAGTGACTGCTGCTGCTTCAGGTGCCGGTGTTGCTTCTGATGGTTCTGCCGGCGCACTATCCTGGATGCTTTCTGTAGCAGTAGCTGGTTCCGCTTCACTACAGAGTACTGTAGAAACCTGCTGACTCAACTCAGAGTCATTGTCTTCTTTTGCATCTAAAAAAGTTGGCGTGCATTTGGGTAAGTCTTTCGAACTCTCTTCCAGGTCTTCTGCATTATTCTCTGGCCCTGCTGTCTTGCTGTGGCGGTCATCTTCATCGTCTGCATCCTGATCCTCTATTTGGGCTCTTTGCTCGCCCTCCTCCTCATCTTCCTCATTCTCATTCTCTAGCGATACAGCACCCTCTGTGCTGTGCACTACATCTTTGGCTGGGGATTTCTGCTCATGTTGGACCTCCTGCTGGTCATCTTCAGGTGGTTCTGGTGAATCAGTTGCATCAACTTGCCTTGGGGACACTGCGCCAGGAGAGGCAGCTGGGGAGCACACCAGAGAAGCTACCGGTGATGCTTCTGGAGAGCTCGACTTGTGGGAGCCATGGTCAGCAGGACTTGGGGGCTCAGAGGGGAACCTGTCCAGCATTATATTGGGACTTGCCGAGCATCTGCCTGCCTTGCTGCCCTCATCGACATGGACGCCATCCTGGTGCGGCCCATCCTTTGCTTCCTCAGTATGAATGTGGTGCTGCTCTGCCTCCATTGGAGTTTCAGGGGGTGTGTAGAGGTTCAGCTTAAAGCCCATCTTTCTTTCGTTCTTTAGCTTCCATTTAGGAGGTCCACGTTTCACTCCTTTGGGCCAGCCTTTCTTCCGTTTCACTGGACGGGGTTTGCTGGGTCTCTTAGAGAGAAGATCAGCCCCTACAGATCAAAACAATGCAACACTTTACTGGTTTGCCATGACATTCAAGAAAAAAAGAAGTGAAGAGAAATAACATAAGAAATATAAAGTTTCGTTGTTTTTTGTTTTTTTGTAAACAGCAATCACAGCTCAAGTACCTTCATTCCAGTGTTCGAGATTGTCTTTTTGGGCATTTTTCTCCAGCCTTGGGCGACCTCTTCGTCGTTTTATCGGTGCAGCTGGTGTCTTGTCCTTGTGTGCCTCCTCCTCATCTTCTTCATCCATCTCACCGACTCTAAAAGTGCGCTCCAGAAGGGGCATGGGACGCTCATCCTCCGAGTTGTCGAATGGCTCGTTCAGCACCTCTGTCGTCTCTGAGATGGTTTCTGTCGTTACGCTGCTGTTTATCCGCTTTCTTTTACGCCCTCTCTTCTTCAGAACCAGGGTTCTCTGAAATACAAACATGAGAAGAACCAATGAAAACAAACCTCAATCAAAGCAGATTGGTTTTTGTTAATGCTGGAAAGTGGGGCAGTATGTGGATGACCTCCATGATGGTACAGCTTTTAAATCCATACAGGATTCTGTGCTAAATGCAAAATGTTAAAACCACAGCGCAAGACTAAATGTTTGAGCAATGCAGGCTGGTGTGGAAACCCACAAATGAGAAAGGCAGAGTAAGCAGAAACCACAGTCTATATTTTACATTCTCCAGTTGTTTCCCACCGACTGCCTCAGACTGTAACCGCTCTTCCCTCCAAAATCCTTCATAAGAAAAATGTGAAATGAATACAGTAACTAATGCACCAAATAAACCCCATCAACCACTGTCGTTCTTTTCTGGTTTCCATAGTGTTTTAGTTGAAAAGGTCTCCCCTGACATCATGCAGCCAGTTGTAATATTATCTCCAGCACAAGGGGGCAGTGCCATATAGACGGAACAGATGTGAGGAGCACAGAGGAGGGCAGTAAATTAACCATGACCACTGACAATAGTACAAGGTTTAGCCTGCACAGTCTCGACACCAGCAGTGAAAACACAATCTATTATCTACAGCTGCAGGCACACAGGGAGGCTCGAGATGACAGGAGGAAGCCACTGAACCCTACACCGAATTCATGAATATTTATCAAACCTTTCCATCTCAACCACAACATGCTCTTTAATGAAGGAAAACATCTAGACATACACTCAATCCCACTTTGTCCTAGAAGCAAACTCCACAGTGGCACACACAAACACTGACAGTCACCTTTCTCTTGGCTGCAAGCATTGCATGGGCTTTTGTCAAGATGGGTGGTGAGCCATCTGAGTCGTCGTCATCGTCGTCAGCTTCCTCATCGCTCACTTCCTCAGTCAGCTGGATGCGCCTGGTCCAGGGCGGTGCGGGCCTTCGTTCGTAGGTCCTGTAGGGAACCTTACAGTGGACCTTCGTGAGAGGTTGCCTACTACTGTGAGTCATCATGTAGCCCTCTCTCTCCTCCTTCTCCCAGCAACTGGCCTGCTCCTTCAGCCGCTCAGCCTGGTAATTAAACAGACAAGATGCATTATCTCCGGGAAAGGCGCACGCACGGATCCAACATCTGAGCAACGACGCTAATGGGAAAGCAAGAGATTGGAATTAACATCATGACAAATGAATCACTGCAGGTTTCTCCTGATAATAAGAGCAGCGTCATGATTGGATGTCTGCCCGTCATGAAGGAAACGTTCCTGTTAAGCGACCGTGGAAAGATTGCATTTCATGGAATATTCAGTACTATCAATTATGCAGTGAACTGATTTAGAGCAATTTTGCACAACATTAGATGCCTGCTGACAGTGAGAATGCCTTTCCCATTAATGGCCTCTATTTGAACTCCCAAGCTAATCAAACAAACATTTACTAACAGCATTGCAGGCAAGCAGAAACAAATAACTAGTGTTTCTTGAACAAAGGAACCTACATCCATCTCTGCTTCCCTCTCCTCCTCAGACAGGACAGCGTTCAGAGTGGTGGAAGGTGTCCAACGCAGGGCGTCTGGATCCACCTCGATCTGACGTGGGTTCGCCCTGAGCTTCTCCATGTGTCGCTGAATCAGTCGTTCCCTTCTGATCAGCACGATCCTATTTTGCGAAGAGGAAAGCACATTACTCTAACAAAAGGTAACAGAGGGTGAAGTGTGGTTAAATACGAGCGTTAAAGTAGCGCTCATTGGGGCAGCAGGTGCTTCGTGTCCTTGGGGGTGCTTAACCTGACTTACTTCTGTCAATATTCGGCGGCATTAATGGATATGCTGTTAAAAATACCCGCTGGCCTGGATAAGTCAGACAGCAGAAGCAGCAGCGGCAGCGCAAGCTGAAGGAGACTGTGGCTCTGAAACTGACCTGCCATCCTGTCTGTCAATCATGCCAAGCTGCTGGAGAGTAGCGGCGATGTCATGTGGACACATCCCAGTGGCCCTGCTTATTCCTTTAACACTGATGTGTTTATCTGGGTGCTTATAAAGGTGCTCCAGTATGACACTTTTCCAATATGCCAGGTAGGATAAGCGACCCAGATCTGACAGCGGCTTCTCTGGGGATCCAGCTTGTCCTTCTTGCCTGGTGAGAAGGTAACCTAAAAAGACACGATTCAAACAAAAACAAAATGCTTTAGTCGAGCTGCGGGCAGCGGCTGGGTTATTTCGGATTGTAATCCAATCCCTGCGCCTCCCCCCTTCCCTCTGTATTCATGTAAAGATATGACGCCAAACCCTAGTTGGGATTCACCTTCAAATAGTGTAAAAGGGAGAGAAGCTTTCCACTCCTTCAACCTCCGTCAGAAGGTATGACACATGCCAGCAAGGGCAACAAAGGAGGTTGAAAGAGGAAACAAAGCGACAGAGCGAAACAGAGAAGCAGCTGGATGTCATTGCTCACAGGAGACTGCACTTAGGAGAGATAACGCACAAGGAAAAAATACTAATATGGATCTGTGTGTAATTAGTTTTATAGCAGCCCTGTCAAGGGTCATCCATTATGAGCGGCATGAAATTAATTAATGCCTTTTAATGTGCACCCACTACTGAGAACCAAACAAGCTAATCTAATCACAAAACAGGGAACACATAATATTCCAGTAATCATGACAATATTCATTACTAAAGCTAAGAACAGCAGCTTGTGATAAATACACTTAGAGATGAATATTCCAATAAGTTAAGTGAAAAAGTAATTTTTCATTTTGTGTCATTTCACAAGTATATTATCATTAATAAAGCAAAACAAAAGCGCTACTCTGAGACCTGTGAATTATGATTTGAAAGAGAACGCTTTACAAACACTAATGCTCTGCTGTGAGAGCTACCTGAGACAAAGTGTTCCTCTAATACAATCCAATATAACAGAAAATCTTAATCTAAACAACTTCCAGCTCCAAAGCTACATTTTCCAATAAAGCCTTCAAAGAGCTCAGAACTCAGCTGTGTTCAATCTCCCTTAATCCCTGTCTTTGTTATCAGCACACTCTCAATATCACAGATCCTCTCGCATCTCTGTCTCAATGGTTCCCAAAGTGAACAGGAAATCAAATGCTCCATTACCGCCTGCCCACCCCTGCACTCGCTCCTTTTTTTCCTTGTCTTCCACGGTCGGCACGGAGACAACCCTTGAAAAATAATAAAATGCCTATAATGACAAAAAAAAATGCCTGCCTAAACACAAAAATCCACTCAAGGCAGCAACTGTTTTCATAAGTGGACTGTGGGCTTTGAATATTGTATGTGTTGCATTTACTAGACTTAAAACAAAAAACCAGCATCCACGGCTCATCAGAAGTCAAGGAGAGAGAATTTGGTGTGTGTGTGTGTGTGTGTGTGGGGGGGGGGGGGGGGGGGGGGGGGGGGCTCTTCAGGCAATGCTTAGGTGAAAACTACTGGCCATCAAATTAATACTGCAGCCAGAATGTTATGTTTCCCACTCCTAATCTTCTGTGATTGCCTAAGCACTGTACATGAATGCTCTTGATTAGACCCCCTTGAAAAGCCTTAACAAAATAACAGCACCTTGCCATAAGCTACAAAACTCTGCCTTTAATCTGAAACTGTTTGTAAAGACCAATAATAAAAACCAAGTGTGGTGGTCTAAAAAGGCATTAAGGAACTTACTGAAATCAATAAGGAACCTTCCAAATCCTTGCCTTTGGTACTGAGGCATGATCATTATGCAGGAGACATTGTACTTCTGCTGGCAAAGCTTTTCCTGGGGGAAGGAGAAACAGATCAAGTATGTCAGAGCTCTGCTGAAGCTGGCAATTTACTGCACCTGCCATTGTCCTTGTCTAAAGCTGTGCACATGCACATGCACATCAAATACACAAACCGAGATGTTTCACTAAAAAGTATCGCTGTGTGAGAATTACGGCTGCAACTGA
This sequence comes from Perissodus microlepis, assembly GCF_051167445.1. Classification (NCBI taxonomy): domain Eukaryota; kingdom Metazoa; phylum Chordata; class Actinopteri; order Cichliformes; family Cichlidae; genus Perissodus; species Perissodus microlepis. The sequence goes on from NC_140468.1 coordinate 12,477,588, forward strand.
CATTAGATTTTTTATAACATTAGATATTCCAAGACGATCAATTTACGGTCATCTAAAACTGAGAAAGCAGAAAATTTCCCCACATTTGAACCACTGTGAGGAAGTTAAATCCACATCACTAAATAGACAAACTACCGTGAGGTCTCAGTATCAGCATTCACAAATGATGTGAGGTATTCCTTCATTTCCCATAAAATCACTCTGTAATTCTTACCTTGGAGAAATAGCCCACAAGATGACAGCCTTTCTCATCATTCTTTGTAAGTATGTAGAAGAGGAAAGGCTCCACATCATAATACAAGGTCTTGTGATCCAGGAAAAGCTTGGCTAACAGGCAGAGGTTTTGGCAGAATAGTTTGCTGACATTTCCATCAACCTAAACACGGAATAAAAAGAGCAAGAGGACACTGTTCAAACAGTTCCCATTCCCCCACCCTCCCAGAGCCCATTCAGTGGGATCTCATGCAGCATACAGTTATTGCTTTATTGCTGTAAAGGGAAGCTGACCTCAAATACAGAGAGGTTGTCCTTCCTGTAGATTTCATTGGCTGGCGGGTGGAACCAGCCACACTTCTTTGTGTGTCTCTGGAGGATGTTTTTGCTTCTCATGTACTTCAGACAGAACTCGCATATATAAAGCTTTTGTAATCTGGTGAAGACAAAAACGAGAGCTGAGGTTTGTATTTCAGCATGAGAGGCTTTATAACAGGACACTGAAATAAACTCGTCACTAGCAACAAAAGAAATTGGCATTATCTGGTGCAAAAAATACTACTTACCTTGAATATTCAGGTGGGTAAGGTGATGAGTACCAGGTCTGGATCTCATACTTCCCAAATTCAATGACAGCGGGGCATCGAACGGAGTCTGTGTTCATCAGTGATGAACGAGATCCGGTTCTCTGTAAAAAGATTTAACAAAGACACACTGATAAATATAGTGACCCAGATAATTCAGCATTACAGTTCCTCTTGTCAAGAACTCTGTCGAGACGAGATTGTGGTTCATGGTTCTCGTGAGAAATGAAAGATACATCTGCCCAAAATCAGTCGCACAAATAAGATAAGCTTTACCATGCTGACACCCCAGTTACCGACTGAGCCAGTGGTTTCCGTTTCTTTTTTTTTCAAATGACTATTTTTACTCAGCATTTCTGCATATTCTCTGATGTCTATATGGTTTTCTGAGTCTATAAACAAACTAAGTTATATTTGAGCCCTTGATCTTTTTAACCAAAGTTAGGACCTTTTAAATTCGTAAGTATTAGTGAAATAAGCTTTTTTGCTTATTAAGACCCATGCATTCCAGACGTATAGTATATCTATCTGTTTAAATTAAGAGTGAAACTCCAGAGTCATGCTTCAGGGTCTTAGAAAAACAAAATGTTCTGTGGAAAGACAAACAGTTTGACTGAGGCCAAATTGTACCCTCAGTCAAAGATAAACAGTCTGAAGAAGGCGGAGAATTTAACCTATACGAATGTTTTGTTAGCCTGCTCAGTTATGCCCTGCTGCACGGGCCTACAGTGGTGTTTTACTGTTACAGCCAACACATTTCAAAAGGTGCAGTTTTTAGGGTGAACATTCTCCAGTTAGCATTGCACAAGTTTCCTTACAACTCGGAAAGTGAAGGGTAGACAAGTCCCTTTCTTCCATGCAAACTATGGGCAACCTGCTAGCAACCAAAACATGCAAGGAGCCTTTGGTCCAGCACCCTCTTTGCAACCGATTTCATATGGACACTGCCAGCAACCTTAATTAATAACTCCCAAACCGGTCGGGAAATACACTTTTCCGGGGGGTCTCTAGGCTTGTATGTCTGAAGTGTTAGTCTAAAAATGCTGACAAATGTTCACCTCCAAGAAGTGCAACATTACACAAAAAAGTCAGAAAGAAGACTTTCTTTTACATGGGTTATTGTTTCATGTATTCTTGGCTTGTATTTAGCTTTTTTATTGGCAAGAGTTTACTAATTAGGCAATGAACACAATTGGATTAGAAGTTGGCTTCATTTATATTACAATATACTCAAGAGAGCTGAATAAAACTGACATGACATATTATCACTGAAAGACCTTCTTTGTGTATATAATCCCACTTTGGTTCTCCTTTCAGTTTTCTTGTAAGCACGTAAAATGAGCAAAAGATTTATAGCGTTTTCCTACCTGAGCAGCGAGTTCCTGGATTCGTGTGAAGGTCTCGATGTCCTCCTCTGTGACGTGGTCTCTGGACATGGCCGCAAAGTCTGCCTGGGTCTCCTGCTTCACGTGCAGCTCCCCATTGTGGCCTGTTAGAGGAACAATAGCACGACATCAACACATCAGGCGGCACATCAACAGCGCCCCGTTTGAAGCAGCCGTGGAATAATCTCATAAATGCATTCTATGCAAATGTGCTTATACTGTGAGCACTGCTGCTGAGCCTGTTTGAGGCTGTGTCTCAGAGGAATTTCATAATGTATCATCTTTGCATGTTTATATGAAAATCCTTAATGTAATGAAGTGAAACTAAATCACTCTAATTGCGTAACCGCTTTCATGTGCTTAGTCATCCACCAAGACAGTTTCCCATGAATTAAGAAGCAGATGCAGTGAAGGGAGCGAGTGTCGACATGAAAAGCAACTGATGCTGGAAAGCAGGCAGTAATTTTATGAAAGACATCAACACCATGACTTAACCACCAAAACAAAAACCCATTACAAGTGGAAGTGATGCATCATTAACATATTTATGGAAATGTGCTGGAGGAGTAACGAGTGTTTGTGCGGGATATTGTTTAGAACTTCTTGAAACATACATCCGTTTGGTTTTTTTCCCCTACATGTCTTTCTTTTTTTTTTTTAAGCTGTGACTTCACTCCTGAAGACAGTGAAATGTAAGGGTTACTGCACTTAGGCCATAATCATCGTGTCAGCTCTGAGTCAGCTTGGGTGGGTGAATCACTGGTTCATAATGACCGCTGGAAGTGAGGTTGAGAGGAGACAGTGATTTCAAGAGTGAGGGTGGGATGAGGAAGAGGGCGATGGGACTACAGTCTCTACTAGGTAGTGATCACAATGGGCGCACTACTGCAGACGGTCGAAGACAGAGCAAGGAGCAACATGAGGGAGTTAGTGGGCCATGCACTATGACAAAAGCCAACGGGCGAGAGGATGGAAGCCACGTATACTCCGCAGTCAAGTCAAAACGCAACGAAATTGTGTTAATAAACTAAAAGAATTTAAATTAGGAGGAAGATTAGTAGTCTGTTAGAGTGCTGAGGGTGCCTTCTCAAAGAAAAGATAAGCTCTAGTCTGGAAAAAAATAACTGCGAGTATCAAGCTTTTAAAAAATGAAAGTAAAAAATAAAGAAGAAGCTTAGAGGTGTGGAGACGCAGGTCTTGGTTGGAATTTCGAGCCTTGCTTACCATGATTATTCTCAGGCTTAATTCTTCCGTCAGTCAAGTCTCCCTTTCCTGGTGAGAGGGCTCCCTTCTGAGGGCTCCCTTTATACCTCAGCCTGCCTAGTGTCCTGCGCTTTTTAAAGAAAGGGTTACGTTTGAAATGACTGACCATCTTAAACGGGTGTCCTCTGGGTCGGCCTGGCCCAGCAGTTGTGGAGTCTAACCTATTTTTATTAAACTCGCTCTTTCCAAGGCGCTGGGGCCCCGTTTTGGATGTATGGGGGGAGTACTGCTTATGGGGCAGGGGCTTAGGTGGCGCATAGGAAGGTAGTCGCTTTTTCCGTGACTGTCCCTGAGTAGTAAAAATGTGAGAGAGTCCGTCAAAAAGTCCCTTAAGTTGGCTGCTATTGCAGAGACTACTCAGGGAAGGAACACTAGACTGGCTGGAAGAGCTCTGGGGAGAGTTAGCAGAAGTGGAGCTGCTGGACACCTGCGAGGGGGGGCTAAGTCCGGGGAATGTGGAAGCAGGAGGAAGTGCAGAGGATGAGGGGGTTATCTTTTGAGAGGCATCAGCAGCAAAGGCAAACGGCTCTGGTGGCTTGGACAGTTTGGGCGGACCCTTTTCTCTAGAGCTTAACTGTTTGGCGGGCGACTCTATGGCTACAGCTCGCGTGTGACGGCCCACGGGGGAAGGAGTAAAGAATTTGGAAAGCCCATCGATAAGCCCTTTAATTTTCTTGTTAACAGTGAGTGTAGCTGGGGTGGAGGTGGGCGTGAGGAGGGGAGTGGTGGAGGGAGTGGAAGTGGTGAATTGGGTGGCGTCGACCGCACAACAAGGGTCTGCAACAGCAAATCTGTCTCGGGCGTCCTTCACAGATGCAGCATGACCAGATGAAGGTGTGGAACAGACGGTAATCTTTTGACCCCTACCAGGTGACCCCCTTCCTCCCAGTGCTACCATGGAGCCGTCACCACTGGTTACAGACCTGCCGGGACAAGAACAGCAAAGTAAATGTAGATCTCACTGCTGACACATGAATGTAACCAAAAACATCAACTCAGACGTGTAATTATGTCATTAAAGTTTTGAGGCACAAATCATTCTCAGAAATGTAATGTCGTTAACAGTAATATTTATACAAAGCCTAAAGTCTTGCTTCATATTTCCTGTTCAGAGTTATCTGTGAGATTCTTAGTTAGACACAATAATGTTTGTTTTCTCTACCCTGACACCAGGAGCTCATATTCCCAGGCACAGGATGAATAAAATGCTCACAGCATGATTTAAGTTGTGGACATCTATTCATTTTCACACATAAAAATGTCTGTCAATATAATTATAACCTGTATAACCATCTATATAATTTAACTGTTACTGTTGTTGCTGTAACATACAGCAGAAATGCCCCCACGTGGCATCAATAAAGGGCATTCAAACTATTATTAGCACTGCTACTGACTGAAAATCGCATTTAAATATAAATATTGTAATGATAGAGGGGCTGCACAAATCATCTTACATTCACTTTTTTAAACACTTTTATATCAAGGTATATTTTCAAATCAAGATATAAAATACAGCTGCACATCTTGCCTGAATACACAAGAGAGTGAAAATACTAAACCTTCTGTAGTTTTAAGGGGCTTGCTACAGCCCAGAGCGAACACACCGTCCAGCTATAGACTGTTTAAAAAGATGGAAGTAGCCACACACATGTCAGGCATCACTGTGAGCAGACGCTCACAGGGGAAGTGAGCCATCAGTTCTAAGGTAGCCCTACCTTAAAGCATACTCAGGTTTGTTCTCCTTTTTGACACTAATCACGAGCATTATTTACAAAAATAACTTCAACTATGTTGTACTTAGTATGACAGAAACCACAAATTCATTAGGAAAGTGGTTCCAGAGGTCACAGAACAAGGGTGCAGAAAGGTCATTTTTGAGTAGACGAGTCTCCTCCCGCTGGCTATTAGAAAAACAAGACTTGGTAGCAACGTCCATCTTTTATAAAAGCTATATATAAAGTCTACGGATCTCCTTTATCCAATAACAACACTTAAGTGCTGTTTACACGTGAATTTACCAATATTAATTCTATGTAATGCATAGAAGTGATCTGTATTTGTTTTCCATTTTTGGGTGTTCTTATTCTCTGTGGAGGCTAAATGTATTATAGCTTATGTTTAAATTTATAGTTAATCAGGTCAGGAACTTAAACCAGAGTCAAGCTATAAACTGTAATGCATGCATGTTTGCAATGGACCATGGATCGTTTACTATAAAAATGGCAATTTGACTTCTCTACAGAAATGTTGCCATGTATTGAGATCTTACCAGCAGATGCACTATTATTACACCAAACAATTAACCTTGAGTATAACGTAACTGCTGTTAGTTAGATTACAGCACACTTACATTCTTTGTTTGAGCTTATTTCTGGGCCTTCCGATTGGCTTTGCATATCGACGTTTGATCTGATCGGCTTTCTTGTGCAGCAGTTTCTTCCCGTTCTCCTTCGGCCTGCAGACTTGGCAGATCCAGGTTCCTGGAGGGTGTCCAAACAGAGAGAGTACAGTTTGGGTGGGTTCATCAATTCAGAGGACATACAGTACATTCATTTGAAACATTTCCTTTAATAGGAAGAGCTGGCGAGATTCCCACCAGCTCACAATGACAATCAATTACTCAGCACAAAGCGAAAATCCATAAGAAAAACATTGGGTCAGTTCTCCGTTTGGAAAAATAGACTTTGCGTCAGCTTGTTGAGCTCAGCTATGTGACTCGTATGAATTGCCTGCCAAATATCCAACTACAGTACGTGCGCCATCATTACAAGCCTCAATGTAGGGTCAGTACTGTAATCCAGAGATAGCAAATCTCCCCAGGGAAGCTGGAATAATTTGATATGCATGCAAAGCTCCTAATAAGCCACCGCTGCTTCTCTGTGTGCTGAGTGACAGCCCCAAACGGCCCTCTGTGAAGAAAAGGCTTTGAATTGACAGCAGAGGAGGGAAAACAGAGAAGCCAGACAGTATAAACACCTCACCTTTTGGCATTCTTGAAAGCGGCGGATCGCAGCATTCCATGTGAAAGCCCCGATCACATGAATCGCAGAACAGCATCTCATCCTGAAAGGGAACAGCAGGCATGTGTAAAGGATGTCCCAGTTGCATACATGTAACACCCTCGTCATTTAAAGTCTTTCTTTTTTTGAAAAATAAGCCCAATTGTGCACAAGAGAGGCTTTACAAATCTCAACAAATCCTCAGGGATGCACAAAATGGGATCTACCTTCAAGCCAACAACACTGAAAATGGTGTGTGTTAAGATGCATGTGTAATACTCACAGCGTTTTTCCCCTGTATTCGACAGGAGCTGCAGGTTTTGCATTCAATACACTGCCACCGTAATCTCTTCACATTTGAGGTTAATTCAGGGGAAAACTTCAGACATGATGGATGTCCTTTAGGAGCAATAAAAAAATGCATATTAGCACAGGACATTTTACCACCGCTGGCGCTGTCACCGAGCCAGAGACAAGGTTTTTCATTTGTCAACACAGTCAGGTTAAACATTAACATATTACATCACTAAAAAACAATGCTGGGCCTGTGCCTGTATGTCCACAACACTTTTCCTCCTGGCACAAGTTGTGTCTAAAAACAGTATGATCAAACATCTGAGCCACTAATTACAGATAATTTGATCTTAATGAGGCAGAAACAGTAGCAGCACTCATTCTAATGGAAGCTGATCCATGAAAGTCATGTAAAAGCTTGCCTCTTCTCTCACCCGGCTCCCTCTCATGGTTGTAAAACAGCTGTTTTACAGTGAGAGCACAATTTGTGTACACTACGAGTGGTTAATGAAAACCACCTCGACGCTACTTAGTCAAATTTGAGCTATAAAAATGTCACCAGGAGAACAATTCCTTACGGCATTTAAAATAATTGTTCAAACATAAATGACTCCTAGGCAGAGGTAATTTTATGGGGGGTTAGCAGTTTTGTCTGGAACAAAAGAACACTAAAGGAAATGCCAACAATCTGCAGCGGGGAAAGGTTGATCTTTGATCTGCTATAACTGGAGTGGCTCTATAAAATAATTTGAAGTGAGCGAAAATGACTTGGGTGATTTCAGATTCTAATGGTCACTTGGAGCATCTGCCCTTCTGAGGCTTGCAAGTAATTTGGATCCCTCCAGCCACTCAATTTGCAGATTGTTCTTCCAATAAATCCCTTATAGGGAAGAGAAAAATATGGTGAAAGAATATGAAATCTGCCTAACCGATGCAGAAAACTGCTACCGCCAAGGTTGGATGACTTAAATATATGTTGAACACTGTGAGATGACAGAAATTTGTTGGCATTTCTTTAATACTGCTGATGTAATTCGTTTATATCAGGCAATGTGTCTGCTTAATGGCCCCCCCTACCCCCGAATAATCTATTTATGTCTATATATTCACACTCTTGGAGCGTGACTTCTACCCATTAGGTTTTGACTGCTCAACAGTTGTTCTGTGTATCAGGTACAACATGGTAGGAGGGTTAGCCCTTTAAAGCTGAGTACACAGTGTGTGTGGGTCTTTTTTTATTGATCTTGTACAATGTGTTAACTTGCTTTACACATTTTAATTGGCCTTCCTCCACGGCCAGAACCTGCTCGCACGCTATGGGTCAATCAACCTGCCACAATGTAAAAGCTCACTGTGAGCGCAAACACCCAGGTAATAAAGTTTATTCAAATAGGATTGGCTGTGTATTCAGTGTTGACAAGAAAGAAGGAGAAAGAGAGTCACTCACACACACAGACAGAAAGTGGTAATTCTGCACTATTCTGCAGCCAAAACTGACACCACTGCCTTTAAATGGTAAATTTAGGTCAAGTAGGATTTATTATACTTGAGAAATAAACAAGTTAATGTATCACAAAGGAGCATTACTGAAAAGAAGATGTTTATGTTTTTGTTGGGATACTGATAATATGCCAAAATAATGCAAGAACATGTTTTTGAAAACATCGAGCACTACTGAGTCGTGACACGAAAACACAGGCACATACTAAACTGTGAATTTTAACACCATTAAATGTGCAAAACGTTTGACTGATGATAGAAATCTAGCTTAGTTTGCACAACATTTCAAACACAACATTTCATACATATAGCATAAATATGACATCATGTTATACGCCAGTGCAGTGATTTTAACCACATTTCTGACCTATGTCCACATATACGCTGACACTGTTGCTTCTGAGCTAACATACCAGCAGTTTAGTCTTGTTTACAGTATGTTATGGCTCGTGGGAACATGCAGTAAAGTGAAGCGTTACACAAGGTGACTTACCACTGCTCCCACAGTCTGCACAGGACAGCAGCTCTTCTGGCCGCTTGTCCCGATTTGACTCTTTCGTTCCAAGACAGAAACTGCATATTGGGATGGGGTCGACCCGGAGCTGGTGTGGGAACACAAGCAAAGACAAACTGTTTAAGGGACAGACTGACAGACTGTGTGTGCAGCGCTGAAATCTTTGATCCAGATTTTGAGATCACTATTCATGTATTGCTGGTTAACATGAAAAGTGCGGATTCAATGAAACTCCCATGAAAATATCAGCGGGAAGAAGCAGCTCACAGAATGGGAAAAAAAATAAAAGAGTGGAGTTCTCACAGACTAGAAATGAATAATAAATTAATCTTATCCTCAGAGATATGCTGCATCTGAGATCCACCTCCTTTATCCATTACATCTGAATGGGTAAGTGATCTTAGTAATCATAGTTTAAGGGCTTAATCCAATTCTTAAAGCTTGCACTCCAGTCTGAAAGGATTAACCAGCATGTAATCAAATTACCTCAATAATAAAACATGCTCTCATTGTTACTGCCATGATCCACAGTAAATGTTGCAAGTCTCAGAACAAACGCTCATTTAAGGGCTTACGGTTAAGTTCAGAAGAAGTAAAATATGAGCTCAAGGTTTAAGAGGATTTCCCCATTGATCACTCAGAATGAAGAGAGGCCGACTTCAGAGAGAGCGCGAGAGCTGGGAAGACTTTGTGTCATTACTTCATACAAAGCCAGTCAAAGTCTAATGAATCTTAGGCTGAAATCAAGACCAGACTTAACTGAGATGGCTGCAGTATGGCTTTCACAAGTCTCCCTTTAAATGTGAGATCATACATAAAAGCCTCTTACAGAAGCAACAAACAAACTGCGGTTTCCTTCTCAGCTCGAGAGGAAGTTCTTAACGGAAAATAACACTCGCAGGGTGTGACCGTAAATAACCCACCTCATCATCAGTTTACACACTAAGGCCTCACCAATTGACTGGAGCCTTGGAGGGCCCTCTAGGGATGGCCATAATTAGTTCCTGGTTTCTATGACGCAGATCATCATCCTGACCATAACCCAATTTGCATCTTTCAAATTTCTGCTGGCACTGACCTCCCTCTGACCCTCATTTGAATCGGGGGAGGTGTTGTTTTTCCTTTTCCATTCGTCAACAAAACACAAAAACAGCAGCATCCCTTCAACCCCTCACTCCACTCCAAATGAACCCCAGAGGGAAAGTGAAGCAAGGATGCAATGGCAATCTGGTCATTGTTCCTGGCTGTATCAATTACTTGCTACGGCGAGGGGAAGCAGTTTACTGCCACATCAATGATTACTCTATTTTCCAACCTGCCAGGTCAATATTTGAAAGTGGGCTTGCATTAGAAGCAGACTGCTGCTCACACAGCTGTGATTATGGACATAAAACCACAAAAAATCTATGTGATGAGCTTTGTGATGAGGCTACACCTGTATGATTTAACACTGTGGCTCTGAGGTAACTGGTGATTTTTGATATATGTGATGATAACTCACAATAAAACACATCTCACCCAGACAAAAGGCATCAAGTTCAAGAAGGGCAAACAACATTGCCTTCACAGTCCAAATGCACATAATGATCTCAATGATTTTTGTACCCAAAAGGGACAAAATAACAATAAGATCAACAAACAATCAGGAGCAGAGTCACAGAGGGTGGATAACCTTATATGCTGTTCAAACCTTCTGCTTCTGACGGGCAACCAATCAGAAAAAAGCTGGTGTGAAGGGGGCGAAAGATAGATAGAAAATGGCTTATTACAGTCGATATAATATAAATAAAGATTATTATCAACGCATAAACAACGCAAAGCTACTGTAGTACAGTCCAAGAATTAAAATATAGAGCTGAAATTACCATTACAGGTCACCTATAATAACAAAATGTTATAATGAATATCTCTGGTGTAAAGGCAAAAGCTGAATTTTTAGAACTTGTTGTGGATGTTTTGCTTAATTTTCTGTCATTTCCAAAATGTTGTTGCTTTTAAAGCCCTGTGTTTTGTTAACTCGACTGTGCAAAATCTGCCAGCTAAGGCTTCATCAAAGTTGAATTGAGACTTGCTTCAAGCAGACAAAAGGGGAAAAACATTAGCAGTCGTCCTTGATCACAACGAAGTCTGTATTATCACTGCTGACAGATGCAGACAACAGGATTTGAGAACAGAGCCTTGGTGTTAGGAATACTTTGGGTTATGCCTTGTTGTTTAGGTACATGAAGTGCACTGTGTGACACTTTCATTATAGGTTAACAGACAACTATAAATATGATTTCCGCTAAAGTGATAAAGACTGATAATGACAGTGCTAATGTGCAACCTGTGTACGCCGCTGATGAAATGCTCCAAGCACAGTGATGTGAAGTTGTTTAAAATAATAAGTCTTAATAAGGCTCCATAACACAGTCTCCACTGACTCAGCTATGAAGGCTGATCCAGAAGCTGGATTAATTTCCATTAGGAATATTCTTGTGTCTGGTGATTAAAAACCAATAGTAATTTGCAATCTGCACAAGAGAAAAATGCAAAATAAATAAAGAAAGAAAGAAACGCAGCTGAAGAGATGCTGATGATTTACTTGGGGATTCTAAATTAAGTACATTACAGGAAATTATGCTGCTTCAAAAGAGCAGGCTGTCCTGAGTGAGGGGGTGGGGTCCTATTAGAACAGTGCTGGTAGAGAGAGCGAGAGAGAGCTCAAGTGGTTGCATAACACAGCAGGAAAAAAACTCTCATTCCTTGCCTTTGTTCCTGCCAGAGTCTCTTCAGAATCTAATAAACTCTAAACCAAGACTGCTCTTTTTTACCTCAAAGTATCTCTTATTCTCAGCACACACACTCAACTACTGAGCAGGCAGAGCTGTCTCATCCTTTGAAGTGAACAGCAAACCTGGACCCGGCGAGGTGATGTCATCAGGCCGCGAGCAATAGGTTGAAATGTTCCAAATGGAAAACAGCAGGCCTTCCTCAGCTATGAGAACCACTGCAGGACACTGTGTCTCTAAACACTTCTCAGTTTCACTTTTGGCCTCACCACAGACACAGTCACAGTTGTGGCTGCAGTATCAAGGTGTCGCTTCCTGATTATTCACTGTGAAACTGGTGAAGAGCAGGGTGACATCTCTATAGCCTGATGCTGCTTGCTACTTCAGCTGCATAACTTGTGCATAAACTAGACCGCATTTCATCTTGATAAGCCTCAACACATGATATGCAAAAAGCCTTGACAACACACTAACTAGATGACTACACACTGCACTTTAGGTCACGCAGTGAAAACCATTTTCCATCAAGCACTCTTCCCACTCTTTGACAGTGTCTTAAAATTGCAAAGCAAGAACAAAAGTGCTGTCATCTTGCAGACATTTGTCAGCAGCGTGTGTTATTGTTAAACACCAGTAACAAAGACACAATCTCTGCAAACTATAAACCACCCTGTGGATGTCGAAAGTTTGTTTATATGGTGTTATTTCATACTCTCTGGGGCATCTCAGTTTGCACCAAGTTCATAACAGCTGCATGCAGTTGCGAGAATATTCAGTCTTACTTTCTCTACACATGCTCATTTACGTGCAAATTACCAATAATCTATCATAATTTTGTTCACCAACTCACAAGAACGCCAGCCACATCTTTAAGGTCATTAGGCTAGAGTTACATAACCTGTGGGAAGCCTACAGCAGACTGCCTACCACACAGTCAGCATGACTTTCTGATTATCCAAGCTCTCTTATTATGGAGACCAACAGCAACACAATCCCAAAGGGACGCACTCTAGATGGCGTTGTTTCAGACCTGCCCAGCTTTAAGTCCCAAAGATTAAGACCACAATCATAAAAGTCCTACTCTTAAGTGGTGGCCTGAACTTTCAACCTTCCCAACTGCTGAAGGTTTCAAATAAATGCCACTGCTGAATAACCAAAAAAAAAAAAAAGCTGTGGCACATGTCAGAGCTTGACAAGAAGATCAAAAACAATAAGACATCAACAACAGCAGGAATATGTTTCTACTTTTAGGAATGTCTCCTTTTGGGTTAACAGCAGCATTAGGCAAAGAAAAGCTCAGAATGACACATGAATCAGCATGACTGAAGTAAGATCAAGAAGGAGTAACAATGCAGAGGCCGAGGTGTGTGTACCTGGTCTCGCTCGTGGGGGAGGAGTGTCACAGATGACAGGACCAAGGTGGAAGCACTTGGACACCTGGAGCTCCTTCCCTCTACGCTTCCATGGCTGAGCTTATACCTCGGACCATTTTTTGACAACCTGCCGTTGTTAACTGCTCGCTTAGCGGCCAGCCGCAACCTCTGCCGGAAAGCGGGGTTATCAACAATGTCTGAGAGGTCATCCTGGTTCCTCAGATACCTCTCGATGTTCTTTAGCGAGGAGCCATGGGTATCATCCAGGCCTTCGATGGCCCTCCTAAGCATTTTATTCCAATCAATATGGCGCAGATCGCTCGAATTCCATATAGATTCCTTTGATGGCACAGGTGCATTTGCAGGCAAGATTGATCCAACTCTTCCGGGATGTCCTGGGTCCTTGTAGGAGGCGCTTCCTTTATTTGTAACCTTGAGGATAGAGCCATCGTGAACACTTAATTCCAACTGCTCAAGGACGGTCTTCTTGTCCAGTCCATGTGACGTTGCCACCGCATGGCAAATTCTCTCCTCTGAGGGCCTCTGCTTTTGCCTTTTGATTTTCTGTATTGCTTCAAGAATCCACTCCGTGTAAAGAGGGTTTGCAAGTTTTACCATGGTTGAACAATTAGCCTCACAAAAATGAGATCCATAAAGATTCCCCCTTTCTGCTGCTGAAAACTGGGTACATCCACATCCTTAGTAAGATCAAGAAGTTATGTTCCACAACCGCATCCACTCACTATTTCTTCTCAATCCCGGGTATCTCACATTGAACTTCAACAAAAGTTGGCACTAGTAAATTCCACAATGGTAGTCACCAGCTGACCAGGAGCTGAGTTTATTAAAATTCCAGATTAAATCTAAAAGAAAAACAGAAAAAAGAAAAAACAACAAATTGTCAGATCACCTTTTATTTCTCCTTATTCACATTCTGTAAACTATCTGATGGCACATCGGGTATGAAAACTAAGCCAGAGGAATGCAGGACTTTTTAAGATGTGCTAAAACATGAGAAACAGATGGATAAAAACAGATGCAGGCGCTGTCATGGCTGCTAAAGAAATCAGAGTGACTTAATCCATAGTCTGACACTATAATCCACACACCAAACCAGATGTCCATTTCAAAAGAGACTCTTTTTTCCCTTCTTCTAAAAGTAGTAAGTTTTCACACTATGACAGGCAGCTAGAAACTTCTACCGACTTCTGGGAAAGTGTACACAGTCACCTCGAAAGAAACACATTTTCGGTTTCAGAGTCCCTTTCGCATTTGGAAAAAAACAGAGGCAACCTTAGGAGTTAACATTTATTTCTGCTGCACGTAAATATCACACACAAACTGGCTAAAAACACACACATTACAGTCAAAAAGAGGAAATCATACGTAAAAGTTTAACCGTTAGTTGTCCGCACGAGACTTTTTTTTGACAGCTCCACGTCCGCGGCGACGAAACTGATCAGCGCGAGCTTTAATGACACACGTAATAATCAATGCTCACTTCCTGACAGCTGCTGACAGGCGCTTCGGGGCACGTCCGCAGTCGCCACCGAGCCGTTTGACGACGGAAGAAAGCGGCGGTAAGACAAAAAAAACTACGTTAACACACCGAAGAGTTTGCGCTCCGCCGAGTTGAGCAGATAAATGACAGCGTTGCCAGCATTACTGATGTCACCTAAACAGTCGCCATTTTGTTACAATGTTGTAGTTTACATGAATCCGACATGACGCTGATTACAATCCAATGGAGTCTCATTAAAGCTTACCTACACTAATGTGCCCTCCCTAGCAACTTCAATATTGGCTGTAAAGACAAGATCCGATTTCTGGTTTGATAAAGCACATGTCAATCTTTATGTATGAGCTCACTCTAAGAGGCACGGCACTGGCTGTATGATCTGTCACTTCACTCAATTGACCCGCCTCTTAAGGTGCCTACAGTGACGAATTGATATCATTCACCTCCAGCACGCGTTACATCTGAACTTGCGGCTCCATACGTAGCGAGGGGTTATTATTAAGTTATAAATACACTATATCAGGCATTAAATAGTTAAGTTGTAATTAAATGAGACGAATATTTAACCTCATTTACAAAGCGTTTAACACCGGCCCACCTTTACTCCGATTCCCTCCTTGAAACAGTTGGTTACACTTGAAAGTGATTTGGATCGTTTTAGACTTTAATTGGCTGTTTGTTAAATCTATCATTTGTTTGCATAAAACCTGCAAAGGCCCTCACTACTGGTTTAAAGTGGCACACATACCTCTATTTATTTATTTTTAAATAATTCCAGGTAGCATATGCAAGACTCCTGCAGGCATAAATGCATGCTATCGCCTTCTCCCCCCCTCCTCCGTCCCTGCCTCCTTCTCTCTTTATCTTCCTCCCCTTTTTCATAATTTCCCCGAGAGGAGCCGTAATTCTCCCGATATTTAACATTTAAACTATTAAATTGAGAGGGGGAAAGATAAATATATATTCCGTTACGCGTTATGTTTTAAAAAAAAGTAGGTTTTGCGCTCGCTCCACATCCGCCAGCAAAATTATATTAACGTCCCGTGTTGCGCCGTGCAACGATGGCATGACCTCTTTATCACCATTAACTATCAAATATCTCCAATGAGGACAAATAGTGAGCCCTGGAGGCGGGAGAGAGGGATGGGGGGGGGGGAGGGGGGAGTAAAGATGTTCAGTAGGGAATACAAGTTAACACGGCTGCCGGGAGAGTGGCTCCTTCATCACCGCTTCTCAATTATGTATCGCTAGTTCTTTCGCTTCAAGTAGTGCTCCCCATTTCTCAGCTTCACCTCACATTTCTCACGTAAGCTATACACATATATATATTGGAAATGATACACAAGCCTCCTTTTTGATTTTTCGCAGTATTTCTCCACCCCCCCTTACACACTCACTACCACCACTGTTAAGATGTTATAGGCTGCACAAAACCGATCTCTAATCAGACGCCGCCGTGGGCGAGAAGGCACAACAAATTAACGGCAAGTTTCATGCAAGGATGAACATATAACTAGTAGGAAAGAGGTAAAAAAAAAAAAAAAAAGAAAGAAAAGAAAGAGGGAGCGAGAGAGGGAGAGCGTGAGGGAGAGAGAGAGGGCACAGGCTACCGTAAATATTTGCTGGTAGTTTTACCTCTTCAAGTTTTTCCCCCCCCTCGGATAGTCCTCTTCATTATCGGGGAAAACGTCGAAGGATAAAATGCGACGCGACATATCCGAGCGATTTCGCGGGATTTGATGTCCTGAAACGAAGGCTGAAAAGCTTGCGCCGAGACATGGAGAGGACCTGATAACAACTAATTGAAAGGTTAATCTACATAGCAGCCTGTGACAAAGTGGTACCCTCCCCCTTCTTCTTCTTCCACTGTAGACATCCCTACTTCAGTGTAGTGGAGCGGACCGTCGCCCCTTTAGTGCGCTCCTACAATGATATTGTCAATTTCACTTTTTTTTTCCTCCCCTCTCACCACTACCACCTCACCATCAACACGTCCAGCGATGAGCCAAGAGGAACATTTTTACACTTCCATGTTTTTTTTGTTTTGTTTGTGTGTGTGTGTGGATTAGCCACGGCTTGCTACGTGACATTTTGATGTCGTAACAGCCCCATTAACGCCAGCACCTCGTGGGCATTTAAAACTTCCAGTTGATGCGCTCTGATGTGGCTCATTTCAACACAAACACATAAATCCAGACTTTTTTTTATTATTATTCTAAATATACATATATACATATTACACATTTCTTGCATTGGCCAATACTATTGCCGCAAGGGATATTACACACTACCCCCCCCCCCCCCTCCTAATCTGTTAATTAACTTCACCAAGCCCATGGAAGAGCAATAGTTGTAAGCAATAATGTAGATCATTAAATTTTCAGTTTTTTGTTTTTTTTTAAAGATTTGCGCTCGTCTCTCTCATTCACCAACTCTTTAGCAGCATTAGAAATGCCAGAAAGCTCATTTTTCAAGCAGTAATACGGATGTAATTAGGGAGAGATAATTGGTAACTTCCCATCAGATTATGAACACATACAGTACTGTACAAGAAGCCTTTAAAAAGACTTTAACCAAGGAGGTGGTGGTGGTGGGGGAAGAAGAGCCACATTTGATGTGTAATTTGATTTGCATTCATTTAACACTTGTCTTGTCATTTTTGCCATTATGCTGCATCTTCATCAGACACGCTCTCCTCATTACCTCCATGACCTTGATGTTTTCTGTTGACCTGCAGATCACTCACCATCTTCCTCCCCGTGCAGTCCTTGACATTTGCTTGCATCTCCTTAATGATAATTTGTGGCAAAACATGTGCAAATAAAAATGCACTTTTCCTTTTAGGTGCAGTCGTAAAACCGCAAAGAGTCCAGATTTGATGCTTTCGGGACTCGCGTCACGATGGAGGCGCTGACCAAAACCTGCCTGTGTCTGGTTATAATGAATGCCACCCTGGGCCCCAGCAGGTCCTCCACTGCTGCATGGGTCCAGGGATAATTTGAATTGGAGCATGTGCCATTGCAATCTGCCCATCCCTCCCCCACCACCACCACACACACACACACACACACACACACACCCCGCCACCTCCTCCTCAATCCCTGCCAACTGCCGCACTGGTGTTCACAAACACTGCTGCCCATCTGCGGGGCAAAACACTGGCCAGGGCCCCAGTTACTCTTTTGCCTGCAATTAAAATGATGCTCAATTAAAAAAAAAAAAAAGTAGGCAAATGTCACAAAATTAAGACATTCTTCTCCCTGCTTCAAAGCTCACAGTGTGTTTAACTCAAACCTGTAAATCTTGTAGACTGGTAAGCAGAAATGGAGCAGCAAACACACAGCACAGAATCGTAAAAATGTAAATCAGACGTACAGTTTTCCATGTCTGCTTTCTTGCCTTTTGCTTTCATAAAGCAAGGCAAAAGTTAACCAGCAAAAAGTGGGGGGAAAAAGTATGTTTGGTAGTTTCCTTATTGTGGCAGGCATTCTCATTACTTAATCATGGCTCCCTCTTTTTGTGTTTGTGTTTTGCCATCTGTCATCTTGAGAAGCAAATGAACCAGCTGCCATGGAGTGTGATCTTGCCCAATCAGAAATGTGGTCCTTTTCAAAGCGCATCTGTGTGAAACCTTTAAAAAAATGCTGATTGAAAAAAAAGTGTCTCAAAGTTGTTAATAACATTTTGGCTGGAGAATATTTTCACCTAGATGGCCCCAATTAGCATAAATGCATAAACGATGCCTCATTATTAAGGCAGGGCTGCGTGTGCGGGGAGTGTAAATACTGGATTCCTTCTGATGTGCTCAAAGAAAATAAAACGACAATATGATGTAACAGGTTGTGCGAAGGGAACCAAAAAAAGAAAAGAAAAAAAATCTCAATCACACTTCTTTGTAGAACAGATAAGTGTTGAATTATTTTCCACAAAACACTCGAGACACTGCCCGACACTTCTGCTGGCCCTCAGTGAATAGGACAGGAGGAGGGAGGCAGGGAGGGGGTGGTGGTGGTTGGAAAGGGCCTCCCTCTGATCCCCTTCTCCAACCCCCAGCGACAGCACAGCTGGGTACGAAGGATCAGCCTAATTTTCAGGTCCCTCTAATGACTCCAGCGAAGAGCGACCGCTAATCCCTTAAACTGAGAAAAATGATCTCCTGCAGCCCTGCAGTGCAGCTCCAGACCACAAGAGTCCAGTTAGGACCCAATAAGCATGATGAGGGGTAGGGTGGAGCGGCAGCTGAGCAGAGCCAGGACACCAGGCCCGTAATGGAGGGTGCTGAGCCATCCAAAAGTGATTAGCATGAGAGTGTGTGCCTCTGGCTGATGAGGAAATTCAAGAACTCTGTGGGTTATAACATTGTTTTCATATCCTGTTTCTTTTTTGTATCTCCTAAAATAAACATCACCTCTGGGTTAAACAGCTCTTAGATGTCAAAATTCTCTAGGAG
This sequence comes from Perissodus microlepis, assembly GCF_051167445.1. Classification (NCBI taxonomy): domain Eukaryota; kingdom Metazoa; phylum Chordata; class Actinopteri; order Cichliformes; family Cichlidae; genus Perissodus; species Perissodus microlepis. The sequence continues at coordinate 12,496,456 of NC_140468.1, forward strand.
TCTCATGGTGGGATCAGTTGATTTATTTCAATAGTACCAAAAAAACATGTTTCACTTTTATCTCATTATCTATTAAGATTGTCAGTACCCAATCCCTGATTGCTGCAGCACGGCAGCTAAATATTAAAGGAATACTCTGAAGTGGAAATATGGTATTGTTTCTATTTTACAGCCCCCCCCCCCCCCCCAAAACAGATTACGCTGAAAACTTTGTACCTTACAGCTTTGCGCTCATAGTTTTCACTGCTAATTACACCACTCCAGTGTCACTATCGTCTCTTCAGAGTGCACAAGCTCCAGTTAAATAAGCGTAATTAGCGATTTACAGGCAAAGCAGTTATTGTTTGAAAAGTAATAAATATTACGATAATTAGTAAAACTGAGAAGTGGCTTCTGTGGCAGGAATGGCTTGAGAAGTTTCTGTAAATATATCTTTATTTTTTTTGGCTGTGATTCAGGGTCTATGAAGAAGTCACCCGAACCTGGAGAAACCTTTCAAACCACTCTTTCAGGATAATGCACTTCTCTGCTACTGATCAGCTTATTATTTGCCTTTAACAAGTTTCCTATAAATCACTAAAATACAAAACCCCCAGCTACGAGGAGGAGCTATTGGGACAAATTGTTTGCTCTGTAGTGGGGAAAAAATATGGATCAATGTTAGAGAAGTTTGGCAGATTATGTTGATTTGTTTCTTGAGATGTGCTTACACATTTGACACTTTCCCACCGCCTTCTCAGGCTTGCAGGTATTCAGTTTTTCCACACCCAATAGACAGATTTTAGCAGAATAAGCCTTTAAACATACACATATTATTCCAGTATTTGACTTATATTAAAACATCAGAGCTGCTATTTTTCCTTTTTTAACAGTTTGATAAAATAGTCAAGCTGAGGTAATTAGTCCCATGCAGTCTGTCACTGTGAATAGAAAATAAGTATACGTAAAATCCCGAAACATACAAATACAAGTATTTCTGTGGAAAAGACACGTGCGCAGCATTTTCGGGTGCATCAGTGATAATCTGGCTTCTCTGGGAAGGTGCATCCGACCCGCCTGATGATGACATTGGCCGCGTAGTGTCCGGCCCGGATGCACTCCTCCAACGCGTGCTCTTGGACCAACGCCGAGAGGAATCCTGGGTAGACAGAAGAGCAGAGGTCAACCTGTAGCCATCCATCACTTCCGAGAATAGTTTGGGGGAGCAGTTAGGGTTAAAACGAGCAAAGTACTAATTGCTTCTAGAAAAAGGGACTGCTTCTTCCTCAACAGGACCTAAATGTTGGCTGTTTTATATGGTGCTATGATCAGAGTGGGAAAAAAAAAACAGCAGGGTAAAAGTCACACTCATATAATCTGGAGATTTTACTACATTGCATAGTTGGCCAGTACCAAAGGTTAAATGGATTGTACACAGATATGAAGATATGCACTTAATAATGCCATACCTCCAACAAAGGCATCTCCGGCTCCGTTAGTGTCCACAATATCATTCTGGTCTATGTCCAAAACAGGGAACATAGTCACCCTATCACCTACAGAGGAGACACAAGAAGACTCGGTAATTAAAGTTCAACTTCAGCGTTATTCTCTCTCTTTGTGTCTCAAGTTGTAGCCTATTATTTCTCTCACTTCGTGGGGTCATTGCACACTGTAGGGCTTTCTTAAAATAAAAAATAATTGGCTATTTTATTTTAGCACTTCTGCACGGGGGTTTTTTGCTCTAATTATTAAGTACACAGCTAAAGATTATGTGCAGTTAATCATTTTTGCTTTCGCAGGACTAGTAAATCTTCACTCTGAATCATCGTTGTCAACAAAGGTGAATATCGCAAGGTGAATATTTGCTAACACTTTTTAAAATCCATGAACTACCCAAGGAGTAAATCTGAAAACAGGAACGGCAAACAGGAGACGTGAATAATAAATGTGGCTTCTGGTCGAGCCTGGATGAACACGTTGCCGTTCGTTTTGGATGATTAGAGTAACTTCGGTTGATCTGTGACCAAATATCAAAAAAGCCAAACAACAAGCCAAGACAGAAACAGCACTCAGTGCTGTCGGGTTCAGGTTACATTATTTACAACCACTGGTAGATTTTGTCTGCAGTGAGTGACTCATTCAGCCTCAGATAAACACTTTCAAAAACACAGACAGCAGGTGAGCGTAATACAACATACCAAAGAAATAAATAATGGAGACGTCACAGTCTATGTGAGCATTGGAACAAAACTGTTTTTTAAACCCTGTTGTTCTCCACTGTGGGACCAGGAAGAAACTAAAGCTCTTTGCAATAGATGCCAGTCCTCAAGTAAAATCAAACCAGCCAATTGCTGTAACTGTTTAGTGGACGGGGAAGCTGGGCTCAGCTGTGACTCACCAATTGCCCTTTTAGACCATTTAACAATTTAAGTGAGTTTCCAACCCATGACACCAAAGACAAAGATTAAAAAAAGACTCAGTAAAGGCAAGATAAGGTCAAATCAGTGATAGAGTTTCATCAAACAGGACGCTGGTGCCAATTTTTATGCACACGGCTTCACAGGTTTCCTCAAAGTTCGCTTTTGAATCAATAATTGTTCCAAGATATTTATAAGACTGAACACATTACCCCGTCTGACCCTTAATGGACTTGACCTTGTGTGCATGAGTGCGTTTTCTGAAATCAACGATCACGCCTTTTGTCTTGGATGAGTTTAATTGAAGACGAGACTCATCACACCATTTAACAAAATCATCAAGGACCGGGCCGGGACCCGTCTCATTATTCTGGAGAAACTAACAATAACAGAGTCATTTACACGCGTTGTAATGGTTCAGTTTTCATACCTGCTGTGATACATATTTGTGTACAGGAAAATAATAACTGTCCTCAGTCTGCGTGCTCTGTTCTTTGCTGTCCGCTGTCACCTGTTGCTACCTGCTGCTACAAGTCTCTCTTCCTGTACCTGCAAGTGCGCCTTATTGAGGCTTTATTGTGCCAGAGTGATTTCAATATTTTATGTAATGTGATTTTAATGTCTCTGCTGCTGCTCAGCATGTTTTAATTAGTGACAAATAACACAGCACAGTGTTGTCTTTAGGGTTGTGCAGTGTGATAACATATATCTGGTGATGAAATCAAAACCTCTGTCGTTTATTTTTTTTGGCCTTGCAGCAGTATTTTCCGTCATTTTAATGCAATTTTGCAATCTTACAACACGCGGATGCAGGTGAGAACATGAATACCAGCATGAAAGGAGTTGCTAACGCTGTAGCGCGGATGTCATTTGCTCTTGCATGACCCAGTAAGCTGTCCTGTGTAAATTATGCCACACACCGTCCTCCACAAGGGGCTGAAACAGCACAAATCTCTCCCGTTGCTTATGCAAGAACCATGTGATGCAGTATGGCGAGAGTTTACGGACTGTCAGGTGCTCAAAATAAATCCCAGAGTTAAACTGTTTAAACTTGAAAATACAATGTTTGGGTTTTGTATTTTACATAGCAATATTTTATGTAATCATTTGCTTATATACAGTAAAGTAACAACCTTAGAATGTGGACATCATAAAAACTTTAATAAACAGAATTTACTGTGTGATATATATCATTATCGGCATATGAGATTCTGGTCATATCCCAGAGGGAATACTTAATCCGCATGAAACGTTTACCTCCTGGATATTATGGCTGAAATAATTCTCAATTACAATTTACTTATTGTGTTTTGTCTCCATTCTGGCAAATGACAACTGTAAAAAAAAGTTTCTAACTCTAACTATGCAAAAACACAAACATCAGGTGTTATATTAATTACCATGTTATCACAGGGGTAATCCATTTTATTGCTTGTAGGTCTCACATATTGTGCTTCTTTGCCTTGTGCTTTAAATAGAAAAGGAACTATAATAGTATCTTGTAAAATGCTCTTCATTATGTCATTTTACGACTGCTTTACATGCTCAGAAATAATTAATAATCACAAAAACACTTTCATACCACAGCTTAGCTTTGCATTGGGTGCTAATAGCCAAGTAATAAAAAGTTAGCAAAATTCAGTGCAGGTACACGGTTGCATGCAGCAAATCATATTCATAAGCTACAATCAGTAAACATTTGGCTTTAAGTATTATATATATAAGAAAACTATGAGAACTGTTCTATTAGGTTCATTAGCAAATTAAATAATTAAGTATTATCTTAGCGTGGATGACAAGGTAAATATGATGTTAGATTAATGGACAAATTTGCAACATCCCTCATCCAAGAGCAGCAGATCCTCCAGCGCTCTAATAAATTAAAAACAATCATAGAGCAGTTGTGGCTGTGACTCATTTTAGTTCAGAACAGAATCCATTAAATGAGGCTCTCTTTATTATCTTCAGTGAATTATATTGCTTCAATTATAAGTAGCATATGCACTTCAAAGAGACTTCCAGTTTAAAGGAGAGGAAGAAGGAAAAAAAAAGAAACAAAATTCTACCAGATGACAAAGTCTCGAGGTGTAGAGTGACATTAAATCAGCAACTTATGTCAGAACAATCTAAACCACACACACAATCTTCAAACAATCCAAGGGCTCTGGTGCCGACGTGAACCTTCAAAAAGGTGCAGGAGACAAAAGACTGACATGTGGATAAAAGGAACAAGAGGAGTCTGACAGACCTCTTATTGAGAAAAAGAGGTTGGGAGTTTAAAGAGAACACGAGGAAAAAAAACTACAAAAAAAAACTTGTTTAATGAGGCTCCCTGCTAATCCAACAAGAGCTTATGGAATATCTGCACTGCAGATGAGACTTTGCACATTATAATATTTTTGAATACCTTTCTTTTCTCATCCTAAAAGGGCAAAAGATACACAACCTGGAGCTGAGCACATGCTCAACACCTGATGTAAAGAAAATCACTGCACTACGCTAGCTGAAAGACACGTGGTCAGGTTGTGCTTGAAAAAGACATCTTTCAAGAGCAGATTGGGAGCGTGTCACAGGTCAGGAGCTGAAGACGTATCAGATTAAGAGTTATTGTGTTTTCCTAACAACACAATCTCTTTGTAAAAGGAACCAGCCGATTGTCACTTTGATAACAAATTAAAATAATACAACAATCCTTTCAGGATCAGCTAATTACTAGCGTAACGACTTTGCTTAATTAAAGCCACAGATGAAGCTCGAGCATCCTCCTCCCTGTTGAAATGATTAACTGTGCTAATAATAAATTACAGTTTGTCATCTACTCTACGCTTAAGAATCTGAAGTCGTTAGATGTGGTCGCCTTTAAGGGATGCACTTTGCGGATATAAATTCGGGCGCGTTAAAATTTGAAGCCGCTGCACTTGTTCTGCATGAAACTGGTGTTCATTAGACGACAAAAAATGCCTCTTAACAGGGAATATGTAGGTGTAAATATGTCTACGGGAGTTAAATATTGAAACAGCAGAAGGAGGAGTCAGGTCTCATTAGGAAAACAGATCAAAAACGAGGTAACGTCTCAGAAGAAGTGACGCTCATCTCTGTGATAACACCACCCAAAGATGACAGAATTCATTAAAAAGGGCTCGGATCTATTAGACCTACTGCTGTTAGATGGGTCTTTTTTTTTATTCCCTGTGTCTTACTGGCTCCTTGTTTGTCTCAATATCCATTTTATCCATCATGTAACTAGTTAAATACATATCTGCATAAAAAATAAGTAAACATCTGTAGGCAGGGTTTCCATTTGTCTTTAGTATTTGGTTGCACGCAGGTGAGCAGATGATTCACTGAAATGCAGTTGTAAAGATTTGGTTTTTCATTAGATCTTTCGTAAACGCTGATTGGCAGGTGGAACAGGAAATTTGGACCGCTTTGGACTAGATATCCGCTGGCTACAGGAAGCCCTGAAAAATTCCCCCCAGTCATACCACAAAATCATAATCAATATCAATCAAGAGTCATCAGCCCTGAATGTAAATAACACCCTCATCTGACCAAAATCCAATTTTCCAAACATCTGCGGTTTGCAAGATGAAACAGTCAAATGCAGCCTCAGAAGGCTGTCCACAAACATCCTTGCAAAGTCGGGATTATGCTTTCTGAGTCTGCAAGTCTGCTCAGGTCCCAATGACATAAACTTCGTCATCAGGCTGCAAGAGTGAAGGTCAGCGCAGATGTCCACATGCCTGTCTGTTATTTGTGACCATGCAGCCTCGTCTGCCGCAGATTTACATTACAATCCATCAACTATGCATCTGCTCCAGGCAGTGGACTTCAAAGAAGTCGAACGAGAATAACTGCTCGGCTATTCATGCCCATGTTTGTAATATAATTGAGGGCAAATGCTGGAAGGTGGGTGTTCCTGATACTTAGCTGATCACGCTTTACTGGAGCAAGCTAGCCAAGCTAGCTGCCTCTCAGTAACTTTGTTCATATACAGCAGGCTGATTAATCACTGCAATGATCACATTCTCCTACATTTTTAACTGCTATGTCTGGATTTGTGCTTAAAGCAATTTCATCCACTAACATTAGAGGAGTTGAATAAATGTTATTTGTTTGGCTGATGCCTGCTCTGGCAAAGCAATAGAATCATCATTCACTGACATCACCCTCCGTCCTGGGTCTTGACTCAGGATTTTAAGCATTCTGTTTAATTCTTAGTTCTCTTATTACTTTGATTTATCTTATATTTTGCTATTTAGTCTTGAGTTTTTAGCTTAGTTCCAGCTTGTATTTCATTAGTTTCATCCTCAGTGTCTCCCTTCATCTCTTTGTCCTGTGTTAAGTTCACTTGTGTTCTTGTGTTCAGTCCCTCTTCTCATTTCACATTTTACTTTTGTTTACTTTAATTCCTTTCAACTAACTGTTTCGTTTCTGAAACACATCCATGTAAATCTTGTAAAAAAAGATATATTGTTTTTCTGTCAACTTTTTCATCTCACGCTCTCTCTCTGTGGTTCCTCCCTGATGCTGATTGGCTGCAGAGGCTCACCTGGAGGTGGAGGAGGAGGAGCATGGCTTCTCTCTTACATCAGCACCAGTCTGTCTCCCTCAGTTACTTTTAGCAGTTTTGTTTATTATCAGGCATAAGCTGAAAGTTTGCAGTTATAAACAGTCTAGTTTTAATTAGTTAAGTTACTATTATCAGTAATATTAGGTTAGAAGCGAATATGTTTAGTTTAAGGCCCTCTTCCTATTTGTTTCAAGCAATATCAAGTCTTATTTATGTTAGTAAGTAATTATTATGAAAAGCTCTACAACCAACAGCAAAGTGGTAGCATGTAATATTCCACTTATTTAGGAACTGGAACATATTTGGGGGGTTTGTCCGGGCTTAATTTTTACCCAAACCTCAAAAACAATAATCTCTGATCCTTGTAGGGATTGCTCAACAAAATACTGTAACTTTCTGTTCTATCTTTTAGTCTTTTTAAATCTGATGCATTTGTAATGATAAAAAGTAATGATCATAAAACATTGTGACTGATCAGCTCAGTGTTGGCAGCACAGTGCTTTCAATGCCATTTCCAGATCCAAGAAAGCACATAAGACATCCTACATTTAAAGCCTTTATTCATGGGAAAAGTTTTTATATTCCTGCTAGGCCAGAGTTCATATAACCTCAGTGATGCAAATTATTGAATCTGACTGACATATTACCTAGAGTTACACTCCAAGAATTCTCCAGCCGTCTGCAGCAAAGATCTCACTGGCAAAAATCAGCCATGAAAATCACAATAAATAATAAAAAAAGAAAAGATCCTGTCAAAATACTCTGTTGTTTCTGGCTTGTCGAACATCTGAACTCATTTCACAGTAATGAGGTCGGCAACATTATTTCCAATCAGCATAACTCAGCTGTACTTATTTTTAAACACTACCATATTCCCGTTCCTAGAATTGAGTCTGACAAAAATGAGTGAAGCAGCAGATTGGCGGTGAATACGTGGGAGTTGTAGTATGGCTGTGCTTTGACAGGTAACCTGCACCAGAGAGGAGAAAAAAATGAGGAAAAAACCTCAAAGGAATTCAAATACTTCCTTTCAGTAAGCTATAATTGTGTGCTTTTGTTAATTCACTCTTCATAATTCCCTCATTACAACTCTTGAATGGTGGTGATTAAACTTAAGAAATTCTTTCAACAGGCGTCTCTTTGAAATGAGTATCAATTAAGTCCTTTATTATCGGCTATTCTTTCTAACAATGACAATTCACTGCACAACAGTGACTGAAAAAGGCTTTACTTTAAAATAAGTGACTATACGTGCAAATAAGACGACCTCCGTATAAGATGAAAATGAGCATATGGAGCTTTTTCTTTTCTTTCTTTTTTTTTTGACTCTGAGATTATTACATGCTATACTTGGTGATGTTCCAAACCTCAATAATGTTGCTTTGACAAGTTGATCAAATAGCTGGCAGGTCATTAAAATTAACTTTGATTCCGTGGCACTTTATCATCTACACAAGTAAAACAATTAATACATCATTTTAAATCCTGAGGTACCCGGCGACTGGGAATTACACATGAATATTCAGCTAAAATTCATGAGCTAAAGTGCTCGACAGAGTGAAACATCTTTATGCGAGAAACTTCCCTGAGAATACTATTTCCTCTTCTGGAATGATTCCTGTTGCGTTTCAGCCAAAAAAATTCAGAGCCTAGAGAGGAAAACAACATTACCGCTTTCTTGGCAAATGTGACAGGTTAGAAGCAAGTTGACATTCAATCTGTTTCCCCGTCATAACCAGCATCTTTGTTCACAACTGAGTTAAGGAAGAAGAAGAAGAGAAAAAAAGAAAAAGAAAAGAAGGACATATGCCTGTAATTACTGTAACCGCAGGCAAAAGATCATCGCCAACCAATATCCTTTCAGGGAGTCATGAAAGAAAACACTTCACTGTGAGACGCCAAGGAAAAAGAGAGGAGGTCTTTCTCATAGCGCAAGCGGTTAATTGATTTTGCCTATTATGAAGTAAGCAACATAAATATCCTCCTCTTTAAACCGACTACTGAGACGTGCTCAAGCAGGGCTTCAAATAATGCTACGACGTTTAATTTGGGGCACTTCTTTAACAAACTACTGCAAAAAACGATGTTATTTGGAGGTGTGTGTGAGTGTGTGCATGTGTTGTAGTCAATATTGTTTCTCCATCTGATGCAATTACCATGTATAGAGGAGTTTTTTTGAAATTTGCCTGCCTTGCCCCCCCGAGAGCCCTAAAACTCGCAGAGGAGCCGAGTCAGGCTTTATCAAGTCCTTATCAGCGATTAGAGCAGCAACCCCTGCTGAATGATCATTTATTAGATCTCCTCACCGTTTAAGGTTCAGGGCACAATGATCTTAATTACTGCTATAATGGGTGTATAAGCAAAAGCCCAGTGTAGTTCCGCAGTGTCAGTGGCAGCTAAATAAAGGGCCATTTTCCCCTGCTCCCAGCTCTTAAAAGGCACGTTTGAAGCGGTGGTGTGATGAAAGGCTCCAAATGAAGGATGGGGGGGGGGGAGAAAAAAAAGAACAATAACAAATTGACATCTCTTTTTTGGAGAATTATACCACAGGGGAAGGCATTCTCCCATCCTTAATCACTATAAAATGGTTTAACATGACATGCAGAGGCTGGCAAATGATCAAATCCTGACAGGAGGACAAATTGCAAACAAAATGAGAGATCAAGTTTATTAGAGCGCCGCCTCTGGGAAATGAAAATCTTTAATTCTCTTTTTACATTGACATTTATTTGGCTGGCGTGAACAGTGATGTTCACACACAGACACACCACTACAGATGCACCCACTACTGTAACTGCTCCACTGCAATGATAGCACAGTCAATGACATTTATCATGTTTGCCTTTGTAGCTGACACCTGAAACACATTGTCTTTCATCCAGCCGGCATTCATCATGTATTTTATATAAAGTTCACGGGGGCGCACGGCTGTGTGTTCATGCAGGAGCAATGAGGGAACCAGGCAGGAATTATCCATCACTTCCAGCACAATGGATGGATTCGTGTTGGTTTTTAAATGTCGGGACTCTCTTTAAAGAGTTCCTTTTAAATTCTCATGAAAGGAAAATTCACTTCGAGGAATTTGACTTTGATAATGAAAATTCAAATGAGCCTTTTCGATTAAAATATATGCTTTTAATTAAGCCCGTGCAGTAACGCTGTATTATCGCTTATTAAGTGGAATCATTTTGGAATAATACTGACACATCACACTGTTAATTTATGAAGTTGTGTGATTAAATTAACAAGAAGAAAATGTTTGAATCTTCGTTGTGGAAGGTTTAAATGAATGCGAAACAGCATATATCAAAGCTGCTGCTGTCCACCCATCAGTCCAGCCATCCTCTTGACTGCTTTTCAAATTCAGGGTCACAGGGAAGCTGGAGACCATCATAGTGCAAGAGGCTGGGTACACTCTAAACCATTCAAATATATTCTAAAGAGCTTGGAAAGAAAAGCGTCTGGACTTCTTTAAGTTGCTTGAAGACGTTTCACCTCTCATCCGAGAAGCTTCTTCAGTTCTAGGGTCAAATGGTGGAAAGTCCCAGATTTAAGTCCTAGGGGAGTGTCCCCCAAGAGGGTCATGAACCCCATTTTGATCCTCTACCTAATCACACGAGCCAAGGTGTGAAAACGGGTGTAGGTCACAATCAGCCAAGGTTTCGGGTGAGCTCATTGTGAAACCTAGCCTCACCCTATCATGAGATTTCCTGAACAGGGGGTTCATGACCCCCTTTTTGAGACACTCCCATAGGGCTTAAATCTGGGACTCTCCACCATTTGACCCTAGAACTGAAGAAGCTTCTCGGATGAGAGGTGAAACATCTTCAAGCAACTTAAAGAAGTCCAGACGCTTTTCTTTCCAAGCTCTTTAGACTACCATGACCTGGATGACTGAGAACCTTCCCAGATACATTCAAATATATTGTACAACAAAGAGCCACAGCATCAGATGCAAATAAATTTGATTTGCATATTAAAATCACACCTCATCTTGTACTTTTTGTTTCTTGTATTATGCTGGTGTGTTGTAGATTTTCTTTATTTGAGCTTGGATTCAGGAGACAAACAACCTTTTTAAGATTAGGCTAAAAACTTTCCTTTTCAATAAAAAAGGACCCTGAATCCTTCCTTAGTTACACTGCAATCGGGCTACGCTGCTGGCTTCCCACAATGCACTTAGTGTTTCTTCTTCCTCACCATGTGTTTATGCACCACTCTGCATTTAACCATTACTCATTACTACCCTCTGGCATCCTGTCTCCCTCCCCTCACCCCCGATGGTTGTGGCAGATGTCTGCCCCTCCCTGAGCCTGGTTCTGCTGGAGGTTTCTTCCTCTTAAAAGGGGAGTTTCTTCTTCCCACTGTCACCAAATGTAACCTGACTGTTGTGGTTTTCAGTGTTATATTGTATGGCCTTTACCTTATAATATAAAGTGCTTCGAGGCAACTGTTGTGATTCGGTGCTATATAAATAAAATTGAATTGAATAATTATGATGTGCGTCTTCTTCTCAGTTTGTTAGCAGCAATTATGTTTTCTTATTATTACTATTATTTTTATTGGCCATTGAACTTAATTCTGAAGTTAATTCAAGGAATGGCCTGATGTGCTGACCGTAATGCAATCCCATTATCATTTAGCCAGAAACATCCCAAAAAGTTGATTACTTTTCATCAATTGTTTAAAATTCCATACACAGCAGCTGCATCAGCACATCTTTTATACACCTAAAACTTTCCTATAATTTCAAAACTTCTATATTAACAAGCATAATTTATTTAAGCTGTCAAACTGTGTCTGTTCTTTGAATTGTTGCGGTAACAGACTCATAAATGACTAAACTTGTAATAAGAAGTCCACTAGGTTTACAAGAAACAGTGGATCGATTCCAATCCACACAGTCTTATCGCCACAGGCTAAAGATGGATAAAGGTTGGCAGCATCAGTGAGGGGGCAAATTTCTCCAGCTGACTGGACAGGTCGCACCCCCAGGCGTATGGCTGCGCTGAGCGGGGGGCTTTCCCCTCATACCCGAGAGGTTTGCTGGACAAGGATTTAGGGTGAAATATCGCGTTTGTTTATTATTTTTATCATTGTTTATGCATCAGAAGTTGTTCAATAAACCATATTTTTCAGCCACAGTGAAGTTAAGAAGAAAAACCACTTGTTCTTGATTGACCGATCACTACATCTCTGCATCTTTACCCGACTTTTTGCACACTGCGTCACAATTATTGTAAAATCCCATACATATCAGCAGCATACTTGATAATAACAACACCTTTTGTTTTGTTTTTGTGCATACATTTGGCATAGTGCCATTACAGGCACACTGGGACATAAGAATATTGACATATAAAAAATATTGTGTATTATATTTCGGTTAATATTCATTTAACTACTGAATAATTTGTTTAAAAAAACATAAAAAACATTTTTAACCGAGAAAAATGGTTAAAAAAATGACATTTTAAACCTGAAAGTTAGTTCATTATTTTACAATTATTCTTACATTTACTTAATGCAAAGTCAGTCTTCTTTTAGCTCTTATTTTGAAGGAGCACCATCAGGTAACTGTTAATGGACAGGTAGCTTAGCGAGAATTTATTCCAGTGCTATCACTGAAAACTAAAAAAAAGAAAGCCACAAAAATGCTGAGAATGAACCAAATTTCAACTACAACTCTCCACAACGGTACAGAGGACTTATAAATCTCTGTATAGTTGTGAAAAACTGCACAGTCAAGTAAATATTCTGTGAGCTCATCACTTTAAGTGTACACGTTTACGTTAAACATAGCTGATTTATGCACTGTTAACACAAAAATATTCATTACAGCTGCTTTATTCTTTATCAAACCATTATAGTCTTTTGAGAATCTGGACAAAAAGGCAGCATGGTTTATAGATGGAAATAAAGGCACCAGTAAATTAAACTGAACGTCAGCTTATAAATACTCTTTCCAGCAGGATGAAATTGAGAACGCTGGACACATGTGAGGACACTGTCCTGCAGCGATAACAGTCTTGCTGTTGCACTGCCTCTCCGCAGTCCCCAGCGATGAGTGATATGATGGAGTCTTTACCTGAGGCTATCTCTCCCCATGCACGACTAGTCGGAACTGAACTGCAAGGGCAATGAGGAGAGACGCCCCGTGGCTCCAAACAAAGGCAAAGGCTTCCAGCAGTAATCGGAAACTATCGTCTCTCCTCACGCTGCTTAAACCTGCAACCCCTGCTCAGTTATGATGACACTGCCATTTAATGTCCTGTTAACAAATATGCCCTGTATCAAAGGAAACTGGATTGATTTGAGGGGCAGCTCTGTCAACCGCTCCCCAAGGTCACTCTGCCAGCGTTTTGCAAAAAAAGGGAAAGAAAAATAGGGCAGGATGTAAGAGTTGAAGCATTAAAAATTGCTGAGGACTGGCCTGGAGTCTGTCCAAGACAAAGTTAGAAGTACTTCACAAATCAATGCCTGCTCTCTGCATCCCCCACGCTTCTTTTATGCTCTGAAATGACAGAATGTAGTGCAAGCATTCTTTTTTTGAAACATCTGGTGTCAATATTGGAGCTTAACTTCAAAGAAATTACTGATAGCATTCTGCTCCCTTCAGTCAGAGATCTAGCATCTATTTAAGGCTGTGTTCTGCAGCTTCGAGATATGAGGTTTAAGTGAAGGGTAAAGATGTCCAAAAGGGGCCAAAGATGGGATGGCTTCGAGTGGAAAATGTGTGTAGATAAGCAGACAAAAAAAGAACGCTGAAAAGAAAAATGGCATACCGACAGTTGCGACGGTGTCGTCCTTGCCCTGGGTGAAGACCACCACTCGCTGCCTCTTCGTGTTCTCCTTGGGGAGGTTTTGGGTTTTCTTTGCAATCTCTGCGATGTCGTCTGTCTGTGAAAAACACCAGACCACCGGGTGAGAATGTGTTGAGTCGAGTGAATGCAACATGAGGAGCAATTTCTGAAGAGTTAATCAAAGATCACGCGTGTGACTGAGAGAGGTCAGATTTTTCCAATCCAGGCAGACAGATCAAAGTGATAATGAAACCAGATGGGCTGTGAACCCATTTCGAAACAGATCAATAGGGACGCCCAATGAGGCTTCCACGCACTTACTGGAGAATTGCGAAAATATTAGAATGTCATATTCCCTAAGTGAGATGAAAATAAGCGTGTTAAGATATGCTGTTGTCAGATAAAGCTACTTCTGCAAGCTGAAGGGATAGGTGGTGCGTGTACTGTATCATTCTCTTCCTGAAACAGGCCATCTCTCCTCAGCATCTGCACTGAATGGATATTCTCGCCTGGAGACGACAGAACTCTCCAGAGTGCTTGCCTTTGATCATGAGAGGGATAAAAAAACCCACACCTGTCAGTGCTACTTTATTATTAACTCATCATGATGTACTATGAGCAGGTAGAACGTCTTTATCGCCGTCTCGCAGTGGGGTGGACTGCTTTTCTGTAATACAGCACACTGAGGAGCTAGCATTAGGGATACTAGATGCCTCTAGCATCTGTATCAAAGCGAACGCTTGAGCACCTTCAGGGGTGAGCAAATACTGTGATTATGGGAGTAATCAGAAAGATAGGCTCCAGCCCAGTACCACCAGGCTCACTGGCTCACTCAAACCAATGAGCTTTTTACACCTTTAAATGCTTCCCAAACGCCCTTTAATCAGGCCTGAGAGGTCCAGGGAGACCCAGGGCTGAGGAAAAATGGGTGTAACACTCTAAGTAAGTGCTAATGGTGAGGTTAATACAGAGGCCGTTAGCAGACGACGGCGAAAAAAAAGAGCAATTTGTCACTGTGACTGGATGTAACCACAAGCACTCCTCCAGACACTGAATGCAAAACCACACAAGGCTTCGGCACATTGTCACCCTTGGGTTTTATGTTCACTGACATAAAAAAAAAGGGGCTCCACTCAGCTTTTAGGAGCTAAAATGTTCTAAAGGCCAGAGGTGGTAGGGCACACAATAACACAAACACAAGTTTACAAAAAAAAGAAGAAAAGAAGTGCCACATGGCTCTGATGGCTGATTCAACAGGTGCTCTTCAGTAAAATGATATTTTAAGTTTACTTTTCAAGCAGTTCAGCAGGAAAAGAAACCTCGCACGACTCTTCATTAGGATCTGACAAAGACACAATCAGTCAGCCAACACCCATGACATGGTACGCAACCCATAGAAATAAAAGAAAATATCCAATCCATGTTGAAATAGTACAGGGACACAAAAAATCACAATAAGTGCTTTGCAAAATAAATAAATTAGTGCTTTACACTTTATTAGTGCTGGTTTGACCCCAGAAAAAGCCACCAAACCATCAAGAACTGCCTCAGGAAGGGCGTCCGACACATCTGCAGATCCAATATATGTAGAGCTACCTGTGTGAATGTGTGAATAATGGAGCAGCTGAAAGTAGCTTTAGTGTCAACAAATGTGTCAAATGGGAACCCAGCATATCTAATTTTATCACATCGAAAGCTATCGTTAAAGCTACGCTAAAGTGAACTAAATAAAACATCACCAAGTGCTAGTGTTTAAGTTTTCAAAGTATCTTCCAACTACTAGTCATAAAATAAACTACCAAAAAAAATTAAAAATGCAGAAAATCTACCTTGACTTGAAAGCTTACTGGCCTGCAGTGTTACAATCCACAATGTTTCTTGTTGAAGGAGGTTTTTTCAGTCTATCACCAGCTCCCATATCGATAACTATCACTTCTAGAGTGACCACTTTTATAGCAAAGCCACAAAGAGGGGGGTCAAGGGTGCGATCAGCTTCTTTAAACTCGCCCAGTAGCAGTGATGACGAACACGCCAGTCACTGCAGCTCAAGTTTGTGTCTTTTGGAAACAAACCACCAGATGACTAAAAGACAGGACAGGAAGCTGTGAGTCTCGCTACTGGTCCACTTTCGGACACGTGATTTAGAAATAATTTTCTAATTGAATGTTTACTTCCCTACACATTTTGAGATTTCATCCTTGCTCGCTTTAGTATAAAAAACTTTTGACGTGCTACAATTGGATCTGCTGGGTTACCTTTACACCAGGGGTCCCCAATCCCAGTCCACGAGGGCCGGTGTCCCTGCAGGTTTTAGATCTCACCTTGGGTCAACACACCTGAATCGCATAACTAGTTCATTACCAGGCCTCTGGAGAACTTCAAGACATGTTGAGAAGGTAATTTATCAATTTAAATCAGCTGTCATGGATCAAGGACACATCTAAAACCTGCAGGGACACCGGCCCTCGTCGACTGGGATTGGGGACCCCTGCTTTACACGTACAAGCACACTTTCTGCCTGGCAGAAACACTTACCTAACAAGCTCCCGGGGCAAAACGATACAGAAAAATAACGTTCAGCGCGAGCGCAGACAAATGACTTGACAAATGATATGGTCAATTTGGTTTACTACTGACAAATGGCAATATTTACAATTGTGAGGCAATTGATCAGACATAAATCAACAAACCGTGAAATATGAAAGCTCTACAAGGGTGTTAAATTGTGTTTCTGTGTTGAAGCCAGTGAGAAACTGATCGTTTCCACTGCATGCTGCTTGAGAAACACTGCGAGGGAGAGATTCAATTAGAGCTGTGATGCTGAGTTCTTTGAGCATTTAAAGGAAACAGATCACAATCAGGCGACTGTGTTCAGATCTGCTGATTGCTGTTTTGGAGAGGAAAGCTTTTTATCTTGTGTTTAAGCTGAAGAAGGGCTGCTGTCATTTTTGTTAGTCATCCATAATGTGATGATAACAGTGTTTCGGGATACACTCAAAGTACATCATGCGGCGCTTTAGGGTCATAGAATCCAATTATAGTTCCCTCAAAAGTGCCGACCTTCCCCAATTAACCCGGACTTTTCATATGTTTCGTTTCAGACAGCAAGTCTAACTTTTTGTCTTCTTTTGAGTCGGCAAATGTTAAAGAACAAATGTTTTTGGCTATAAGACTAAAATAAAAAACTACAAATGATAGAATATAATAATAAAATAATTGCAAGGTAAAAATGATTGTTTGAATATTGATGTTTTCAAGTAGACCTACTCTGCTTTGAACACAAGCCAACTTTATTTTACTTTTTAAAGCAATTCAAACCATTAGAATACGGTTAACAGGTGGTTTTCTATGGCATCAGAGGCTGCCACTGAACTATGAATCGAACAAATGCCTTCTGCTGCTAAAGGCAATCGGATAAGGCTGAAAGCTCTTCAAAATTTCTGGTAAGTGGATCTTGTAAGACTTGTAAGACTTTTTAAATCTAATTACTTGTGGAAGCTTATAAATGAGTCGTAAAATTAATTTATTTAATTAATATATGACATTTTAAATTATAGAGACCAGAAAAACCTAAAAAAGTAAATAAATAAATACAGTAAGTAGTTTAAAGCATAAGTATCATGGTATTAAATATATAAAACGAGACTTAAATTATATTTCCGTACTTTAATACAATATTTGTTCATAACCTATATGCATAGTTTGAATAATGAGTATAAATGTATAGAGTAATGTAAAATGCAAACAAAAAATAATAAGATTATTAATAGTTTTTTTTATTAGCATTTAGTTTAGTTTTTTTTTTTATAATAGAGTAGAGTAGAGTAGCCATTTATTGTCATTGTACATGTACAACGAAACTGTGAAAATTTTGGAGTTTTTCTAAAATTTTTGGGCTGTTTTTGACCTCTATATATTATGTAAAGATGACAAAACATATCCATACGAACTCATACAGGTGTACTGTGTATTTGCAAACAAACAAATTTCCTCCGCTAACACTGCCGTAACAATTTATCCCTCATCTCCGGGTTGAATCAAAGTTTTACAGGCTAAAACTGTGCATATTCCTATTTTTGAGGACTTGCCAGGGTATGACTGGTCTACGGGAGCCGGCCTGTACCAGTAAAGTTTAAAACTGTCACCAGTAAGTGACGAGAGGAGAAAAAAAAAAAAGCGGTGAAGAAAACATCTTTGAACCACAGCCATCTAGAAATGCGCCAGGTACAGTACACACCACTGATGTTATCTGAGAAATCACATTCATCCAATGCAATTTCGCAGAGTGTTCTGCCAAATCAGGTTGACACGGAAAATGTCAAAGAATTGTAACTACTAGGAGAGTCTTCACTTTGCCCTTTGTGGGGTTTTTTTTCCATGTGAGGCCCCTCCATTACTAACACCTCCCCAATTCCACCACCCCCCTACAGCACCACCACCTCCGCCTTCATCCCTTCTCCTCTCTTAAACCTGTCACTGCCATCAGGATTGCATTTCTATTCCAGTCACGTTGATCACACCGTTAGTGATTCTGGATGACAATTACTCACACAGAGCAGAGACATATTCAAAGCAGCGCTACCTCTGAAAGAGAGAAGGCACTTAAAATACCTGAGCCCATGTGAAGGGAAGAAAAAAAAAGCCTCACATATCGGCTATTTGTGTTTTGATTTTTGCATTTAAATAGCAATGGAAGGAATATGCAAAAACACGAGGAAAAAATAGACTAAGGGAACGTTCACTTTACACTTAAGAGGCAGCCCCACGTTAAAACACACTGTGCTTTCTGTAATCTTCATTTCCATAATCCAAAATCACAGGTGGCTGTAATTTGGTTATTAAAAGACGACGGTGCGCGCTCAGTGTAGTGTAATGCTATGGCAGTGAAGAGGAGACATACAGTATGCGATCCCTGAGTGCAATGAAGATAATGAGGAGGCTTTTTAACCAGGCAACCTGATGAGCCCCACGCCTGCAGAGAAAAGCTTGAAACCATGCCCAACTTCTCAGCTTCCCAAGAGGCTTTTCAAAATTCAATAAATAACATCTGTAGGCGATGTTGGGTGCAGACCTAGCAGAGTGCGTCATAACAGAGAGCTGGCTGAACAAAGAAACCATGACGACTGCCAGGTTTCCATAGCAACTGCTGCAAGGCCTGGAGAGTATAATAGCACATCAATCACTGTCCAAAAAGAACTTCATTATCAGCAAAAATAAACCTTTAGGATCTTTTTAGTGTGCAATTGCTGGTCAACTCACCTCAAAGCCCAGCTCTTTGGCAAACGTGGCCGCCTCCTGGAAAAGATAAGACACAGACAAATGAGCAGTTAATTACAGAGTCACAAACAGAGCACAGTGTCACACACCAGACGTGAAGTAAAGACATCTCGCTTCCCTCCGCTCCTCGCATGTCTGGCCATTTTCACTTGAGAATAAGTAACCTGAGTTAGTGTTGTTCTGCCAACTCCTGATTTAATAGGCGTGCAGCCCACCCATTTAAACTACAGCCTGACATCATCTCATCTTACCAGAGCAGCGTGAGATAACACCCCATCAGCCTCCAGCCTTGAAACCACCACTGAAACCATGAATATGTGCTAGTGTGTGGGAATCCCCAACACTGCAGGCATTCAGCGCCCACTTTATGTTGCTTTAGTCTCCTAACAGGTGCACTTAAACGTTTATGCAGGCTGTAGCGAGTTAATCGCGAAAACCGCTCACTGACGCTGATCTTTTAGGCGTTTCATAGTTTAATGTAGTCTCCCAGTGGTCGCAGGTACAAGCTGGTGTTAGTAAAAAAAATATCTAAAAATAATACACTTATAGCATTACAGGGCTCACAGAAACTATGTACATTTAAAGTTTACTTCTATAACAAAGTATATTTAACAGCTAAATACACTGTAAAAAAAAACATTTTAATGCATTCTCTGTAAAATTACAAATCTAAAAATATATTTCAATTTAATACACAAAACAATTAAAACCAATGGAAAAATATATACGGGAACAACTTCAAAGTAAAACCTTTTAAGTATCTAAATAATGTTTTATATTATATAAAAGAGATAAACCACCAACTGAATGCCAACCGAACCATATCTGAAATGGGCATCGGCTGGAAAATGAAAATATACATTAAAAAAACCCCAAAAAATTAACCAATAAATGATGCATTTAAATACACTCAGAAAAGCAGTACTAACTACTGCTATAATTGATTCGTCATATTGTGCAGTCGTTAATGTAAAAAAACAATGAAGCTGTCTTCCAAGAACATGAACATTATCCTCAGTGTGGTAAGCTGTGATGTACAACATGTGAGTAATAAATAGGCCGTGTTACGATCCTCTAACTGATGACAGAAGCCGTTGCCTGTCAGCTCCGAACGATGTCACAAATTGTGACAGACAACCTCCTGCACTAAATTCACTTCTGACCCCAGACAGGATAATAAGTTGATGATATGATTCTAAATAATCCAATTATCTGCAGGAGGAGGGTGTGTATGGGAGGGGGTGTGGTGTTTGTGTGACCTTGGGGAGAGGTTGACAACCTGGTCCTCAAACAGAAGGGGAGGAGATGACATGGAACAATAAGGTTACTGGTCCCTGGAGGAAAGCCTCATGGCTCCCTGGCTTGGATCAACATCACAGCACCAGCAATATGTCAATTCATCACCCCACCCTGCGCCCCTCACACACACAGGCTAGACAATTAGCTGCTGTAGTCGAGAAGCAGTTCTGTAATCAGCAGAAGGTAGTGTTCTCTTTTAACCTCTCTTTGCCTTTTCAATCTATCGAGGGCTTGGGTCTCACATTTATTTTCCTTTATTTACAACCACATATTGACTTTTCTCCTCAGGAACGCTCCATCACCAACTAGCACGAGGCATCGCGCAGGGACAAGAGCAGCCTGGAAAAATGTCTTGTCAAAACAGCAATATTTCATATCAAAGCATTTAAGAGACACACGAGTGAAGGCTGGAATAACTATAGTGCTGCCGAGCAGTGCATGGCTCTGCCTCTCTCTCTCTCTCTAGTTAGCAGCTATAATATTTGTGAGAAAAGCCTATCGAGAGAGTGTGGGTGTAAGAAGAACAGATAATTGAAGCAATGTCTATGAGCCACATGTGTACAGTGTAATCCCTTTTAGGAATTTATTAATTTCTAGTTGTTATGAATGCCAGCATCAAAAATATGTTGCGCTGTAAAGCTCGGCTAAAACTAATATACTGCTATGATAAATATTGCATGGCGGTAAATATGCAATTACCGGGACTACCCATACAGCCAATAAAACTGGAGCGATGGGCAATTAAAGCCACTGTTCCTTAAGGAGCTTATAGCGTTAATATTCAAAAATCTTATGTTTCAGGCTGCGCGTGTTGACATGTGCTGTTTTGGGATGTTGTGGTAGACGGTTTTTAAAATGACGGCCCATGTGCTTCTACAGCTGTTGCAGCAATGACAAGTGCTTGGAGTGACATCTGGGCGAAATCCTCTCGTGCTCAAAAGAAAGGAGGGGGAAAAGAAAAAGCATCTCGTTTGTTCGGAGATTGCTGTGATTGCACGCTCGCCTTTCATGATCTCCTTCGAGTCCGATTCCAAAAAAGAGAGACAGAGAGAGAGGACTCTTGCAGATCTCAGGGCTTGTATGTTCTCCTCCTTCTCCTCTTCGGGCAAACAAGGTAAAAGATAACAAAGCAGCAGAGTGCATGAGCCCTCTGCAGCCATAGTTAGTATAAAGCTATCAGAATGTGTGAGATGTTGCTGCTGTCAGAGGCTTAAACAGTCAAAGGGATATTTTTAGAGAGCTTAAGCTAATAATCCAGAGCCCCGTCGGGGGGTGGGGGTGGGGGGTGGCGGGAGTCTACAATTTCTTTGCCAAGCAAAATGAAAAAGGAAATACACACTTCATGCAAAGGGCAGTTTTCAAAGTTTAACACTTTGTTTTCTATGAAGTGACAGGAGCCTAGCGGGCCTTAAACAGTCAGAGCAGAAGCTGTATGTTGCATATTTTCTGTGAAGTTATTTATATCGTATAGACATTTTCCCCCCTCCCTCCTTTTAATGAAGTTAAACTGCTGATTTTGCATTCAATCTGAGAAACCTGCAGTCAACTGCAATTTCTTTTGTCGCCTGGGGGAAGTGAACAAGCTATGAACATATGACTACAAACAATCTTGTTAGCAAAAAAGTAAGTTATTTACATAGCCCATAGACAGAGGACAATTTCCAGTATTTGGAATCATATATCGGCCACAAGAATGTAATCCTCTGCTTTTAGCTCAGTTTTGGCCTCTACCAGCTTATTGTAGAAATGTCTGGCTCTTGGGATGCTACATTAATTTAACGAAATAGTTGCAAACATTGTTGTCTGTTGCTGTAAATAGGCTCTGGTGTTATTTTTTTCAGTTGTGGAGCAACGTGTAAAACGTGTAGGTTTGGGTAGATGGTTGGGGAACAAAGATAAAAAGTGAAAAAAAAAGTTCTGAAGGAAACTGCAAAGTTGAATAATAATTTTCCATTTGTTCACCATTATGAATGAAACCTAAGACTTTATTCTTTCTTTATTCCGTTAGAGTTTCCTGATCAATTTTACCTTTTTGGGGAAAAAAAGAGGCCTACACAAGCTTTCAGAATCACCACAGTCATCTTTTTTTTCTCTGAATAGAACAAAAAAAACTTTTATAAGTGTATTTATTTTTTTGAAGATTTCTATTTATTTAAAGTTCCTTTTAGTAATGTACACGTCAATAAAAAACCTGGGGGCAAAACAAATTCCACTATGTAATTTCCCTCCTCCAGTTTATGGATCAAATATGGAATTAATCACGTTTTCTGTATTTGTGTCTTTTTGATATGTGTGCGAATGTAACTGATACATATTTCTCTTTTTCTACTCAGTCCATATCTTAATATAAATGTTGTATACAGTATGGTTTATGATGATCCTGATGAAAGCCAAGTTTGTTCACTCACCAAACACTTTATTATGCACACCTTAACAATACCGCATCAATTTTTCAGATGAACTGGTGCTAAAAAGATGCTCTGAGATTTTGGTCAGTATTGACATGGTAGCAACACACAGTTGCTGCAGATCCACGATGCCAATCTCTTATTTCACCACAACCAAGAGGTGCTCTATTAGGTTGATATCCAGTGAATGTGGAGGCCACTTGAGTACAAAGAACGTATCATCTTCAAGAAATCAGTTTGAGATGATCTGAGCTTTGTGACATGGAAGCAGCCATCAGTAGGTGGATACACTGTGTTCATACAGATGGACATGGTCAGCAACATACTCTTTAAACTGTGCCTACTTTGTACTAATGGGTTCTAACTGAGCCAAGAAAACATCCCCTACATCTTTACACCACCATCTACCTAAACTGTTGATACAAGCTAGAATGGATCCATCCTTTAATGTTGTTTATACCAATTTCTGACCCTACCAACTCAAACTGGGGCTTGTCAGACCAAGCAATGTTACTATTTGCAAATAATTCCCTGTTCCCAGCAAATACGAGATAAACCCATCATGGTCTTCTGCTGCTTTAGCCCATCAGCTTCAAGGATTGACATGAGATGCTCAGAGATGCTCTTCTGCATGCCCTGGCTGTAACAAGTATTAGCTTGAGTTGCTGTTGCCTTCTTATCAGCTCACTGCGCGTCTGGATATTTTTCTTTGATCATCATAAAGACATTTTCACCCAAAGAACTTTTGCTCCCTGGATATTTTCTCTTTTTCAGATGATTCTCTTTAAGAATGGATGTGTGGAAAAAATGATTTGCATTAACCAGCAGTTGTAACTAATAAAGTGGCAGTTAAGCGTGTATACTACAGGTGTTGCTAGACCTCATAATGAATTTGATTCCAAAAGATTGGACAATTTGGAACCGGTTCTCAATTCCTATCCTATCCAAAGCATTTAATGCATTGCCAGTTAAAGTACCACTACATATAAGGACACCCAAGAGAAAAGAAATTAATAAAACTGTCTGAGTCGTTAGCTTCCAGGATAAAATATTCCCAGTAGGAAAAAAAACCCCAAACAAAACAAAGCAAGTAGTGAGGTTTTTTTCTCCTCTGTGTAACAAGTTGTCGAGCATATGTCACAGCAGGAGTGCGTCAGGGAAAAAAAAAATCCAATTTCAGTGTTTTAAAGAATCTAAATCAAAGAGCAAACCTCAGTGCTAAGGTTAATAAAAGTTGATAAGCTGAAAAGCGAACTCCCCCAGGCTATTCAGAAAATAAGCATTTATTTGACCGTTAGCCCAAGCGATGCAGAGGCAGAAATTGAATTGTATTTGACGTTGTGGTTTTTTATTCCTGGGTGCAGCCCTGACAAGTTTTTCACACCAAAACCTCTGTTTTCTTCTTCCTCTATATAGCGGCTCATTTCAAATACCTTAAGGTTTTAAGGAACCATAAAGAAGACAACAGTTTTCTATATGTAGAATACATTTCACACTACAGGAGAAGAAATGATCACGCCTGTAATGATATTTGGAAATGACTGATCTTTAGAAACCATTTAAAATAAAGTGAGCATGACTGGGTTATAACACGTCAAATAATTCAGCCACTTATCACTACTTACAGATATAAGTATATGTATATAACAATGGCATATGGCGTGTTTTTGTCATTCCCTACATGTCAGCGTAAGACATCACTCAGGCGAGTCAGACAGCTTTCATAAATGCCCAGTACAAACAACATCTGGCATTCAACTCAAGTGTTTCCAGTCAGATTACTAGAGTATACATTACAGGGCAGTGGGTGGGCGGGTGGGGCGGGGGCGGGGGGGGGGGGGGGGGGGGGGTTGGAGACTGAATAACTAATCAAGACGATGACATCAGAGGGGAGCATCAGTGTCCTTGACGTGGCCTCGGGGTCACAAACATATCTCCTCCTGGATGTCAGGATGTCAGCCCTCAGCACGAGTCCAGGTGCTGCCGAACAGGAAGCTGCCACCTCAAAGATATGCGGGCGGATAACAACCACAGGTGATTATTAAAACGATCATGCAAGCTGATAGCAACTCACTCACGCTGGATGGAAAGAAGGCAGCGCCCTGCTACTGTGCGGGACAGATTAGGATGAATAAATCACCTGTACCGAGCCCTCCTGAAGCTCCCAGGAGAATGCAGCAATTCTGCTCAAGCATGACATGCCACAAACATGGGGGTAAACACACGCAGGAACAACACACTCCAGAAAGCCTGGAGTCGCTTTTACTGCCTCTGGGAATTTACTCAACAGCAGCTGATGGTATTTCACTTCAAGTTTTACTGAGCCATTAAGTGGCATGTTTCATCTTCGCCTTGATATTTTTGTACATTCAAGTGCAATCGCTCAGATTTTAATCTGCAAGTCAGTGTATGTTTATAGATAAACTTACGTCAACCGCTTTAATCAAATCCACAGAAGAGCTTTCTCAAACTCTGAAATGTGTTTGAGTCACGCCTCATTTCTTTATGTTTTGCTAGCAAAATTGGAAATAGGTACAGTGATTCATTGAAACATGTAGAAACATCATGGAAAGACACTATAAGAGGCAATATTCAGTCAATATTTGGTAAGACCACATTTCCTCTTCAGCACAGCCTGAACTCTCTTAGGCAAGCTTTCTGGTAAATTCTTTTAAGTAGCCTTAAGGAATAGTTCTCCAGGCTTCCAGAAGGACATTCAAAGCTCTTCTTTGGATGTTGGCTGCCTTTTGTTCCGTTCTCTGTCAAAATGATCCCACGCTGCTTCAATAATGTTGAAGTCTGGGCCTGGGGAGGTCGGGAATGAAGCCATTTCCAAAAGATTTTTTTTTTTTATGGTGGATCAAAATTAGACGGTACTTTTCTGCATTCCTAATTTCATCAGTTTTGACAAGATCTCCAACACCGCTGCATGAACTGCAGCACAAAACCATGACTGAACCTCCACCGTGCTTTACAGATGGCTGTACACATTCACTGTTGTACGTCTCTCCTGACCTCAAACTATCAATTTGGAAATCATCACTCCTTCAGACTTGTTACCACTAACTTTCAGTCCAGGTCTTATATAATTTTTATAACTCAACCCTTCCTTAAAAATGGCTTCTTGACAGCCACCCTTCCACTGAGACCACTTCTGATGACGTTTTACTGAACAGTAGATGGATTAACTGAACTTTGATGGAGATTTTGTTTATCTGCTGCAGTACAGATATATAGTATAGATAGTTTTTAGACCTGACACATCTACTTGTCCAGTTTCCTAAAACTTTTAAAGATATGCTCCTCACCATGACGAGATATGCCAAGTTTTCCGCTAACAGCTCTTTGGGAATCACCTTGTTGGTGTAAAAATGCTATTTTATGCCTGTTAAACTGCATTATCTCATAACTTCGACTAAAGAAATGGGAACAACTCGTGTATTTTTGCTACAGCCTGCTTGTAACAAGGTCCCTAAAATTTTAAAAGTGGTTCTCCCATTGAGTTAGGTGCCTTTTTATGCTTGAATGAATTCATAGAACCAAAAAAAAGACATTCCACTGAAAACGTTTAGCTACAAGGACTGAAATGAAAAGGAGTGAAAAAGTAGCCAATGTCCACATAAAAACTTTGAACTTCAGAAAACCTTGGCAATTATTGCTCAAGACCTCTTAAAATTTACAAGATAGTCTGTCTCCTTGGAAGGGAAATAGAAAGAAACTCTAATAAAGATGCTAGGTTATAAAATTCCTACACTGTACATGTCATGCCATTGTGCTTTGGGTGTGTCTAAAGAGAATGTTTCTCATTGTGTAAATATTGCTCAGTCATGGTAAAAAAAAAAGTTATCAGAAAGAAATGCTATAAACCAGACCCTCCAAGTCTTAAACAATGGATGGACATTGTGGGGGAAAGGATGATACACACATATATATATATATATATATATATATATATATATATATATATATATATATATATATATATACATATACATATATATATACATATACATACATATATACATACATATACATACACACACATATATATATATATACACACACATATATATATATACACACACATATATATATATACACACACATATATATATATATATATATATATATATATACACATACATATACACACACACATATATATATGGCTTAACACTTGCACATTATTTCATCACCTAAAACTGTTTTCTATTATCTTTGTTTTTTACATATCTTGAAGGACAGTTGTTAAAAAACATGACTCACAGAAACACCTGTCAAAACTGTTATTTTTTTTTTTTTTTTAAAACAACCTTTTTCCCATCTGCTGTCTACAAGATTATCTATGGTATGAAGACAGCTAAGTCTCAAATAAACATATGCACCACAGCACCTTATGCTTTTTTTTATTGACAAATTTGGCCAAACTGACAAAGACTAGATTTGATTTTTTCCAAGTTTAGCTGATTTTTTACTCCTTGTTTTACTTTACACTGGTGTAATACATATTTTTCTAAAAAAAATATTGTGAAATATGTCTCTCAACAGGTTATGTTGTTTTCTGAGATTTTGCTGGTGTACCCATCAACATAGGTTGGAGTCGGGCAACCGTGCTTAGAAATTTGACTTCTTTTTCTTTCTGGTTTTTGGAAATTAAGCTGACAAAGTTCTGCTAAAGAACAATACAGGGTAAAATTATCATCACTGGTGGCACGATAATAAGCCAATTTATCTGACATTTCTTGCGAATAAAATAGCCTGAATAAAGGAAATAACCAAAAATCATTGAGCTGAGTTTTTTTTTTTTAAACCTAAAAGCAAGTGCATGGTTAGACTGAAGCTTTCATGTGTCCAATTTCAGCAGTGCCCTCGCCTGTCAGTGCATTATACACCTCTAGCAACAGCATCTGCTCCCATCTTTCTTGGTCTACCTACAAGGGCAGGAGAGCGGTAGTAAGCCTATGGGGATGGAAACAGCACCTACAGCACAGGTCCAAAGGTTAAACAATCAGAAACATGTGCACTACATAAATATCTTCTCTGATAGCAATCACAGCAGGGAAAGCAGGGTTTGCATAAGGACATAGGATGTAACCTTAGATAGAGCAGGAGGGACCAGATGGGCATTCAGTGCATCTGCTGGGGCTAATGGAAGCAGTGGCAGCAGCAGTGGTAGCTTTGTGCTGGGGGGAGTTAGTTATCAGCCTGATGGCCTTATCAGCGCTGAGGGCCTCTATCACACATCTCACCTCTGGACTCAAACAAGGGGTCAGTACACAACGTCAGACTACCAGAAACTGGTTATCTCTCGAGGAAGTGGATGAAGAAAAAACAGTGGATGAAGTGTTTTAGCTCAGAAAGAGCAGCTATTAAACAACTTTTTTGGTCCTTGTGAGTCTCAAAGAACTCAAATTACAGCACGATTTTTTTCTGTCCTCTTTTTGGTTTTTTTTCTCTTTGCTGGACCATAGGTTGTCTTGATACTGATCTCTCTGCCTCCTCTAGCTTTCTCTAGCGAATTATTCCAGATGTTTTGGATCTGTATCTTTTTGCTCCATAATTTTTAGTGTGTTTTGCTGTCTTGCTCTCTCCTCTGCATTCATGTATATCCTATATTAGTGTTGCCTCATATTTTTTCTTTGTCCTTGCAGGCCTCTATACTGGGGAAGATGCTGTTTTTCTTTGGTTCTGCTTCTCTGATAATGCTAAAACTCATAGATCACCATATTCTTCTACATCTGTCCATACTTCTGGTATGCTCATCACTGGTCCCTACTGTAAATTTAATATGGTGCTCTAAACTTTACATATTTCTACACTAACTTTGTAATACTGTGCTATGTAAAAAAAATATATATATATTTTAAATAAATAAAGATTCATCTCCGTGCTTACAACGATCTTGGCTCAATAGATATGACGTCTCTTTGACTCTAAAGGTGAGCCAGCAAATTAAATCAGCACCTCCATTCTTGCCTTTATAATGTGAAATCTGCTAACCCAACTCGCTTTTGTCTTCCTAAGTGAAGTTTTTCTTTTGCTCCAGTAACTTTTATTGGTGTACGTTTGTTTGCTCAAGGTCCACTTGATTGAATTTTTCAGGACTTGCAATTTGCACTGCGTATGAAACGGTAATCCGTTTCATACGCATATAAAAGCAACCGAATTTCAATCTTGATTCCTGTTCTTTGGGCACCTTTTTCAGGGTCAATACATCAATTTATCTTACAATTTAAGCGATAGAAATAATATGCCTGGGCGAAACTGCGAGTTAGGAATTGTTTAGCATTCGTGGAGTTTAAGTTCCCTCTAATTAAATACCTGCTGCCGAAGGCCTTGAAAGCCTATTTTTTTAATCAGTGATGTGATTCTACATGAAGACATAATAATGCTGTTCATTTCATGAGATATTAAGGTATTTGTGCTTTACCTTCGTGCCTCTGCTTTATTATTCCAACTTAAAAGAGAACGTGTGTGAGATTTGTTTTTATGTGGCAAGAATGTAACAACATAAGAATCTGATGAAAACACACTTGCGTATTTCTTGGAAATATGACTTGGTTGCCTACTGAATTCTACTGAATAGATTTTTCTTTGACTTTCTTTATTGTTTACATCTGCTTTATAAAAAAAACGGAACTTGTGCAAAATGTAAATACAAACCTTACATTTAACTGACAGCAATACAAAGATAACACCAAATGATTTTACTATTTCTTCTTTTCATAATTCAGAAGGAAGTTTAGTTTAACACCTGAACCGTCTCGCTCGTCTCACCCCAACTGAGCCTGGTTCTGCCAGAGGTTTCTTCCTCTTAAAAGGGAGTTTTTCCTTCCCACTGTTGCCAAGTCCTTAATCATAGGGGATCATCTGATTGTTGGGGTTTTCTCTGTATTATTGCAGGGTCTTTACTTAACAATATAAAGTGCCTTGAGGTCACTGACTGGCACTACATTAATAAAACTGCAAAATTACCTAAGATGTCATTTAGACTTGTCTTGACTAACTGGACCTGGTCCTGAGAGTCTTCAGTAACATGAAATTATACCTGAAATCTGCTATGATAGACCTGACGCTTGACTTGGACTAAATCTGTCTTGGTATTAATTCTCAGTAAGGTTCTGCAATCAACTGGTGCAGCATAAACTCTAGCTTGATTTGGACTTTTGTCTTGCTGAAATAACCAAAGATGTCATCTGAATGGTTACAAATGTTGCTCAAAAACCTCAAAACCTACTTCTTGGTCCCTGCTAACTGCTTTTATTATGTTGGAAATTTGCTATCATGATTGTGCAACCCAGTATGGTTATCCTGGTGTTTTTCCTCTTGCATATTTCATAGTTTTGCCGCTGTCTTATTCTGTGGAAATTTCACTTCAAATAATGACCTTTGAATGGTGGTTATGTTGAATGGTGATTTTTCTGTCTGGATAAATGACTTTTTGTTGAAATGTGTTTTAGGAAAAACTTTTGATGAGGTTGAGACCAACTTCCTTTCAGTCCATCAATTTTTCGCAGCTTATTATCCAGTAAATTCAACAGACATTTGGTTGCAGGCGGTGCAGACAAAGGTCAAGAAAGCAAACAGCTTTTTTTTCCCCCTGCAGTGAGCTGTTGAGAACAGTGACCATACCCTCCTGTGTATAATAAACATGCGAGCATTTGGCCTGCTCTATTTACCTCCTAATGAGAAACAAAGATCTGCTCTTGAGGGACTTGCATGCCTCAGACAATGAAAAACCCAGGGAGGAAAAAAACCTCTCAAAATAATTCAAACCATTTGTGCGCACAGGGGACATGAGATCTTTGAATAAACTCGCCATAGAAAAACTGAGACGATATTCAATATGGTATCTGTCAATGTGGCCATATTCCAGATCAAAATCTGCACGGCAGGCAGGGCCCCCTTCAACAATAAGGCTACATGTATGCACAGATCCCATGCGATACGTGTTGCATGGAAAGCAAATGAACCACATGGCTCATCTAGAAGGAAATACTTTGCACGTTGCATGACGACTGTAAATTAGAGAAAACAATCCTTTCAATCACTTCAAGTGGAAACAAATGGACGCTTTCGTTTCTAAAATAAGCTCACAGGTTCATTGTCCATGGAACAACTAATTAATTTGGTAGTACGGGTGAGTAGATTACGCTTGTTGATTCTGCCTTTGTCAGTTTCTTATCCAGAGAATAGGGGAGTCCTCCAAACGACACTGGAAACCATGACAGTATAGTCTGGACTGTGGGAATACAATCATGAGTAGACAAAGGCAAGTCCTCCCGCCAACTCTGTGTGGATAAGAGGATTGGAGATGGCGGGGAGGGGGGGCGAAGCAACCAGCCAAACTCCAAGCAGCAGTGATATGGGAGGAGGACGGGCATCGGGATTGTAAGGGCATCTGGGAAGCCCGCCGGTGTTCAAAGTTCTGTGAGTCGCTCTAGCAACAAGCTGATATCCTGCACTCTCTCCTGCTGCGACAGAAATATACTCACCTCAGCACTAGCAGTACGTGGGCACTATTGATCTGCTCCCAGTGCAATATCTCCTCTTACATCCATAATTATTCTCCTTCAGAGAACTCCAATGTGTGCCCTGGCTGCCCGACTGGCTGGCTGGCAGGCTTTCTATCTGCCCCCTTGTTAAAGATGCTCTATGGTCTCACATTTCACATTGCACTGCCAACGACCCCCCTCTTAACCCCGGCATTTTCAAATATTTCATGGTTCAGTCCCAGGGTTGGGGAAGGCGGCTACGGCACGGCACAATTACAGTGGTTAGTCGGACTCCTCTGGTGGAGCCATGCTGGCTCCTAAAGTACCATGACTCGCAAACAGACAGCCAGGAAAAACAGAGGAATGTCAGTGAGACCATTCTTCTTCTTCTCCTGCGCCGAATGGCTCTCTCTGCCTGCGCACACACAGGACGACTGATGGCTTAACAGCAGCAACACTTTCTGTGATTAAGTAAAGTAGTTCCCAACCTCTTCGTCTTGCAAATGAAAAGTTTGTTCGCAAACAATAAGACACCTTTGCTCTTGGTTTTCAACTTCACCCTCAGTGCATAAATATTTGTGAATAACTGACATTAGCGATTCATTCTGCTCACTTTGCAATCAAATGGGTTTTTATATCTAATGGATAAACATCTGAAATGCTCATCAGTTCATTTTTTCGTGCTTTCATGCTGTTGAACTGGATGACTGTATTCAGGCAGATTGCCTAATGATGATCTAATCCAGAGGTTCCCGGTGTAAAGTTGGCTATACACCTCATGCACGCCTTTGCTGCAGTGTTTGTTATACCACTGAGATTTAAGCTCCAGTTATACTTTTGGCATTTACTTTCGGGCTATTCCATTCAGGGTTTTTTTAACTTCCTTTTTTCCCCTTTTTTATTTCGTTCCGTTTATCCCAGAGGACGGTGGATCAATATGATGTAAAATTCCAAAAAAATAGAGCCATGCTTGAATTATTTATGTAGTTAGAGACACTTTTACAGAGGTGGAAGTCAACTTTGCAGTTTTTAACAATCTACATTATAAGATGCAGATAGAGGTTTTAGGGTCTGATTACAAACGTATGCCTAACCTTTAAGCCTGTGCACTTGGTCAAGGTTATTATCAGTTTGTTGCATGTAACAGGGAGTTTTGTCATGATCCCTGGTTTTGTGTTACAGTCTTGTTTAGTGACCTTTTTGTAAATCTTTAATTTTTGTTATAGGTCAGTCTTAGTTTCAGGAGTGTTTCTCCCTCAGTGTTTCCCGTCTTGAAAGCATCATTTGGTCCTCCTGTTTCAGCTCTCTTATGTTAAGTTAATTTATGTTTCTGCATTTTTCCAATTAGTTTTGGTTCTTAGTTCCTGTTTTATTTTGACAGTTTCTTGTCGCAAGTGTCTTGTTTCTAGTTTTACTTCCCCCATCTGCTTGACTGGCTTTGATTATTGTCACCTGTGTCGCGTTACGCTACTGTGTCCACATCTCCTAATTGCTCTCATGTGTATAAATAGTGCTGTCTTCCCCGCTGTCTCATCTTCTTTTAACCTCACTCCTTCTACTTATTCTCTTATTTTGGACTTTTCATCATCTGACACATAATGTCAACTTTTATTCAGTCAGTCTCTTGTGTCTACATTTGGGTCCTTATCTAGCAATTCATGACATTTCAAAAAAAATGAAACATATCCACACACTTTTACATCTGGAGACTATCCCAGAGGACGAGAGACAGGTTACACCCTGGACTCCAGAGAACACAAAGATTCTCCATTTTTGATGACATCCACAGCGATAATTGATCGAAAATCACCAGTTAACCTAACATGCATGTCTTTGGATGAGTTTTATTTATCCTTTTGCTGTAAAACTAATTCGTGTGGGGATTTGTGCCCTCTCAAGGCCATCAGTAGTTTAATCTGACAGAAAAAAGTTTGTGTCGATGGCCTCAGAATGAGAATGTCAAATTTCACCCAATTTAACAACAAAAATGAACACATACTTAAAAAAAATAAATACATTTCAGCTTCCACAAAGAAATAAATCTTGTGTATAAATATTTTTTTACTTTGTCATTTTTCGTTTTTCCCCAATAGCTGGATATTGCACAAAATAAATGATTTTTGAACAGTGGAAGCTTAAACTTTAAAATAAATAAAACCTCTCAAAATATGTGAAAAGATTTTTTTTCATCCATATCTGAAGCTACATTCGATATGAAAAAAAGTCAAGGATGTAGGTAGCTCATGCACGAAGCACACATCTGGCTCCATAAGCAAAATACTGTGGCTGTAATTTCATGACTGAACTTCCAATAGGTCCAAAATTTGGTATGTGATATATATATATAAATATATATAATTTTTTTTTTTAATTAAACAAAAGATCTACTTTAATCCGCTGTCAGTGTGAAATGAACATCTAGCATTTATGTAACCTGATGAAACATGAGACTCAGGAGGAAATGACTGATGCAATTAAAGCAAAGTACACATGACAATTAAGGAAATTCAACAGTGCCAACATTTACATATTTTTTTTTAAATCCAAGAATGTTTAATGTGATTTCTTATCCCCAGCTGCATGTAATAGTGATTATAGTAGTGAGAGAAGAAGAAGAAAAAGAAAACAATTGATTTCAATTGTCTTGGGTCTTGGGGAGGGCGGGTGTATGAGGTAGTATTCAGGAAAAAAAAAAGAGAAAAGAAATAAGTAAAAAGAGCAAAAATAAAAGCAAGGCAGCCTTTGCATTTAGCCAATCATCACAGCTAATGCGGCTATGACTCATCATACAACTCACTGACTGTACGTCACACTGAGGGTCAATGTACTCTGGCGCTGAACGAAAGGCATGTGACTCATCACAGAAATAGCACATTAAATTAAAATTCAGTTGTGAAAGACACAAAGGAGAGCGGCAGCTAATACTTCATGTCTTTTCCTCCAATGACACATTGTGATTGTTCCGCTTCGCCGGCTTTAGAGATGGTTCTGTGTTCATCCTCCCAGTTGGCCTGTGGGGCCTTGTGAATAAACACATAGAGGTTAATGTCTCATGTTCTCCCCCCACCACCACCACCCTCGTTCTCTGCAGACAGCTCTGACAGGAGAGGAGAGAGAGAAGAGCCTAAAAGGAAAGCTGTTTCAGTAACACGCTAATCTGACTCTCGCATCTCTTTGTTTTAGGCAGTAGACGGCATATTTTCCCCAAGCTACCGTTGAGAAGCACATCTCGAGTCTGCTGTGGGTGAGCTGTCAAGGGGAAACTCTTTTTCCTATTCTTTTTTTTCTTTTTCCTCTTTTTTTGTGCAAAAAAAACACCCACCAATACCCTAAGGGCCCTTTAGTGAACTTGCCATCACCTACACATACTGACAGCAGAGAGCACGTACTTCCACAGTCCCGCATACGTCACTGAGGTGATAAACAGCCACGGGTCTCACCACAGAGATAAGGCTTCCAAGCAGTCTATCAAACAAACAAAGCCAGATGACGAATCTAGAGAGATGTTAAGAAATGACGCCGTATTGCCCATGTATCTCCTCTGCCACCCTTTTTTTTCCATTCACACATCGACAGACAGACACACACACACACACACATACTATATATATATATATATATATATATATACACACACACATACACACTTGTACATCTACTTTAGTCTGTCCTGGAAAAATCATTAGAGATCCCCCCTTCCACCCCATGCACACACAAACACGCACAATGCATGCAGATGGAGAAAAATAGGGCTGAGAGCCAAAAGACCTGAGGGGCTTTTCATGACAATAACCTTCTGTGGAGTTGCTTGTATCCCTCCACCTAGATCACTGAGAGGTGCTGAAGGATGGATGGGAAAATAAGCAAGATAACCATACAAAATATTAGGCGAGGAACATTCGCACAAAGTACAGAGGAGGAAGAAATCCGTGTCATTTTGCTCTCATGGCCTGGAGAGATGGCAGGCTAAATGCTCTTTTAAAACAGCTTGAACATTGAAATGATGATGGCTCCTTTTGCCTCGGCGAAGCACATTAATACATAGCCGAACGCCATTTCCACTTTTGTTAAATGGCTCACCTATTGAGTATTCAATTACAATGGCTGTCTCTCGTTTGGAAGACGGGGCTGGGACCCATATAAATAAGCTCCCTCTGAGTGTGGAGGTGCAGAATGCATTGGACAGCAATGGAAAGCATGCGGAGCTCCTGTATGGGGGTGGTATATAATGTTAATGGCTGAGAAGTGAGGAGGTTGTTCGGTACTGGCTGTGGGGCAAAAAACTAAGCACATCATCTGCAGCACTGTTTTATTAAGGAAGCACATTTTTAAAACATTCTGACAGGGGAAAGAGAAGCCGAAGCACACGGACTGATCTAAATTGAGAAAGCCGTGAATCCTGGCTAAAAGAAATATCAGTCAGGATGAATAATTCAGCCTTGATTAATCATTCCATTTGTCTATGATATGCCTAAAATGCCACAATACAAATCCACCAGTAATGGTCCAATCCTCCCTCCCCCCCATTGTGTGGTTTATCTCTCATGCTCAAATAGCAAAAGCAAATTGTGGCTAATTTTATCGGCGAATCCACTGGCATGTGGTTTTTCCAGCGGTAATGATTCCCTCATTCGGGCCTAATTAACTGCGGCCATTAAATGGAGGGAAATGTAATGCCCTGGGTTCCATGTCAGGTAGTCAGAGGAGGACAGCACAGGAGGACTCAATTAGGCCGGTGCTGTTCCCAGGTTATCACACGACATGTTTGCCAATTAAGAGAAGTAGCGTCTGATGTCTATGCGCCTCTGCCGGCACCACCTCCGAGGTCCTGCCAACGCAGAAACCGCACTGCCCCCCTCCTCCTCCTCCTCCACCTCCCCTCAGCAGTGAGGGAACAGACACTACACTATGCCCCAAAAAGGCAGTAATTACAGGATGGATGGGAGACTGTTATATAAGCACGAGGCTGCCGATAGAGCAGGCAGGGCCTGCTGATGCCAGGTTTAAAACAAGTACCAGCAGGATCGAGTTATAGCAGAATTACCCAGGGTAGACTCAAACACAGACACATTTCAACATCAGAAGCCGGCAGGAGAGAAAAAACAAAACAAGAGAAGAAACAGAGGCTATTGACATGTTTTGAAGTCTGCCGTGTTGCAAAACTGTTTGGGAATTTAAAAATGATTAAACGCGAGTTGTGATCTGGCTGAAATAAGTTCCCAGTCGTGGAAAAATAAGGTGGCAATCAAAAATGATCTCGCTCAAATTTATTACATGTCATTTTCAAAACTTGAGATCTTACAGCTGCTTTAAACATTTTTTTCCCCAAGTGAGACTAGCTCTGTATCGTGACTCAGTAAGTGTGGGAGAGGAAGGCAGAGACAAGCAGACACATTAGCCTTCCCTTATGGCACATTCTGCAAGGCTATAGGAGTCAGCCTGCATGATCCTGACTGTCACTGACTTGTTATGAAAGCATCGCAGGCTGAGGGTTATCCATCACACTGGGGGGTGGAAGCTGGGGCGAGAGGACGGCCGGGGGGGCTGGAAGGGGCAAGCGTGGGCGAGGCGGCTCTGTTGCCTGTCACTCACCATGCACCACTGCATGACCGGCAACCTTGTCTGGCTTGTGCACAATGGGAGGTCTGGGGCTCGACTGTATGAGCAGTCATTCCCCCCTCCCAGCAGCCAATACAGAGGTGAGGGGGTGGGGGAGCCAAAAGGAGTCAAAACACTCTGGACAGGCATTAGTCCTATACAGACCCTTGAAGACCTCACTGCTTGAGGCGGCTGAGCAGTTAATCAGCCCTGTTTTTTTTTCACTGAAACTCTTATTTTGGTGTTCTTAGCCGGGTTCAATTTCTGAAAGCGAGCCCTGACAGAGTCTCCGAAAGATAATCTACTTCAACAAACATACATTGCAATTATCCGGAGTCATTAAATCGTAATGACTGGAGGTGTGAGCAAACTTCTTAAACAAACAGTTACAGTACCACCCACTAGAAAATACATAACGCTTGCAAAATGTACAGCACGGTTTAAGGAGACAGAATCGTTCCTCACAGCAATTAGGAAGCAAGAGAGGGAGAGAGAGAGGTGCATATGTAAAAGGGAGGTCTTATGTTGGGAACGGAAAAGACGGGAAAAAAGCTGAAGTCAGCAATGGCAATAAATCCTCAAATGCTGAGCAGTTTCTTCCAGCTCTGTCCCGGTCTGCAGACCCCATCTCTAACCTGAAGACAGGGCTCTGTTTAGTAACTTTAGCAGTGGGGAGGCAAGTTCAGCCCAGTGAACATCCACTCCACTTCCCTCTGCTTTGCGCCCGCCCCCAAAGGTGCAGTTTGTCCTCAGAGTTAAGCTCGTCTGCTCTGTTAGAGGA
Source organism: Perissodus microlepis (assembly GCF_051167445.1). Classification (NCBI taxonomy): domain Eukaryota; kingdom Metazoa; phylum Chordata; class Actinopteri; order Cichliformes; family Cichlidae; genus Perissodus; species Perissodus microlepis. The sequence goes on from NC_140468.1 coordinate 12,534,089, forward strand.
TACTTCCCAGCAGCAGCACACTCTGTGACCACAGCTTGACCTCAAATCACCTACTCGCTTCCACAAAGCGGAGAAAAATCGATAGATCAACTGGCATGGAATGGTGACGCAAGTGAGATGATTGATTAACGCGCTCAGTTTTATTCATCTCTTAATGGTGAGCGAGAAGTGAGATGTTAAATGGATACTGAGGAGAGCAATAAGTGGAATCAAAGGTCGGACACAGCCTTTTGATTTTACTTTAAACGTGGCGACATATGAAGCACTCAGACAGGACGAACCCCCAACGAGAGAAAACACTCAGAAGTGCGACAAACAGGTGTTATAGTTCATTGAATAACACTAAACTGTTTAAGCAGAAAAAAAAGGCTTAAGTAAATAAATGATTGATATCTCCACGCTTTCATATCTGAGTGTTTAAGAACATAGTTAGTTTATGTATAATATCTATATCAAGAGTATTATACTTCAGTTTTTGTTCATTCAATGCTACTGTACTAAATCTGACACACGCTGTGTGTACAAATGGTGAGACAAAAAGGCTAAATGCGCAATGTTAGCGTGACTATACATAAAGCGGAATGATTGCACATTTTTATCGACTAAAAAACAAGAAATTGTTGCACAAGGTAAAATTATACATACAGGCTCAAATATATACCCCTACTAATATTTGGTTGAATGTTCCTTAGCAAGCTGAACCTCAACCAGATGCTTTTGCTGACCCTCAACAAGCTTCTGGCTTAATTCTGGCTAGATATTTCACTGCTCGAGTTCCTCTAAATTGGTTGGTTTCTTGGTTTGGACCTAAGTTTTAAGCATAGTCCACAAATTTTCAATAGGGTTGAGGTCAAGGCGTGTGGAAGCCAATTCCAGATGGTTAATGTTAGCCTGCTTTATCCATTTGAGTTTGGATCATTGTCCTTTTGGAAAATCCAATTGCCACCTAGCTGTTGATTTGAGGTCACATTGAAGGATTTGGAGGTAATCCAAGCTGTCATACATACTGTTACAATGGTGACCATATTAAACCTGGCTAAAGTTCCACCTTATGAGGTCAGCATTTATTCAGGTAACGTCTGTGAACCAAAATCTCAGGCTTCAGACTGCTCTACATACTCCCCATGTATGACGTCAAAGAGAAGAGGGACATCCTTACTATGGAAATCTCATTCAGGAGCAGCAGCTGTGCACTTGTAAACCTGCTGTTCACATCTCTTGTTTGCAAAGTGCAGCCAATCAAAAGAAAGGAAGAGGGAAAAGCAGCTAAATCAACTTGTCTCAAAGCCAAATATAAGAATTTGTCAATTTCAATTGTAAAATTTGCAAAAACAAATATAATAAGCTGGAAATATCTGTCCTAAAGAGGCTTGAATGCGCGTCTCGTTTCACTTACCGTCTCGTTGCCAAACAAGATGTCGACATAAGGCATAACCTTCATCAAGGGCTCTTTAAAGAATTGGCTGATGAATGGTGCTGAGAGGTTCATGCAAAAAATTTTGTTCTTATCGGAAGCGTGTCTTGCCACCTTGACGATCGACTCCGGGGACACAGTGAGGAAAAAACCCTGAAACAAGAGAAAATATTTACTACATTATAATTTCGTGGGTTTGACTGACTTCAGCTAAATCAAACAAATTAATCTGTACAGTGCCTCCGTACAGGCAGAATTATCAGTGTTTTGACAACGGTACATAGGCCCAGAAATGACTGAACTGTAACGGGCTCCTGTGAACTGAAACACTTCCAACAGCTAATTTGTAGGTTTTGGATTCTGACGAGGTAGTTTTAGGGTGACATGGCTTGATAATCTTGAAATAACATAGCAGCCAAAGGGCAGGAAAAGGAAAAAAAGAAACTGCAGTGCTCAAACACTTATCTGAAATGGTTTCTTAGAACATAAGCGGAGCAACAAAGAAGAGGAAAAAGGGCAGGAAAAAATCCATCCAGGACAAAGCCTGTGGCTGAGCTCCAAGGCTTGTACTGGAGGAAGCAACATGCACATATCCGATGATAGGGCGAACAAAAGTCTTGTCTGGACTCTCCTTACTTGGAAACAAGAGAGGCAGGCCCACTCATTGTGTGAATGAATACAAATCAGGTAAGAAAACACCTTTGTGTTTCAGGTGGAAACCTGAAGCGAGACTCTCCTGCAAGCCACACAAAAACACTCCTCCTTTGATACTGATCTTCTTAACCTTGTTTTTCAGCAACAAGCTGCTCTGTAAAACCACTGTGTCACAATAGGGGCAAAGGGGAGGAGGGGGGGGCAAGTTTCAGCTCAGTGATACATTTAATCTTGCTGAAAAGCTTCCATTGTAGACTACAGTGCAGTTCTCATTAAAGCACTATGACATTTGCAGCAATAGAGGAGCGACCTCTATGAAAAAGAACAGGGTATAATACCAGTGAATAGAGGGTGACTGTGTAGTCAATCAAATGTACAAGGCATTACAATGCAGCCGTGCTGAGGTGAATTTTTTTTATTATGCATTCATGTGTCATTCTGCTCTCTGGCCAGACATTTTTGTTCCTCTGATGAGCTTGTACGTCCTGCGGGCGTTTTTCTCGGGGGAAAAAAGTCTTCAGGTTGAGGCTCAGGTCATCCTGTGGTTGCTGGGTCACAGTACCATCTGTCGAAGACTAAAAAGGTGTTTTCAATGGGTCCGCCGGCACAAAAAAAACTCACTCTGGGCTAATGGCCCATCACTGACCCTGACATTTTTCTTTTGCGGTGTGCCAATGTGTCAGAGGAAGGGGAGATTGTTTTCTGACACAAATGGTCTTTTTTGGTAGTTGAAAATAAACTGTCATGGTTACCGTAATGTTAACGCTGATCAAAGGCCCGTGGCTCGATCAAATATCCCGAGGGGTGGTGAACTTTAAAAGCCAGCTTCTCTAATCACACACTGGCTCTGTGTAATTTACTTCTAACCTCAGTACCACTGCCAGTGCTACTGCATTAAACTGCTCAGAAATGCAGCAGATTAAGTGATGTTTGAGTGGATTATAAGCTTGAAATACTAAAAAAAATAATTTATTCTTATTTAACCCTTCAAGTCCATTTTGGTGCTTTGGATAAACTTTAACCTCAATGCATTATGTTAATTGTCTAATTAACATGATATGTTTATTAATATGTTATTAATGCTATACAGTTTTACTAACAGACATCTGGTTAGGATGTTTCAGAGAAGAGATGTTTCACGGGCTATGAACAGCACCTCAGTATGTGAATGTAAACAAACACATAGGAGGAAGAATAGGTGACAGGGACACATCAAGAAGATGACAGCCAGGAGGAGAAAGAAGGCTTCACTAAAGGGTGAAGGGTGACTACTGGTATGAACTTTGTTTAACTGGGTGTCTGCATAGCCATTTTTATTTCTAAGAAAAAGCTATTAGTATACTAGTCTGGTAAAAAGTGTAATGTTTATGTAAATTATTTATTACTGTGGGTAACGGTATATATTACTGTTACATGCACACACAGGTAGATCCTAGGGTCCTTGCAGGTTCTGATCTGCCTAGCCACCACCTAGCAATGGGCGAAAATGACTCACTTTTTTTGCATTTCTGTACCTAAAACGTTCTAAAAACGTATAATTTTTCATTTCAGTGCAATAACATCTCATTTATACACACAAAAGCTGATATAAATACACATGGTTAGCAACCACTTAGCAATGGGCTAAAATGACACCTTTTTATGATATTGCTGATATTGTAAACACCCCTTTGTTTTATTCATGGGCATGTAAAGCAATCCTTGTGAATTAAAAGCTCAAACTGTGGAGGCTTTATCTTCCACTCTTGACTACCAAACTCACTCTTCAAAGAGCTGTAGCATCCTTAGTCTTAAGCACACAGATTTGGCTTGGAACACAGTAGCCCCTTCCTCCTGCTGTTATTCAAACCTCCTATTTAAGAGGGGCAGCCAATCAGAAGAAAGATGGCTTAAAGAGAGATTGGCTTTAACAAAGTTAAGCTGAGGATCAGTATAAGATAATTAAGGGTTATTTTAAACTATGGCTCTTAAAAGCTTCTCTAGCTCAAAAATAAGAACAAGTGGCTCTGAAAAGATCAGTCAGATAGAGAGTGAATGGAAAATACATCAGACCACCCTCCTGAAAAAAGGAATTAAATGATAGACACACAGACAGATAGATGATCTAACTCCGCTCCAAACTACAGGAACCCTGCAAAACAGTCCAACATAAACTATAATAAAGTAAAGCAAAGGAAAATAAAGAGTTTTTATGTAGTCTTTTAACATCTGTCAAAAAACTCAGCTTTAAAGCACAAAAATCCACTTAAAATATTATATAGTGTACATTATATTGCAGGAATCCTGCTCATAAAAACCATGTAGGTCGTTTCTTCCAAACGACACACCAATCTTGTGGCTTGCGGGGAGAAAAAGTCAGACTTTGAGGCATGCAAAATTCCAGTTATCATCAGTAGTCTGTGCTGACTACGCAACGGGAGAAGTTAAGTCTTTAACACTGCGACGCAGATCGTGTATCACGAATACCAGATCTAGTTTCCCAGGTGTCAGAGAGCTCTGTGAAGTGGGGTGACTATCACATTTCCAGGTCAAGATGATCAAAGTGCTGGGTACACTTCGTACAAATTCCACCCAGGCACAACATTCAATAAAGCCTTCAGAAATGCATTTTCCTGGCAGACAATAATGCAGAGCGATGTTTGGCCATGTCAGGTGGTAATTTGAGGGAAGAGCTGGAAAGGCACAGCATCCATTTTCAATGTTTACGCTAAAAAGAGGAATGACTTACACTTTAGGCAGAGAAAGAAAATGTCTAAATGCTACTCTGAGATGAAATTAGTGGTAATCTAACCATAGAGGCCCTAACCAGCAGCTAGCAGCAGCACGCTATCACACTTCCTCTGCATTGTATCAGTGTTTTCCCTGGGGCTGCTCACATCTGAAAAGCTGGGTGTGATGGATGGCATGGTGTCACTGGGCTTAAAATAAAAGTGGACATCTGAAGGGTAAAAATGATCTATTTTGGGAAGGGCATTTTCATTTGCGCCAGCAGCAGAGGTGGTCATGGAAAAGAAAAAGCTTCTTTTTTTTTAGGTCTAATTTAATTCTGCAGGAATAAGGGGGAGTGTTCAAAGTAGTGTGTCGTGAAGGTTTTATTTGACACTTCCTATTACTCAGGAATGATGGAAAGAATTTAAACTATCACCACCTCAGTGAAAAGAGTAATTACGTCCATGGCAATTGTGCTAAATTTAATCAAATCTCCAGATCTTAGTTTTATTTATAAAACCACTAATCACAGATTTGTACAGAGGATTTTCTCAATATTTCCATATGTATGAAATGAGCATATCCAATGTGTAAAAGGTTCCTTGTAGTGATAAACACAAAGAAATGCTAACATTGCTGTCCCCTTCTGCCCTAGAGATCTTTGTTACATCTTTTATCACATCACTTCACAGTTTAGCTTCGCTTAAAAGGCCAAAGTTAAATTTTCCAGGTACAGCAGGCAGCTGTTATGATATTTTGACTGCCAAGCAACAAATGGCAGAGAAACAATATTAGCAACTAGCTGCTGGTGTAAACACATATGTCCCTCAGGAAGTGGTGGACCAATATTAAATAGAACATACACTGCATTGCCAAGAGTATACGCTCACCCATCCAAATCACTGGATTCAGGTGATTCAATCACTTCAATGGGCCACAACAGTGAGCTGTTAGTTGTACTGTAACTAAGTGGAAGTGACTGGGAACAACAGCAATTCAGCCATGCAGTGGTAGGCCATGTAAAATCACAGAGTGGGGTCAGCAGATGCTGAGTTCGCCAGCTTTCTGCAGAGTCAGTCACTACAGACCTCCACACTTCACGTGGCCTTCAGATTAGCTCAAGAACAACGCATAGAGAGCTTCATGGAATGGGCTTCATGGCTGGGCAGCTGCATCCAAGCCTTACATCCCCAAATGCAATTTAAGTGTTGGATGCAGTGGTGCAAAGCATGCTGCCACTGGACTCTAAAGCAGTGGAGAAGTGTTCCCTGGAGTGACGAATAATACCTCTCTATCGGGCAACCTGGTGGCAGCCAATGCAATCACAAGGTAGTTTTCAGTGCAGTTCCCTCTGGGAACAGTCATTGTTCTGGCCAACCAGTTGGGCAATATGTATTGTTCCCAAGCAACTGGAAGTTGCCAGGGAATCGCTGACGTGATTGCTCGTTGCACATCTCTTTGGAGGTGGTGCTCACATGGTCCACCCAGGCTATGGCTAGATCTCAAAAGCAGTTGTTTGCAAATACGGTCATCGCATGAACTTCTATATTTTTTCCCCCACTGCGATCCTTTGTGGCCAACAGAAGAACTTGTGCGCTGTGCTTGAAAATACAAATCATTATTCTAGCTGTGTGCCTTCACCCTGTTTAGCACAATGTCACACTAGCCAACTACAAACCACATCATCGCTCTGATACACTGCTCACAGTTTGTGATCTTGCTGCTCGATTTCTATCTATTACCCAAACACGAGCAGCGGTTCCACATGCTTTTCTTTTTTCCTAGTTTCAGCAGAGGGCGGCCTAATGTGACTTGAGACCCTCAATTCAAGTAAAGAAAAGCTTCAATCACACAAAAAGTCTATCGTGCCATCAGAATAAAAACCTGAGATTCCTCTTTGAGCTGCCAAATGTAAAGAGTAGACAGGAATGGAGTTAAAGTGTAGAGCTGGAGAGACATTTGACAACTAAGAGCAGCTACAAGACTGCAGCATTCGACTAAGACCTGCATGAAATCAGACACAGCAGCACAATTTCAAGTTTTAAAAAACATTTTTTGGCATTTACTCCAGCGATACATAACCTTTTTCATAGCAAAGCCCTGCAAGCTAACCTCCAGTGTTTCAAAAGACTCCCAGGCCATGCTATCCCTGTCATTATCATAGACAGCCCCCCCCATCACGCTCTCTGGTGCACAGGGTTCATTACACAGAATTAGATGTCACACAGATCAGAGCGCCCGTGATGCCACACAGTGCTCTCCTCCTCTGTTATCTCTGTAAAGCACCGTTGCGAGGTGGATCGATAGCTGAGGTTTGGAGCTTCATTAGCTCAGTATGACTCCATCTCCATCAAGACACCTCTGGTATGCTACGCTAGTGTCGCGAGCTATATTTTACTCCCCGATCGTGAAGGTCGTGCTGTTTTACACACAAACACACGGGGGACAAACAAGGCCTTTCACACCTACTGTGCTGTGGGGTAGTGGAGCTGTGGGTGAATCTGTGTTAGGCTCTGGCTCAATAGACAGGAGAAAGAATGATGACAAATAAACAGAGGTAAGTGATTAATGGTGTCACAAAGTGCCTTGAGTGGAGGGGAAAAAAATTACAAGGATGAAAAGAGCTAATTTAAGGCTTTTCATTTCAAAGGAAAATGAGCGCTACAAAACAACTGGGATTTTCACAATGCTAATGATGTTTTGTTTGCATTGAAACGGCCAGTTGGTTTCATTTGGAAACAAGTTCAATTAAACCAACAGAGAAGATAAATGTGTAACAACCTCACAACATGATTGAGCATTCACCGCCCTTTTAGGATGTTTGATCTGACTGCGAGGCAATTCAGGCGCGCTGATAGCATCTGCCTCTTCTTCTTCTCTTCCATTAAGAATCATGTTCTGGTGAAGCTTATCAGACATCTAGGAATTCATTCACTTCTTCTGAGGGAGGCTGGAGGGAGGCCAACTGTACTGGAAACAGAAGGGAGGGCCCGTCTCTCTAAAGGACGCTTGGAGATGAGGAAAAGGGGGCTATCATGTCAGCCGGCATCCCCGGGGCAACATAAATGTGCCACGAATGCTGGTCTTAACAACTGGGCAGAGACATCGCTTACTGACTCCTGCAGGATTTATTTCTAAAACATTTTCTCTGGTTTAAATATTACTCAATTTTTAAGCTGGTGGATATTTTTCCCTGATGTTATACGGGTCTCTTGAGGTATTTGTGAAATATAGAGATGCTAGAAGCTAGAAGGTCAGGACCAAATATACCCAGTCATCTTCATCACACAATAAAGCCAACATCTGACGGGAGGGTGTCTCACACCACAAGCCTGTATAACCATCAGAGGCAGCAAAGACTAAGGTAGTAGCTAAAAAAAAGAAGAAAGAGGAGGTTTTAACCTCAAGTTTAGGTTACGGTTCGCTGGCATCACAACACTGGAACAATTGGTTTGATACAAGCGGTATCTCACTAAAAGTAATTCAAGATCAGCTTCAGGGTCTCTTCAGATGGCTGCCTTTTGCTCTCCCGTTAAGCTCTGCAGTTTCAAAAATGTGTTGGCCAGGGGAAAAGGCCAACTTGAGCAGGGGAGGAGGATGCCAAGGAATGTACTTAAGATCTAAAACAGACAAGATTTAAAGCCAAGAGCATTTAAATGCCAGTACTAATCCACAGAATAATTCACTGCATAGCACAAAATGACTCTCCCTTACAGATACCATATGGCACCTATATGAAGGCAAAAAATATGGCAGGAGAGACGCTTCCCTCTGTTAAAGCTGCGCTGTCTTTGTGATGAAAGCGAGAAACGAGCTCCTCTGTCTCTCACTTCCACTTGCATAGCAAGTCTATATATTTTACCCTCTCTGGTTCCCACTGCTGTTCTTGCCTCCATCATTGGGAGATTAGCCCAGAACAAACTGTTTGGTTTGCAGGGAGTTAAAATTTGCTAATGCATACACTCTCAAGTGTCCTTGTCTGCCACACTGCACTTAATTAGCATTTTAGTGTGAACAGTTTCTCTCTCCTCCAGTACCTCTGAAGAGGAAACATCACTCTGGCTCACACAAAAACACACATGAAAGTTGGGCTCCTGTAGTTTCTTTTCGCGACTCGAGAACAGGACGGGGAATGGAAAAGAGAGTTAGTGGGGGTCGATGGAAAAATGGGATAAAAGTCTGCCATCTGAAAACAGATGTTGGGGCTCCAGAGTTGTCTCTTCTGAAGCGGCTTGAAAGGACGTATTAATATATGGGTCAGATGTATAAAGCTGAGGTTCAGTGTCTGAGCGTCGACACTGCACAGGGGTTTCCAGTTTCAGTGACTCGGAGGTTGTGCACAGACAGAAACTAAATCTCCACAGACATTCCTGCTGCCGGGAAGTGAACATTTCCAAATGTACCACTCTTGTGGATGTAAATGAATTAGTGCACTTAACTCGAACACAAAAAAACGAAGAACCGAGGAGACAATCTTTCACTGTTCAGAGTCCAGTGAAAGCTAGCGCACCAGGTTGGAAAATTACAGGTAATTGCTGAAGCCATTGAATCCAGTTTGGTTTTGGTTGAAAGACTAAAATAACAAAGCTCTGATTGCTGAAAAGACAAGGGCAGGGAGCTTGGAGGCCCCATTGCTAAGAGTTAATTTGATACATATTTCTCCCTCTTGAAATGTCTGAGGTACTGGCAAGAGACGACGAAAAGAAGAAAAAAAACTGAGTGAGAGAGAGGGTGAGACCCCCGCTCTCCCTGCAAATACTATCCATCTGCCATATTACATTTAACCAGCATGAGAAGCTAAGGGAGCGCCCTTGCACAATATTGTGTGAAGGCTGTCAAACTCAATGCAGGAGCTCGGTGCCCACTGCTCAGAGCTGAGGACACAGGGCCGCTTAAATTCAGTCTAATAATAACTTCTGACTGTGTGCTTAGCACCAGGAGAACATGTGGTGGGAAAAAAGAGCTTTTAATTATTCATGGCTGCTTAAAAAACTAAAAAAAATGAAGAGAAAAAAACATCTAATTGAAACTGTGATATGATGACCCCGTGAGAAAAACACCAACAGCTTCCAGCCTACCTTTTTGAACAGTTTTTGCCTAATAAACAAATCAGAGTTATTCAAAATGAGCAGAGTAAGTTGGAAGCTGGAGGAGAAGCAAATAAAAATCCTGTCTAGAGAACATATTTTCTAAAGCGTCAAATTTTAGATGATTTCCAGTAATTTTATTGACATTTCAAAAAATATTTCAACATTTATTCTTTAAACTCAAGTGACTTCTGCACTTTTTGCACTTTTATTAAGACTTTAAGCAAGTGGCAAACTTCAGGGCTGATGTGGAAAAGCCAAAACCTGTGACTCTTCTAATGGCTCAGTCACACTGTGGTAAACAACAGGACAACAAACTTCCATCGGCAATGAAAAATCATGGTTGCCTGGTGGATGCATTGCTGTCGGAGACTGAAAAGTAGTTGGGTGACCTCACTTGGTGGGAGACGACCTGTCTCCAAATAATCGTCATCGACTCACTCATCTGCCTGCGCTCCTGGGTGTTCAGGGTGCTAGACTATTCTTTACATCACTTCCTCTATTGCCACACCATTACTCTAGACCAATCATTTTATTGCCTGCCTTTAGTGCTCTTCTGTCATTCTGACTATCATCCGTACGACTTGCTTCCCTCCTCTCCACCTCACCCTTGTCACTCACATCCAAGCCTCCATCTTCATCTACACCACCACCACTGTGCAGACTCTGGGAGGTCCAATCCTAATTCCTATCACTGCCTGGACTCCTTTCTGCAATGACGATTCATTGGAGTCTAATTGCAAAACAGGTTAGTAATCAAAGTTTGCAGTCAAGTAAGTAAGTTAGTAAGTTAGTAAGTCAACCTTCCAAATGATCTTCTCCCTATTGAAGTGGTTGTGTTCTGGTTATATTCCTATATAAAGGCAGTTTTGCTGAGCACCTGTGTCCCATTCAATTGCAAACTAATGGCACACTGACTCCGTCTTGTGTTGCCGTTTTATTGTTTTCTTAATGCACCGAAATTGCTTTGAAGATGACTGCTAGTGGCTGCGGACATTATCCTCATCCTCGGAGCAAGTGCAGTCAACTTGATCGCAAGTTGACTGCACGTGGTCGCAATAATTTTTGTCGCGCTACCTAGTGTGACAGTAACATAGTAGCTGAGTGTAAATGGCTCCAAAAATGAGTTAATCGCCCACACTGCGTAACTGAAATGACTTAAATTAATTTGACTAAAACAAAACAAAACATGGAAGAGAACTATAATCAAACCAATGCTGCAAATAATAATTAATTTCCTTACTGATTAATTATTCAGTGGGCAATAAATCAAATATGCTTTCCTCGAAATTCTATATCCACAACTTTAAAGTAATAAACTCGTAGCAAGAGTTGAGTATCATCAGACCACTGTGACAAACCCGGTGCTAACACTCAGTACTGGTAATGCTACAGCACTAAAATCAAGTTCAGAAGAAATCAATTGCCTGGAGGCAAGAAGTGTGAACTTTCATACCCTAAGCCCAATTTCCTTGAAAGTGGAGGTTCTAAATCAAATCAAGTCGAGCCAATGCACCATGGAATTATGCAAAAAATGACAAAGCTATACGAAGTGACAACTAGGAAGAAATACTGCCAAGGCTAAGAAACTTCTGAGCTTGTTTATTCACTCCACATGTTTTTATCTTTCTTGTGCCGAGATGCTACAAGTCAGCTCCGATCAGCTCTGTTTATATTTAAACCACGAGGGAGAAATATCGAATGCGCATAGATGACGTAAACATGCATATAAGGAAAAGGGGGGGCACTCATCTGAAGTTTACTATACTTGTACATGCAAGAATAAAATCTTTAAAGACTCATGATGCTATGGGGTTTTGATTTTTAAGAGAAGGGGGTCGGTTTCAGCTAAAACTTCACTGCTGCCGAGTGAAGAGTGCTTCACTACCTGAGCACGATAATCACGCTCCATGGAAATTATCTCAGCGGACGAAAAAAAGTGAAAAACACTAAAGGAGCTTTTAACTTTTTAAAGTAAATACAATAATACCATTAAAAGTTCTTGTATTTATAATCTGTCTGCGAGCCATTTTCAAAGTTATTCCTCTCCATTGCTTTAAACGGACATTTTCCTTCCTCAAAGCACTGAAATATTAGTATTGTAGGGTACTAAGAGCTTCTTGCACTTGAGAACAGCATCTCGGGCTAAGATGGATATAATGACAGCCAGAAAATGAGCCTTTCTTAAGCTGCAAACAAAACCTTAAAATCCCCAAATTCAGATGCTACTGGTAGGCGTCGGCATCACTTGCCAAAAGTAACGGGGTGAAGAAAATGTGTTAGATGTTAAATTACAATTGTCCAGAGGCATTCGCATGCTGCTCGGCTTTGATAATTCTGACTGAGAGACTTATTAGTCGCAGTGTGTTTGATATTACCTCTCTGTAGGACAAGATGACTAATGCATATCAGTGACTTATTTCAAGGAGATATACTGGATTATAGAAGGTTAAACCAGTGATATTTTAATCTGGGGCTAAATAAAACAGAGTTTAATAAAAATGAGCCTAAAAATGAGTTGTCATTGTCACCGGGCGACTCCGACCTAAAAAGGTTTTCATGCCTCATGTGTGCATCATGAGTGCTTCTAGATCTTTGGGATATTTAATCCCATATTGGCTGTGGTATTAATAACATTTACAGCTGTTTTGGTTTTGTTCACTCAAAAATAACAATATGCATTAAAAAACATTTCCATGCATTGCCGGAGTGCAAATACTAGCAGCAGGAATGCACCGAGATAAACAGTTGGTAAAAACAGTTGGATGGCAAAGCACAACGAGACGATGTGAGAAAAGTACTATTTAAATCTCAGATGAACAAAAGTACAATTTGCATTTTCTTTCACTGACCTTCAGTTAAAATTAGAGCTACATTTGGATGGGAGCTTTGCTACCGATCTAATGTTTTTTCCTGACGCAATTTTTGCAACTCTCCAGCGCAGCCGATGTTTTAATCAAGTTTCTTTCCACTGCACTGTCTCGCTTTTTGCTTTTATTAAGACATCAACTTTCTCACCTCAGTGTCGAAAAACATTCTCGCTGTATTTTGAATTTTACTTTGTAAAATGTATTTATTTATTTTTAAATGGATGTAAATGCACTTTTTTCTCTCTAATCTCTGTTTTCTCCACATAACAAACACTCAAACATATTGTTAATTTCATCTCATTTCTCATGTTTTATCCAAGTAACCCTAGCTTACTAATAAAAATGCACATGTTATGGACTCCACACCCAGGGTTGGCACATGCCGTATGAGCTGAACAGCCAACTAACATGGACAGGGAGACACTGGGCTCAAGTTGCTTTGTAATCTCCAGAGGTTATAGACTAAAATGCACCACCTAGAGTCAATTCTATCCAACTTTACATATCACATTTAAGAATAAACAAATGACTTTAAACCAAAATCATGAGCCGGTATGCATTATTGTAACTAAACACGCATAATACACCCATACAGAAATACACTTGTCTCGGTTAAGGTCAGAGTTCATGATTCAACAATAAGGAAGAGACTGGGCAAAAATGGCATCCATGAGAGACTTCCAAGGTGAAAAATACTTCTCGTACCAACAGTCAAACACGGTGGTGGTAGTATGATGTTTGGAGCTGCTCTGCTACTATCTGCTGTCTCCCAGAAAATCCTGAAGGAAACCATCAGTTTGGGTCCTGAAGCTAAAGGTTATGCACCAGGACACTGGCCAGTTTAGGTCTGGAAAGGCCAGGTCAAAGTCTGGATTCAAATCCAATTGCGATGCTTTGGCATGACCTTAAACAGGCCGTTCATGCTCGAAAACCCTCCAGTGTGGCTATATTCAAACATTTCAGCAAAGAAGAACGTGCCAAAATTCCTCCACAACAATGTGAAAAACTTGTTACCAGTTGTTGTAAAAATGTAGAAATCAGCAAGGGGGGATATATATTTTTGCAACACCATAAGTGCAAAATTATTAACAGATACAATAACTTGAGAATCCATTTGTTAAAGTTAACCCACAGAGTCAGTTTTACTCTCTAACAAACCACATCCCAACTAATTTACTTCACTCAGTAACAAACCGAGAACTCGTAGTTGTGGTGACAACATTACGAATGAAGTAAAAGCCTTTACATTATAAACCTCTTCAGCCAAGATAGCAGAGAAGGCCAGTCACTCTCTGGCCGGATTTATTATGACGAGAGCCTCTCAGACAGACAGAGAGTCAGCCTCGGCTTCTACAACCACCATCCATTTTTCTAAAATTTCAAAGTGCTTGAGATTTCTAAGTGGAGCAGTCTAAATGAAACACATGGGACGTGGAGTGCAATATGTGTGAATCCTCTCTCAATAATGTGCCCATACGTGCCAGTGTTTGGCGACTGGAGGATCCTTCTCTTTAAAGAAACAAAGAAACATTAACAAAAAAAAATGTGGTATCTAACGTGTCAGTCTGGTTGAAAAGTATCCATTACTTAATATACACCCACACTTCTCAGAGCTGAGCTGCAACATGAAAAATTACCACTTAAGGGAAAAATAAACGTATAAAGCTGGTCTGAGGAGCAGGAGGTGGAAGGTTGCCTTCTAATTGCTGGAGGGGAGAGAAACCATGTTAGAGTAAACAAAGTCTGATCGATGGTGGGGATTATATCAGAAAGAGCCTTTGGCCTTTGGCCAAGACGAGCAAACACACTGGTCTCTGTCTCCGCTACAGATGGAAAAAATAGCCAAGGCAAGAAGCTGGAGAGTTAAAAGCATTATATTTCACAGGGGTGGGGGTGGTGGAGGGGCAGACAGAGAGTAGTACAATGCCAGATATGACATGTAGCCAACTATATCATGTCTTGGCTATTTGTATCAGACAGAAATGCCAGTAGATAAGAGAGCAGTGTTGTGAGTGTTATGGAAGGCTGTTCCGGCTGGAGGCTTAGCTTTAGGTCAGGCTATACTCCCACAGCGCTGCAGTGTTGTGTGTGAAACCTCTCAATCACCGCACGCACAAGTTCAACGCGCTGTTAGCTGGTCACGGCCGGGGAGAAATGTGTTCTGTACACTCTCGGCTTCAATGTGGCAATTGCAATTCACATAAGCCACTTAAGGAAATCTGCAGCGGGAGAGAAAAAGGTATAGAACTGAGAGGGGGGGCTTACGAGTTACTCGAGTCTTTTAAAGACCGAGGCTCGTCATCAGGTCGGGTTCCCTTTTTTTTTTTCTTTTCCATCAAGTCTTCTAAATGAGTTCACTTCATTGCTTTTAACCTCCTTTAAAGGTATTAAGTGTGAAAATAACATAATTAATCACTTCTGCCTGAAACATGTTTAATTTCAAGATGTAATATGAGCAAAAGTGCTTTTCTATTTAAAAAAAGAAGCATGTGCAAAATTTAAGCTATTCTGCCTGGGATGTCATTCAGTGCAAAACGAATACTAATGACTTTTGAATCCATTCAGTGACTCGCTTCAATTTGTGATTTATATTAATAGCCCGTGTATTGCTTTCTCCACATCCAACAGTGCCGTGTTCTGCTAAATTTCACCATAATATTCATGTCGATAAACAGGTGACGACTTGGAGAAAGGGCTGATTATATTTGCTAATCCCCAAAGAAATTAGGCGAGATTGATGAATGCGTGCATATACTCCACACAAAGCCTTGGGAGTCTCTAAAAGCTGTTACCATGGTGGTATCCCATTAGAATAACAAACATTTCCCCTGGATGTTTAACATCGCTTCCCAGTGAGCAAAGCCCTCCCTAAACCTCCCCTCTCTCTCACTCTCTCTCAAGCACCTGCCTTCACATTTTCCACTTCTAAAATTCCACCAGCCGCCTGGAAAAAAAAAAAGGGAAGGGAAGGGTGAAATATGAAATACAGTTAGGAGAAAACTTGAGTGCCAAAAAAAGGACTTTTCTTCAAACCCGTAATAACTTTCCATGGGAATAAGGAGAAACTTAAAAAGAATAACACTTCCCCTTGATTTTCTACTTCTACCACTTTTTTAAGCAGGCAGTGAATTTCCTGGAGTGATAAGGGCTTAGCCAATGTAATCCTCAGAGGACCCTTCTCTGGCATGCCAGGAATCAAGAAACCTTTCCTCTCCCTCTCAAAAAAAAAAAAAAAAGACAGAGAGGGAGAGGCGGCAACAGTAGGTTTGGGAACAAGGAGGAGAGGCAGCCAGCATGCCATCTCCCGCACATGCTGGCGAATGCAAATTAGCATGTGTGGAAAGAGCAGCCGGACTCGCCTCAGCTGGAGATCAACGGAGGAATATTGATATGACAATGCAAGGAGCTTCCCTGACACAGACAGCAGGGGCCACTGAGGATGCTCTAATTGGCCTCATGCAAAGAAAAGGGTGGGATTGGCAGGGCTGTGGGGGCAGCCATAAATGTTTCACAGAGATTGATTCATTATCAGTTTGCTCAACAGGCTGGGTGGGCCTCGTAAAAGTGTTACATCTTCAACTGGTAGCATGTAAGTCACTGGCACCGCGACAGGACAGAATATATCATCCTGACCTTTCACTTCAGATATTGAAATGAGAGCCTGAAACATGACTTGCCACACCGCAGGACTACCACTCTTGCATTTCAAAATTGCAGACTGCAGAAGGCTAGTGCGATGATAGGTGACAGCGCGAGGGAAAACATTAATAATTTACCAACGCCTCCTCTGTCAGGATGTGCGGTGCTATGATGTGCTTTTTTTCCCCCTTACGTTAGACGCCAAAGCTGGCGGGGCAAGTTTGAGGTGTAAATATTCTTTTTGATTAAGATCCTACTACATTGTCGTGAGGGGGGAAAAAAGCAGGCCTAAAAAGTTTGACAAATTAACCAATTTCCTGAGTTTTGTAACTTCTGGTTTGCATTACTGCCCAATTAACGGCTTCTGTATCATTAACACTTACGCGCACAACACCAACCTCTAAGACTGCTACACGAGCGCTCGTAAAGATTTACAGCCAAACTCTCTTCCGTCTTTTAATGTGGTTAAACAAGTCATTTTCTGCCCAGTGATAAATGTGCCCAAATTATTCAATATCCCCGCAAAAAAATAAAAAAATAAATAAACGTGTGTGTTAAAAAAGAACCGAAGGCTTCACAGGCACGCTGATCACTGGAAGCCATTTAAGAGCCGTGAGAAAGGCAGTTGAGCATCTCAGCTTCTCGCTGGGTGGTTGGTTACATGTGGCTGACACATTTGCATCTTCAAAAGATGCACACAGACAACCTCAATATGTGTCAGAATGTCTGGGCGGCATGTGGAAAACCCCCGTCCTGCCTCTGAAGAGGTTTCCTCCCCCCTCTCAAAGACTATACGACATCTCGTTGTCCTTTATCTGTCAAGCAGTTGCTTCGAAAAAAGTGAACTGTAAACACGTTGCTTGGACTGGATGCACAGAAAGCAGTTGCTGCGTGCGCTGCGGCGCTGTCTGCTCTGCACTAAAACCAAAAAAAACGCTGCAGGAAACACCAAATCAGGAGCCATTACACAGCAACAAATATGACAGGAACAGTGCCTCGCATTATTTGAGCTCCAAGACTCATTCACTCAGTGTCTCTTCCAATGAGCGTGAACAATGCAAGCAGAGTGTGCATTGTGCTGCAGAGCAGGAGACTGTTCCTCTGAATTGGGGGTAAATTACAAAAGAGGCCTGTGCAAATTAGACGTGATGGCTTCATAATACGTCTGAAGTGTCAGCTTCTCCAGAAACTTATCCCCAGGCTACACTCACGGATCGGCGCTTTGAACTTCCAATTATTGCTGCCAAACTGCAGCAATCACCACGCTGTAAAACAATGATTGTAGCACTGCAAAAACACACAGGATCAATCCTGACTCATCAGGGTTTACCGACTCAAAATATGCACTCATTACACGGTGCAGGTAATCTATAGACATAAGGAAAACACATATCCAACCTTTTGGCTTTAAACAGTAGCGTGCAAGTCTTTACTTTTCCTTTCTGATGCAACTTTTCGAATCGCGGTCCTCGAAGAAGATTAATATCTCTGAAGTGCTTGTAGTGGTTTTAATCCTGGGAGACCATTTGTTACAGAAGGAAGAAGAGGACTGGAGGGAAACAGCTGTATTTCAAGAGGAAACATCTAGAGCTAGTGCTCCCGCCTGCTATTCATTTGCTGAGGGAATATATTCAAGTGCTATCACGGTTCCATAAGATTACTGCACAGAGAGGACTCGTAAACAGAAACACAAAACCCGAACAGGATCTGGCAAATGTGTGCAGCTGCTAAGCAATTTCATATTACAATATGACCTCTTACTCACGTATAATTCTGCTGGCGAAGAAATAAATTACCTTTGCAATTTGGGACACCTCCAAAGGTGCTACTGGGTGCCATTTGTCTGCAATATGTTCGGAGATTGTGAGGCTGCAAAAACTGAAAAGAGAGGCTAAACCCAGGCGGGATGACCGGGTCGAACACCTCAGTTGATCCGGAAAAAGTGACCACGACGGATGAATAGAGTGAGACAGAGAGTAAAATGGAGCCCAGGGAGGTGGGGGGGGGGGGGGGGGGGGGGGGGGTGCTGACAGAAAGGAAAGAAAAATGCTTCCCGTAAACACACACCAAGAATTATTTACTCACAAGGCTAAACATTAAACAGTCGTCTCATCCGTAATTAAGCCTCGTTTTTATTTCCCAGTGACAAGTAAGCAAGATACATGGGACGTCTAGTTGAGATGCATCAATATTGTCTCCTCAACTCCGCCTGCTACATAATTAATACACGCACTGACATGACATGGATATGATATGACAAGAGTATCAGAGGCGAAGACTTCGAGAAAGAGCTGAGTGGATGCATTTTTCATGAACTGCCGAGCTCCCCAGCCAAAGTTCTAGACATGATTTTTCCGCATTAGCGAG
The DNA here is from genome assembly GCF_051167445.1 of Perissodus microlepis. NCBI lineage: Eukaryota > Metazoa > Chordata > Actinopteri > Cichliformes > Cichlidae > Perissodus > Perissodus microlepis. The sequence continues at coordinate 12,552,829 of NC_140468.1, forward strand.
GAAAAAGGGGCAAGGAGGGCAAGAGAGACAAATATGTGAGCGGGAATGAAAACAAACCTGGAATTTTATAGAAAGCTGCAGTAATGCTGAGACGTCCACATCGCTCAGACAAGAGGCTGGCTTTGGCCTTGTATCCACCTTTTTAGCTATCGGGTCAGGGTCTGGTTTAAAAGCTGCAAATGCAATACAACCTATTTGTACCTTCTGATGCCTGATGTCTCAACATCTGACAGGCTGTGCCTGTGAATTCTTAATAAAAACGAAGGCTGGATTTCTTTCTTTTTTTCCATTTCACCCCGGATAGGTTAAGCTATAAATAGCTTTGATTTCTGCTTCTGTGGAAGAAAAAAACCCCAGCACAGGTGTAGAGAAGAATTCATTTTGCAGTGTATTTGGACAAGGCTGCTGTGCTCTGGTACAGGAGGAGGGTGGGCAGTCTTGCAGGGGCCATTCCTCCTCATTCAGAGCCATTACCACCCCACTGTCACTGTCAGTCTGTCCCGTCACCCATCACAGAGCCCAGAGTGTGCTCAAACTTCACAACTAAATCACATTCTGCACACAAATGGCCGGGGCCACGCTGCAGCTACTGTATCTAATCTAATCTGTGCATCTCTTGTGTCCCCACACACACACACACACACACACATATAAAACATAAAAGTTTCTGGAAAGGCAGGCCAACATCTTAGCTCCTCAATTTTGTACAATTTCACCATGTGTGGTGAAACAAGAGTCAGCGATGCAAATCAGAAATCGGGGTTTGCCTCGATTATTGGAGCTTTATCATCTCATTAAGAAACATGGAGGCATTTCTCAAATGAGCGTGCGATATTCCCATTAAAAAGCCAAATAAGGGAGTACTTAGAACACATCAACGCGAGTCCTTGGGAGAGAGGGGAAAGTAGTTTTTCGATTGATAAGCTTACAATCTGGTCAGTTTAAAAAACAAACAAACAAAAAAAGCACCTAGGGGAGGCAGCAATTTAGCAGAAAGAGCAGAGCGAATGTTCTCAGGTGGCCCTGATGGCCACTTGTCTGCCCCTCAGTGTTATAATGCCCCGGTACAAAACGGCACATCGTATTAAAAACTTGACAGATTTATTATTACAGTTGTTTAACCTCTTCATAATCAAATCATGTTAGGGGTTCAAGGAGACACTCTCTCTCACTCTCTCTCTCTCCCGCTGAATTACAAACATCTAAATTCTTGCTCTGTGGCTGGATCCAGTCACCCCATGCAGGCACATTTCCTGTTTACATCCAGCATCATTAAATCAAGTGTATGGGGGGGGGGGGGGATATTTAAAAAAAAATTACATGAATCACGCCACTATTTACACTTACAAGTCCCGTGTTAGAATCGCAATAGGAAACTGCTTTTCACAGCCATTATGTTGTGCCTAGGGGAAATAATAGGGTACAAAGTTAGTATTCGCCCCTCGCTTTGTCCACTGAAACAGTCATAGCCTTTGTGGTACAAGCTGCACTGCTAACACTCAAAGAGCTGATTGGCAGGATACAAATTTATCACTATTAAAGTGAGTGGGCAAAGCCGCATTAATCCCACAGGCTATGTGTGACAGACAGGAAGGGTGACGTGCTGGCATATTGCGTTACATGTCCAGTAATTGCCGCGGCGCAGAGTGCTCAGAGGTGAAATCGTAGCGTACAGTACGACGGCGAGAGAAGCATGTCATCGGGCCAACGGGAGAGGACTGTCATTAGCCGCGGGACGTTGATGATTGAGTAACACTCTTACTCTTCTGCTGCAGAGGAAAAACAACCAGATGCCTTCGGCACAATCAATACAGTTTGAGCGGCTGGAATTCAAATAGAGACTATTCTGGCTGCGTGACACGGGATGAATACACTATTACTTATTCTGGCTCCATTCAATGTCATCATCAGCCTTTACAGTGTCAGATCCGCTCAATAAAGGGCATTATTTCCAAAAGGATAAGCGCTGCATTAATCCTTTTATGCTGCTTTCAGCAGGATAGACTCTCCCATAGCTAATATTAATGTGCTGGGTGTCAAGAGTGAGATGGCTAATCCTGATAACTCAGGATGTACAGTCAACTTTGCAGATGGCTATCTGCCCCGCGCTAGCACTCCTAATAGGCACAGGAACAGGATGTACTTTTAATGCTGCACTTCCCGAATGTCGTCTTCAAAGAAAACGATAATTTTCAACGGGGCTTTCTGAACTGAGAAGATAAGCCAGGGAACGGGGGAGGACAAAATAAAAATGATGCTTGCCTCAGAGAGGAAAAATAGCTTCCTGATATAGTCCTAGCTCCCTCTTTAAAGCTGACACCTAGAACATACAGTTTATCAATTATACATGAAGCCAGAATCCATCTTCTGTTGGCAGCTTGTTTGGATCCGGCCCGAGCCCTCTGAGTGGTGAAATGTGTCTGGGAGCCCCCATCCCTCCTGTCGCCTTTTTCCACTTGCAGCCTGTCCTTAAATCAATCCCTTTTTAGGCCTGAATTTATTTTTCCTGTAACAAATCTGTCTTGGCAAATGATGTCACATAAGCGGGGAGAATGACAGCCTGATGTCTATGTGGGGAACATCAACCTTGCTCCAGCAGCCTCCTCCCAAGGTGAGTAATCATGCTGAGGAGCGGTGCAGAGTGTGGATGCCAGCCAGAGTCCAAACAAACCCAGAGTCTGTTGCTCAAGATAAACAAACCAATTAGGGGGAAGGCATGTTATTCCTCAGTTGGTGGGATATTTGCTAGATGGAAAATAATCAATGCATTCTTATTTCCACGGAGTGAAGCTGAAAAAGTCCTGAGCAGAATAAAATCTAGGCTGAGAGGCAGAGTAAAATTATTCATTAGAATAAATAAATAAATAAATAAATAAATAAATAATGGGACTAAACTAGCTACTAGTCATGTAATTAATCCATACAGGCTCAGTGGAGAGGGGAGAGCACAGAGGGGAAGATTCATCAGAGCTTTTTTGCCCCCTTGCTCCCAGGGATACATGCCCTTCTTGTGTGGATGAGTCAGCTTACATCTTCTGACAACTGTGAGCCAAGGGCTTTGTCAAAAGGAACCACAGTTATTGTTTTGATTGGTCCCCCCTTGTTATGTTGGGAGCGCAAAATGCTTTCAAATGTGATTGCGCCACAGCATCTGAAAATAAAGCACGCACATATAGAACATCAAAAAAAGGACATGTCTGCTTTTTATTTACTGAGGACAATCATTTGGCACTTTGGCGCTCTCTCTGGCCTCTCCCCGACACTGGAGCGAGCAGCACTATCGGTAATTGCGGGGAGCGGCCTCGGTGGCCGGCCAAAAGCATTAGACAACTGGGCTCACGGTGCATGACATTCAAGCTGGCTAGTAACGACGGACGCTAATCAAAGCGTCTCTGGCCTCCCCGCGACAGTGTGACTGGAAGACTTTTGCCCAGTTGGGGTGATGTGCAGCTGCTCTGGCTGCCTTTCCACATTTCCCCCCGCAGGGCCTGGGCACCAGGCTAACCACTGGCACAAGACTTTAGATGCTGGAGAAACAAGAAAAAAAATGGCGGAGGCTAACAATAAAACACATGAAAAATAAATCAGAGCCAGCTTGTTAGCATGGCAGGGAGAGGAGCAAAGAGGAAAAGAGAGAGAGATGGGGACAGAGAGAGGAAGTCGGAGCGGGGAAAAAAAAAGAACTGGGTTAAGAGATTTAATGTGCTGCTGAAAATCTGACACTTGCCAGAGGTCCAAATGTTCCACCAGAGCAACGGCAGCCCTGCCGGCTAAGTCTCTTTAAAGCCTCCAAAGCTGCTTACAATATACACTTGAGAAACAATAGATAAGGTCAGAGTAGTAGCCTATGTCTGAGTGGGACCATGTATGAAAGATCAACACTTTCACACTGCGTGTGCTGACCTCAGGCATGCTGACGGCAACCCGGGGAAAAAGACGTTTGTATTAATTCTGAAGCAATTAAGTGACTGATTAGACAAGTACACTTTTTTTTTTCCAATTTCAGAAAGTAAAAACAGGGCGATGACAAAATCTGAACGATTTGAGGAAAGTATTGAATTGCAGTTTTGCCTTTGCGGTTTGATTTTGAATTAGTTCTGACTTTCTGTACCTTCCTACCTGAAAGACTAATAAAAACAGATCACGTCAAAGTAACTCAAGGGATACTTTTTGACATTTACTTGATACCATCTTGTTGCTTCGGCAGTAAGCTTAGCTTAAAGGGTCCTAAAGTCCCAAAGTAAAGAATTCCCACTAACAGATTGTGTAAAGTTGACTAATTAGTACATTCCATGTTGTTTGATTAATCCTTATGAAGACAGAAAAGATAAACCGCTTGAGAAAAAGCACTTACATTTTGGGAGTTTCGCTTATGTACGACTAAAAGCAGAGACTCAAAGAAATCACTGCTACATATTATTACTTAAAAAAAAAATTAGGTTGGCTTCACAATGCAGCAGATATTGGACTGAGATCAGCCACTAACTTAGGAAAGAATCTTACCATTAAACAAAATTCAAGAATGCATCATCAACACATGAATGAATCATTTGCTTTCAGGCCTGATTTATGAACTAATGTTTCAGATGAGACAGCAACTACTAAAAGCAGCTTACAACTCTAATTTCACTGTACGTCACATTACACTGCAACAAAAAAACGAGCAGAACTCTATATGGGTTAATTATTTACGTTACATTCTCAAGGATTCAGACCATTAGACAGTCAAAATAAAACGACTGCTAGCCAATGCTTTTTACTTATAACTAATAATTAGAGAATATAAATTACCTTTTCTCATGATAACTCGGTAAAAATATTACTACAGCCTCCTCGGTGGTTGCCCAGTGATTGCACTGAATTTTGTGGCTGTCAGAGACGAATATACCATCTGCTGCCTAGAAGTTGAGCATGCAACACCCTCAACCCTGGGATACCTGTGCAATCGCTTTGGACTGGCTGCAATCACTGTCAAACAGACTGGAGAAGATGTGCAAATAACTGCTGCCTAATTTATAAGCGGACACAGATTACCGACAAGTTGCAATCAATCTTAAACAGTCTGCGCTGATGGCCAACTCATCCGTGATCCAGCTCTTTGCAGTTGGACTCTCAACTCAACTGGTAGCCAGCTGGTTGTATTAAGTTCCCATGTCCTTTTGCATTTAAATCACTGAGGAATTTATGTATTGCTGTTTTAGGATTCTGAACTCTTTTTGAAGGTCTCCACCGAGTCAGCTTGGAAAGATCGGTCCCCTCGAGTTCGGAAACGAGTAGGGGGACCACTAAAAGGTTTCGATTCGATGACCTCAGGTTGTGAGAAGAGGTATGTATATGAATCAAATCAGCAATATAGGGAGAAGCCTGTCCCTGTAATGCTCTAAAGGTTAAAACTAAAATTTTAAAATGGAACCTAAATCTGATCATATGAGCTACCTTTTTTTAACGGGTCAGTAGTCCCACTGCAGAGTTTTGAACAACCTGTAGATGAGCTAGCCCTTACTTGTTTAGATAAGTAAACAGACTAGTACAGTAGTGGAGTCTTGTAGAGATAAAAGCATGGATTCATCTAAAGGTCATTTGTTGACACGACAGATATAAGTTTTGAAATGTTCCTCAAGTGAAAAAAAAGCATGTTCTTACTATTTGATTTAAATTTCCCTCTAAAGAAAAAGCTTCATCAAAAATAATACCTAGATTTCTAAGGTTATGCTTCTGTGAGTAACCTAAATCACCCACTTGCTGTTTAATATCAGACATTGCACTGTCCGGTACAATAATCAAAGTTTCAGTTTTGTCTGGGTTTAGCTGTAAGCAAATGTCGTTCAACCATTGTTGAATGTTTAATGTCTGATTAAGTCAATCAGAGCGGAGAACTATGAACTTCAGCCAGAAGGTTTAAATGAGTAGTAAAGCTGAATATCGTCAGCAAAAAGATGATAAGATACATCAGGAAACTGCCGCATTGTCTGGCCTAAAGGAAAAATGTATATTAAAAACAGAATAGGTCCCAGCATGGAGCCCTGAGGAACTCCACACAGCAGCTCTGTGGATTCAGACATGATCTGGTTTGCAAACACACTAACATTGTATTGTATTATAAGGTAAAGACCCTGCAGTAATAGAGCAAAAAAACCCAACAATCAGATGAGCCCCCATGGGCAACCACTTGGCGAAAGTAGAAATGAAGAATTCCCTTTTCACAGGAAGAAACCTCCGGCAGAGGCAGGAAGGATTGAAGGTAAGGGGAGGGAGACAGGACAATTACATCCCACACAGAATTAAAGGGTCTGAAATACTAAAAAACCTTCTGGAATACAATGTCAGTAAATTCATTATAAAATACTGTACATCAGCCTCAAAAGTCATTATTGTCATTTTAATTCACAGTGTATCCAGCATAAAATGACAGAACAAAGCTGTGCCCTAGCTTATTGTAGATCATAAACAAATTAAAGCATAAAAGGAAAAATGAAACCTTGCAGAAGGAAACAATTCTCAGAGAACAGTGTCCCACATCTGCTGAACAGAGATGCACATCTGTGGTGACTCTTTGTAGGCCTCTTTCAGAAACTGTCACAGTGACCTCAGTGCTACAGATGTTTTGTGGCGAGGAGACGATTCCAGCAATATTTACTCAGTCAAGGCTTTATTCTCCAGCGTGATAATGTAACACCGTCTGACACTTAACTCTACTCACTATCTTTGCCCAGGAGACATGCTATCCTAAAGCGTTTGCGGTTCCATCATGTGAATCTTAATCAGATACTTAGCCAGTAGAGCAGGTTTTTACTCTCCCTGGTGAGAGTATCAACACATGGCCATCAGGCACAATTCACAGCCGCAAAGTGGCTATTTATTTTCTGCTCAGCATTACTTGACAAATAATTACTCAGTCTATTCAATTAAGCCGTGGAACTCACACAAATGGCCACAACATCCCAGTGTAGCACTGAAACATTATTCCACGTTTTACAACTCGGTCTCATGAATAAAAAGGCACACACATGGCAGGTGCTTTGATGCCTAGGGAGCGAGGGGACAAGGTGATGGCAAGCAGAAATATCATTAAGTCCAAACTATTTCATCCACAGGAAAACAGCCTTGTTGTCGGTGGAGCAGATGCGCAGAGTAATCTGGGATGAAAGGACATGGTGTTTTCCCGACTGCAGAAGAAAAACAATTTTTACAAGGTGACGTGTGTAGAAGCAGAGAGTCGCAATGCTGCTAGAGCACTATGGACCGCATCCTGGGAGCTTACCACAGGTGCAAAACAATAGATTTTTAATTGCGTTTATTATTTTTTATTATTAATTTACAGATCCAACCGAGTCACAAATAGCAGACTGATAATTTCTGTGCAATCAATGCATCAGTGAAGGGGTATCAGAGGTATTTAATGTGAGTTTCTTGTCTGTCTGTGACTTTACCACCTCTATTTTTTTACTTTTTTTTACTTCACTTAGCTTTATTTTGACCTCAGCAGCAGAGAGAAGAAGTTAGGAGGACTGTAAATGACAGCTAAAGACAATGCAACTGTCACAATGAGATTAAATGAATAAAGTTTTTAACAAAATAACTATATAACATTAAAAAGTTTTTCTTTGTTCCATTGGTATTTTTTAATCTAAGAATAAATATAAATTCAACAAAGGTATTTGTATTTATGTATTGATTATATTTTGTTTTATGAAGCAATGCCTGGGTAAAGCTAACTGAGTAGCACAGCTTACTAATTTAACAATGGCATCAAACTAATATTCTGCATTGACTGAATCCTCAGTCAAGGTTCCTGCAACTATACAGGAATGAAAAAAAAACCTTTTAAACTTCACACAGAAATCTGTGCACAATAATAAATACATAAAGATCAATACATAACCCGCTGCGTACGATGAGAACTTCCTCTCCATAATAAACAAGGTGAAATCTTGACATCCTGAAAACCTTCAGCACAACAACACATTTCCTTTGCCAAAGATTACACTGTAAATATAGAATAAATGGGCAAACAGAACAATCACTAGTGAGATAAAAGTGCATTATCTCTCTACCATCCATCCGTTTTCTTCCTCTGATATTTGTGGTGTCGGGCTGGACCCGGGTTACCGGTCAGCCATTGCATTGCATTCAATGGTAATGCAATATTAAGCGATGGTAATAAGCGACTGGACTTTTTTAAGGTTCTTGAAGACGTCCAGTCGCTTTTCTTTTCAGGATCCTTAGATTACCATGACCTGAATGACTGAGAACCGACACAATAATACAAATTATAGGACTGTCAAAGAGATCAGTCTGATTACATGATAGTATTTTGTGATAGACTATTTGTGTGCTGTTTAGAGAGGTTAAGTAAGAAAGCTGTTGCACACCACAGCAATCGCCATCTGCTGGGCTCTAGATAGAATAAAGTTTTTTACTGGCTTCATATTTCTGAATTTGGCTTACATCGACCTGCAAGGTCAACTTAATGATTTATTGGAAAGAAATTGACAAAAAGCCTCAAAACTCAAACATATGAGTTATACAAGTGTATATGTGTATTGTCAACATATGCAAAATGCCATATGTTTTAAAATATTATGTCCCGTACGACCTCTGACCTCTCCTTCAAGATCAATAAATTGATCCAAAGTGATAATAAAGCTATTTAGCGCTACTTAAATGATAATGAGCTTTCAGACTGACAGGAACATGGTGGCATGTACATTACTGTAACAGGTTATAACTTTTTAAATACATAATAGTTTCAATACACGAGCAATGTTCCTGAATAAGTTTTTTTTTCATTTCTTTAACAAAACAAACTTGTAATGAAAACCTTTTTTCACCTGATATTTATTATTAAAAATGTAAACAAAAAAAATGAAAGCTAAACATGTACTAGAGCCACATAAATAAAAAATATAATATTAAAACAGCTTTCAGCAAGCAAATAACTTTATAAATAAGTTTTCACTGCACTAAAAACTTACAAGTCCGATAAAAACAAACAAACAAAACAAAATAAATATATTAAATACATCATACTGCTAGAAAGTGAGCTGCCTTGTCAGACGTTTGCACGTCTGTCAGAGGTTACTGAACTTTCATTTTTGTATCTATTAAACGCACACAATGCATAAAATGAGACCAAATACTAGCAGCCATGGAGTGGATGCTGCATTTATTAATTCCCTTGAAGGAATTTTGAAGAGAAACTTTACAGCGGATAGATCTCACATTCAGAATTCAGACTCCATTTTTAATATAATGCAGTAGTCTATGTTGGTACACATTATTTATGTTCTAACCGTAAACACTGTAAATCAAAATGAATACACGAGGGCTCCAAGTCCAAGAGAACTTTTACTTTTAATGCACTACTGCTATTTTTACTTAACCAAAACATCTAAAAACTGTCTGCCAACTCTGACACGGCAAGACCGAATCGAGTCTTAAGGATAATTGTAAACAACCTAAATAAATCCCACAGTGCAGTAAAAGCCACAGTGTCTCAGCAGCCAGTGTCTCTGCCCTCTTCACCCTAATTTGCCACACTCCGCCCACTCAGGCCTGCAGCGCCATGGAGCTGGCTGATCCTCCAGCCGGGCCGGGCCAGCCCATACGTCCCACTGGCACAGGACATCCCGCCAGGAGCCAATCACCAAGCCTGCGCTCCTGACAGCTCATTACCACTCAATTAGGCAGGTGCACCTCCATGCACAGTCTTCTGACAAATACAGCCCTCCCAGATGCATGTTTAACATTCAAGAGAATTATATAGTGACAGCAAACAGTAAACGCCTCACCCTTATCACTTGATTGCCTCAAGATTGAAATCCTATAATTGGCCTAGGCCAGCGGGAGAAAAAAATAAATTAGCCAATAAATATGATGCAGTCGACTTGTAATTGAACAATTATGAATTCATATTCATAAGATGTTTGCTGCCAATTACAAAATGCCATCTGATTAGGCGCAATTTGAAATGACATTGTTCCACGCTAAAGACACTGTGGTGTCAGCCTAATAAAGAGGAGACACATCATAGCAGTAGCTCGGCCACCGACATGACCTCCAGAGATGAGAGACATGCTGACACAGTGGCTTGGCTGGTGACAGACGGGATTTGGCACCCATTGCTCTTTGTCCCCCCTTCAAAACCTACCGCTTACGCTCGCGTGCACCGAAAAATATCAGCGCCGAGGGTTGACTTTCACAAAATTTAACACCAGTGGGCACAGATTGTACACATAACAAAACACAAGCAAGGCAAAAATTAAAAAAAAAAAATCTCGATCCCTTGAGAACAGATTCTAATCAAGATGAAATGATTTACAAATCTATTTAATAAGGCTTGCCAGAAGTCAAACTTGGCATGTAAATGCGGTGGGGATTAAATTTCATCGGCAACCAAGACTGTAACTGATCGCCTGCAGACAAAGGGGGAGCCTGCCAGATTTTTTTCTCCCCCATCCACTTCTATTCCCTCCCTCTCCCTCTTTTTTCTTTTTTTTCCTCTCCAGTGCCTGCATTTTGCCTCGTGATCCCTCCCTGGCTGTGTGGAAGGACAGGGGCAGTGCAGAGTGGTGCAGTACAGAGTGTGGAGGAAAGAGAGAGAAAAGACAGAAAAGGAGAGGCAGGAAGGAGAGAGGAGATGGAGATGGAGGAAGGGAGGAGATAAAGAATGGTGGCGAGAGGGGGAGTAAGAAGGAGAGAAGGGTAGAAAAGCAGGAGAGAGGGAGAGGGAGATCTCAAGGTCAGTGTGAGGACAGTGTGGTCCTCTGAGTTGGACAGAGACACAGCCGCAGTCACCTCTGTGCTAATCAGCCCTTCGGCTGGCTGATGAGGTGTCAGTTAGACGTGTGTGTGTGTGTGTGTGGAAAACCTTTCCCTTTGCTTTTTTGGCTGCAAAATGAAGGGGGCTGGTCGGGCGGAGTAACAATGTGTGTGTGTGCGTGCACCACTCTGGGGTGTAAGCAGGCTGACGTGCAGCTTGTGGTGCCAGTACTGTGCTTTTTTTTCTGCTTTTGCCTTCCCTTTCTCCTTTTTTCCCTTGCATATTATGCTACAGTGAACTCAGCTTTCCCCTGCAGTGAGGGCAAGAATACAACTGCCAATTAATGCTATATGCGGTGTGCCAGTGTTAACAGTGTGAGGCATTATAGTTCAACTTGCTGTGCTGTTTGAAAAAAAAAGAAAACAGGGGAAAAAAAGGGTGGGCTAGCCATTTTCCTTGGGCGTGGCTAACCTCTAGCAGGCTAACGTGGATTGTGCTCCCAGCGCAGGGTGCAAACGAACAGCATCCGCAGCTGTGATTAGGTTTGTGACCTAACAGCTCTGCAGCTTGTGTCTCATTGGGTGAGTTTTGCATATGAGGCCAATTGGCAGAGGCGAGCGTCTCCTCCGTCTATCCTTGGGTTATTTCTGACCATCTGTGCCCAGTCATTAACAGGCCTTTTCACAGTCAATTGTCTTGTTCGTCTCCCCTCTTCCCCGTTTCTGTTGGTTTCACTGTGCATGACCGTGAGGTGGAGCTTCTTCTTCTTCCTTTTTGTTTTTTTTCCCCCCTTGAATTTAAATGGCAGAAGTTAGGAGAGGCCATTTTATTAGCCAGGGCTAAGGAGAGCTGTGGAGACGTAGGTTAATTCAAAGTGGCATCATGGAGGATGCATCAAGCAGCGGAGATCAAATTACAGGGCAAAGCCCTCGGTGGTAAAAACAAGCTAGTGGTATGCTGCATAATGTGTGTGTGTGTGTTTAACAGCATCTGTGTGTGTGTGTTTGAGAGACTAGAGAAAAAGAGAAGGGGGACACAAGGAGGAATAAAAAGGAGAAAGAGGAGGATGAAGAGGGGGGTAAAGGGATGGGGATGGAAGGAAAGTGGGAGCAAAAAAAAAAAGGAGAGGGAGAAGAGGCTAACTGGGCCAGTGTGCACATGCACACATCACCCCCTCCAATTAGAGTCACTCACCCCCCCCCATCCGCCCCTTCTTACAATACATCACCCTCCATTTCTGATGTTTACAGTCGTCGGGGAATGAAATAACTGCACACATCACTGCAGCAGCGACGGCATTGAAAAAAAAAAAAGAGATCTCCTCTGCCTGAAATGCATTTAGCTATTCCTTCTTCCCCCTCATGCTTTTGTTATTGGTCTTTGTGCAATGATTTGCCTAAGGACCCAGATTTCCTAGCAACAGCCTGCCACCAAACATTTGGCAGGAGTTCAACATTCTCTCTCTTTGTGAGAAATGGCAGTGCTGCCTCCCTGCTCTGTGTCTGCCACCAGCCCTGCTGCTGCCGCCGCCGCCGCTGCCGCTGCTGATGCTGGATGAGCCAGACTGGCTGCAAGAGCCCTCTAATAATTCTGTTTTCATCCAATCACACCACATAGTAGCAGGCACCTTGAGAGCCTCTGCCAGGATTCATCAATCACCTCTTTAACACGCATGTTCAGACAAACACAGAGGCATGTGCGAGCAAACAGAACGCGAACGCACACACTCTTGCGCGCGCGCGTGCACGCTCTCGTGCGCTTTCCGGTAATTAAATTTACAGATTAGAGCGAACAAAGCTGCATATACCACCACAGCAGTAGTTTAATGAAAATCAACAAAGCACATTAATGCATAGCAAAGGTTGGTACAGTGAGCAGGAGAGAGGGAGAAGATGTAAAATCTGGCCGTAAATTGGGTAAATACATCTGAGTGCTCTCGACAAGGTTAATGGAGAGAGGAGGCCTTAGTGAACGCTGGTCTAGACACGCCACACAGTATTAAGTGGGAATAGCTGTGGCAGTGTATCTGGCTAAGTACTTTAGAAGTGCGAACGGGACTCTAATAAAGCGAATGATCCCCCTGTTTTGACAAAGAGGCCCAGGAGGGACGCTGAACACCACGTTTTAGATTCCAAGCACTGACAAACACCCATTTGTGGCCCTTCTATCCCCCCTTCCAAATCCCACGGAAGCTTTTCCCCTGCGCGCTACGCTGTCGGATGTGGGCAAAACCCAACTGCCAATTTGCAGAGGATGTGCCATGTTTGCTAATGCGAAGCAGAGGCTAAAAATGAGACCACACAAACTCTGGAGGATGGACTGACTGATCTGCTTTCTGGCACGACCGCTGAAAGATTTTTTTTCCTCCCCTCTAATAAACAATTTTTCGTTTGGTATTTGTTTCTTCGACTGGGCGGCTAATTATGAAACCTCCATCATTATTGCACTGCGATGCACTCGTGTTTAGAGGACTTGTGGGCAATGGGGAGGTGGGTGGGGGGAATTGGGAATATCACTTGGGACAATATGCCAAGGAGTATGCTGAATGCTGAGCACTAATGCTGATTTATGTTGATAATGAACTGCTTAAAGACGTGGAATGCAGTGCAATTTCAGGGCTATCGTCTTGACTTGAGATCAGAGAAAATGTCGATCTGCCGGAATTAAATATAATCCCAAACAGTGAAACATGAGCATAGCAGGCCATCCCAGAAGCTGTAAGTAAAGACATTACCTCAGTGGGTGCAGCTCGAGCGTGTGTGAATATCTAAGCGCACATCTGTCCTCCTCAATCTGTGCGTGTGTTTTGTCTGTAAGAAGATTGCGTGGGAGTGGGGGGTTGGGAGCTAAAACCGAATGAACTTGCATAATCAATTTTCACACTTTCACAGCACCTGTTGGCTTGTCTTCACGTTAAAAGAAATGAATGAATGCATTACATGTAGAACAATTTCACACTATGTTGCAGCTTCGCGCACAAAGACCTGGGGAAAAAAATAGGCGGAAAATGGAGCTGTATTGTCTCAATAGGTAACATAGCTCATTTCACTCGACAAAGGATGAATGGATATATTGACAATGCAGAAGGCATGCTGAGGCATTTCCTGAATAAAGCCTCTTAACATTTCGTCCTCCTCTGGCAGTGGAGTTGGGGAACAGTCATTTTGAATGTAGAGGGTCTCACTTACCGCAATATAATAGACCTTGGCTTTCTTCACCAGCTCCCAGTTGCTGTCCAGGTCCAGGTGTTTTTCCTTTTTGTAGCAGTTTGCCGCTGCCAGGTTAGCAACAAGGGACCTGCCGAGACAGACCCCATAAATCTTCTGCCTCGCTTATCATCCATCTTAATTTTGTCTCAAAAACATCCTTAAAAAACACTCAGGCCTCAGACTTTCCTTTGTTCTTTTGTGATATATAAGGATGATAATAGTTCCTAAGAATGTCTGAGCCAAGGTGAATTAAAGTCTATCTGGATCTCTTTATTTTTCCTTTCTTTAAAAAAACGGTGCTATCTCAAAAAGAAAAAATACACCAAAGAAAGGAGATTAAATCAGCTGAGGGGTTTTCAAAGCCAAAAGAGAGACACCCTAAAATTATTCATATCATATTATCACCTGTAAAAGTTCTGCATAGATAACAAGGGTGGGAAAACAACAGAAAGAGATTACTAAATGAACACTTGAGTAGTGAGTGGTGGGAGCTGGAAAGTGAAGCAGGTGGTATTATCTTAACACAGCTCATTAGCCAGTCCTCGTGCGCTGTATCTTTATGAGCGGCCATCAAAATGAGTGCAACCATCATAGCTACTTAGACGAAAACTGCTAGGCGACCATATGACAGGAGGGTGTTGCTACACGAAGGTCTGTTCTCACATGGCAAGAAAAAAAAAAAAAAAAGCTGCTCTCTGTGGTTAGTGTCAAAGAAAAGAGTAACAGTGTGCTAAGCTGATCAGCGTGTGATGATGAAGGCTACGATATGGCAGCTGAATTGGGACCGTGTTTGACCGGAGCTGCCGTAATGGACTCAAAAGGTTGCTACGAGCGTGACAGACAAAACGAGTGTTGTTAACTGAGAAAGTCCAACAGACGTGAGCAGAGCAAATAACCATGATGATGTGACATATTTAAGAGGAAAAGCTGAAATGCCACAGTGAGGCACTCCAGGTTAAAACGCTCATTAGGAATTTAACGAAAAGGAAAGAAAAGAAAACTAGGAAATCCAGAGGAATGATTTCTAGTTTTATCAAAGTGGAATAACTGTCACGCATCGATTTCTGTTATAACTCAAACTAGAGTGAAAATAGCTGAGATTGAGTGTGCGACCACTTTCAATAGTACGGGTCAGCTGGAGGAAACCTGTCGCCAAACACTTGGAGAGACTTCAATTGCTCTCACACAGATTGGTGAAGGTTTGCAAATAGTTGCCATCTGGTTTATAAGCGCATTTAGTCTGTGAACAGGTTGAAATCAATCTGTCAACCAGCACCAATAAGTGCAACTCTTATGTGACGCCTGTCTTTGCATTACTGGACTCGACTCTACTGGCTGACAGTTGCTTGTTTTTTTGTTATATTCCTACAGATGAGGACAGATTCACTGCCTTTGGTGAATCTCTCAAATTCCTCTAGATCCGATGATAGTTTGGCACGGACCTTACAGAATTCCAAGACGATGCTTTATGAAGGCCAGTCGGTAACGTTTACTTTAATCTTCTGGAGGTAGTTCTTCACCATGAGCAACGTTGATGTGTTGGAAGACAAGGCGATGACCCAGACTCTGTTTTTCTGCTGACTGCTTGAGGTTTTCTTTTAAAATCTTCACGTATCCTTCTTCCTTCATGATTCCTTCCACCTTGACGAGATTCCCATTTCCAGGCACACTAAGGCATCCTCACAGCAGCAATACTCCCACCACCGTGTTTCACTGTGGGGACATTCTCCATCTCCAAACATCAGCAGCATCTCTGTGGCCAAAGAGCTCTAGTTTTGTCTCATCTGATCAACGGACACATTTCCAGTGTGCATATTCTTGCTTTACATTGCCCTCAGTATACTTTACTCTGGCTTAAAAGTGTTTCTGCTGCAGAAGTGGACTTTTCCTTGCTGTTCCTCTTGTGCAGGGTTTTAGTGATTGTTTTCTTTGACTTCATTCCTCAAGTCATTCAATGGTGTCTCGGCAGTTTTTCTGGGGTCTTTAGACACATCTCTCACTAGCTTTCTTTCCAGAATCTTTGAAATTTCCGCTTCCTACTTCTGCCAGGCTTGTTCTGTACGGTGTGGCCTTCTTTGAAATTTCTTGATGATACTTCTCACTCCAGTCCTTGACACTTGGAAACACTATGATAACTAAAGATAAAGTCTGAACTGGTTTCTTTTGTTTTTGGCATGATGTTTTCTCAAGTGACAGCTCAAACCATTGCTAAAGTGTTTATACTGTGTGTAAGCTAGAAGATAACCCTCAGTTTCAACTTGATTTTATAAGCTTTGAGCATTACAAGTTAAAGCACATTATTGTGCCATGGCTCAATAAAAAGATCAGGTGTTTAATAATATTGACCCGAGTGGTTTAATCTGAAATAAATCTGTTATTGTGTACACGCAGAAATAATTTACGCTTTCTAAAGAAAACTGGTATGTTTTGAAATGCTATGTTGAAAATCCCAAGTGCAGAGTTACCAAGTGGCTGTGTCATTTTGCAGTTAAATTAACGCCCTGCAGCAACAACATAACTGCTTGTGAAGGCATTTCTGTTTCAGATGAGGTTCTGGCTCTGCTCTGAATGTAAGTAGTTAATGTGAATTTCTGTGTATGTGACCAGCAACAGATTTGTGATTCTTTTCAGTTTATCACAAAGAAATTCCACATAATTATCAACTTGACGCCAGTCAGCTGCAAACCGATAGCAGCCCGATTCCATCGTATCGCCTTTTCATCGCATCTTTACGCGCGAATGTCACTTTGAAGATGGCAGCTGACTGTGAGTGGTTGCAGACCTGGTCCTCATCTTCGAAAGAAAAATTTCGAAGCCAAATAGACCACAAGTTCATTGCACACAGTTGTTGCATTTTTGGTCATGCTGCGGTCTCAAACTATTGTTTTCCCTTGTGAAACTGTAGCAATTATGCTATAGAAAACCAGTGAATGTGGTGAACAGGCTGTGTACACTCCAACAAACTGGCAACACAACAAAGGAACGGTTCACCCTCATAAACAAAATACTCAAGTTTTTCCACATGTAGTGCCATTTATTCATCTCCATTGTTTGGTTGTGAGACACCCAGCTTTGAAGATATTAGCTGTAGCGACGTCTGCCTTCTAATGAATAAAATTGAACAAAATTGTTTCATCGTATTTACATCTGTTTTTTAGAAAACTGGACCTGATTACTCCAAAAAATAAAACATAAATCCACAAACTAGTCGTCATGTGTTTAGTGTATTTGTAATCTCCCTTCTACTGAACTACACCCCCTCCAGCCACAGAAGTGCGCATCATTGTTCACTTCAACAATCATTCCTTTTGCAAAAGTGATATATTTGCTAGGTGTAGTTTGGCAGAGAGAAAATAGGCATTACTTTTACATTATTAACTTCCACAACATTCAAGAGAAGCCAGACATTTCTGCAACAATATCTCCAAAACTGGCAACTCACACCAAAGAAATCTAGATGGATAAATAAATAAGCTATGGCTTTAAGTATTAATAATGTAATGAATCTAAGCAATTAATTTATAGAGGTTCTTGCCAGTGCTTAATAATATATTAAGTTATGCTAAGGTCATCTTAAAACTAAGCTACAGAAAATAACTGCTGACAGGCTAGCGGCATCTTTTACCCAACTGGGAGTTTTTAAACATGAAAATTATCAGCAAGATCTTCACACAATCTAAAATATTTAAATATTTTAAATATCTGCACAAATTATTGCATTTTTCTGCATTGAAAAGTTGATATAAAGAAATTTGCGGCTGCAATTACTATGCAAAAACTCAGAGCTCCTGGAGAGACTGGCTGATTGAACCCCTGATTACACTTGTAAGATTTTAATAAACTAATTTCTTAATAGCTAAAATGTGATTATTCAACGTAGGGCATCTGCACAGATTGGAACTCAAACTGTCAGATTTTAGTAGAGGAGGCAGTTTTTTTTTCTGCATCTTTGAAGACTTGCACTAATCAAAGCCTTAGGGCTGTGACACACTGGCTCCCAGTACTTCAAAGCCATCACCCTTCCAATCTGGCCCTGCTGGCGACCTTTCCTCTGGCCTCCTGAGCTGTCTGTTAAACACCTGTAAGAAATATTACAGAGCTCGTCTCCCTGAGCACGGCACCTGACCTTTTCAGGTGTCAGAGCCCACATCAAACAATCCCACTAAGACCATTCAGCAGGGCTGACTCCCGGGGCGGTCAGGGTCCAGGCGTTGACTGACTGACAACTCCAGTAGCAGCGGATAAAGGGCTGTAAAGGAAGGGAGTGTTTGAAGGAGGTGGTTATTGATCCACACCTGGTCTATCATGAACTGGAGCCCTTAATGTTAGTGTTATTTGTGCATCTGTGTGTGTGTGTAGGCTGTGACCTGACGATGCTGGCGTGAGAGTCACCAGAGAGGCTAAAGCCCCTTTTACAGTCGAGAAGGCTGACAGGTGAGAACTGGGATAGCCCAGGCATCCCTAACACATTGCTACTGTCAGCCTATAGATGGATGACAACCCACTGGGACGGCAGAGACTGAGTGGGGGCCTGGAAAAACACGCTCAAGCTGTTCCTTTTCCTTTTGATGTGTGAGCTGAGCTATGATTCCCTGTTATGACTTCTAGCCCCGAGAAGTCAACTGCTTGCCCGTGGAAGTCAAAATGAACCAAAATGACTCTCTTAAAGCCGGGTTACGGGGTTGTTCCTTGGTCAAGGATAAATGAAAGGTTGCTAACCTATTGTCTCCCGTGATACAGGCTGCACAGGTACCAGTCGGCTCCTCGTTTTGCTCATAGTAATGGGCATCGACATGGGCTTCTTCGGCCTTCTTCTTGAGGATCTCGCCAAAGCGGTCTTTCCCGATGCACCCGAAGAAGGTAGCCACCTTATGGGGCTTCTGGAGCATCCACTGGGAAGGAGAAAATGAAAACAGTTACACAGAGCTCAGTTTACAAAATATAAGTCTGTTTGAGGGGTCAAGTTCAGCTAAGGCAGATGGCACACAAACTGTAGCTTCACAGCAAACATACTGCTTGTGATATATGAGGGCTGCGAGCTGTCGTAAACAGCCCAAGACCAATTCCACTCCGCACAGAGGCACTATTCTCATCCAAGCACTCCTTCCTCCATGTGTGCTAAAAACAGTCTCATCTCCTTATTTACACAAACCCCATAATTCAAGGCTTCATCCTTCTTATGCAAACACAGACTCTGAGTGTGTGACAGAGTATGCAGCCGCTACCGCAGGACACTCCCCGAACTGCTCGCTGGACAATTTTTGGTCCTGACAGTCTTGATGTACTCAGTGACTTTTACCTGATGAGGGAAAAGGGGGTGGGGGCTGCTCAAATTCTACAGCGCTCAGGTTTAACCTCCAAAGATTTATTGACGTACAGTACGTGCTGCTGTTTGCTCGTTTTATTGCAGACTCCTGTTTTGTTGCTGACGGGGGCCCCTTGTGAATGAGATGTTGCTGCTTTTGGGGATGACCTGTATATGTGTGAAATTAATCATTTCACACGACCAAACAGCGTCTCGGTGGGGGAAGAAAAATGCATTTTCATCAACCGCCTAGAGAAGCTCTCCTCTGTTTTTTGTTTTTTTGCGTTCCCCCTATGCCCCACCCTTCTGGTCTCCAGGTAAGTAGTTCAGATGAAAAAAATAAGGAGGAAAAATAAAAATAAAAATATCCAGGAAAAGATTCATTACATCGCACAAAGCTCACCTGTGTTTCCAGACTAAGGTTGACAATTTGCAAGCGCAGCTGATCAGGGCATAGAGTTTTTTGACTATCTATCTCTGTTTTATGAAACAAAGAAAACTTCTTGCCTTGTTTACAGCCAATTTACCTCTTCATGACTAACGTGAGGGATGGCATAAATCCCATGTTAGCATTCTATTAAAGGCCAGTCAATTTTTAAGCTTTTTAAGAGACAAAAAGAAAGCTGTACTCATAAATACACGTTGATTTTTGACTTATGTGTTGTATGTCTTTTCTAATAAATTAATGAACTCTCCAATAAACAGACGTTGGGAGAGATGGACATCACCGTTCCACCTAAATGTGTTTTACACCAAAAGGAGAGAGAGAAGTTGCAGGCACAGCATGCTGTGGAGGTCAATTTTAATTTGTGTCTGCACCTTCAGCCTCAAGATATGAAGGATCATACTTATGTTTTGTTTTGTTATCTCAGAAGGGGTCTCTTTTGCCAGAGAAACAAAAACGTGAAGAAACAGCAACACCGGCATCCAAATAAAATGTAATTAGCAGATTAGACATCAGACCCTCCGGTCTCCAGATAACGAGCTGGCTACACATCAACAACAACAGCTGGTTATAAGTTAACGTTATGTTAGCTAATGTTAGGCTCTAGTGTCCTTAAAAAAAAACTATTTGACTACATTCTCACTTTGTTTGAGAGATTATTCGCCAAGAGTCCAACAATGTTAGAAGCTAAAGCAGGCTAACATTGGCCGCCCCTCCCTGAGCCTGGTTCTGCCGGAGGTTTCTTCCTGTTAAACGGGAGTTTTTCCTTCCCACTGTCGCCAAAGTGCTTGCTCATAGGGGGTCATAAGATTGAGTTTTTCTCTGTATGTATTATTGTAGGGTCTACCTTACAATACAAAGCGCCTTGAGGCGACTGTTGTGATTTGGTGCTGTGTAAATAAAATTGAATTGAATTAAATATTACACAGTTTCAAAGCCTCCTCCAGAGTAAATAGCCATGGACACATATTAACAGCTGAGGTAAACAGTGTACTTACGGCCTACACTCACTACAGATGAACGGCTAGAGTTGCTAGGATTATGCACTTGAATTGGGACGGCTAGGAAAATAGAATTCAGTTGACTGCAATCTGGGATCTGCTGACATCTCATGGTGAGATTTTATAAACTGCAACTTTAAAGTTAGCATTGCAAGGGGCGTGGCTACATTTCACCTGTTATGAATCTGATTAAATCAACTTGACCCCTGAGTTG
This sequence comes from Perissodus microlepis, assembly GCF_051167445.1. Classification (NCBI taxonomy): domain Eukaryota; kingdom Metazoa; phylum Chordata; class Actinopteri; order Cichliformes; family Cichlidae; genus Perissodus; species Perissodus microlepis. Next base: position 12,573,765 of record NC_140468.1, read on the forward strand.
TGTTTGTCACTTTTGGAACTAATATGCACTAACAGCCTATTCCAGAAGTTTGTGCTTCACTTTTTGTGAATAAAATTAATTATTTTTATTATTTTTAGTTTTTTACTTCGCACTAATTAGCAGGTATTTGTTTTTGTGTGCTGTCAATGGATGATCTTCTTCTTCTTTCCGCTGATCCTATTGGGGTGACCACATTGGATCATCTGCCTCCATCGCACTCTATCCCTAGCATCGTCTTCTGTCACACCACTAAACCTTTGAGCAACTATCAAAACAATTCACAACAGCTGATTTTGGTTTTTGTGGGGGGTTTTTTTTTCCAGAAAAATAAATAATCGCCTTTTATTTTCCACACTAGGCCCTAGGAAATGAACAGTTATAATGTCACACATGTCTGCTGCATCTTGGTCCGTGAGTGCGCCCTACCAACGTGTCATCTTGAGTCATGGTTCTGTCATTCAACCATGCCTCCAACTCCCCACCTGGCCAAAATACACAAACACACCAACGTGTACATGCGTGCGCACGACTGCGAGCTCTTCTTCCCTAACCTCTTGCTGCAGGCACCTCACACTTATCAAGGTCACTGGCTCGGGTACACGTCAAGTCCAATCTGATTTTCCCCTCGCCGCGATGAGCGCAGAATCCAAGGTTAGGAGCTGCGGGCTGTAAATAATGACAGCGCGGCCCCTCCATTTGCAGAGCTCTCAGGTGGGAATAGAGAGGGCCACTCAGGGGCCTCAGTCCCTCTGATGACAGCACGGTGAATCACAGCAACCACCGACCTCGTGAACATAGCCCCCCCCTCATCACACCTCCCTCTGAACTCTCCTACTTTCCCTCTCGCTCTGTCTCTCTCTGACCGTCGGCTGTACCCTCACTGCCAGCTCAGCTTGTCATTTTACAGGGTCATTAACAGACATAAGTACACACTAACGTGAGCACACAGTGCACCTACACGGGCAGAAGGCTGATGTACACACACGTACACACAAAAAGACAAATCCTGTTTAGTTCCACAACATCAAAACTCCCTCCTAAAAAACAAAAAGAAAAGAAAAAACGCCCCTGCTTTTGCCAGAAGCTGCTCTGCTACTCCAATAAACACAAAGCACCAATAGATAAGCAGAAAATGTCTTCATTATGAGCAAGAAAAAAATATATATCTTGCTAAAAAAAAATTTCATCCCCTCTTTCACCGTGGTATGCAGGAACAGGGAGTTATATCAATTCATTTCCATCCCTGGCACCCTGCAGACAAGCCCTCTCCATTCCCAGATTATGTGAGATAATACCTCCATTATGACAAAAGCGCTTTCCGCGGGGTCGCCGAGAGGTCAACCAACCCTGTGCTGGGTATTCATGCTTAGTCACATCCCAATTATATCGCAGTGGCAGAGGCAGGAATTGGCAAATGTACATCAAGGCGCTTCATTACTGAGGGCCGCTCCAGTGAAATTAAGCAGCAGATGAGACAGAGTGAGATTTGCCCCCAGGCGGCATGTTAGAGAGCGACTGTGCGAGAGAGAGAGAAAGAGGGAGGAAGATGGGAAGAAAGAGGGAAGCTGAAGTAACAGATTTTTGTGGAGGTGCTGGGAGCTTGTATCTCGCGCAGCAGCTCATGTATATTTACTTAACTGGGAGAACACTGGTCCCCAAAGATTAATAAGTTCCCATGACGCACCCAAGCAACATATCTTTAGGTGCGTTTCGATACAGGAGGGAAACCTAATGCAAACAAGAGAGAAAAACACCCATGAAAAGCAGGCGGTAAGATGATGCACAGGCTCACTCGCTACAGGCAAAGCGGTGATAAGTGTACATTATGTTAAGTGGAGAATACGTCTGGCGTCTCTTTCTATTTGGCTTCCATTTAGCCAAATAATTCCCCCCCCCCCTCGACATACACTCTCCCAAACCTACCCAAAACTGGCCCCCAGGCACCCAGATAGCTATTAATTATGACATCTCATGGTTGCAAGGAGCCCCATTTGGGGATCTGACCTAGGCCCGCTCCTCAACACCCAGCAGCTGCCACTCTTCACTACGGAAGCAGCCGTTTCGCGTGGCGGCTTCCAGGAGGGCAATTACACAGCCCAGATGAGATGAGACGGCTGAATGTTTGGGACTTGAGTGCTCAGGCTGCCATTAGCACTATAAGCTATTACATTCCCCCTTTTTTTCCTGCCCCCCTTTTTTTGTGTTCAACTCTCTCCTCCCATCGTCTCCCTCACTCGCTGCTGTATATTGATGAAGTAGTAATGGGACCTCTAGTTAGATATTCCTGCTGTAAAAACATTGTCTTGTTTCTAGTCTCCCTCAGGGGTCAATGTATTCTCCTGGAGTTGCTGGGAAGAATTTCTGCTCTATTAATGATGCAATTCCAATGCAATTCAGATCTACTGAAGTCGCAGCACAGTACCCCCCCCCCCCCTTTTTTTTTTTTTGCAGGGAGTTGATAGACGCCGCTGTGTGTTATCCTGCAGCTTTACAACAAAGTGGTGCCTCCTGCACATCATGGGGAAGCTGAGTGGCTGTCACTTGTTTCAGTTCATCCTTAAAACAAGGACAGAGAAGTCCCCATTCTCCTTGCCTCACCTCACTAGCAGTTCCTCTTGAGAAGAACTTGACCGTGCCTAATGATGGTCACATTAATTATAGGCTTATCAACCTCAGCAAAAATTCAATAGGGCTATTTATAGAGGCCTAAAATAGCTGAGGGCGAGGGTTCTGCTCGCTAGGGTGGCTTATAACAGCCTCCTCTCACTCCAAAGCCCCTCTTTTGGAGCTAAAGGCGGAGGCCAATCAGCGTTTCTTTTTACCGTGCAGTTAAAACAACTAGTAAGCATCTGTCCATCAGCGACTGACATGGAAGGTGCTTATATATAAAGTATTGGTGAAGCAGAGGGCCCTTACCACGAGTGCTGACATTGATGAGGTCTGGCAGCTTCCATTAAATCACTCTTTGCTGTAAAGTGCCGGGCATCAAAGCAACCGGCTGAGGATTTTTCACTCAATCAGGTAACACACAAGGCGCCCCCACCCTCCTGCCTGTTCTCTCAGGGGCTGGAGCCTTCTGGTCAATAACTCCAATCAGTTCAATTTCATGCACAGTTAGCCATGTTGGGGTGCTAGGGCACTGCTCGCACTGGGGTTGCATATGTTGTTGTTGCTGTTGTTGTTTTTCTTTAATTTTTTCTCTTCCCTGAGAGGGTTGATAAGTGGGGTGGGGACCTGTACTGTGTAAAAAGTGGAGACTAGCCAGGGCTAGCATGGCTGTTTTAACTCCCTCAGCACAGCAGGCTTCTTGCCAAGCTATTAAAAATCTCTGTGCTCTGCTTTAGTGACACAGCTAAAAGAATAGAGGGAATGCGGGAGGGAGAGCTGTAAATGATCAACACGATAATGAGCTGATTATCAGTCAAAGGCATGGATAAGCCTTCTCTCCAGTAATTTCCTTTGAGATCAGTCAACCACACTCTCCTGTCTGCAATCAACACTCAAAGGGAAGGCATAGCATGCAGCCTGACGGGAAACCGGCCCAATATCGGCTTCAAATATCCAGATCATAGTTGTCTTCTGTTCAGTGCCTCGCTCGTCCCTTGCTGACACACCAGCATGGTGGTGAGGCTCGCCACTGAAGTCTGCTTTTGTAATGGATGTTTCACAGTTGTCATGCGGCTTTAGGATCTGGCTGCAGGACAACACAGATGACTGATGCTCCACTGATGCTCAAATGTAGTGTGCAATCTGTAAGTATTTGGACGTTGATACATCTCCTATTGTTCCGACACCACATATTTAACAACAACAGAGATTAAAAGAGCCGCGCCTCAGCTTAATAAATCCCATTAAACAGGGACTTTAACTACTTGGAAAACAGTTTCCTCCTGGGAATCAGAAGTGAGTAATGACTATACTAATGGGTGTGACTAAGAACAAAGCAATCAAAACTTTGTGAACAAGCTTGTGCTTTTCCAATCAAACGGAAAGTGGGAATTAAAACACAAAGCAAAAGTAATGACATGACTCCATAGGAGCACTGTAGTCTCCATTTGCTATTTTTTAAACTGCTGAACAGGATGAGGATTGTTAGATGCTTCCTCATTAGATACTTTGCATTATAATAGAGTGCAAATGCAAATCAATTTGCATCAGCTACTGTTATGCAAATACACTTGAGGCCAAAACAAGATTACATAATTAACCAAGAACCACTAATTTCAATGCCGATTCCCACCTAAGACGATGAATGTGTGTTATTTTAATCACAAGCAACAGAAGGGCTGTGGACAGATTATATACCTTTGCCCCTGCACTATACTTTTCTTATTCTGCATATGTACTCAACACACATAAGAGAAGGTAAGAGAAACATGATTTTGTCTATAAAGTGTCTATAAAGTTTCAAACATGCACTGTAGCCTTGAACTTTTCTAGGTATTGCCTGACAGAGATGCACACCAGAGCACAAATTTCCATAAGCAATCTTTAACCTTCCAGTTTCTCAATGTAAACTCCACATGGGTAAAATTTTTATCCAATTCAAGACTGGCAACAGTGGGAAAGAAAAACTCCCTCTAAGCAGGAAGAAACTCCAGGGTGGAACAGCCATCTGCAGTGACCAGTTGGAGGTTAGCAGAGTCAGACAGGACAAAAACATGCAGTGGAAGAAAGCCAGGGATTAATAATAACTAATGAATAAACGCACAGTGGTGGATAAGTGAAGAAAGAACACTCAGCGCATCACAGGAAGCCTCCAGCAGCCACGGCCTAATGCAGTGTAACTAAGGAAGGGTTCAGGATCCCTTGATCCGACCCTAACTACAAGCTTTATCAAAAAGGAAAAATTTAAGCCTAATACTCCGGTTTTAAGCCTAAACCAGAGTGGTGAGAACATGTCTCCCGCTGTGTGCTACAAGTCAGAAAGAACAATTGCAGATGTGACATTCCCCCGACACACTCTGCATGTGAAGAAAAGGCTTAATAGAAGCACCAAAGCCATGTGCCACCATGTCATGGTATATTAAAATTTAGAATTACCACCTGACTCATATATACTCCGAATATTATTAGTGAAAACTTTAAAAGACGGTGTTTGGCCAATAAAGCTGGCTCTGGCAGAACACAGAGCTGTAGCCATTGTAGTAGACGTCACTTAAAATATGAAAGTTAATGCAAAGAAGCTAAAAATGTACACAATGTACATTTTCAACCTGGCACCCACAGCTTTGACATCAACATCAAATTACAAAGTGAGATAAGGACACAATGGCTACAAAGTGTGGCCATTATCTCCAATTTGGTTGCCGAGGTATGATTTTGAATAATAGCCAGACGTTATTCAATGCAGTACACTTTAGGATCAAACAAAAAAATGGGCAAGTTATGGACAAAAACATGCTTTGTGAGATTGTGACGACTGTAACCTTTCGACCACCAAGTTCATCCTTACGTCTCACTGAATGTTTGTCTGAATTAGTTCCACATGTTTTCTGTTTTTCTTGTATCGTTGGTGTTACCTTATGAATTCATGTTTTTATACTTGAATTAAAACAGATAAAAGGAACGCTCCAAGTGACGGGGAAATAAACAGTCTGGCTTTTCTAGGCAGTAGCAAAACCACCCCTGGGGAATGAGTCCAGACAACAACAAAAAAACACCCAAACAAACAGTGGTGGCTCACGTGTCCATGTACACATACGTGTGTCACAAAAGGGGTGGGGGGTGAGGGCGGGGGGGCAGCTTCCAGGAACAGCCCCCCGAAGATAAACATCAAACCCGACGACGCGCCGACACACTCCATAGGTTCTGATGTTAAACGCGACAAGAATGTCCCCAACAGTATCTCTGCACCCTCTTCAGAGAGCTATCAAAGGGCAAGTTCAGTGAGCACACAACAACCCCCCCCCCCTCCGCGCTACACACACACACACCTAACACATCTCACTGCAGCATCTTTGCGCTGCATAGGAATCAGGGATGTGTCGCTGTCTCCAGGCGCCAAGTTTATCTAAAACACCTGATTTTTTTTTTCCTAGCTCCTCTCATTCCTCGCCTCCCTTGTTAAACACACAACCTTGATTTTGTTTTCTGTTGCCCGGAAGGAGTGAATTATTTACAGGATAAACAAGGTGATGTTGTTTCAGTCAGTCAGAGCCAAACTCCCCTATCGCAGCAACATAGAGGCAGACGGGTTTACCTGGCAGGCATGAGGGGCTGAGCTTGGATACAGAAGCCAGGCAGCAGCTACACAATGGCTGCATGGTGATACTTATCTGAGGAGTGGTGGGGAAGGGGGAAGCAAGGAGAAAAAATACCTCCACACCACATTCATGGGTTGGGAGTCCCAGACTGGCGGGTTGTCCTTTTTATCTGCAGAGACAATGGGGGCTATAAAAGAACATGAGCTGATTTACCGAGCCTGAGTGTGCATGAGGTGAGGATGGGGGTATTATTAAGAGATCATAAAGTGGCATTTGTGTTTGCAGGGGTTTGTTGCCATACAAGGTTCAGGCGGGGAGATGAGGGACCTTTGCAGCTAAAGCCGCTAATCCTATCTGTGGTCTGTGGGCTCCAGCTGGTGGGAGTGCAGCTGTGCTCGGCCCCTGCACAGGTGAATCGGTTCTGGGTCCCGCTTCTGTAACTTCCATGTACGAAGTATGGCGGATTTGCACGGGGCTTTGATCTCGCAGAGGCGGCTGCAGTGCTGGTGGCGGCACTCCCCTTACCCCCCCAGATGCAGTGACAGTGCGGGTGATCCGTGTTACCCAAAAGACTTCTTTTCTTTTTAAACCTATGCCAAATTACAGCGCCGGTTTGAGGCTTAGAGCAGGTCAGGCCTGAATAAATTCAATGTGGCAGTGCAGAAAATTCACTTCTAAACAGTGCTGCAGGGAGAAAGTGAGTTTTAATGAATGCTGTGACTGCATTCTGTGATACAATTTATCATCTGCATGAACATGAAGCGATGAGCGAAATCATTTAGGAACGACGGTTGTTCTCCGACACTATAAATCAGTGTTTCCCAAAAGATCCAACGTTCGATTACCAGGAGCAGTAATTCAGGCATGCGTGAAGTCAAACCCTGAACACGGGCAGATTACAGTTTCTGCTAATGGTGGTCGTGCTACATTATCTCAGCTACAGACTTGTGTTGCCAAGGAAATTCAGGCCTTGAAACAGCTGACGGAACAGCTGTGCTTCCAGCTTGACCTCTGACCCAGTCTGAAAGTGATTCACATTTAACACCGATTTACTTACCAAGGACACAATGGGAGGATATGATTGGGCCCTCGGTGCGGATTTAAAAACAAAATTCCTAATGTCTTTACGTGCTGCAGAGAGATCGCACTTATCATATTACTCATGCCTTTGTGTCCTTTCCTGCAGGCGCAGAGGTTTCTCTTCATGTTACCAGCTGGAAATATCAGTGATGAGCTTCTCCGCTTACTAAGCTCATTGGTGTGGAGGCAGTTTGTGTGCAGATTCTGTGGCCGGCTGGCTGCACAGGTAAGCAGAAAATAGCTTTTAGCTCCGGCCTGACCTTGAGAAGGGATGCCATTCAATCAGCGAGCTCACTGCAGTAAAGGCCCTATCATTGCACTAATAGACTGAATCTTCCTCTCTGCTTAGATCATGGACAATGCATGAATGACTTCCTCCTCCTTGACAAGTTAAAGGGGCAATTTATTCAATAAATTAAACAGAGAAAATAAGCCATGATGAAAGAAATACTGGTGTGGCTGTTGGGCGGGTATAGATTGAACTCATGTAACAGTCTGCACACCTAATTTAATTTTCAGTTTATAGACATAACACAAGTGGATGACGGCAATTGACAAAACAGTTAAAATGCAAGACTGAACAGACTGTGCTCGCGTTCTCATTGCCAAGAACGAACATCAGCGGTAGAGAGTGTTTGGTGCGCTCCTTATCTACGCCCAATCATCCAGCTGGAAGCAGGCAGAGTCAAAGTAATAAGGATGAGATTTAAAAACTGTTGCCCGCTTTGAACTTCGAGGTTGTGCGCTCAAATTCCACCTTATCATCTGGCGGCTTAAAAAATAAGTTGTGTTATTTTTCTGACTGCTTACAGAGAGAGGGAGAGGACGAGAACATACTGGAACGGTCATAACTACTGGCTGCTGCAGTGCATCGTGACAAACAACGGAGAAAAACTTGGGATTTATTGCTCTGATAACCTTCCAGATTCCTTCAGTTGGTGCTGTATGCCAGACAACTCCAACAGAGTTATGCATCATTAATCCCCATGAACACTGCCAGTGATAAATAATGCTCTGTGTCCCTATGAAAAATAAGGCAGTTATTACCAAACCATAAAGAATGGTATTTGTATCATCACTTCAAGCAGATAATAATGTGAAGATACGATGTTTCAAGGATTCAAAAGCACACTGACAGTGACGGTAAGCAGTATATTTCTGCTCCCGTCAACCTGCTGTTAGAGAAAGAACTCTCAATAAATAACAGCACTTGCACCGAGCAAATCAGAGATCTTTATATCTATGCCATAGTGCTTGCAATACTGAGTAGACACTCAAGCTATCAACTGCCATTCAGCCAATGATAAATCAAGGTAAATAATGACTTAGCTTCGTCTCTGGAAGATGCATAGCGCCAAATAGCAGGTAATCACTTGGAGCACAATACAAAGTGCGTCTAGAAACCTGTTGCACGATGTTTTTCCCACAAAGCGTGGCTCATTTGACTCGTCTGATAATTTCTCAAGGCTCAGACTTGAACCCGGTCCAATAAACATAGTAATACTATATCCCCTACAGGTGTAAAATTCTTGGTGGTTAAGCATTGCAAAAAGAAACTAGAAGGAACTCTGTTTGATACAGAGATGTTTCCAGCGCCAGATGCTGTGGGGCCCTCTCTTGTGAGAAGCCGGGCGAAGATCACTTACTTTCCTATTGAGAGCCGGAGCATAAATTCAAACCCGGCTATAAATCAAATATAAATTTTCAGCTCCCCTCACTTTCTCGGGAACGGCTGCAATAACAATGTCATTCGACTCTGCCTGGTTGCCATTAATGCTCTGGATTCCATCCATGCTAATGATTGGGCCCTGTATCCTGTGCGTTTTACAAAGCCCGCAGAAAAAGAAGGGAAATATTACTGACCTATTTAATGCTTTGCAGGTTAAGAGAAGAAACCAAGGTCTGTGGTAGACACTCTTTACATATACACTATTTCCACACGCTCTCAAAATGGATTTTCCTTGCCAGATATAACACCCTGCGCGCCAATGATTTTAATATACCGAAACTCTGCGACTACGACTTTAACATTTTTAGACAGCAAAGTTTCTGAGCCAGAAAGGAGGACAATGCACTCCCTGCTAAATCTAACTTGAGTGAAAAATGTGATTTCTATTTAGATATTGTTCTGTGTGCCAACAAGCCTTTCCTTCTGCCAAAAAACAGAACTCGATCTCATTCAGGCTATTTTCTCCTTGAAATCACAGTCGCGTAATGTTCTTTTTAAAAAAAAGAAAATAAAAACACGAAGCGTGGGCCAAGACTGATTCACCTAACTCCCATCCCACACACATATTTACTGGAATGGCCACATATCACAGTCTGAGCAGTTTTCATAACCCAAATATATACAGACTAGTATCAAAATCCAATTCATATATTTGTTTCACACAGTGTAAACAGACTTTTTAATTCCAGTGAAACCATAACCCCAAAGTGGAGCACGGCTAGCAGATTCTGGTTACAGAGCGTGTTTGGAGAGAGAGGTTTTCTGGGTGAAGCACACTTTATTTTTTAAGCAAAAAGCAAACCAATTTCAGTGCAACACCTGCACCCTTCTGCCCTGTTGGCTTTGGCGAAGCAGATTCAATGAGTTTTCAGCCAACAGTACAGGGCTGTGTGCCTGTAAGAATCTGCACTGACAGAAGGCTTTTAGAGAAGAACCAAGGTCACCACTACAATAACACAGCACTGAGGATGTACTCAGAGCCAGGGGGAAGTGCTGTGTCTCTCACACCCTTGAAATAAAAACCAGTGAGTGCAGAATGATACTAAGTTCAATAAACTTCACTTTGCTTTGTAACCTCTGCAGAAAGACTAAACAAGCAGAAGAGAACAGCTGTTCTTATAGTGTTAAATACTTAAATAGAAATCAACTTAGATTTTAAAAAAGAAAATCATTACACCATTATTTATATTTCAGGGCTAATGGATGTGACCTCTAATATAAGCAGCATTAATACTGCGTTAATATCGTGTTAGTTTATAATGTTGTAGGCCGATCTATGACAGGGGTAATGCTGTCACGCAGCTGCTTTCAGAATACAAGAAAACACAATTCAAGGACAGAAAAACAAGTTTAACTCAAGATTTATGAGAATCATACAATATAAAAGAGCTGTACATTGTAATTCAGTGCAAAGCAACACAGAAAAAATAATAACTCAGAGCAGCCAAATATTTAATAAATGTAACAGGAGGGTTTTTTTCAGTGAAACTATGTTTCTGGTCCAGTTTCTTTTAGTTTAGTTTTAGCTTCGTCATCTTGTCTCTCTATATGCTGCAGTGTATATAGTGGAGATGACAATAACGTTTACTTTGACTTTGACTAGTTTATAAAAATATATCAAATCAAATTGGAAATGAACAACATTCACCTTCTAATTAAAAGTTATGCCTTACTGCTGCAATCAGCAACTTAGTTGGAGAGTATTTGCAAACCAGTTGCCATCTTCCATGCAAACTACAGGTGACCATGGCAACCTGCTAGCCACCAACTGCAAGGTGGTTTACAGTGCAGCTCAATATATGTGACCAATACTGAGTGCTATCAACCAAGTCAGGAAATGAAAATATTTCCATTACGACCCCTGGTTGACAGGAGATTGCTAACCGATCTCTAGGCCTGTGTAACCGGGGCTTTGGCAACCAATTTCACCTAGCAACAACCACCAACTTTCAGCATTATTTCCCTAGTAACAGGTGGTCGACAGGTGGTTGTCAAACGGTCTCTAGGCCTGTGTGACTGGAGTCTTATTTAGCACAGGATCAGAAATAAATAAACTGCAAAACAGCAGCGCCGTCTGCTTTTGAAAAAATTCCTAAAACATGAGTTAATAGTGTATTTGTGGGGGACTATTTTCAGCTGTGAATTAACACGCATTTGTTGCTCTATTAAGTATTTACTATAGCCAGATGGTGTGTATGAGATTGACTCAAAATAAGCAACAGTGACTTACAGTTTGCTCATCGTCCCCCCAGCAATGAGTTTGTAGGACAAGAGTCGAGGTACGGTACCATCAAGGAGGAAGACGCTGCAACAGGCTCCACAGACACAGACGATATCTGCTTTGGTCTTTACGTTGGATTTACGATAATAAGAAAAATAGAAAATCGCCACACATGCTTTCATAACTCAAGACAGACATCCTCTCATGAGCTGCTGAAAATAAATCTCAGCACATACTGCATATGCTGTGCTTCCCATTTCTCTTCTGATCCCGATCCAGATTCAGATCTCTATTAATAACATAAAGGTATTCTTACAACATACATTAAGAAAATCACATTTAAATATGATGATATTCGGAGGATTAGAGGATTGCGTAGCCGTGGCAAAGCGCCGCATGATCTGACTGCTATCTAATCTTTAATTGTTTTTCAGAGTGCTGTTAATTCACCTCTTAAGTGTGGTTTGAGCGTGTAGCTTGTGCTAATACGCTTTAATATTTCTAATATTCTATCTGCCTGTATTTAAAAACATGCAGTGCCAAGAACGGTTAAAAACCAAATCACAAAGCACTCTTGTGTTGGACTGCATTACATGTAAAAGGGGTTTCTATTTTTCGGTTAAGTCATTTTTAATCATTGTTAATGGTGGGAAAGCCCCAGTAGGCTTCTTTAAAAGGTTGTCAGTGAAATCACTAACAGCTGCCAGCTACAGGAATTCAGAAATGCCAAACCAGCACTTTGTGATTGGCATAAGGAAGTTACACCCACTTTGTAATAATATGTTTCTATCTGGTGAGGTGCCAAATGGGTTGCTGCCAATGTAGACATGAAAGACTGATCAGATCATTCTGCACAAAAACATCAGGCTGAGAAGACTGTAATTATTTGTCTGAGGTTGAGGTCAGGTCGCTGTAAAGCTCCTAATTACAAATGAGATGTAACTTATAGAACAAATCTAATGATGGCAACTCCACTCAAAAGTCATTCTAATGGATGTGGTTTAATTATACCTTTGCATCACCTTTTTTTTCCTCTTTCAAGCATACTTCTATACCTGGTATACCTTCATACTTATCACTATTAAAGAATCATTTAAAAAGAGAATCAGTGGTTATAATTCCATGTTATCTAAAATGGCTAATAACTGATTTGGGTGTAGTTTTTGGCAGTTGACACTCCACTGCTGAGTCGATGTGTAGCAAATGAACAAACAAAAAGAGCTTTCAGCACAGTGCCTGTAGTTGTACCTCTTCCTCGACTCCACCACACCTGCTCTGGCCCGTCTATAATAGCCTGCTCTGTCTGCTCTGCAGGTGTACTCTAGACCCATTTACCACAAACACATGCTACTAGCTGCTATGCTCCTCCAGCAGCCCCATTTCTCCTCCTGTCACCTCACCTCATGTAACACTGTCAATCCACTCCCACTCAGCCCTGGCCTTGATGATACATTTACTTTCCGTTAATCAATTTCTGAAACTCTGCAATTACCCCACGTCACGGGGAGTCAGAGGAAATCTATAAGTCAGAGGTGGCGAAGATGCTCGATAGTCAGTCCTGTCGCTTCCTGTGCACCTGCTTCAAAACACAGCAATGAAAAGATGAGTCGAGAACATCTAAGCCACGAGTTTAAAAAAGGGGAAAGGTGGTCAAATTAAAACGGTACGTACTGTATTAGAAATATAAGGAGTAAACGCAATCTATTGTGAAATAGACAGATTAAACTGTAGCACTGTGATATCACAGCCTATTCAACTTTGAAATTGATTTGTTACATTAGATGTGATAAGCTTCTGATCCGTGAACAATGTCCAGAGCACATCAATCACATCTTTTGAGCATCGCATCCTCAGAACATACTCAAAAAAAAAAAGGAAATGTATGACCGGGAGACACTGTAAAATTTTAAGCTAAATCAAGGGCTGCTTTCTTTTGAAGGAATGACTCCAAATCTAGCAGCTTTACCGCTACCTGACATTCCAGATGGTCCTCTGAGACATTAACTGTTATGTTATATTCTATCCCGTAGCTACGTTAACAACACCTTTCAAGAGCAGAGATTTAATTTCTTTGCATGTTTACCTTCACTTCATCCCCACCTGCCCCTCCCCTGCAACATTTCTCTTCTCTTCTCCTTCCCAGGAGACAAAGCAGGCAGACAGCTCTAATAAACAGTGGCACGAAGCCTTACAGTGCAGGCGTACGCCGAGGCAACCAATGTGATCAATTATCGAGTGGCCGATTCTCTTTAATTAGAGGGTTTAAGTATTGAGTTAGCCTGGGTGGGAAGCTGAGAAGCAGCATGTAAACCAACCTCATTACACTGCAGTGATTCACCTCCCAGGAGCTGTGATCCACGCAGTGTTTACACCATACATTTGTTTCTGTGGTAACATATCGAGTGGAGGAATGGCTTAGTGACAGACCCAGTTTCCCCCCACCGCCTCCTCTCCGCTACTCTCTCTCCATTTTCTTTCTTTCACTCTCCCTCCCACTCACTGCTGAAGAGGCTGTCACACTGGTTTGCCTTTTGTTGTGGAGAGTCTGGAGAGGTAGCACAATGTGTCCTAGTTAAAGCAGTGCCCCATCTGCCCGGCATAATTAGACAATTATGCTGGAAGGATCCGTCATTAATTCCTTTGTGGTGGCCAATTTCGCACCACAAAGAGGTCTCAGGTTTAGTTTTTCTTTGCAGATCTCTGTTCATTTACCCTGGCCCCTGTTATCATCCTCAAGTATTGATAGTGTGGCAACTTGGGGCAGGAAAATATTCTCCTGCCAATATTGACTGGTTTGTACTGTTGTGGTGAAAAGGCCAAGAGGAATATTGGCTGCTGTCTTGTGCTGAATAAAAACAAGCAGCTAGGAAACAGCAGTGCGAAAACACAGGCAGACAAATAACAAACAATCATAGTTAATGTACTGAGGGTAGGTACGCTGATGAAATATACATTACGTGGAATGATCCTAGCGCTGCACTGTGCTGTCTACAGACTAATCTGAGAGCCGAGCCCGCATCAATTTAACATTGCCAGTGCTAAAGACTCAACAACTGAATCTGTAATTGATTCATTATATCCACGCTCAAGTAATTAGCCACCACGTTTTCAAAAATGTTGAACTGCTTTATGAGAGCAAACCTGTCCTGTTGAAAGTGTTAATTAGAGCCCAAATAACACTTGGACAATATTCATTACATATATAACTACACACTCACAAGCTACTACATTAGGTACACCTTGCTAGCGCTAGCCTGGACCCGCGGTTTCTTCATAGCACACACACACACACACACAGAGTCAGTCTTCATTAAATAAAGTTTATAGTTTCATAATCATTTCAGTATTTGCCAAAGTCTTTCCAAACAGTTAAGCATTTAAGTTTAATTCTGTCATTTCTTTTGAAAATATGAATACTACTGAATGATTTAAAAAGATAATCTACTGTTTTTGGTTGTTAATTAAAATACATCAGAAGGTATAAACCTATTTAGCAAAAGAGACAGTAATATACTATATTACTTAATGGAATTCAGTCCTTGCATTAGTAACATATACAATCTAACTATAATGAGGAAATCTATGTTAGTAGCTTAGCTGACCACTTACCTGTTAGCATTGCTATTTTTAACTGTAGCTAACTTCCTGTCAAGATAGTTAGCAAACCTGCAGTCCAAGAAAGACTTCTAGGTATCACTGAGTCACTTAATGTTTTGGGGTCCAATAAACTTGTCAACATAACAATAATGTTAACATTTTAAATAAATAATCTACCATCATGTCAGTGTTTAAAACAACTTTTCTAATAATGGAATCTTATGTTTAAGAAGGTGAGGTAATCATTTGTAACAAATTAGTTACTGACAATTATACTGGTATTGGTACCGATTATGTTTTGATATCAGGACTGAACTGGACAGCTACAGTAAACAAAGCTAACACCTTGAAATATCCTGTAATGTTAAAACAAACAACAAATAATTGAAAATGACAATGTTGCCTGTAGCATGTACAGCATTTGTGCCTCATACATCCTTTTAGTGCCACTAGCCGCTATTTTTTAGCATTTTGTCATACGCACAAACACTAATGCGTTCTAACTAACATGAGTATGTTAATGTGTGCAGTTAGCTGATGTCAGTGCAAGTCAAATATTTTCACAAAAACTCTGAGAATGACCCAAAGTGCTGTTGATAAACATTTCCAACTCTTATCATCTTCCAATAATCTATTCAAAACTTCAGTCCATCCAAGTCATAGACTAACATTAATATTCCTCAATCACAGCGATAGAGGTGCCATAGGTCAAAATGCGGGATACACCCTGGACAAATCACCAGTCTGTCACAGGCATAACATGGAGAAAAAACAGCCATTTACACTCACATTCACACATAGAATCACCATTTAACCTAACATCCAAGTCACTGGACTGTGGGAGGAAGCATGTGTGGAGCGAACCCTTGCAGGTTGGTGGATTCAAACCCAGGACCTGCACCACTTTGTCCCCCACAAGTAAAATGTGAAATTTACATCACCCTCAAATCCTGCACATGTCTGTGATGTCCCAAATGTCAGCTTGCAGCTCACATCAACACTGTTGAATGTTTCATTATGTAAAGAACAGCGCAGGAGTGAAGGAGGGCGCAACATCAGACAGTGCAAGACATTGCCTCAACCCTGTATTTCAGCTAACCAGTCTTTAGACTTAATTACATGAACTGGCTGCCTGAAGTTCCACCTCGGCTTTTTATCTGTTGTTACGTCTTAACCTGCTGTTTGTAAAAGTACAAATTGTACAATCCCCATCGAACATATGTGATGCCGTGTTAAGTGCTTCACAGTTACACTGTTTAACTCAGCTTGACAGAGACATGTGGGAAGATATTTTACAATGTAACTCAAATCTGATTAGAGCAGTGATCTAATCAGCCATGAATTCATCTGTGAAGACAAGCAGGCAAAGAGAAAATAACCGCAGAGAATTCTGTATAATTATCAAAAATCTCACAGCGGTACATTAAAATTCTAATTACGACATATTATCTTAATTGCTAAGGAGATGCAAATCAAAACAAGGTTATCGCTGCTCCCTTAACATGCACATGAACGTGTGGTGGGAACCTCTTCAATATTCACTGAATCAGCTTGACTTGTTCGACATGAGAGGCTGTCATTCTGTAATGCTTCCCCCTCTTAGGGGTGATAATCCTGGCTGAGAGTACCAGCAGCAATGGTGCAGTTGTGCAACAATAATACAGAACAAACATCTAATTGCTGCACATTCACTGCCTTTTATTGTATCTAACAAAGCTGTTGACAGCTCATCACAAGCCAAACTAATGCTGTCCGGAGTATTACCAAAGTACTCGCATCTTAGAAACAGAAAAGAAAAGCAGTCTTGTTTTACACAGGAAAAAAAAAAATACATCTTCACAAACGGATTCGGAAATTGCTCATGTGCAGGCAAAGGGTCTGGTAATCCTAGTGAAACACGCATGAACCCAAAACATATTACAAAACCTGGAAACACAATATTTCACTCTTGGCCAGAAACACCAATGTTTAATGTCCATCAAATACTGGGGAGGAAGAAACAAAAGTTCTCAAGAAACTGCAACTCCCATGGTACACGACAAATTGCATGCCATAAATTCTATGTGACAGGTGCACACTAACTCTGCAGACATTAGACAGCCGGATGACAGCAGGCACAAGGGGTAATGGTGACAGGAGAAGAACATGCCATTGAACATGGATTTATGAAAGAGCCCATACTGAGGCGATCCATCAGTGGAGTCACATAGCATCAAACGTGACCACATTTAGGACATGTCTAAATGAAGCTCCAGAGGCTTTCACATGGTGCCAATCCCAAAAACAAAAACAAAAACATGTGGAATGTGTGTGGAAAGGAGCAATTTGGTGCTTTTTAGCAGAGTCTGTTGCCGCCCACAAAGGTGATTTTCAATCCAGTGCAGTTTTTTAATTGGAGTAGTTATGCTTTGATAGAGAGCTCCCATTTCTCCGGAGGTTCCCGCAGTAAGGTAATTACAGTATGTGGCAGCTTTATACTAACTACAGCCATTTCTGAAACATCAGAATCCTGACAGAAAATAATAAACTCGAGGTTCACCATGTTTTCACTAAAAGATATTGGAGTTTTTCTACCAATTGGTTTGGGGACGGTGGTTACCCACATACTGTAAATTGAGTTTCTCGTTCTCACTTTCTCCCTCAAACACACACAGTGCAAACACTTTCACAGACAGTCCTTCCCTCGCCGGACAGAAATAAATGGAGACTCCAGGAGTTCCCTTTGGCCCCGGCCCTAGCAGTCTATAACAGAACCGACAGCTCTGATCACTCCTGAGAAAGCAAAAGCTGCTCTGGGATCGCTTTACAATTCTCAGGGGCTCGAATAACCTGATCTTGAACCGATCCCGTGCACTGATCCTTTGGTATTGGGTTAGGAACGTGTGAAGGGGTCTGTTGAATGAGCTCGCTGGATATCAACATCCTCACTCGGTGTTGCTCCAGCCTGGCAGATTGTTTGACTTGATTAGTCTCTGCCCAAGTGTTAGACTACCCAACGCTGAGCCCTCCAGACACCAGTATCAGTGTGTCAGAGGGAAAAGTGTTCTCCCAAGTCTCAAGGTGGAGCCCATTACCCTGAGTGAGAGCACTGTAAGTTAATAGGATTTGCTCCCGATCAAGAGACCGAGCTATTTCCTGAGGCTGTTACAGGCCGAAGCACAAAAATAAATGTTCCTTTATTAAACACTATTAAGTGTCTCCCCCTCCAAAAAACTCCCCACCACCACCAACCACTCTGACCCCACCCCTCCTTTTTCCCCCTCATTGGGATATCTGTTATTGCTGCAGGAGGCTGTGCCCCCCCCTTCTTTTTCTCTTGTTTTTTTTCCCTCTAGCAAGCAGCCAGTAAAAGTAAAAGGTTGGCACTTTTTGTCTAAAGGAGCCATTTGTTCAGGTGAAAATGAAACTTGCATGGTAAGCAGAGCTGGCCCTGCAGTTGGACAGGGGCAGAGGGGATTCCAGATTAATCATATGGACTGTACACCATGAGGATATTCATTGAGGAGTAATTGCCAAGGGGCTTTGTGTAATGTATTCTCCCCATGAGGTAAAACCTTGTAGCACGGAGAAAGGATAATTGAGTAAGAGGATCATATAAAAATGTTTGCTGCTTCAACCTTTCACTCTGAGCTTAACCCTGACCTCAGATAGTAATTACAGAGTTAATTGCTAACTGATCTGAGCAAGAAGCTCCATCTTGCTATGCTGCAGATATCAACTGAGCTTAAGAGCCTCCTTCAGATTTGCAATGGATCTCAGCTTGTCTAATATAATTTAAAGAACTGGGGCAATTAACAGTACGCAAGTCGAGCAGCGTTTGATGTTAAAATAACAGCTAATTCCTAATAAACTATATTATTATAATTATTGTTATTATTATTATTACATTAATATTTTCAGAAATCCCAAAATAACACCTGCTTGATAATGTTTAAGCAATTAATTTTTTTTTTTTTTTAAAACAACAATCATCTCGTTTTAGAACCTAAAGACTGTTTGATATGTTTACATGATATACTCACAGTCTTTTCTGCTCCATAGTTTAAAGGTACTCTGTGTAAAACCTCACCACTAGATGTCAGTAGCTTGTAGATTGCAGTCATCCTCTCCTAACTGAGTTGCATAATCCTAGCTACTTTGACTGCTGTAGGATAAACATGTTTTAATCAGCCAAAACAGACCAAAAACATCACATTTCGAGTGTACCCTATAATGGCAGACAGTCAATGTGTTTCTACTACCTTTTGACTACAAAAACATTCGCTATAGACCACATTTTAACATATTTCAATAATTTATGAATAAATCAGGGACAAAGAATGGATGTGTCAATTAAACATTATGTGGTATTTTATGTTTGGATGCTGGAGGCATCAGTGAGTGATATGTAGGGGAGTGTCCTGAGTTTTTCTTTTCATTAAGTGCTGCTGTTTTTGCTGCTGTTAGCCGCTATTAGTCACTGTTAGCTGCTATTATTCACTGTTAGCCACTGTTAGTAAAACTGTCTTTCGAGCAAAAATTACACTTTTGGATTAGGACACTTAGCAAATAAACCCATACAACAGGGGTCTCCAACTCCAGGCCTCAAGGGCTGGTGTCCTGCAGGTTTTAGATATAACCGTGGGTCAACACACCTGAGTCACATGATTAGTTCATTACCAGGCCTCTGGAGGACTTCAGGACATGTTGAGGAGGTCATTTAGCCATTTGAATCAGCTGTGTTGGACCAAGGACACATCTAAAACCTGCAGGACACTGGCCCTCGAGGCCTGGAGTTGGAGACCCCTGCCATACAGCGTAAGACTATAAATAAAATATTTATCAGTGAATGTGAGCTTTTGACTTGCTGTTGTTGTTATTTAAGCGGCTCTTGTTAGCTGTTCAGACATGGGAGGGTTATATGTCTCAAATGCTGACAATAAGTAATTGCAACAATGTCTGGCATACAACATACATGGCCACTCTCCAACTAAATGTATAAAACATTAAAACTTTTACCAGAGCCCGCTCCTACATATTTTTAATTGATTGATTCTTAATTTTTGAGCCTGTATCAATTTGTCAGAAGACTTAATTACACAGTAATCAATTTTTTAATCATATTCTTTAGTCTGTTACCTCTATTACCTTTTCTATAACCTAAAAAAATGACTGACTGTACCTTTAACAATCACCTAAAATATCAAATCACTGAAAGTCTCACAAACAATGAGAAATTTGGAGCTTTTCTTTATAAAAAAGAGGGATGAAATTATGTCCATTGTCATGCAAACCAGTTGCTCTGGTAATCCAACTGTATCTTTCCACGCTTACACTAAATTAGGGGAAAAGACCTTTAATGAACAGACTCTTAACCTTAGACTGTGAGCCAATATGGTTTGGGCCAACTTGTCACTGCAAAGCAATACTGAGGTGTTCTGTGGGATCACCTTTATTTCTGTCCCAACAGGAGGGGTTAAACTCTGATAACAAGACTCCATTTAGGGGCCACTGTGTCATTAAATGGTTAGTGAGCATGGAAATGATGTGAATCATATGCTATGGCTTTGCAGTCACCAGATCTCAAAGCAGCTGAACATCTATGGGAGATTTGGACCAAACGTCTTCCATCTGCCCAGTAGAGTACAGAAGCCAAGGCACACTGAAGCTGTTCTGGTGGCACAATACCTTACCTAGACACTGATGTTTCACCTTATCAACTGAGATGGGCATTTCAAGCAAACAGACTATTGTAATAATCACTTTCTTTCTTTCTTTTTTTTAAATCGTCCACCCGCACCCAGTTCTAGTAGACTTAAAACATAGCAGCTTTACCAAGCAGTGTTTGCACAATAGTCTTTGGCTTTTCATTTTTCTCCTGTTTGTGCAGAAGCATCTAACTTTACTGCATGAATCTTTTACCAGCTTGCCATCTGGGAGATGGGGAGGGTTCCATCAGGTAGGGCATTTGTTGGCGTATAGGCCCGGGTTAACAACAATCATGACTGCAGTTGTTAACGAGCAGGGTGCAGGTGGAAACTGTACTGCTGAAAGACCACAGAGAAACTGAGAGAGCAGAGAGTTGATGTGAAAGAAGAAGATGCGAGGGATAAGGTAAGATGGAAGCACATTATGTGCTGTGGTGAGGAAAGAAGGTGAAGAAAAGCCAAACAGGTTTTAGGTGGATTAACTTCACCCTCTGCTCTTTCTCCTCTCAACCAATTGATCACAGCAGATAATAATAATAATGGATTGGATTTATATAGCGCTTTTCAAGGCACCCAAAGCGCTTTACAATGCCACTATTCATTCACTCTCGCATTCACACACTGGTGGAGGCAAGCTACGGTTGTAGCCACAGCTGCCCTGGGGCAGACTGACAGAAGCGAGGCTGCCATATCGCGCCATCGGCCCCTCTGGCCAACACCAGTAGGCGGTAGGGTAAAGTGTCTTGCCCAAGGACACAACGACCAGGACAGAGAGCCCGGGGATCGAACCGGTGACCTTCCGGTTACAGATACGCTTCCCAACCCCCTGAGCCACCAGATAGCTTCTGGTTCTGCCACAGGTTACTTCCTGTTAAAAGGGAGTTTTTTTTTATTCCTACTGTTGCCAAGTGCTTGCTCATAGGGTCCTGATTACTGAGGTTTTTTTCTAATATTGTAGGGTCTTTACCTCATATAAAGTGCCTTGAGACAACTGTTGCTATGAATTGACGCTGTAGAAATTGAATACTTGAACTAAATTGATTTGGGTAGAAACAATCCTTACCAACACGGGTAAAAACATAGTAAAATATATTTTAACACAACCACTAGTCCCATCAACTATTTTTATATAATTTAATTAATATTTAAATATTGAAAAATCATGACCTTCACTATTCAGTGTAAGGATTTTTTTTTAATTATATCCTTAATATTGTGAGTAGTAATTTCAAATTGTTCAGCTGAATTATTGGAAATCTGAAAACATTACTGTACTGCCACTATTTCATAAAAGACTGCAGCCCAAATGAATGAAGTCAAGAGTTTTTTAATGTTGAACTGAAAATTAGGAACATTATTTAAAAGGTGATGTTGAATACATTTCGGTACATAAATAGGGACAGACTGAAAATATTAATACTGCAGTACTATAGCCAGCCATGAGAACAAACAGGATTCTTTGGTGTGCATGACAGCATACAACTCAAGTTTTGGCAACTCAAGACAGAAAACGAAGCACATTAGCCTAATAAGCCTCGATGAGTGAAAAATACAGGCACATTTCTTCAGGATTTGTTTAAAAGCTTAAGATAGAATAGAACTGGCGTATTTCACAGCAGATCTAAGCACAGCTCAGTCAGGAAACCTGAATGTCTTCAGTGAGTCAAATAGTTAAGTTGAGCCGGTGCTGCCATAAACCCGGTGGGAGAGCTTGGAATAATCTAGGCGATGTTAATGATGCAATTTATATGTGAGGGGACCGGTGTTTGGCAGGCTCTTTCCGTCTGAGCGGGCTGCACAACCCAGCGAGCTCCCAACACCCCCTGCTAGATGGAGGGGGTGGAGTAGGAGGAGGATGTCAGAGCCCATGTGAAAAGAGGGAGCGAGCGAAGCACTGATAAGAGCCATTACTATTAGTGTCTGTCTGTCACCTGCTGTGCGTCATCCAGCCTTCCCCCTCTCCACATGCGCCCCCATCCCCATCGCTCCATCCCCATCCGTTTTCCTGAGGCACATCACTTCAAATTTGCACTCACCTACACATTTTCCATCCTGTCAAAGATATACTCAGTTGGCTTGAAAACTGAGCTGAGCTGCACTCTGAAAACTACTCTGAGCTTTGTTTCAAAACAGTTGTGAATTAGTGAAGGTGCAGACAGCTGCCAGCATTTATTCGATAAACAAAATAGCTTCAGATGAGTAACTGAACTGGCACAAGAGGACGCGATACTCTAGACATATCGTTTCTCGGTTTTTACCACGCCAACACAAAGCCTAATTTGGTATTTCATTTATTACTTGGCACAATTCTACAGCTCCTTAAACTTATGAACTCGGGAGAAATGAACAGTAATTGCAGGCTGTTCTTTATTTTCTTAAAACCTTTTTAACCAAAATATTTAAAGCTGTTTTTCTCAGTTGCTACGCAACACTTCAACCGCAAGAGTGGGAGCATGCTGAGAATGTGCCAAATAAATACTACTGCCACAGACATTCTGTGGGGAAATATGAGAGAGGGGCATCGTTCAATAATCACATGAAAATGCAGAACAGTTGTGTAAAATGCACAATCATCCTTTCATTCATCACTTACTTGACCTTTGTCAACATATAATTCAAACAATAGGTTGTTTAATGAACCACTGTTTGCAATCTGAATGGCTTTGCCTTTCCGCAGCCATCTGAGAACACTTTTTTTTCTCTCATTGTCTGCGTATCAAACCTACAAGTGGCTGCTTTTAACTGCAGAATACAGCAAGGTGGCAGGCGTGCCGAGTGTCCTGTGCAAAATATCGTTCTGTAATTTGACGCGAGCATGCTGCCAGATATGTAGACTACTGTCTGTTTCACAAGTCCTTTCAGATTTTGCTCAGAGCTCGCCTGGAGCCTGGGCAACTGTACAACAGCCAAGCAAAAAGCAAGCAAGCCAATGGTGCAGCCTTTCTTCCTGAGCCTGGAACCAAGGACTTAAAGCAAGGACACGTTATGCAAGATATCACATTCAATTCCACTGCCAGCCTCTGAGGCCAGATGATACACATTGAGTGCGTCTGTCTCTCGAGCCCTCAATGTTAATCAACACTCTTTCCAATGCATACTTATGAGTTACAATCTACTCCCCACGTCTTCCCTTTGGCAGCTTAAATTAAGTCGCAAATTTGACGGCAAATTAACTTCAATGGGGACGGTAATATGTCACCTATATGGCAATCTGTGCCGTTCCTTGCCGGGGCATCGGGATCTCCGGTATCTAAACGCAAAATTAAATCCAACAAATTATTTTTGTGTGAAAGTCAAATTTGAGGAAACACGAGAAAGAAGGCAGGATGCGGCAGGGCAATCAGCTGTGAAATCCTTCTGACGACGAAGGCTTGCATAATCGCTCAGTCAACCTTTATTATTGTGATCGCAGAGTTTGAGATTTAATGCATGCTGGTATTAGCTGTGACATACAGTCACAATACAGCCGAGGTGGGAGGAACATGTGCTCAGACAGTGTGTATACGTGCATGTGTGCGCGTAAAGGGGAGGTGAATGTGGAACCAACAGAGATCTCCTCACTTCATCATTGAGTAAATGGCACCGCAGACATGAGCTGCGACTTCACAGCTGCCTCATGGCGGGTGACATTGAAGCCTACGCATGAACACATCGCTCATCAAAGCGAATGAGGCGTTCTTCGCTTCCGCTGCTTGTGCCGAGGAAAACAATGGCAGCCTGCCCCCCCGCACACACACACACACACTCAAGTGCACACTTGCACACCTGGAATGTCTGCAATGAGTGGAGATGGGAATAAAAAAACGGAAGAAAAAAAATCCATTTGGTTTCATGCATCTCTCTCAAGAAGCTTAACAGACTGTGACCTTTCAGTGCTTTGTACTAGGAAAGAAACGACAAGACCCCGGTGCCATAAAACGGCTCAGAACAGGGGCTAACAGTGGTTTTGCAATTAACCTGTCTTAAAACAAACAAGAGGGGTTTTTTTTGCTTTAACAACAGGCACATACTTGAGAGGACTGATTTCTGTGGCTAGAAACTCAAAGGCCCACCAGGGTTTAGGTTTTAATCGGCTATTAGCATGCTCATTTTGGCACAGCTGCACTCAGATCTATGCAACTACAAGCTCAATGCGATCAGAAAGCAAAACACACACACACACACAAAAAAAGTGGAAGCTTTTATGTAGATCCCAGAATGAGCCACGATTAAATGTCACAAAAGCCCTCCAGGTCTTTTCACAAAGAAGCAAAGAATATTTGTTTCAATACTGATCATTAAGTGCAGGAAGAATAAGTGAGGACAGACAGCAACAGCTAAAAATTACAAATGCCCCCTTTTAGCGTACATCCTTCTAAAAGTTTACTCAAATAGTTTGAGCACAAAAGCTCCTCTCTTTTTCCTTAACTGTCCTCTTTTCTCTAAGTGGTACCAGACGTAGGTATTTCTTCATTTAGCCCATTCAAATGAAGGCAAGTCGCTATTCTTTATTTATTTAACAAAACGAGCTGTAAAAGCCAAACATTAGGTCATGGAATACTTTCACCCTGAGAAATAAGTCACTGCGTTCAATGAGACATCAAACCCGGTTTAAGTATTCTCTTGCAAAATATGAGCTGGTGAGGACCTTTCACAAAGTCAAGTAGTGCTGTGGGATTTTTCTGCTTTTTAAATACAACTTTCAACTGTGTGGCGCACATGCGTTTCCAATTAAGAACCTCAGAGCCAACAACCGAGGCTGGGCCCCATTCACCTCTTCCACAATTGACCAAGTCCGAGGAAATGTTAAACAGGCATCATAAGCATGACAAGGAGAGCAGATTTTTCAAAAGCCTTTACTTTCTAAACAGTAATTAAGACATCACGGTGAATTGATGATGTAGGCTGAAAAGCATCCAATGCCAATCTAAATAAAGAAAAGAGAACATACTTAATCATAACTTTTAGCGACATTTTCAAAGCAAGGCCCCTTAGAAGAACCAATTTGTCCGTTTGGTGAATAGGTACACACCCTGCTTACAGTGCACAGAAACACAATGTGTCAAAAGTGCTGATTTGTGAGGATCATAATGAGAATGCACGATTTACACGAGACACTTAGAGTAGGATCTACTTCCCTGGCAGCAGCAATAACTCCCCGCGAGCCTGTCTCTGCTCAGACTTCAATCTCTGGGCCCCAAAGAGCTGTTGGAGGACTTTGATGTTCTGTCTAAATGAACTGACTGTGCTGCTTGATACAGCCCTCCAGTCAACTGAGTCCCCCCCACCAATTCTGTCACCAGTGATAAACACCATGCATGCTTGGTGTCACCAAATTCTGCCCCACATGCACAGAAAGGCCACGGTTTTTTTGTTCCCCCTCCTTCAACTCAGTGAATAACTGAAAAAAATATGATTGTTGTTTCCTGCCGTGCCCTATCTGAGCAGAAAGCCTTTGATGTGTGAGGCTGTGTGTAAAGCAGGCAACGCTGGGCTGGTTTTTGTTACCTTACACCCCTGCAACATCCAGTAGGTAAGCCTTTATGTTGGATGCTCCTTCAGGGCATGGTGTTTGTTAGAGCCTGGGCAAAGGCAACAACCTCCAACCCACTTCTATCATTGCATTTTTTCAGGAGAATCAGAGCCAAAGAGCGCTGCGTACAAGCTTGCAACTTCGCTGGCTTGATCCAAACAAGATCCAAGGCTTATTGGGGAGCACTGGTGCACAGCTAGGGAAGCACAAATGCGCTGCTATATCTACTTTGGGGCTTGTATGATTTGAATATGAATATAGTGGGTAGTAAGTAGTGTCAAAGACAGCACTTAGTACAAGCTACTGATGACTAGCAAACACTGCAATGAATGATTTCAATCAAGGAGCAGGGTGCAGATGGTGGTTAGAGGAAAATAATACTTTATCCGTCTAAGCTTCAGCTTGGTCAATTCTCATTTGACTAAATCCAATTACCATTGATTCTGCATCTTCTTAAAGCCGAGGTTTAGGTTTTCCTTGATAGTGCAGAAACCTTAGCTTGGATGAAGCTGCAGTATTTAACCTATTACAGCCTCCGATGAAGTGTCTGGGTTTTGGAGGGAAGTACGAGTTCTGCTGGCGAAAGCATTGATCTTCCCACACCCTGGGTTTTCCCAGCGTGTGTAGCAATTCCCGTGCAAAGCCTCTGAACACTACTCTCTCTCCTCCAGCGGCGGTGATGCTCCTGAGCAAACCTGCCCCGGATCGAGCATCTCATTTAGTCACTGGGCCCCTTTGATGTGGATTCAGTGCTGCAGTGCATATCATTCGTGTTTGAAGGTTCAGCTTCCACAATACAGCCGGGTTTGAAGTTTCACATATTGCAGGTGCTACAATGTGATAATCTGTGAGCTGGTTATGCATTATACATTTTTCATAAAAGAACACCATCACCTGAAAGTGAAATGTGGAAAAGTCAGCGCTTCAAGGTATATATTGACAGAGACTGTTTCTGAGACTTCTGGGTGTGGGACGAAAACACTCTTGTTATCTTGAGCAGTTCAGAATCAGCACTACATCTTCCCTCTGAAGGGGGTAAATATCCAAATAAACAGAGTAGAATACCATTTGACTAGGACCTGCCATGCCATTATGAAGCCAATTTAGATGACGAAACGCTTCTCACGGGGCACAGAGGCCATGACAGCTCTTTCTCCAGTCTGGGCCCACACTAAAAATCTCAAATTCATAAGGGGCATTTATTTCTTGGGGCAGTTCCTTCAGTGTCTGCTTACATAAAACACGAAAAATCTATGACAACCTTTATGCAACAAAATGTCTAAAAGTGACATTTTGTTTTCTTGTGCACTTACAATCTCACAACAACATTTAAACTTAAGAGTTGTAAAAGTTTGTAATCTTATTATATTACATGAAATTTCTGTCTGTCTGTGTGTTTGTTTCTTTGTCTGCAAACTCCTCCTAGACCATCAATAACTAATCAACAAAACTTGGCACACAAGTACATCTTAGGCCCTTGAAGGTTTTTATTTACATAAGATATTATGACGTTGTCATGTTGCCTAGCAACGTGATGGCAGTGGGCTAAAATCACCCATTTTTCTCAACTATCTACCCATAACACCTTAAAAAGCACTGTGTCATTTTTATTTCATGACATTAACATCTAACTTATATCCACAAAAAATGAATTATGCATGATATATTATGACACTGTCATGTTGCCCGGCAACCATGTAGCAACAGGCTGATATGACCTGTTTTTAGCCTTTAACCGCCTACAACAGCTTATGAAAGGATGCTATCATTTTAATTTCACCACAGTAGCATCTCATTATATACACCAAACAAACATGTAGGAACAGGCTAAAAAGACATATTTTCTTAGCATTTTTTAGCTTATAAACATTATTTACTTTTTCAGCATGATTACGTATATCTGTTTGCCAACAGCACAAACGTGCCAAACAATACTATTTCCTGGGCATGTACTAGTTCATTAAATGTACTAGTTTATTAAATATACTAATGGTTTTGATTGCAGTCACCTTTTAAAATACATCTTATCTGCTTCACATATTCCTGCAACACTACTACATTTAGAACAACAGTGCTAAGTTAGCAGTGACTATTATGTTAGCTTATGTCACTTGTGGCCAGTTAATTAGAATTAATGTGAGTATATGTGACTAAAGAATAAAATGAACAATGAATTTAAAATAGTTGCATTGAATTTTTTGCTACTGGAGGCTGATTCCAAGTATTTTCAGCCACCAACTGGTCCTCCAGACATTTAGTGTACAACACCCTCAACCTCTGCACGCCCACTTTTCATTCAAAGCGACTACACAGGTCGCCCAGTGGGGGCCAACCTATCTGTAATCCTGGTCTAACTCTCACTCACAGAGACAGATGCCAACATGTTATAAAAAAAAAAAACCTGGGGAATTTCTATGAATCTGAAACTATTTCAACGTTTTAAAGTTCTTGCTGGACCCTGAATGTAAGTTTATGTGAAGTTTTGGTTAGCCAAATTTGTGATTTTTTTTTTTTTTTTAACCAATTTGTACATAATTGCCAACTTGACACCATTCAATCTCAAACTGGTAGCAGATTGACTCCCTTTTATTACCATTTTGAGGCACCAAAGTTGCTTTTAAGATGGCAACTGACTGTGGGTGGTCTTGCAGACCTGTTCATTATCTTCAAAGTGAAGTTCACATGGACCGTGCCGCAGGCTCCAACAACTGTTGTCCGTAGTGTGACTGTAGCACTCTCTCTGAATGTGATTCATTTTATACCTGTAGATTTTCTCCAGTAATGGAACTCCAATGGTCCCACGCCCACTTCACACCGTCAAAATCCTCCTAGAAACAAAGCTTGCTGGTCATCAGCCATCTTGGCAGTTATTTCAGGCTACACAAAGCATAAGTTGCTTTCCCACGCAGGTTATACTAAATCCCAGTACATTCATTAATGGCTCAATCCAGATCAACTTTTTGGGCTTAATCCACCAGAGCACAAAACAAATTAAACAAACAGACTTGTTAATTTATGTTGTGAATAAAGTAAGCCAAAATTTAAAAATACTGGCAGTGCCCTCAGCCTCCATTTAGATACACCTATTGTATCAATTTCAAAATTTTACGTCCCCTCGTTCTTGAGTTATCGGATTCAGGAGAGATTCTGAAACCTTGACCTCCAACCTCTGACCTTGAGGTCAAGTTCACTGTTGTTCAGCTGAGGGGTAAAAAAAAAACAAAAAACAAAACACACATACCTATGATTTTACTACAATAATAACAAGATGTACCCACCCTGAAAACTAATTGAAACGGTTGAAAACCAAATCTGTGCATGTTTCAAACCAGCAACACGACTTGCTCACATGTCATTGGCTCTTTGAGGGGAGGGTTAAGAGGACCACCATCCTTGATTTCACCGAATTCTTCCACAGATTTTGAGTCACATCTCCGTTGACATTATCTTCAAGTCGTTGTTTCTAAATCGAGAAACCCTTTAGAAGCCCAGATTACACTGTGGCAACCTAAAGTGAATCTACAGATTAAGCTCCAGCATTTTGCAGTGATTGTTTTCCAACATCTAACCGACTCAAGCAGAAAAGCGAGTCAGCCAATTATATGAAATCTAACTGCATCAAACAAACAAGATTTAAAAGGCAGGGAGTTGTTGCCCAAAGAATAAAATCAATTTGACAGTTAATGTTAATGCGAGTGACTGAGGTTTATGCAAACGTGTCTGATCTTGATAATTAAAGAGTGTTTGTACGGAGGTGCACAGCTCGGCGTCTCATTTTTAAAGGATGTTTACTGTCTCCAAAGCATGGAGATGGTGGCAGCCTGAGGGCCTGCCTGCTTTCTTTTCCCTTGCTCTGTATCTATCTTGCGCTAAATACACACAAAAACACACACAGGCGCACATATACAAGCACACGTGTACAAATACAAAGTCTACACACTGTACTGACACATACAAACAAAACCCACACAGAAGAAAGACTCTACGCTTCCACAGACATCAGCCTCTCAATTAGCTTCTGCACTCATTTCTCCTCCTTGGAAGAGAATTATTTTTCAGCTAGATGCTTTTTCTTTGTTTATTGTGAACAGACCAAAGCCTTATCAGCAGCTAATCACTGGATGTCAAATTCAGCGACTTGCTGCAGTCACATGAAAAAAAAAAAAAAGCATTCAGTGAATAATCTTCTAAAAGTTCAGATTGCCATTTCAGATTTGGACAATCACCAATTTCTTTTAGATGCTCAAATCAGTCTTAACAGCCAGAGAGAGGATCAGCATTTGTTTGGTATAATTTGTTGTGACATGTTAATTGCGTCTACTTGTAATTCTCTCTAATTGATGTTTGATATGTCTCAGGAAATTAGGCCAACCAGATAACACTGTAAATATTATTAATCCTTCCCGCCTTTCTCTTTTCGTGGCAGGTTTGATGAATTCAAAACAGCTAAAAAGCTAAAACAGTAATGTGTCATCGTGCTGTGCAGCTATGCTCAGTATTCCCAGGGCTGCCAGGCAGACAAATCTAAGGTTACAAGCATACCACCGTATATTCAAAACACATTCGGGCACATGGCAGGCGGCCAGAGAAGACTAACCTGAGCAATTTTGACTGAGTTCTGGGTAGAACCACCAGCATGGTACTCAACTTTGTTCCTCTTGACAATTTCTTCAAACCTGAAACAAACAAAAATAAAAGAAATGCTTCATAAGACACTGTTTAAGAACAATTACAGACTGACTATGGCAATGCCAAGCGCTGGGGAAAAGAGAAGGTTTACAGAGGTAATGAAGGAGGACATGCAGAGAATGCAAGGGACATGGTGAGATGGGTACAAATGCAGAGTGGATCAAAACTTTCTGGAGTTTGTATGTCAAATGCAACTTAGCCCGTTTAACATGCCAGCCTCAAGCATTAAATTTCTCATGATAACGTCACCTAATCTTGTGGTTTCCCTAAAGCCTACAGAATTTTCCCATTTCCTCTTTCTACCCATTGTCTGGTTTAAAGGCCAGCAAAGTTGCTGTTTCGATTCAGCCGCACTGCTCCCACCAACGTTATTTCCAGCCGCTGTGGCTATAAAGTTGTACTCAGCTTCAGAGCAAAAATATTTTCCGTGCCCTAATGTCCCCCACACTAATTTCGCAGCCAACTGTTGAAAATAATAGAGCATTTAGCAGCTAAAACATCAAACATTTCTTTGAGGGGCTGATGAAGACCATAAGAAGGCTGAAAGGAGAAAGATTATTAGACCTGCATTCATGGCGAAAACAACTGTGCTTCCAGCTTAATGCTAATGCCGCTCTATGTCGGAGCACTTAAAACCATCGTGCTGACATCCAACCCCAGGAAGAACAAAAAAATGTTATCTTACTATAAAACATAAAAGCTCTGTCTGTCTGTGTGTGTCTCTTTTTGCAAACTCCTGCAAAACCATCAGGAGTCGAGCAACCAAACGTAGCACACAGGTACATCTTGTCCCCGTGGTTCTCATCTATATCAGATATTATGATGTTATCACTGTTGCCTAGAAACCGCCCAGCAACATCCTAAAATGACCCGTTTTTAGCATTTCTGCACCTACAGCACCTTATGAAAGCATCCAGTTGTTTTCATTTCATAACAATAGCATCTCGTTATAGCCATAAAAGTTGAAATACATATGCTTAGCAACCAAACGGCAACGGGTTAAAATGAGCAGTTCTTAGCGTATAAACCACATCCATCAGCCCTATAAAGTGATTAAGTATATTAGTTTGCCAACAGAAATAATGAAAAAGGAGCAGCACATGAGAAGCATAATTCATGAAGTTTTTGACAACATATTTCATGCATAGCTGTGACATGTATACAACTGTACGTGCGGTACATTGTGCAGACAGTACTGTAAAGTGGGAGGCACTCTTCTGGTTAAACTACACGATGACACCATTTCTACATCAGCCCAAGCATCTGTTTATACATCATTTTCTGTATTTAAAAATGATTTTGGACAACATACATAACAAGAAATCTGCAATAAGCTGGGATCTGCTTATAATATTGGCTAACCAGTTATCACTCAGACTGTTGCTATGATGATAATGTTAACATTAGGATAACTAAAGGAGCAGCACTGTGCAAGTGCTGCATATTCAAAGTTTGTCTTTTCAGAATAAAACTAATCTAACAGCTTTATGCTTCACATGCGCAACCTCAATGGGCACTTCCTGAAAAAATAATGGTTTTAGCTTTTTATTTTACCTTTAAATTAAACATTTTAACTGCATTATGTACCTGTTCTCTGAATTTAACAGGTTAGCAATCTCTCGATATATCAGAAGAGCACTTCAGATGAACTCGGGCACTGAATGTGTTTAGTTAAAATGATCTCACACTGGATGCTCTCTGACTTTGTTAATTAAATAGTACCAAACAAAAGATGCTTTTATCTTTTTCAGACACATATTTCAAGTGTTTATCTGTCAGTTTAGCTATATATTTCAAACATTTATGTGGTCTGATCTACAGAGAGCATGCTCACTTTACCTAGAGGGCACTCATGAGATGGAATAAGAACAATCAAAATAATTATTTATACTTGCCTCTAGCTAAAAAAGCCAAAATGTTATTTAAATTTCCACAAACACATGTGTCAAAAATAAAATGAACCAATGCCAATGTCTGCTCCTTTTTTAACCCGCTAATGCAGTAATGCTGGTCGGTGAGAAATTTACAACAGGACGTGCACACTTTGCGGCAAATTCCAAACTAAAACCAAAGTTTGGAGGTTAATCAAAACACAAAGTTACATGTGCACATAACAAGCAGCTGCCTGTGGGTTTTGAAGGTGAGCACTATCATGTGGCTGCTGCTGGAAAGTCTCTACTGATGCTTGTTATAAGCAAGACCTACAAACAGAGAGTCCTGTAAAGTGTCTTGTGGTTGTGTAACACTCCTAACACTCCCTAACAGAATTATCTTGATCATTTAAACAGAAAACACAAGTAAAGTTCACAGGATCGCTTTTTAGATCGCCATTTTAAATACTGCATTTGTTACTTTTGACTCAGTATTCCAAATATTTGTGCTAGACTTTTTGTTAACTTACTAAGCTTATCCTGTAAGGATATATTTTCCAATCCCCTAGTTAAGTCGCAACATTTTTCTTCCCTTTTCGAGCAGTAAAGAAGTTGTGTTTTGGAGCACGTAAACCCAGAAACACAACAGACTAAAAGTGGGATACATTTACGCCATTCTTTAACCGTGACATTCCAGGTGCAAGTTGTTTATACAAACTGCTTACAGGGAAAAGAGGGGGGGAGAAAAAAAAATCAAAGCTGGATTTTGTTAAATGGGATACTTTACCACAAATGTTGCTGGAGTCGAAAATCTGCAGTTGGGAGTCTAAAATGTCAGCTTGATAAAAGCAAAAGAGAGAAACATTGTTCACACATGGTTGTATTTAGCCTTACAGTATTATAGCAAG
Source organism: Perissodus microlepis (assembly GCF_051167445.1). NCBI lineage: Eukaryota > Metazoa > Chordata > Actinopteri > Cichliformes > Cichlidae > Perissodus > Perissodus microlepis. The sequence goes on from NC_140468.1 coordinate 12,607,265, forward strand.
ATGAGCAGTGAGCAAAAGTTATTTCTAAGGAACTTGAACTGCTTCCTCAAAGAGATGCACAAAATAAAAGCAGCTATTCATCTTCAACTTGGCAGAGATAGGCGACTGCACATATTTCATAGGTGATGCTTTCAGAGCAATTAGAAAAATACGTTTTATTATTTTCCCATGTATAAAAACCTGATACCCAGATAAGTCGTTTAGCGAGAGACCGCATCTGATTAAAGGTTTGATGTTTTTGAACCGCACAGCAAAGTTTAGAAATGACTGTAACAGACTAAACAGAAATGAGTCGAGAAAGCAGACATTACATCGGGGAATACGGAGTAAACAATTGCTGTGTTTTCAAACATAAACCAAAGGAACACCCCAGGGTAATACTGAAGGCAGTTCTATCATTTTTGTATTTTCCCCATCATACTGCCATTTCAAACATCAATAGCTGCGATGCTCAGGCGTAACATGATGCAAAGCCAGGCTACGCTGCGAGATAGAGCCCTTTATCTTGGAAGCTGAGAACATGAATAATGTTGCGTTCTGCACATTGTTTGCACCATTGGCCTCCTAGAGAGGGGGGGGGGCTGGATATATAAACATATCCGCCATGCTATGGTAACTGGCCTAACTAAGGTGAAGATGCACCTTGGTCTTTTTCTAAATCAGTCACATTGAATTATATGTGCGTTACTGCTTTAAATTCATAATAAAATGCTTAGTTGGAATCCCAAGGGGGCACTGGTACTCTGCGCTACAGAGATCCAGCGCATTTTATGGGGTTGGTCAATGGTTGTATGTTTTAAATTGTAGCCCTGATCATAAAAATATGTCATGTCTACTGTGTATACTTGCCACAGACAGCACTGATCTGTATGCAAAGTGCATCATGGCTTACCAACATGTGCCAGCCAGAGGTGTTCAATACTTCAGCACAACCTGGTTTAACTAGGCATGGCCGAATTTTGAGCGGGTGTGAAAGTAACCTTAACTGCTTCAAAGAAAGTCTACATATCATGTCTCAAGGCGAGAGGTCCACCCAGGGCAGAATGTTCCTAATAAATAAAAAAAAACTTTCCATGCAAGTGGAAAATATGCTAACCGGGGGGAAAAAAAATCCTTCCTGAGACACCTGTTATGACTCCTTGACAAAAGAAGAATTTGAGCACTGTGGGTGTTTATAACATGAAGGCAGCCGAGGGACTCCAGAACCCATTTCAAATAGACACACAGCTTCTGAGGATTTCAGTGCTTCCCCCCCCCCTTGCTAGAAGTATTTGCTCCACCTTTCAGTGCAGACAGCATGGGGCCCTGCTCTTGGACGCCTCGAAAATCCCATCCGAAAAGGAGCAGCTGCCTCGAGACCTTTACACCCTCAAACATCATGTGATCCCATAGTAGTGACACCGTAAACGGCCCCCTTGGCCATTTAGAGAGAGAAAATCCCTTTCCATCTACTGCAGTCTAAGCTCACTCAGTGATGGGAGGGAGCAGAGGGAGAAAAAAAAAAGAAAAAAGAAATTGTTTTGAACAAAATGTCCTCAGCCAGTAACCTCGGCTTTTAAAACCTACTGGTGTCGCTCGGCGTAAGAGCAATCCCAGCTACGCCATGTATTCCACTAATGTATGGTCAGCATGTGTTATATAACATGTTTTACAAGAGGCTGCCAGTGGCACTTTGGTTAAACGCCACTCTTAACTAAAAGCCACAGTTTTTCAATTTCATACCTTCCAATTTGAGACTAATAGCAGCACTTATTTATTCAGCTTAAATGAAATCATATTCAAATTAGAAGAATTAAGCCGCTGAATACAATATTTGTATTCAGAGGGTATCGGAGTCCTAGAGTCCCCCCTCGACAACTAATACCTCCAGATCTCTCCGGCTTAACGCGTTCAAACTGTTGAGGCAGATCACACAAGTCGGGAACATTGCGTTGTTTACATTCCTGAGGATGGAGCCCCCACTGTTGTTTCCCATCAAGGGAAATATGAGAGCTTCCAAAGTACTTTGAGAGTTCTCTAACCCGAGTGACTCATGAGCTCCTCTCTCACCTCCCCAAAAACAAGCCAAGTAGATTATTTACATGAGGCAATAATTCAAGATTTGCTCCTCTAAGTCTCTTACACAGAGGGCAAGGCGAGCCCATTTACCCAATCCCTCTTCATTCGCCTTTGATGTTAGCCTATCTCGATAAGACCGGATGAGTGCCCTAAAATCCCCGTCGAGTGATTTCACAGGAAGAACAAGTCTCTGTTAATCAATGGCTAGATTGGATCTGGATTCTCGGGAGTGGTCCGCCTGAAAGTCCTCCCGAGTGTTTGAGTGCACACCGGGGTAATTCATCGCTAATGATCACCACGGCACCTTCTCTCCTACACACCGTTCGTCCTCGTTTAATTGCCTCGTTCACGTTTAAACAGCTTACAAATCACAAGGACAGGCAGGGAAACATGATCAAACGGCCTCTATCGCTAATCAGGGGAGGGCAAAGGAAGAAGTGAGCGGACTGGGGCTTCTTTGCTGGCTCTCCTTGGGGATTAGGCAGGAGGAGGGTTGTACAGGAACAGTAAATTATCTCTGCTTCAAGTATAGCAGGCAGGTATATTTAAACAGGCAGATCCATCTTCTCTCTATCTGACAGAAACAGAGAGGGGGCCAATGCAGCTAAAAGGCTTTGGTAATCCCAGTTTCAACACGGGCATCTGGAGTGGAGACAGGTTCCACCATTGATTAGATTCCCCAATCAGTGTGTGTGCATCCCACACCAGCCTTCCTTGGTAGTCTTTAGGCAGTACGAGGCCTGATGCACAGTAATTGTTTCCATAGGTCAGGCGGAGGAAAAACAGCTCGGGGACATGATGAAAGGGAGATGGAAAGGGTGAGGAATATTGTTGTTTTTCCCCCCCAATTAAATTGTTTGTCAAACCCTTCACAAAGGGTTACGCAGTTTATCTGTTTAAAATCAATACGCTCGTCTCAGTGTGAAAGCTTGTCCCGACACAAGACAGGCCCATTAATTATTCTGTTCTGTGTGCTATCGCTGGGCTGCTCAAGGTTGAGCCTTATCTTTTCTTATTTCAAATCAATAATTATCTTCTACCATGCTCGCGCTCCCTCTCAGAAATAGATGTGCTTTTCATTCAATGCCTGTAGAGTCTCTCTCTCTCACTCCCTCTCCGTGTAGCAACCGGTGAGGAACGCAGAATGAATAGGACATTCTTATCAGAGGAACATTAGGGCAGGATGGGAATAGATGGCGAAGAATGAGGCATATAAAAGTACTGAACACAAATGAGTCATGATTCAAACAGCCACAGAGGCCTTGTTCCCGTCCTCTGACATCTTCTAATAGACTACAGTAAGGGATGAATGTTGATTTGTACAAAAGCATTAAAGTATCGGCATCGCTCAGGTATCTCAATCCACTGGGGCAAATCCCTTCTTAGCTAAGAAAACCTTCCTCGAGTACCTCGGTGCAAAAGAAAGAAAGAAAGAAAAAAAAGTGCCACATCTTCTCTGCAGTGACACTTTTTGCATCACAGACTGGATACACAATTAATGACTGCACAATTACATGGTCATAATGGGTGAGTAATTGCATTAGAATGCAGAAACGACAACTGTGCATCCCTTTAATAATGGGCCAATCCAGCTTCAGCAGCAGCAGCAGCCCATTTGTTGGCATTAGCTGAGGACTGCTGTTTGTACTTAATTAGGCTGCACTCAAGGATTAGGCGGTGGGGGCAAAATCTGGTCATGGAGTATGAGTTCATATTATTTCCTCTAAAATGTCACAGGTTTTTGGCTTCGCGCTGCAGAGGGTGGCGTTGTTTGTCACACTGTACTGCGTGGATGTGGGAAAGGGAGTGTGAGAGTGTGTGTGAGGAAATGAAAGGGAGAGAGAGAGAGGGACACACTGAGAGAGAGAGGAGTGGGAAGAGGGAGTGTGTAAGCAAGGATGGGGCTTCTGGTGCTCTCTTGAGGATTGAGATTTGAAGCCGGAGCACAAAGCCTTTGAGACATTCCCCTTATCTTGGAGGTTGATACCAGGATCTCAGTGATTCAGAGCGCTCCGTGTGAATAATTCCACCAACACCCCCTACTGCGGGGACCATATGGCCCAGTGTGAACTTTAAACACACGGGGAGTGCTGCTGCTGCTCACCAGTCAGGCCTCCCATCTCTACCCCTGCACAGGCTAGGTGTAGAGAAATCATCGGCACAGATAGTGCACTAACTAGCCTTCATGTTAAAAAAAAAAAAAAAGGGCTGCTGCCATCAGTGGCTTTTTCCTGTGTGGCTGCTGGGGGATCAAAGATGACTAAAAATAGCCCTGAGCATGCTTTTCTGAACTGAACATGCTGTATGTACTGGCTGAGACACCCACATTTTAATTATAAAACGCTCTTTAAAAGCGGGGAGTTGGAGGGAGACGAGGTGAGGAGGGGGTAGCAGCGCCCACATGCACAGAGATGTAGATTGTGTTTGTTACGCCCCCTTTGACTTGTGATGTTTCCTTCTGGCACCACCTGCTGGCAGTGGCCATCAACAAGCGAGAGAGAGAGTGGAAGAAAGGAATTCAAAGCTCCAACGAGGACAAGCCTTAATTGTGATTGCATCAGCCATCTCTCATAATGCAGCATGTATGCTTTTAAATGCAGAGAAATCAAGCGGCTGCACAGCACGCTGACAAATTTCATCACACAAAAAGCACCAACACGGGAACAAGGAGACCCTGCGCTGGTTTTTTTCCCCCCTTTCTTTCCAGTATTTGAAAAGTTTTCCTCTTTTATAATTCACAAGGTCTACATTCGCATTTCTTACAGCTGAGTATGGCTCGGTTGAGCACGTCAGATTCACGCAAGCGTCCCAAATTGCCAGATTCACGGTTATCAATAAAACATCAAGAGCAGCGCGCCTGGTCGCTGAACGTGTTTCTGATGTCTCAATTACCGGTTGAGTGCCATTAATCTCTGCTCTCTCGCTTTGGCTCAGAGGTCGGCTGATGGATGCAGGCCCGTGACCTTTGTCCTCGGCAGCGGGGGGGAGCCGGACGTGCTGACCCGGTAGCTGCCAGCAGAGGTGAGTTTAAGTACTGTAGTACAGCACTCAGCGTTACCAGACAAGGGAGCTGGGAAATAAAAGGATTGGTGGGTGGGGGGGGTGTAATGTGTCTACACACTCAGTCAAGCATGAGTACATCCAGTGAAGTGGCACCATGGCAAGCACATGCAGCTCCTGCACACATGCATGTGAGCAGACACAAACACACACCAAGCAGGAGTGTCTATCCTTATGACACCACAAGGATAGCTCCACTGGGGAAGGGAGGGGGGGTTGTCTAGCACTCACGATTCACTTCATTATATATTAAAAACATAAAAAATAGAAAGAGGGGAGTAGAGTCAAGTGTGTTTACAGAGCAGAATCTATCACACACACGAACCCGGGAGCCGAAGTGTTTAGCATGTACTCAGCGAGAGAGGCCTTTGTTGTTTTTTCCCCCAGTAAGCAGATTGAGCTGCATGGCAGCAGCAGGGGTGTGTAAGATGTACACAGACAGCAGGGTGTGTTAGTGGAGAGGCACCTCCACTGATCTCCTGTGTCGTGTGATGATGTGTGTGTGATGTGTGTCTCAATCCAGCGCTGATCCCCCTGAGTCAGCCCTGTCAGTGATATGAGCCTCCCCCCCTCCTCCTTCCTCCCCCCCCCCCCCCCCCCCACCCTCCCCTATCCTTCGCCATCCGGAATGCTAATAACAGCCAGCCACTAACACTGCAGCCCTGAATTATTCATGCAGCAGAGGGTCACACGGCATAATGAGGAGTTTACTCTCATTCTGGATGCGATTGTGATGCTGCTAATCTGCATTTAGCACAGAGAAACAGAGAAAAGGAGGGAGACGGGGTAGGTGGTGGTGGGGGGAGGTGAGGGGAGAGGATAGGATGAGCACTGATGAACTTAATTGCTGTGAGCAAACAACTACTGAAAAGAGTCACGCCATCATCCAGAGATGAGAAAGTAAACAATTAATTATCATTGGACAGAGGGAGTCATAAAACAAATGTTTGAACAGCACTAATATTCAGGAGCCAGCTGATTCCCCCCACCGCCGCCGCTGCCACCCCTCTGAGGTGACAATACTCTCACAGTAAAAAATGACACGCTCATTTGATACACTAATAATTATTAGCGCTAATATGATTCACTTAACACTCCCAAGAGGGTTTGGGTAGATATTATATTATGAAATGCTGCATGTCCCACATTACAATCTCCTGCAGAAAGAGGCGTGTTTTCATTATGTTGACATGTTGTTTCCTATGGAGACTTCTTTTTTAGGGGGGTAGAAACAGCAGGTTACTGTTGCCCCCTGCTGGTCATATAGGGTGCATGCCCCATATTCTGCAAAGTAATAACATATTAAAAAGAATTTTGCTGCCAAGAAATAGGTGACAAGGTTAAAATATAAATATTCGCCACGTGCTAATGAGACGAATACTGCAAATGATCAGAATCAAATATTTTAAAAAAGCAAACACTACAAAGCAAAATTAGACATGACCTAAGTAAAGAACACAACTTTATTTTGAATTTAGTCATATTTGGGTTCATCAGGTCACAACACAAAGTCAAACGTACCCCAAATCTTGGCACATGACAAGAAGCCTTTAAAAATCCTGCAGGAATCAAACTCATATTTGAATCCACACGATGGCAGCAGCAGCTGCAAAAAGTCAGAGGGAACTACAGTTACGACAGTTACGCACTGAAACTCTGAATTTAACATGTCTAAGCAGGCAGAGAGGAAGTCTCACGCAGCTCTTTGGTTAGTTGGTTTCCTCTCATACCTCGATTTCAAAACAACCAAAGGCTTCGCCTGAAAAACCAGCATCTGCTGAAAGCAGACCCTCTCAACTGCAGCTCACTAACCACAAAAAAATATAAAAATATATAATATTTTATATTTATAATATATAAGAAAATATAATGTGAACAAACAGTACAGTACTTATGCATTTACTCCAGCCTGACAGACTAACCACCACACTGTAAAACCAGGAATAAAATACAGGTACCGGCAGAACTAGCAGCTGCTTTTTGAGGAGGAGAGACTGATGCTGTCACTCATACAAGATTATAGCACTGCTTAAGACTGCATCATGTAAAAATTAACTACAGGTATATTATAGTTTGAGGGCCTTGATGCATTACAAAGGAGAAAGGAAGGATGCAGCAGTTGGCAAAGGTGAAAAGAAAAGAAGCATTATGAAACAACAGAAAGGCCACGCCCAGCAGTGAACCGGGGCTTGTGGTTAAATGGAATGTAGCAGGAAGTTTGGGTTGTTTTTCAGTATGGCAGATTTCCCCGCCACCCCCCACCCAAATCAGAGCAGCAAGTAATGATTGTTTCCATTCAAATTCCTGCATCTCTCGATTATTTTTTCAGTTAAGTTGATCAAAATTTTGTTGCAAAAAACATTAAATATCTTAAAATGTCAGAAGGTTAAGTGCTAGATGGAGTTGAGGTCTTGCAATTTTCAAAATAACAGTCTAAGAACAAAAACGTGTTTAATTTACTGCGACAGAAAACAAAAGAAAACAGCAGAAATCAGTGAATTTTGGTGCCTAATCCATTACTGAATCACTAAGAATACGCGGCTGAATCTTGTTACACCAAAAATAAGTCCCCAGCCAGTACTAACATGGATGTAGATAGCTTCTACTGTCCAGCAGGCAATTTCTCAGCAACAATAGGATTATATGGGCTCTGCTGTGACTAGATAATTGAATTCAGGCATGGCCACAGCGCACTGCATCCAATGATCTCTCTCCCACCAGGGTGATGGGGGGAAAAAATGAATCGTGTTACACTCTGTAGATTCGGTAGCGCAACAATGGTGTTAGTTGACTGGACTTGTAAGTCTACTGAGGCCTTTTTAGTAATGAAGTTATTTGTCACAACACTTCAGCGGACTTCTTCTTCTTCTTCCGTAAGCCAATGACTTTGCACGTGACTTCTTAGCAACCAAACCAAACCTCAAGAAAAGCAGCATTAATAGGTACACTGTGGCACATGCTGCAGCGTCGAAAGTTAACGTTCAGTATGATAAAAATACTGCATGCTTACTCAGATATGCATTGACTGACATGATGACAGGCACGCTGGTGTCTATAGCATTGAGGGGACGTGCATTGAAATGCATTGTGTTGGGAATTAACCAGCAAAGCAGCATGTTAATCCTGCCCTGACCTTGTGCAGAATGTGTAGAGAACAGTGTCTGTGGGGCTAAAGATAACACCGCTGCCTTTGTGCTGAAGGAGAACAACACTGCTGATGATGCTGCTTTGTGCCGCTGCTCCTGCCCAAGGTCACATGTGTCCTTTTGTCAAGTAACAAGACCCGACAAGGTAGCCTATTGTAAAGTACAGATGATCAGATGTACTGATCTGTCTTTAAACTCTAACTGCATCGTTATGGTGCTTCATAGTTTTATAATGCCTTCACAGATTTACTACAGCATGTAACAGCTACACAGTAGGTGGTTTGCAGTAGTGTAGTAAAGTTTATGGACTGATGCAGCCTGGTGCCGGATAGGCTATGTATCCATTTGCATTATTATTCTACAGTACTGTACAAAAAGTCTCGGGCCACCCTACAATTCAAACATGCTTCAAACTTGATATTTAAGGCTTTATTGTCATTTCTTTAAGTAATCTTCAGGAATATTTCTCCAGACATTTCTTTGGATACTTGCTGTTTTTCTCTGTCAAGATGATCCCACGCTGCCTCATTAATGTTGAGGTCCAGGTCTGGGGAGGCCAATCCACGACTGATAGTGTTCCACTTTATGTTTTTCTATCCACATATGCTTTTACTACACTTGCAGTGTGGTTGGAAAGATTTTCAGTCCAGTTCATCAGTCATTTGACCTTCAAGACCATCGCTGTTCTTCAGCTACCAGTTGATGGATCAACTGAAGAGCCAAATGCAACTCTCAAGTTCTGTGTCAGCTCTTTCCTGGATGTTTCCTATTTTCTAAGGACTTTCAGATACCAATCACCTGTTGTGGAAAGTTTTGTAGGTCTGCAACTTCTTTTGTCCTCCACTTGTCCAGTTTCCTCACCATATGCCAAGTTTTCTTTGGGAATCAACTTGCTGGTCCAAAAATAAAATTTTATGCCTGTGAATCTGTGTTATTCAACTAAAAAAATGGGAACAAATTATGGGTTTTTTTGGGACCGATTGCAGTAACAAAGTGGCTAAAGATACTAAATTTAAAATTGGTTCGTTGCCAAGTTGTCTGTTATGTGCAGACTCTACAGTGGTTCGGCCCTTGAGTTAGGTGCCTTTTATATATATACTTGATTGAGTTGTATGTCAGTGTTAAGTGGCTGAACAAACAACAAGAAAGGATACAAAAACTGAACTGGATTGGACTCATTGGAAACAACAGCTTATGGTCACTTATCCTAGAAACATTACAAGAAAGTCTGGCTCCTTGGAAGCAAAATATAAAGAAATGAGGGGTGGCTCAGTAGTTCTGCACAGTCAACGGTAGCAGTCACCAATTTTTGGTTTAAGCTGGTCTTTTGAAAATGTAAACATTATGGCTTTAAACTGGCTAAATGTCTATGGATAGGGTTTGGGAAGCACAATCACAGCATCACAGTATGTTAGCCAATGTAACATCTGCAGTGCAGAAACCCCAAAGCCAGGACCACTGCTCCACTGGAGCTCCCAATACAAATAAATATGGGGGTTATTTTGACACGAGTCAAATTTTCCACTGCTCCGTCACTCTGAATCCAATACAAAGTTTACTCAAGACATTAAAACGTCTTAATGGACAACAAAATCATTTTCTTTGTCTTTGCAAAAGTGCCAACTGTTCAGAATTTGACATCTTTAAGGCATTTTATTGTCAAATTGTTAAAGTAATGCTAGTAACAATTAACTGTGCATGTCCAAGGATTCCCACTGGCCTCTCCTCATTTGTTAGTGCCACTATCTGGCTTATCGTACTTAAAACAAGACCGTTTTACACAATGAAAATGCCGATTCTGTTTTCATAAAGACTTTTTTTAAAAACTCAACAGGGCACCTTAAACACTGAAGTGCTCCAGTAGTAATGGCCAGCAGATAACTGTTGGTTATCACATCCAACAGACATGACTGAGCAGCTTTAAGGTGTGAACGTTGACCAGTGTGATGTAATGAAATTGCCTAAAGGAGCACTTCAGCTCAGGTGACCTGCTACTGGTTAAACGAAAGGCCTTAAAAAGTCATCCGTTGCACTTTTATTGTTAGAGCGAACTGAAAGGCAGCGGGCATTGGGTTACATTTGGTTGCAGAGACACAAATTGCCAATTTAGGACAAAATGAAATGTTGCCGTCAGAAAATATCCATCATGCTTTAAAAATAAAACAGAGCTGGATTCACAGAAGAGGTTATTCTGTCCCAGCGAATGGCTTTTTTGATTACATTTCAGACTTGGCAGGCAGGAGGAAGTCACAAAAACTCAGAAAACCTGTGATTTTTTCTATTGCTGCTGGGGTAATTATTAAACATCTCAGTTCACTCGCACACTAATAGGCAAACCCATAACAAATGTTTACATATGCTAAATGTGGAACATGTGATTTACCTCTCAGTGTGAAAACTGTTTAATCCTTCAAACTTCAAAGGGAACCCCAACACCTCCCTCTCTCACACCATGTTCTTATTTACAGATGGTGCACATATTTAACATCTTCCAAAAAAAAATTCACACAACAAATTCCCTGCAAAGGAACCATCTGTACCTTATCAAACAGAAGGAAAAGGGTGGTGTAAGGTCAGTCAGTGATTAAAGCCTAGTTCTTTGTCTCTACAGAGTGACGGGCTGCAAACGGGGGCATGCCACCGTGTCTTCGAGGAAGGATATAGTGTTACTGCTTGCAATGTGACGGAGGCGTGTTTACAAGAAACTCACAACTCAGAAAAACCCTTACTAACTTACATTTGCCACACGGCAATAGTAAATTTAGAGGTTATTTATAGTCTGGCATGGGTTCAGAGCTGGAAAAATGTGGGCGTGTAAAGTTCTGAGGCTGCCAGCTACCCGGGGCCAATGTATGAGTTAGCTATTTTGAGCACAGCTTACAGTGTCAAGATGGTAGTAGTGTGTATGAATGGCTAGTGTATCCCTTATTTGGTTTCACATGTTTTTAACTGTTTGCATCACACAAGCGACTGTAGCGTGGGTTACGAGCGAAGTTTTAACTCACAAGGCTTTGTGTCTGTCTTCTGCGAGGATCTGGTCATTCGGCTTCAGTCCAAACCTTTAAGGAAAGGGCAAGCAAACAAACATTAAGTGTGTTCTGAGCATGCAGGATGATTTAAGGGGAAACAGATGAAGCATTTAGACTTACTTGTCAAGGAAATCTTTGTCCACAACAGCTGAAATGTCGAGCAAGGGATTTCCCATCCCAAAGAGCATGTTTTCACTGTGGGAGAGACAAAAGCATATTGTGTTATGGAGACTCCCACTAACAGGCTCTGCATGAACAGGGGGAACAAACAGTCTGTTGTGATACAGAAAATCATCTGTTTGTGATTTGGTCAATTACACTGGAAGGACCCATAAAGAGCATCTCTTTATGGGAAAATTCAAGCTACAGAAACATAAGCGACTGAAAACTTTTAAGCTTATAGCAGAGTAATTAATGAATGAACTGTTTATGACTCCTGCAGATGATTATTATGCCTTTGATGCCTATGTGTCATGCAAACGCTTTAAAATAAGGTTTTCTTAGACTAGAGCTACAGATTACCCATTTACCTAAAAATATGAGGTAATAAGATATCATGCCAGTCAAAGTATACTCCTGAGGACAGAGTATGCTTTCTGAAAGTTAGGTAACAGCTCAGAGCAGAGGGAGAAATACTTGGCCTTTCAAGCTCAACATGCCTTTATCCATCTCAACAATAGGTGAGCTCAATGCTTTCAATCAACCCACTGAAAGTCTGGCAGTGATGTTAGCTCATGCTTTAAACAATAAAGTCATAAGAGCAGAAATGCTTACAGTGTAAACAGAGGAGGATAATAATCATGTGGCTCTCACCTTGGAGTTGGCATGTCAGAAACCCCTGCAGCCTAAACTGATTATTACTGAAAGGTCAACAGCTTCCTTCTTTGGTTCAAAGCAGCGTGTTCTTTGACTACAGGAACTGGAGCTGCACTTTGGCCAACCCTGACTGTTGGTGGAAGAAATAGGCGGGCCTTAGCGTCTTTTAGCCATATGATTGGCTGCTGACTCTCCAATGTTGAAAGGCCTTGGATGATGCATTCACAGGCAATGGGAACTCAGCAAAAAACGTGGACCTCTATTACAAACAGAGCACGGCCACATGCATTGTATATAAATATGTATACATTTCAGTTATGTTTTAATGATTATAATTTAAAAAAACAAGAACACTCGTTTTTCTAAAAATCTGAAATATTAAAGAATAGTTAGCGAAGAAAACTCTTTACTTTTTCACTTGTAACCTGTCCACAAATGGAATAAAATAAGAATAAATGAATTATTTTCCATCACACATATATCACAGGTATATTGATCCTTTAGATTCAACAATGCTTATAATTTTAGTTCCAAATAGTCTATCCTTGTGCAGAATTCTACTTAAGCCTTTGTCTCAGGAAGTTGAGTAGGTTGTCTAACTATCAGAAGGTTTGTGGATCAATTCTACAGCTACACCATAAATGTATGTATTAAGATGCTGAACCCTGATATATATCTGTGAGTGTGTCCACGACTGTTAGATAAGCCAGTAATAGGTATAGAAAAATAAATAAAATAAAATAATTAAAATAATAAAATACCCTGTGTATGTCTTGCATACTGCCTGTTTTTAAGCACAGGATGAAAATAGACACCTTACTGAAGATAATTTGTGTAGGAACACACCTCGTACACTTCCCTTCTGGTTGTATGACTGTACTTCCTGCACTATAAGCTGTTTGTTCTAATTTTTTCTAATTTGTTGTAATTTTTTCAGTGTTGAATATTTAAAGAAAAAACAAAAAAAAATCTAAATGAGGATGTTGTCCCCGATTAATATTACTGTGGTTAGGTCCTAAACCGTTGCACCATTTCATTCACATTCCAGTTTCCTTCCAAAGAGCTGAAGGATGACTTTTTTTTCCTGTCATTTGCCAAATACCTGCAAACTTTTTGGCATCAACTATGCAACAGTTTGTTTTTTTGGTGAGTGTCTTATAGAGTAGTCAGACATCGTTAACTGCTAAGATTCTGGGTCTGAGCAGTGTTATCTATGGACTTGCTGAGAGCACGGCCTGAAAGATGAAGTTCTGATGGATGAGTAGTTTGTGGTTTTGTAAACAACTGAATCCTTGTTACCATTTCTATGTTGAAAATATGACTCATGTGTGAGATGTATGCAGAAGCAGTGGAAATAACTGTTGAATGAGGAATTCTATAAATGACCCGTCCAGTGAGTCTGTGAGGACCTGTGGTTAATGGTCTTCTCTCTTTTTGTTCCAAGTTAATCAAAGTTAAATATGTTTGGGCTTGTGGTTATGGTTGCGCTGAGAGGTCAAATGCACTGCAAACTAAGAAAACAAAGGCTCACAAAACACAATGCAAGTAATTTAGGGGAGACGATAACTTGAAGGAAACATGCATCTTCAGCACTTTATGAATCGTGTGATTAGAACACACATTACTCTTTTTCCTCTGTGCTGTTTTTCCCAATTTATTGTGCTTTGTGTGCTTTGTTTTGTTTTTTTCTGCACCTATTCTGTTTTATTCTACTTCGGTTGTATTTTATTCTATTTCTGTGGTGTTTTATTTTACTTCCGTGATGGTTTATTCTACTTCCGTTGTGTTTCAATCTACTTCCATTGTGTTTTACCTTACTTTCCTTGTATTTTATTCCTCTTGTATTGTTTTTTTAATTCTACTTTTGCTGTGTTTTTGCGGCATTCTTCTGTTTGCTCGTATTTTCTTTGTTTGCAGTGCTTTTGAGCCCTCGGGTCTACCACATCCGGTAGTCCAGCTTAAAAAAGATGGTGTGAGCCTCTGTCAGTGCGCCCCAGGGTGGCTGTGGCTACAATGTAGCTTACCATCACCAGTGTGTGAATGTGTGTGTGAATGACTGGATATGTAAAGCGCTTTGGGGTCCTTAGGGACTAGTAAAGCGCTATATAAATACAGGCCATTTACCATTTACCATTTAGCTCACAGCACAAACACAACCTCTGACACAACCGCTAGAATGATGTTATTGTTAATATTGATTATTGCTCTGTGTGTGAATGACACAGATAATATGTGAGAAAATATGGGCCGAGAAAAAGATATTTGCCCCTGGGCCAATCATAGAGAAGATGCATCCTTCAGTGTGACCATTTAAAGGCATGCAACAACCTCTGCATGCCTGTGTGTTTAAATGGGTGTAAAAGCACTGGCTCGGCCCACGTGCCTCAGATAATTATGCTGACATTTAAGTTTTCCTAAGTTTCCATGAACGTAGCACGCTTCACATCACACCTTGTTCTTTAAATGTCAACAAAACACATCAGCTGTGTGCGCTGCAATATGTTGAGCCTATACTGATATAAAAAATATAAACAAGAAAATGATAAAAACATACAAACGTATCCGTTCCCTTTACATGTTTCATATTACTCAATGAAAGTTGCATTTAAAAAGCTTTTGCATTTGTAGCTCCTGCCATTTCTTTGTGTGAAAATACAGCATTAAATAGCGTCCTCTCAACTTCTTGGCTAACGTTAAAGTTTGTCCCCAGTACCTTTAATTTAAAAACACGATACTCTGCAGATTGCCCACACACGACATTTTTTATGCATGTGTGTGTTTTATTTTTTTCAAGGGGCACTTCCAAGCTGGGTAAATGTAGCGGAAATTCTTGTTTTCCAGTCATGTGATGACGAACCCAGCCTTTTCCCGCTAGCTGTGCTCCGTGCTGTTATAACCGAGCATAAACGCTAACTACAGCGTACACATCCAGCTGATGTAACGTTCAAAGGTTAAGCCGCCCCAGTGCCATCACTGTGCACCTCCCGCTCTCAGTTCACCACGGCAACAGAGACATTAGCATCAATTAACAGCTAGCTGCTAGCTACACCGTACGTCGCATATGTTAACACAAATACTTTCGGGTTGTTACCTTAACGCCGTCTTCCTCCCTGTCAACATGTTCGGTCCTTCCTCGGACATTTTTTAAATCTGCTGCCGGTTGTGCCGTCGCCGTGGAGCCAGGAAAGCTGCTGCTAACTGCTGGAGACGG
The DNA here is from genome assembly GCF_051167445.1 of Perissodus microlepis. Taxonomy (NCBI): domain Eukaryota; kingdom Metazoa; phylum Chordata; class Actinopteri; order Cichliformes; family Cichlidae; genus Perissodus; species Perissodus microlepis. Next base: position 12,622,585 of record NC_140468.1, read on the forward strand.
GATTCAGCTTCCTGCCCCTTCAGATGATGATGATGATGATGAAGAAATTGGTCGACAGCATGCAACGACCGAGAAAGAAAAGTAGCAAAAATAAACATAAAAATGAGGGGAGCTAGTTACGGTCCGATCGAGCAGCCACTGTGCTTCACCGTCAGCGTTACCGTCATTTTTGGATAGGAGACATAGCATGGATCAAAGTTAATATACAGACAGCCACAGTAGTATACTAGCTTTGTATTGGAAATCAAAAGTGTCCAACATGGGGCCCTCGGGCCACAAGCTGGCCACCAGAGGATCCCATTCCACACAGGGTTGCTTTGCAAAATGAGGGGTAGTAGTGAAGTCATAAAATCCTCAGTGGTTTCAAATTAAAACACAATTGACAGTTATGTATGTAAATGTAAAATTTCTTTTTGAGGTAGACAAATCGAGTCACAAGGACAAGAATATTGTTTACTTACTTACAAAGCATACATCTGAATGTGTTTCTCTGTTACAAAATATGAATGTGATTTTATTTTTATTTTATTTTTTTAACAAATTGTATGAATCAGTGTAACTTAGTTGAGGTGTATAGAATTCAGCTGAGAGGGCACTTTACTGGGCAAGCTTTGACCTCAAAGGTCTATCCATAACTTATCTCAGGCTCATATCTTTTTGCAAATGTCAAAGTGTGAGAACGTTGCTGGTGGTATTTTTTTTTAAAGAGGTGGCTGTGGTTAAGGGGGTAGAGCAGGTCATCTTAAACCACAAGGTTCCTGAGTTTGCGCCTAAGTGTGAATGCTATGTTAAAAGTGCTCACACATAGAAAACAAACAGGGCCTGGTATGTTGGTTTGGTTTGGTTAGCTCGGCTTGGATTTGCAGATAGATTTGTTTATTTGTTGGTGTGGCCTTACATCAAGTTGTTCTTAAGTTTTTGTGTGACTTGGGTAAGATGGATGGTTTTGGTGTTGTGTTTTGTCCCCCTTAGACAGGGCATAACAAATGCCTGTGCTATAAAGGAATTATTGTGGAGTGAAAACACAGCTCAATCACACATTAAAAAGATTCTGGATTGCAACACATGACCTCTATGTTTGTTTAATTCAGTAGAGTTCCGTTCAGTTCAATATATAGTAGTTTAGTAGAAAACTGATATAGTTTCCAAAAGAAAATATAAGCCATTTACGGAACAAGCTAGCTGTATATGAAGTTGTGTCATCTGTGTAAAAATGCACATCAAAGATATGATTGGCAGAAATAGTGTTTTTTGTGTATTTGTTAAATAAAAAAAAATTCAATGAAGCCTTTGGAAACTGCTGACAACCAGAAAGATAAGTATTACTAACAACTGGGATAGACTTCAGGCCCTGAAATGGTTAAGTTACACGTAAAATTAAATTATCTGCCAGTCAGTCCTTTGTGGGTTTTGCATGTTGTCCCTGTGCCTGTGTAGGTTCTTTCTGGCTTTAATCGCACAGTCCAAAGACATAGATGTTGGGTTAATTGTGGATTCTAAATTGGTCAAATGCATGAGTGTGAATAATCGTCTGTCTGTATTAGCTCTGCACTGGACTCGCAGCCTGCCATTAAAGCTGGGATAGGTTCCAGCCGATGTTATTGTGTTAACTGGGTACATGTTGGCTGTTATGTCACCCTATAGCACAACACCTCAAAGTATCAAGGATTGTCTGAACGTTGATAGGTTTTTTTAGTGTTTAGATTATGGTCATTTTGTGTTGTGGAGATTCAAAAATGCCTTTGTGAGTTTATAAAATTAAACAGCAAGTTACACAAGGCTAACCCAGAGACTATTGACTTTGTGAAGGTGTCGTCATTGGTTTGCCAGGTTATATGAAAAATTAGAATTGAGCTTTCATATATAATCTCTTATGTGAATTATGCTGAAAGGACAGGTTTCCTTGAGGTACAAAATTATTGATATAAAATATTTTGGTTGGTAACACATTCCTAATAAAGGAAAGATAAATAATTCTAGAAGAATGAATGAAATTCAGAAAATAAATCTAACTATTGTACAGTACTTACTTGTGTGTGTGTCAGAACAACAGAAAATACAGATCAAAACACCTCCAAGTGCTATAAAATGCTTTATTACAAAATTGTGAACGATGCCTAAGCAAATCCACATTCAGGCCCATTTAACCCCAGCTACATTGCATAATTTGAAGATCTGCAAGGTTTTGCATAGAGCATAACGTGACTAAAAGTAAGTCATAAACCGGGAACATTTTAAAGAAGAATCATGTACAGCAAGTGTTTCAAGGAAATCAACACAATGACACCTGGTACAAAATGATACAAAACATCTTAAAATGAAAATTGTATCAATTGCAAATAAAGTTTATTTCCCAAGGCACATCAGTTGGCATTAGGTACTTAAAATGAGACATTCACACCAACAGTCTTCAAATATTTTAAAGTTTCAACTACTGTAGCCCCAAGAAGTGGCCATTTAATTTTAGTGTGTCAGGACATCTTTAGACAGACGTGAGAATATAAAAAGAAGATTTCACCAGCTGCAGACACTGTGCTTTTATGACTTTCCCTTGACTACCTAAGAAGTGTGCTATTCATATATTACAAAAATGATTGTGCACAACAAAGATATGAGACGTACAATAATGTTGAGTGAAAAACAACAAAGAAAACAGGCTGGATGACTTTCTCTAAAGAAGGCAAAGCTTTGCTGGGAAGATTAGAGTAATAACTTTTTGGCTATTAAGCCGCATAGTGTAGCATAAGCCTGTTTATTGCATGTAATCTCAATGCAGCGTGTTAAACAAAATGAGTTGAATGAGTCAAATGCAGGCCTAAAAGCTCTGCCAGCTCTTAAAATTAGTTTTTTTCCTTTCAGTCAGGTACATCTTAAAACTATCCCCTAAAGTCAAATAAGTATTGCTGACCAAAGAAAGACTTGAAATCGTTGCAGGATGTCTTTGGCAAAAGCAAATGCAGACTGCTACAACGGCATAAGTAAAACAGTGTTTCTCTTTCAGTTGTCATAATACAGAATAGTGTAAACAGACAAAATACTGCTGAATAGATGCATGCACTCAGCGCAGGTGTATAATGTGTATAATGTACTTGTAACAACTCCCCAGGTTCATGTGCTTATTCTAGAAAGAACGAATGGATGATAACGACAATAAAATTATCAGTACAAAGATAGAAAAATGTCTAGAGATAATGTTATAGTTCAATTTAATTTACTGTGGTTTGCTAGAAGAGGCCAGAAACAATTAACCTCACATTATAGGAAATCTAACCTCTGATCAAAATATATATATTCCTGGGATTTCTCAAAATAAAAACACAAATTTTTACACACTTTAGGAAAAAAAAAAGCTGTTCCCAGTAAGATTATAAGCCATAACTCGCATTGAAAAGTCCCACCGTTTACATTATATCAGAACAGCAACTGTTACAGACAGGACGTGGGACCAAGAGAAACTCTTCCAATATTAGGATGTGGGGCACTGATATCATAACTCTGGTAAAGTATGTATCTGTCCATTCAAAGTCCTCCTGGACCGGCATGAACAATGGCCCTTCTCTTCTCTTACTGGTACCAGGGGGTCTTTCTGACCCAGTGGAGGGTGAAACCTGCATCTGTCCGGATCTTGATGGAAGCTGCCTCAGCCTCTCTGACAGTCTCCTTCACAGACTGCATCAGGTTCTGAGCATTGTGGACCAACATCTCAGTAGCCTGAAAGGAGAAATGAAAATGAATAGAAATGGAGATTTGAATGATACTTTTCTCAGAGGTTAATTCAGTGAAATGGCACCCTGATGTCAAACTCTGCTCACCTGCTCTGACTCCTCTTCGCTGATGTTGGTACGACCCAACATGGTGGCCTTGACTGTCGACAGGATTTTGAGCTGAGTGCTGATGGTGGGAATGCGCTCGCACACCTTAAAGGAGATTAGAAACATTATTTATAAAAATACATCAAACTGTCTGTGCAAACTGGGAAAAAGAGGTAATGGTTGAACCACATGATGAAGACAACTTAAACTGACCTGCAGCAGGTTGGTCCGGATACGTTTGTCAGTGCACTGCTTGGCCACCTCCTTAGCCAGCCGTGTGACCTCATCAGAAGCCTTAGCGATGTCTTTGGCGCACTGGATGAGCGCACGCTTGTTTCCGCTGCCTCCACGCACCAGACGTGACATCTCCGCCATGAGAAGGGCCATTCGTTTGGCAGCGCCAATGATGTCATTTCCCTACAAGGCACAGCAAGAACATAATCAAAGTTTAAAAAAAAATCATCTCTGCAATGTATCTTATCACTTCCTCTTGTGGTAAATTATTGATAAGCTGGTATGTCAAACTGGCAGGGAAACCTGCTTTTAGTGTTTCAAAGAAAGATCTTTAGAACGCTCATAACAAATGAATGAAATTAGAGTCATTAGAACTCCCTAGAAATTATTTTCACAATACCAAAATGTGCTTGGGCTCAGGTTAGGCTCTTATTGACCTAAATGTAAAAGGTATCAGCAAACCTCTGGTATCGTCACATCTGCTGGGTTTATAGTGTTGACCTACTTTGCTGGACCATTTGCGGGCTTCATCGTGAAGCTGCCTCGCAGCCACCATCATGGGCTCATTAACCATGTCACCAGCCTTCTGCTCAGGGAACTCCTCATCTTTCTCCTCTGGGGGAGGAGGCCTTGGGGGAGGAACCTCACCCTCTGGGAGAGGAGGTTTGGGAGGTGCTGCCTCATCGTTAAGCTAGAAGGAAACAGTAAAACAATCGTGGTTAGGCGGTTACACAAATCATTGTGAACAATCAGAGGAGCTTTAATTTATTTTCCAAATCTAAAGTTGTACTTATATGAAAACTTACATTAAGCTGATCCAGTTCAGGAGGAGGTGGAGGGAAGTCTGGTTCTTGAGGTTGGAAGGCCTCCCTGACTTTTGCCACAGCACCAAGAATCTTATAACCAGAGTCCAAAAAGCCCTTCTGAAGACCTGGCAATTAAAACAAACACATGACCATTAATCAAAATGTGCCATATGAACATAAGACAAAACCTGTGAGAAACATAAACCTACTTGGATCCTGGATATTTCCAGCCACAGCCTTAGCATTCATCACCATAGGAGAGATCGTCTGGCTCAGTTCATCAGATGCAGCCTTCACCACCTCCCTGAATTTAGGATCCTCAGAATTTTCTACCTCTCGTTTAGCTACCAGGAGGATGCGGTTAGCTCTGCGGGCGATACTGGTAGCACCTGCGACCAGCATCTGAGGCTGGTGATTGGTCATCGCCACACGGCACTTATCCAGGTCCTTCTTTATGGCGTCCTCTGAGGCATCGAGCAGAGATTTGGTGTCGATGGCCTCGTCCACCAAACCTAGACATCCACAGGGAACCACAGGGAGTTATACCAGGACCAGGATATGAAATGATGTTCCAGCCGTTTTCAGGGTCTTTACGGCACCTTACCTGTCATTTTTTCTACATTGTCAATCCACTGGTTCTTCATGGTTTCAAAATGTTCATATGCTGCTTGGTTGCCGGGGTTTCTCAGCAAAATGCGAGCAGCAGATACCACCTAACAGGAAGGGGAAAAAAAAACATTAATTGGAAGTCTACTTACAACTGCTAAAAACTCATTTCAAGTGGTGAGAAACACTTAAGCTCTGTGGCTCACAGCGGAGCAGACACAAATACAAACACTCAACCATAACATACTTGCGGTGTTAAGTCTCTTGTCGACTTGACGGCAGCCTGGATTCCCTCCACCGTGCTCTTGTTAGCAGTGCCAACAGCAGCAGCCTTCTCTGCTGTGGTGCCAAGCTTATTGGCGTGATTCTCAAAGTTGGCAGCTCTTTCGTCAAAGACCTACACATGATCAAATAAAAACAATTATCCAAAATGGTTTCTGGAAACAACAGAACACCCTGCCAATAAATATAATACAAATGAAAAAGAATCACTGCAGTGAGATCATCGTTAGTAGTAGAGTGACTGTGCCGCTGACCTCATCTCTGTTGGGGGCGTCGAGCGGGGCGGTAGCGGCCACTGCCAGTAACTTGATGGGGGTAGTTGTGTCACTGAAGATGTCAGACACCTCCTGAGTCATCGCCTCTTGCATCTTTCCTTTCAGATCCTGAGATGAGGTCAGAAAAATGTTACAACCAGCCAGCACTCACACAGAGTTTTGCTGAGATTATAGATACACATCTGTTCTTATTTAGCTTCAGCAGCTGCATGAAGTGCATATTACAATATGATCATGGCTACAACACTATATTACACTGTTTTTTATTCAAGTTTACATTTAAGTAAGCTTTAGGGAAATAAAAAGTTTTTAGGGCATTAGTTTCCTCCACCCCTGGTAACCAGCAGAGGGAGTTGTTTGCCTGCATTCCTGAGTGAATCCTGTCAGAGAAGCTACAGACCTGGGTGGGAATGACTGAAGAATGTGAGCTGTCTTACCTTCAGGGCTGCTTGGAGCTGTTGAGCCACAGCACGTGCCTGAGGGGAGTCCCCTTCACCGCGGGCAGCCAGGTCAGCGAGTTGGGCCATGAGCTGCTCTACCTGCTCACACTTGCCAAGCAGCTCCTGCCTGTATGGGCCCGGCAGGGCATTGGCCAGCCTGTGGCCCTCTGCAACTAGGCCACGTATGGCTGCCTGGCCTAAAAACAAAAAAAAAAGTACAAATAACAACATATTTAATTTAGTTTGGCTTAGAAAAGTTATTTCTTTGTAAACCTTTGTTAACAATTCCTTTTTATAAATCCACAAGCTCTATGTTTAATTTAATAGTGCATCTACAGATAACAAAATTGACAGCTGCATAGGCAATTACCAATGTATAGCTTTGGGTATATAGATAAAAACATATCCCTGACATAGTTTATTACATAATAAGATTCATTTTTGGGTTAATTTTGGATGTTTTTTCCATTTTTCTTTTTCTTTTTCTAAAAATGCCCTGAAAATGTCAAAAAAAAAGTCCATCCTAATACACAAAGAAATATGTTCCAGTAGATGGTTTGGTTTGGCAAAGAATTGGAAGATTCATTTTACAATGAAAGAAGAAAAGCAAGTCAGCACATCTGAGAAGCTGGAACAAATGTGCTTTTCACATTTTCTTTTGATGAATAACAAAAGTGGTAAACCAAATATTTCACTTCCAGTTTCAGCACTAGGTAAGTGGAATATCTGCTCATTGCCGCATTGAACTTTGTCATCTCATGCAACTAGCTGCAAAACAGCCCAGCTGCTAAAAAAATCAGATCAGTGTCTCTTTCTGTAATATTTCTCATTTGCTTTTTCTCGGGGAAACTACTGTAGATATTTGTGGAACAGGCACACTCCAACTTTGTTCAAAACCACATAAGTTGTCCAGGTTTAAGTGGAGATGGGCCAAAACCAGGGAATAAGACAACAATGGAATGTCGAGTATGTGTATAATTTGTATACTCTGTAATTAAGCCACGGGAGCAGTGGAGTGAATATAAAGTGTGTGAGAGATAGACAGACACGAGGAAGTCTGGGAAGGATGCAAGCCAGACTCACCCACACCGCTGTCATCCACGGTGGGATTGTCAATCCAGCGCTGTGCCTGCTCGATTTTTCCTTCCAAGTGAACAGCTGCCTTTGCAGGCCTGCTGTTGGCCACAGCCTTGTTGGTTTTGGACTGCAGGTTCTGCAGAGCTGTTGCGATTTGTTTAGCCAAAGCTCTGGCTTCAGGCGTGTCACCTTTGCCCCTAGAAGGAATTAAAAACAGCAACCTAATTTATCACAAAGTTATGGCTGGAATGAGGTCTGTATCGCTATTAAATCTGGAGTTCACCTACAAATATGGTCAAATGAGAACTTTTTACTTAAAACAATCGCAGGTGCAGCCCATCATCCATATGCACAATGCTGAATATGAACAGCTCCAAACTGTCAAATTATAGTATGAAATTGGTAGCTGACAACCGTGACTGTACACATTTCTCATTTTTTCCTGCATACATAAAAAGAAACACCAATACCGTTTCCTCGCAACGAAAAGTAAACAGCAGGGATTTGATGATGATGACAGTAGCAAATGATTTAAGGGGTGAAAAAAGCATCTGAACAACTGTAGTAAAGTGTGAACGCACACCAGTTGGATTAGGGAGACACAGAGCCATCAATCTCACGCTTCACGTGTGGAAAAACAAAACCATTTTTCCCATTTTTCAGGCGGTTTTTAACTTACTGTCTTCTGAGATCAGACAGCTTGGCAGTCATGGCAGCGATCTCTCCAACAGAGCGCATGATGTCATCTCTTTCTTTGGGGTCTTCGCACATGTCAGCAATCTTTCTGGCCTCCATGAGCACCGCCTTGACATTCTCCTCTCCCTCTGTTCCACTGTTAGGGTCTGCAAGCCAATTCTGCAACAAGACAAAACACATGCACACAAAATAATCAAAACCATCAAATTGCACTGAAATGTCTGAAGCCATGTTTTCTGAGCTAACGACTCACCTGCGCAGCATCGATCCTTTTGGCGATGGCCTGCTTGGAGTTGGTCATGGCCTCCAGTTTCCGTGCAGCATTTTCCACCTTGCCCGTGAGCACATCGAGACCTTGGGAAACCTGCTGTGCCTTTTGCATGGCAACCGGGGATGCTCCATGACCTCTGAGATGGACAAAGAAAACACCCAGATACCATTAAGTGCACATTTGCACTTCTTTTGATCTACTTGTTTGTTTTTTACTGCAGAGCTTAATCCATATGGCCCACTTGGTTAAGTAAAACTTCCACACTTAGTGTCGTAATGCCTGATTTATAGACTCATCTCTGTTTTCGTAGAGGTAACAGCACCAGAGGTTAAAAGTGGATTATGGATTAATACCAGACAGCTGCTTTTAATCTAGTGTGACTCAGGACAAGACTACTTGAAGAAAGGTGCAAAAGAGGAAGACAATTATTTTGCAACAGCTGCAACACAAAAATGCAAAGCAGTGTTGTTAATGTGCACTTTACCTGGCTCTCATCTCAGACACCTGGTCTGTCATTTGACTCAGTGTCTTCGCTGTGCCAACTATATCTCTGCGCTCCTTCCCTGCACAAAGTTCACCAACTTTTCCGGCCTCATCAAGAATCTGCCGGATGGCCTGCTCACCTGCGTCTCCTAGAAAAAGGAAAAACACAAATAAATGAACTCAGAAATACCAAATACGTCTCTAAATTCACTTAGGCCACGCATAAGGATAAGGATGTGATTAGCTAAAGAATGAAGGGATTAACGTAGAGGAAACTAAGGATTATTACCTGGTTGAGCATTTGGATCCCTTAGCCAGTTCTTAGCCTGAGCCATCTTTGAATCGATTAGCCCAAGAGCCCTCTTCATAGCCTCTGTGTCCTTTGAGTTTTGAAAGAAAGGAATATATCAAAATGCTAAAAAGACTAAAATTACTGCCTCACTGTTATATGCTTGCAGCAACCAGTCAAGTTGGAGTTTACATCCATATCTGTGACATATCAACTGTTGACAGTTTAAAAAAGATGCCGATTTTGTCAGAGCAATAAATATAGATGCTGCAACAAAGAAACATCACATTTTGATGGATGAATGATACACACAAACACACATATATTCAAACCAGCAGCACAAATCACCATAGTTTCAAGGCATCTTCACTAGATCAGTGTCACCAAGTCACTAACCAACCAACTGTAAAACATGATGACAATCCTCCTTTCAGCTCCTGAGTTATGGAGATGAATAACAATAAACAATTGTGCTGTTGTTGCAGAACAACATGCTTAATCTTTGCCCTTTATGATATGAAACAACATCATTTTATTTTATTCTACAGACATTTTGTGGACTTTTGTACTACTGGCGTCTGACTAATTATGTGAAAGACATAATGTCAACATATGACATCCAGTGATGACCAAAACTTTATCAGATTCTCTTGAGTCTCCAGTTCTCAATGCCGTGCCAACAGACCGAACAGCTGGACAACCAGAGAACATAATTCATTTGGTCGTGGCTGTCTCAGGCATTACAATCTGCACGAGGAGTTCATGAATCATTTCACTCTTATTGCAGAATCTCCATATAAAACATTACTGTCTAGAGTCACTTTATTTTAACAGTTAATCTATTTTTCTATAAATACTAATGTTTATGTGAATCAAATTGAATTCAGTTGAATTCAGTTTCTACAAAAGCAGCTATCTCAAGGCAACTAAATGCAACTTCAGTTTAAAAATCAAGTGATCTGGAAGCTCGGACTTCTCACTCAGTCAGTGACTTCAGGGAAAATTTCCAGGCCCTGTCACCGTCATGATCAACTGTTAGTTATTTGAGTTAAATAAACATTTGGCATAATCCACATGCAGCATCGTTAAAATGTGTCACGCTCAGCCACGTAAAAACATGCCGTTTCCATTATTCTTTCCCTTTGTCGACAAAGGGTGTGCGTTTTTATAAAGCCGAGAGATTTTCCATTGTATCTCCGTCCGAGTGGATGGAAATACAACAATCTATCCAACAGCAACTGACTCAGCAATGAGCCTTCTCTTTGCAGAAGTCTGCAAATCAAAGCAGAGTCCTGCAGGAGCTTGAGCCAAGCATGAGACCAGATCAGATGAGTGTTTGAGTTAACTTGTTTTTCAGGGTAAAATATCCTGCTGTATGAAGACTGACTACAGAGTTCAGTAAAGAGTTTCAAAGCAAATCAAACCACATAAGCAGAACCAACCTCCATGATTAAAAAAATAAATAAAATAAAATGTAATGTATGTTTAAGCTAGTCAAAACCAACTAGATGAAAACCATGCATGTGATTCAATGTGACTAAAAATGGAAAGAGAAAAAACAGGTACAGACTACACAAGCAAAAAGGTGTGAAGTGATGATACCGGAGATGTGTGGGTGTATTACTTTATTGTTCAAATATGCTCAGCATGCAGCTGCTTTGGCATTAACTGACTATGTGTGTGTCTGTGCGTGTGTATGAGTACAAAAAGCCAGTGAAGTAAAGTGAAAGAGATATGCTTTGCAAACATGCATTCATTTAAGCTTATATTTATAAATTAGATGGGGTATGATTAATGGCATTGATTATGGTGATGATGTTAAATGACAACGGATATTTAGTGTTCATTAAAATAAAAAAAAACATTGAGAAAATGTGGTTATGCATGTTGGCTTAAACCAACAATTAGCCATTCATAAAACAAAATCCATATCAGAGTTTCTATGTGCTCTCCTCCATCAGGAGAAACCTGATGTTCATGGCAAGAAGAGATGAACACTCAGAGTCCTCCCTAATGATGCCAAAATCAATACTGCATGAGTCAGGTCAATCAATAACCCAAGCAGCTGAAGACAAGGCTATAGTGAGGTTTAAAGGACAGAGGAGGGGGGACACACAGATGTTGATACAAAGTCTTACTGCAAGGCAAACAAAATCCCAAAAAAAGGCAGACATTTCTGCACTTCAACCTGCTTTACTCTTCATCAACAAAACAAAACTCCAGTCTATAGTAGATAATAGTAGTTGAATTTATTAATTAATAGTAAATTTAACCTCCTAACAGTCTCGCTACTGAAAAGCACACAAAGGCACTACAAAGCACAAAAAGCCCACTCATCTCTCATAAGCATGCTGCTGTACAACCACAGGGCGACACAGGCAAGCCTTACCTTCTACAGGGGGTGAAGGGAGAAAGAAATGGTAAAAAGAAAGGAAGAGGGACATAAATTCAAATGTTCAACTAGACATACTGACTGAGAACCACAACAGAAAATAGACAGAAGTGACACAGGAAGGAAATTTTAGAGAGACCCTGGGATAGGAAAGGAGCTGCACATGCAGAGCTGAAAAACATAAAATAACCTAACACATTAACCGACTATACAAGAAAGAGAGAGGAGAAGTTAAGGCATGTGTACTTTGTTTCTAATTGTAATGAAAAAATCTCATTCACACCTGTCAAAGCTGATACAGTCTCATCATGATGAAACAAAGCACTTGTTACTAAAAGGGGCGAAAAAATACAGCTGAGAGTTACCATCACTTTATGAACTTTCCAGTTCATCGCTGATCTTCTATGAGTACATGGAAGCAATATGGGTGTTTTGTTTTCCCAAAGCACACAAAAAAACAGGTTTAAACACAGCAGCTCAAACAGCCACACAGACTGTAGCTACTCGTGTATATTTACTGTGTAAAAGCGACTCTGTGGAGTTTCATACTCATATAATTATACTGTACGAACCTTGTTTGCCCAAGCATCCTCGTCCCAGGAAGTCAGCTGCAGCACTCGGATGATCTCGTTTATCTCAGCACTCATCTTCTCAAAAGTGAAGTTACGATTCTTCAAGGCCTCCTCCACTCCGTGGCTTTCAGAGGTCTTGGTTGTCACATAAATTTTGATGCCTTAAATACAAAACGGAACTTGCGATAAGAAATCGGATAATCCAAATAAAAATGACTTCCCTTTTAAAGAAACACTGACTTGTGTAACAGTTATAGAGAACAAGAGTACCTGAAATGAGGATGGGCAGCAGCTCTTTGACAGTGTTCATAGAGTTGACGAGCATCACGCGATGCTCCTGATGCGTGAGCTCCTGCTGCCGCTCATCTATCATCTTTGCCATCTTCGTCATACCTGGAAAAAGGCAACAAAACAGAGTTGGAAAAATAACTATTTTGCACTGGTATCACAACTGACACTTACACTAGAATGATTACACAGCAAAAACAACTTCTGAATCTGTCAACTAACACAGCAAAATTATATTTTTACACGCTGTCTAGTTAAGACTTCGGCTAAGTAAGCTTGTACTGGAAGACCGACCTGGTCCCAGGTTCTTTGTATATGTGATCAGATCCTCCATAGACTCCACCACCTCTGCCACAGCCAAATACTCCAGGATGCCTCTGCACACACGGATTATTCTGCGAACCTATGAGAACAGTAAGAAAAAAAGAAAACAACTACTTAATCTAATTCAAAGACAAATAAAACAAGTGATCATGCAAACACACATTCACACACCCCTTTCACATTCCCTCTAATTACACTCTGATAACACGGCCAACTGACATTCCAACTTCTTTGTGCTGCTTCACTCCAGCTTTATGCGAACTGCTGGAGTCACCACTACACTATGCAGGGTGATCCCTGAGCTCTACCGGAAAACATGATTGCAGTGCTGACGGATGACTCCTGCTGACTGCTGCAGACAGGACTGGGATGCCTGATGTCTGCATCCAGAGTGCTGACCTGCAACTTTTTTCATTTCACTCTCTGTCCCTGAGAGGAAAAGATAGATGGGCATGACAGATGATATTCCCGTCTGATTTGAGATATAAGAAGTGTTTCTGTACACGTGCAGCATATTTATCTACGTCTCTGCCTACAGTACCCAAGAGGAAGGCCGGAATAGATACTATCCTTACAGCAGAGAAGCCTGTGACAGCAATCCTCTGAACGTCTAAACAGTCAATTAATAAGTCGGTGAAGCCCTTCCAAATCAACTGCTGAGCACAAGAACGGGAGTAGAAGGTCACTAAACCACCATCAAAAGTATGAAATGAATCTGGTGCTGTAAAACTGATATCTAGCAGCGTCACCTTATCAGTATTTTGTTGCCGTAACAAAACTGATGTTCTGACCTCCAGCAGATTTATTTTGGTTAACAGGTTTTCCATGTAAAATGAAATAAATGAATGAATGAATGAATACCTCAGCCTCATCAAAGGTGAGGAGCAGGTCAGAGGTCCCAGACAGGATGCCCCGAGAGCCATCGATCAGGTAATCCCGAGCAGGAACAGAGTATGGATCAGCTTTCAGCATGGATGCAGCCTGTACCAGTTTGGCGCACGCATTCTCCACTCTGTGGAAAGAAGAGAATCCATTTCAAGAGCCTGTAGAAAAATGCTTAACACGAGTCATGCTCATGGTACAAAGCCAAGTGACATTACAAGTAGAAACAACATAAAGCAAAGACAGATGGAAGCCTTAGCATGTAGCCATAACATATAGTAACTGCAATGTAAACATAACTTTGTTTCATTTCCTCTTTAGTATATGCTTTTTTTTTTTAAAGAAAAAAAAAAAAAAATCACACCTTGTGCAGTAAAGTTAATGAAGCGTGAATCCTTTTCATACCATCTTCCATAAAGTGCATATCAAGAACATCGCAGTTCTCGCTACACGTGTGGCAAACCACAATTCTTCACATATTCATTTACATATGGACTCAAATGAAGTGATCCTCATAAGATTTTACTCTAATTGTTGCTAGTTGCAATCAAATGTACAAAACACAAAACAAATACAGTCCTGTGCACAAGTCTCAAGCCATCAAGAAATAGGAAGTGTTCTTAAGAAATAGGAAAAGACCTGACACAGGAACTGACAAATGCATCTGACTGTTCAGTTAATCCATCTACTAATTACTGAATGTTCATCAGAAATGAACTCAATGGAAGGTTGGCTCTCAAGAAGCCATTTTTAAGGCAGGGAAAGGTATACCAAATTATAGAAGAACTAAACTGAAAAATGGAATGATGAATCCAAATTTCAAAATTTTGCTTCAAATCACTGTCAATTTGTACAGTGTAGGTCAGGAGAGAGGTACAATGAATGTCTACAGCCATCTCGACGACACAATGGTGACACGATGGAGGCGGTATCATGGTTTGGAGCTAGAATTCAGCCAGTGGTGTTGGGGATTTTGTCAAAACTATATGAATTAAGAACAGGGAAAAGTACCATCAGATTTTCATCCATCATGTGATACCATTTGGAAAGCATCTGTTTGGCAACAGCTTCATTTTGCAGCATGACAATGATCATAAACATACTGCCCTTACATGGGGTTTTTCCATTTGTGTTTGTGCATCTGAGTAAATAATTGTCAACTTTTTCAAATTTTTCCTAGCAAAATACAAAGAAATAATGGGTGGGTCAAGACGTCTGCAGAGCACTGTAAATATTTCCACTCAAACGAATTCTTAACTGAAAATGTGATGGCAGAATTTCTCTGGTAAGGAGCCCACACAAACGGCTAATAACAGTATCGTCAGCTTCCTCTATTTGCTCGCAGAAAATAGAAGTGTGTGAAATTGGCAGTCTGTTAACCAAAAATGGTCACGTCATACTCTAGCTGAGCATACGCAGTCATTTCTTATTATATACCCTAACCAAACTTTGTTATTTAGTTAGGAAGTTATAAATACACAAACTAATTTCTTCAGAATAAAAAGTTTAAAGGTCCTTTCACTGTATCTTTTTAAAATGATCTGGGGGTTTTCTCTATTTTGAAAACTTCAATGATCTCAGAAATACATTTATGTGATTTTAAAATCTATTTTAAATCATTTAAAAGTTTAGTTTGGAAAACGTTAAAGCACAAAATTAAGGAGTTACTGTTTGCTGAATGTCTTTTTATTCCTCGAAGAAAGACTGTAAAAAAACGGCCTAATTAATTGACCTTGAGTGGTGGTCTTTAATAAAAGACCATAAAAAAAATGGGTAAAATTTGGTCTCATGAGCAGAGTCTAAGTAATCAAGTCTGGGACTGGTTAAAAGCTAAAGCAATGTCATGTGTTGTACTGATTATGAGGCAAATCTGTGATAGTGGCTACATAAACAAAAATGGCCTGACTGAAATATTCATTCTGTAAACAATCTTTTGATACAGAAGTTATCTTGCTTTCACAGGACGTGATACGAGATCCGAGAGGTGGGGTTCAGAGGGGAACCCCACCTCTCGAGTCTGGCCTTGGTCCAATTTAACCCCTGCTTTACAGAAATGTAATGATCAATAGCTGCCTCCTGGGTGTGGTGTACTCTGTGACTTGTAGAGCAGTAAAAAAAGAAAAAAAAAATGCAGGCTCAGCCATTTGATTCATTGTCGTACATGCCACCTGCAAAATATCTCAGCCATTTTGCACATCGAAACAGGCAGTAAGCCAAGAAACAACACGTTTCAGTTCCCACGGTATACTGACTTCCTACATTTGCCTACAGGCTAAAGGGTTCACCGGTAACAAGGAAACATTACTGCTATAGACTAAAGGGGCCAAGCAAGAGACAGTCGGTTAATCAAGTCTTGTGTAAGATAAAGGCTAATATATGTGCATGGCATCAAGGTTGACATGAATGTGTGTGTCTTTGCAGAGCCAGCCAGCACTGTCCTTCAGTGTGCACCAGAAAGAAAAGAGCCATGCATTAACTGGATCCCAGCAGACACTATATTTAGTGAAGGAGACACATTCCAGCGCATGTGCTGATGGATGACAACAAGGTGACGATGTGACTTTGAGGCGCCAAATGTGTTGAGCCTGACGACCTGTGCTTGCCAATGCTTTTCCCTGACCTTGGGGTGGCCCATAGGACGCCCTTTCCCCCCTCGCTGACTGCAGTTTCTCATATAATAAGGATCAGTCAAAAACTGTGATCGAGACAGGCAGCAGATAAGCACAAACTAATGGCTTAAGCAATGTCAAGCAAGCCAGGGGAACAAATACACTGATTAAATGGGGACATCTCTTTTCTATGTCAATATCTACATTTTTTCTGTAAACAAAAAGCAGCAGCCAGCGACTCTCATGAGGCCCCACTTCTTAAAGGGTAAAGGAACTCCTCCCAGATCTAAAAAGTATTTTTGTTACACCATGGCAAGACTGAGGCACTTAACATGCCATGTCTGACCTTTGCCTGGGCACAACCGGCCATTACTGCAACAGATAAAGAGAGAAAGAGATCCAAAGGGAAGCTGATGGGTTCCACATACTGAAAGAGACATTTAATCCAAGAATTTGAGATGTTTGAGATGAATTTGAGGCATTTACTTACTTGATAAAAGCTGGTGGCATGTCCCTTTTCATGAGCTGGTCTTCTGTGGTTTGTACAGTCTCCTTTCCCACCTGGAAAACACAAATGCACAAATGAGTAAACATTAGACACGCACAATGTAAAGAAACATGACATTTAAAGTAAACACAGTGTGTGCAATAGCGCACCAAGCTGACCGTGATGGGAAGTGTTTGGGAACATATTGGACATTTCTGACTTTAGAAACTGAAAAAAAAAATCCCAGCAATTTTTCACTAATCAATCAACTGCTGACAATAAAATAGATCCATCTGGGTTTTAGTGATATTAAAGGTCAGCACAATAAAATCAACAAAGTGTTATTTGATTGTTTTTCCTACAATCAACTTAATTTCACTCCATATTTTACACCTTATCATCAGTGCACCTGCTGTGACTCTATGCTCCGTAATTGGTCTTTACATGGCTGGCATAGAAACTATAAGTGTGGCCAGGGACAGAGAGCACATGTGTACAAGTGCATGTTGGGAAAAGAGGTGTGCAAGCCTAAATTACCTATTAAATAATGCATGCAGACTTTCTCTTCTCCAAATGTTTTACTTGCCAGGTACTCTGTGGCAAATAAATAATACAGGAATATATTCATCTGCCTTGTGCCTCAGTGTGGTGGCACATGTCTCAGTTTTCATGAGAGACAGATTTAGGAAAAGTGAAGTCAAAGTGTGGTTATTCTACTGGATTGTGTCCATGGGGTTCTCTGATTCCATCACCCCTACTATTCTCACAAATTAGCACAATTCAAGAATAATAATCTAGATAATAACCATAAATAATAGCAAGGATACTACAAACCACTTAGTTACAAAAAAAAAAGGCAAATTGGTTTACTTGACTAATAGATGATACATATACTCTTATCTTGCTTTTGTTATTTATGTACCTGCTGTTCACAGGTCTTATTATTTATAGAAAGTCTTTCACCTCTTCACAATATTCCCACAGCTTTTAGCCTGTGCAAAAGTAGTCTGACTCAACAGATAAATACTGGCCAGTGATATCACCAGATGGCATTAAAAGCAACTGTGACGCATGCACTGCAGCCACAAACTTTTCTGGGGCCTACAGGTCATCGGCCAATCTTTAACCTGACAGCTCCTGTCAGATTGCGCCAAAGTGTGAATAGCGCAGTCCAGTATATTTAACACAAGTGAGTGGGCGTGTTCACTATCCATGCTGCTCCCTCATGAAGCGAAATGTTTCCAGTTGTGGAAAACCCGTCTGACACAGAGTATTTAGGCAGATATTTTATGATATGATGGTCCCAAAGCTCACTGTGAGAACAACCAAAAATCCCAATAACAATTTCACATTTAACCAGAAGGTGTTATGTATTCTTCCTCTGTAAATTAAAAGCCAATTAGCCATTATATTCACAAACTGTTAAAGATAGCACCAGTAATAAAACAGCCGACACGAGACACACCCAACACCCAAGCTTCAACTCTGACTAGTTCATCAGTCATGAGGATTTCTGTGAGTCAAAGCTTAAAGCCCCTGTACAAAATTTAAACAGGGTGGACACAGTCTATTCCAAAGCTTTTATGCAATGTGACCACAGTACATACATCAACTGAATGTTATATGCATGAGTAAAAACTTTGTAACCACAACTTTCCTCCTTAGAGAGTCTTGCTGTTAATCAGGCAGTTTTTCAGAATGATGTCCTGTTAGTTGTGTAGCGAAGCATTACAAGGCAGCTGCTTGGGGGATGCCAGGCCTTGGTACAGTTATAATGTGCAAAGCAGCTGAACGCCTCCTCTCCATCCAATGCTAAAATGACTCACCTCCCCCAACCATGACCTCAGCTCTGCGGGGAGGCACAACTCACCCACGTTGAGCCGCCATGGGTGAGAGATCATAGGCATTCATCCTTACGGAGCATACTGACCAGTTTAAATGAGATGCGTTGCTGCACAAACCTTTCCTTTCACATTAATATTGCACTACAAATCAGCTGAATAGTAAAAGTGTTGCAGAGTGCTAGATTATGTGTGACGGTGTGATTTCCTGACTGTCACACAATTTACTCTTACAAAGCATTTCCAACGTGTTTCAATGTCCTGAACTCTTTTGAACCCGCTAGGCAACACACCAGGAATCAAAATTTCTTCTAAGTTCTTCAGTTACGTTTGCGGAAATATATCTGAATTTTGGACAAGACAAAACAATTTAGAGATGTCTAATTAGGGCATGGGAAATAATGAATCCAAATCCTGGCACAACTTTCAAAGTGTATTTTAATCTCTTGGAAGTTCCTTTAAAACAGTGACTTCTGCTTTTGCTTTTCTTATTCATGATGCATTCCTGATGCTACAGTAAGCAATCCCAGTGAGCTTGTCAGTGTGTCTGTATACAGCCACTAGAAGAGCCATTCCAGATGGTTGACGTGGAGGCAGTAATGGAGCAGAGCACACATGCATCTCCTCGCTCTGTGCTCACTGGACCTGAGGGACTCTGAGTAACTGTGGGGTTATAAATTAGGAGCAAAGGTTGGGCCAAACCAAAACTAAAGCTCAGCCGGGGAGGCCGGAGTGGCAGGGAGCATACGCCACCCTGACATTCCTCCAAAGAGGCTCTGGGAAAAAAAGCCAGCAACAACTGATGTTGGGATATTTTTAGTATTTAAACTACTTACTCAGTGCATCCGAGTGCATTTCCTTTTTCCAGTCTTATCTTGCTTTAAAGCTTTGTCATACTTCTACTGATCCACCTGCAAAAAGTATTTTGCACAGATGCAGTAAACTAGAATGATGAAAAAAATGTAGCTTCCTCGTGGTTTCAGCAGCTACTTGATTAAATTATTTGCTTATCAGCCCTAACAGGAACAAAGCATAGCAATGCTGAAGGTCTTTTATCAACAGCTATATGAGATTATTTGCATATATGGTCTACTACTTATAGATTACTTTCACACCTAACAAGTGCTCGAAGCACTTGTTAGGTGCTCGAAGCACTTGTTAGGTGGGTTAGGTAAATAAATCTATTATGCCAAGGGGGCTCAAGCAGCTCATGAACGACTTTCCAAGGTAAGGGTGATTGTGTAAGCTCTTCACAGAACTGTTAAAACAACACTGCTATTTATTGAAGCTCAAGTCAAGTTTAGACATGATCTGAAACTGAACATTCATTTAACAAGAGCTGAGTCATATTGACCCCGAAGCGTCGCACAGGAGTCTCTGAAACTGAGCAAATTTAAATTTCTTGATACTGTCACTGTCTTCCTTTCTATCCTCCCTTGTCGTGCCTCTTCCTGTTGTGTGAAGTTCAAAAATTGTTTTGCACCAGCGATCCAAACAATTTGATGTAAAAATAGAACTGTAACCAAAGTTTGCAACGCTTGTTGTCGAGCAGTTTGTGATGCCTGGCCTCTTTTACTATTTTGAGCCTCTGTCGTGATTTTGGACCACATTCCTGTGACAGCAGCAAAGCCCTAGTTTGACATTAGGGTTACAGCTTGTGATTATTTATCTCTTGATTTGTCTCCTTGTTGGCCTAAGAGATTAATAGTTTCTTCTGTAAAACAATAGAAGATAATGTCCTTCACTAGTTACCAAAGCCAAGAATGGCCTGTAATTACAAGTCTTGTCCGACAGCAACAAAAGTTGAAATGCAAGGATATTTAATTTATAAAAAATCAAACTTAGTATAAAGAATAATACTGAACTGAGACCCCTGAAGCCTATACTTTGTATTTCTTTTTTCCAGATTACTTTTCTGTCAATTTTATGGTATTTTTCCCCCATTTAATTACTGATATCAAGACTTGGGGAAACAATGACATGAGGATGTCCGGTCACCAGTCATTAGTAATTAAAGCTATGACAGCCAACCCAAACCACAATAAAAATCCTCTATTTCTCGAATAGAATCTAGCAAAACAATTTAAAGAAGCACAGCTGTTCCCTTCCAGCATCTTTTTAAAGCCTTCCACAGATTTAGTGTCATCTACTTCCAAGCTGCTATTACAACACTTTTAGCTGTGTGTCCCATTTGAGCCTAGAGTGGAAACACTGGCACTCCTGTGTTGTGAAGTAGCTTGATAAAGTGGCTGCTCCTTTAGCACAGACTCTGCATTGTTGACAGGAGCCCATCACTCTTTCTCGAGAAGAAAGGCGACTCTGAAAGCCTCCAGACTGCCAAGACACAGCCTGCCTTTCTCATGTCGGGCAGTTTTAACACAATACTGCGTTAGTCATGGGGACCTCAAAGATCTATGATTGCAAAATTCCTACAAGCAGTGCTACCACTAACCCTTAACACCATATAAGAAAATAAACTACTACACTTGTTTTCTCAGAGAGAAAGACGCCGATTTCCACAGTAAGTGTCTCTGAACTGCAATCTGATGCCAAAGCACTCCATTAGCTACCTTTGATCAATAGTCTCAAACCAGGAAGTGCTGCTTTTTAACATATCAAATGGCTTTTGACTAATAATGATTCAGAAGGGCAGCAGAAACATTGTGCTTATGGCATTATCACACATCTTCCAAGCGGTGTCCAACATGTTTGTTTGTTTGTTCTTATTTGGATCAGTAAACACTTATGCACGGTGTGTCCAAATCCTATCATCTGCTTGAAAGTCACAAATCAATTGTTCTGCTAGGAGAGGCAAAACAGGCTCTGTGGCTAGAGAAATACATCACAACTACTATTTCACAATGCAGGAACTTTGCAGCTCACAGCCTTACTGGGGAACAGCATTCATACTCATTGTCCTTATCTTAAAAAGACGAGTGAGTCAATAAAAAGCATGTTGCACGTGTTCACTTCCACAGAACAAGGACAGCTAAAACAACACATTTAACAGATAACTTTTAAGTGCTAGAGAGGAAGCCTCAACTTCACATTTGGCCAACCAATGACGTGGTTCCATATAAAACCTATTTGTCACTATCTGATTGATATAACTATTTCCATGAAATGTAGGACTGTAACTTTACTTTATATTCCATTAAACTAGACTACAGCTCAGCTTGTTTAGCAGAAAATGAGGGGGAAACTATTCTAAAAAGACAGTCTAAAAAGGGAACTGATGTTTTTGTTCACGTTTACATGAAAAGAATATTAATTTTCAGTTAAAATACAGACTACACTGGTGTAAAAACGCAAACTGTTGAGTTTGAAAGAGTCAAAGACTTTAAATATCCATGAATCTGTTAAAGGACACAAATCATTACTGCCTCTGTTCTCCTACAAAATATAACTACACAAGGTACATCACAGAAAGCTGAACATAGCAAAATAGCCCCAAGTAGCAGCTGATGGCTTAAAGGGGTTACTAGAACTTCATGTTTGTTCATTACTCTATCATAACTAGCATGAATGGTGTCCACAACAGAACTAATCATAAAAAGAAAGTGCCGGAAGTGTGCCGAAGAACATGGTTTGTCTGACAACGTGGAAAACAGCAGCTCAAAGGTGGAGTGGCTAAATGTTGAGGTTTCCTTGGGCAAAATACGGTATCTCCAAGTTGCTTCTGATATTTGATTACAACATGGACAGATGTGATCGCAGTGAATGTACGAAAGTTAAGTTAAAAGCTAAGTGCTCAAATAGGGTAAAAAAGAGGCAAGTACAAGTCCTTGTCTACACCTGACTTGGAAATGCATTTTATATTTCTACTACTCTCTTTGCTGCTCCAATATTCTTTCATAAGTTTCAATTGAGCAATTTTAGAAAGCCACATCCGTGTTTTAAAATACATTTGGTAATACTGATTGCAGTGTTTTTGGGGAACACAAACTGCACAGGAAACAATTCCAACAAAATCTTGAATTTTTGTTTCTTGGGGGAAAAACCCCCCCACAAAAAAGATCACCCCAGGTGCATTTTGTGATTTGTCATAGTGTGCTCTGGAGTCGTAAACACCCTGCTGCTGAGGGACAAGGGTTTCCCTTTGCTTTCCTTTCATTTGTTCAGAGAGGGGCTGACAGCTGCTGGGTATTCCTGACTTGGCTTCCTGCATTTCCTTTTCAACTCAACGCTCTGCTGTATTCTCCTATCCCAGCTCATTTTCATCAGAAAAAGCTAAAAATACACAAACTTTGCATTATGAATTGATAGTGCATGAGCATGAGGACTAGTAATGTGTTCTAGTTTGACTATACAAACATTTCACAGTCCATAGTTCTCATATTGCTGCCAAGATAATAGAATCAAATGGAGAGCTGCATGAAATTGTTTCCCTTGACAAAATGCAGGAAGTTTGAGTACCAGGTAATAGGAAAGGGTTTCTTTTGTTGGCCTGTGAAGCAGTTTACTTAATGAGCTCATTTGTTTCCCATCTCTAAAGGGTTAGAGAAGTGGGTGATTGAAATTGCTATAAACAAAAATACTCAAATACTGATCACGTCACAATTAAGTATTTAAAAATTCCCCTAAAAGCACCCTCATGTTGCATCCTCTGTATTTCTTTCAAAGTTTAAGGACATTCGAGAAGATATTAAAGGCTTCCAAGAGTGTTGCAGATGTGTTGTGCAGATTGAGCAAAAAGCATGAGGCCAGATTTCTCACACAACCCACTAATCAGTGACTGCTGCCGAGCCCAGCTTCCAGTAACTGCATTTCATAAAACAGAGTGATATTTTGTAACCTCCAGAGTGTTGCAGAAGACAGTAGCTTCTTTATCCCAACAAAAACTCAGTGATCTACACAGAGAAGCATCTCCACAAGTCACGTGATCTCTGCAAACAGGAAGAAACTGGATTTTTTTTTTAACCTTACACCTATAAAAAGGAGGTATAAAAATAATGAGCTACAACAGGCCTGCACAGCCAACCTTAAAGGCTGGCTACTGACACAGACAAGTATGCTCTCCATTTATCACATTAGGACATTATCAAAACTCTTAGAATCATTAAATATATCAGTCTTTTTAACAGTGATATGTGCCTCAAAAATGATTTTACTTTGTCAGATTAAAATGACTGCTAAAATTGAAAGACATCAAAAAAAAAACAAGCATCAAATTTTCATGACAGGATACTTTCTTTTAAACATTTTCAGCTTTACAAACAACTTATTTCATTTTCTTGATGTTACCATTGCAACACTCATTTGTGCAACAAAGACAATCGTTCTCATTGCACAAGCATATTGGTTCGGCTAGAAATCGACCAGTCAGCCACAGCATAGCCACATCCTGCAGCTAAAGATATGTATTAGGCTAAAACTTGATATCACTGACAAAAAAAGAAGCTCCTGACATGTGAAAACATGGTCAGGGAGTAAAGTTGTTCATTCAAAGGATCAGCCCAATCCCACCTCCCCCTCCAAAATGGGATAAATTCCTGCCTGTTGGGAATTCTTCGCATTCCTCACATTCATCTTTAATTGAGATCTCGCTCATTGTCTCAATGAGGAATAACTAGTCATAGATATTAAATGAACACAGAGTATATGACAGTAGTTTGTGATGTTGCTAGAGTAACAATTATGGTTCGGGGCTGCACTTTTATCTCCATGCATCTGCTAGAATAAGTTAAAAATTAATCATTTGTACCTGATCTCTTCAGACAGGCTAAAGCATCCAAGACATCCTGGAATCTCACCTTCCTTTTTAGTCAGAAAACCTGGTGCAATCATCTTAATAAGCAATTTAAAGATATAATTACTTGTAACTTGCTCTCTGTTCGATTTCTAGGTCATCTCAGTTTTTTGACTTGATTACAGTACTTAAGCTTCTGCTCTGGAGATCTTGGACAGAGTTAATGGGGGAGGAAGTCTGTGCAACAGATGGTTTTCTGGGAAGCACAGACAATAAAGCAAATAAATGGCTTTTCTTTGACATGATCCTATCCCGACAATGACTAAATAAAATCCAATTAGAAGGGTTCATCCTTTTCCCTAGATAGTAAAGATATACTTTCAAGTTAAACGCTTAGGTTTTTGTTTTCAAGCAGACTCACTTCAAGTAACTAGTACAAAACAGGTGCAAAAATGAAGAAGTTCAAAAGTCATTTTTAGGAAAACAATGAAATATGCAGGGAAAAAACACCAACAGCTAATGGACTAAAATAAACTTCTGTTTTCTCATTAGATAAAATCAAAGATAAGGGCTACACGGTGTATTTGATTACTTATGTAGGCTCTGCAATGTATGACTCATGGGACTGTGACCACAAGAAATTACATCGGATCCTCAACTTCAGTGATCTCATAACGCTGTTCATGTTGTAATGTTGCCACAGCAACTGGAAATAATTACAGACTCGTGCAACCATTCATGCCACTGTTGGAAACATCTGATCACAATTCACAATGTCCAGAAAGCCTGGATGATTTCATCCTAAGATAGCTGAGGATACACAGGACATTTTCATGTGCTACGACAAGCCCTGTTTTCATGTTAATTACTTGGCCGAAATAAAAGGTTTCTACACTAAAAACTTCATTCTGTACTTTTTTAACAACTGAGTGGCAGAGCAACTTGACCGCTAAATATCTAAATATTAAAATGTATTACCGAGCCTTATTTAGCTCTGCTTTGGCTTTGTTTATTCAATGGTTTGTTGTAAGTGGACTGGTAATGAGCTCTTGTGCTAAATCCACCCTAATCATGGGGTTAAAGGGAGTCTAAATTTACTGCAGTCCACCCAAAATGTTCCAAAAACATGTACCATTTAGTTCTTAGACCTGTCAAAATAGAAGGTTTGCTCTTGAAAGACAGCAAAGCAGAATAGGCTCCAGCATGGGTGGAAAGGGGGTATTATAAGGGCCCTTAGAGGACAGAAGCCTGTAAACATATAAATAATGGACACAATGAGGTGCAGACCTGTTGTTTAAGAGTGGGCACTGAGGAAAAACAAAGCGTCAGAATGAAGTAAACCAGACTGAAATTCTTATAGGCCATGAACTGTAATAAATAAACTGCGAGGCAGTGGTAGGCAATCCCCCTAAATGAAACATTCCTTTGCTGACGCCAGAGTAATTGTCCAAATTTATTGCCCGACAAGTGCCAGAGGTTCTGGGCTCGACTAGGCTGACAGACTGCACAACACACAGGAACCATGTCTGCCTCAATTTAGCCTGTATGCTTTTCTTTCCATATAAGCCACAGTATCTGACAGGGCCCTCGCTTCCTTTGTTACAAACTCAGCTTGTGTTTCAGGATAAAATTGACAGTCATTTCCTAACTAGCTTCCATGATAGATACAATGTGGTTTTGAGACATGCCATTATAACTACATCACTGAGTCTAAATATAATTGAGGCAACAGCTGCATCTGGTGAAGGGGGTGTGTATAATTTAATGTTTTAAAAAGATAGGTTGGAAACACATAGTTAATAGGCCCATAGACAAGTTAATTACCATATGGATAGAAAAAGATAACAGACACAAACTAGATCTGATAGCCAGATTCACTATAGTGCATCAAGATTACGTGTATGATGACAGGGTCTATTTAAAAAAAGTGTGGTTCTAGGTCATGGGGTCAATAGCAAGTGATTTCCGTGTAACATGAGGACACACAGAGCAAATCGTGACTCGTGACTAAGGTATGAAACACACGCAACTCAAAATGAATTTTTGCAGGTGAATATTATACACACAATGTCATATTTATCAGTTACTACAAATATTATCAGTTTTTAAAATATAACATTAAGCTTAATACTGAAGGGTTGCAGTTTTTACATTAGTGCAAAACTTCCAAGCCACCCCTCATTTCTTTATATTTGATGAATGACTGAATGCATGAAGCATAAGAAAGGCAACCCACTCAAGTGATGAACCAAGGTTGTGTCCACACAAAACAACTTAGCAAAGAATCTATTTTAAACTTTACAATCTGACAGGCATAAAATAGTATTTTCCACCACCAATGTGATTCCCGGAGAGTATTAGATGAAAAAACAGATCCGAAACATGGTCTTCAGCTGATCCATCTACTGTCCACTGAAGCCTCATTAGAAATGTTCTCAGTGGAAGGGTGGCTTTCAAGAAACCATTACAGGGAAGGGAAACGGGAACAAAACGCTGAGTTATGCCAAATTACACAAGACCAGGACTGAAAAATTAGTGGTAACAGGACTTGTTGAAGTGATGAAATATTTGGTTCAATATTTAAAGAGGAGGTCAGGAAGCAAAAGGCAGCCATGTGAAACAAGGTGGAGGCTCCTTCATGGTTTGGGTCTGCATTTCAGCCAGCAGTCTTGGACAGCTTGTCAAAACTGAATGAATTATGAAGGCAGAGAATTACCATTCAATTTTAATCCACCATCCAGTACAATCTGGAAGCATTTAATTGGCAACAGCTTTATTTTACAGCATGACAATGATCCTAAACATACTGCCATAGCACTCAAAGAAAAACACAGTGGAACACTATCTGTCATGGATTGGCCTCCTCAGAGCCCAAACCTCAAAATTATTAAATCAATGTGGGATCAGCTTTACAGAGAACAGAACAAAAGGCAGCCAACATCCAAAGAAGAGTTTTGAATGTCCTTGAAGAACCCTGGAAAACTATTCATGAAGACTACTTATAAAGAAAGCTTGAATAAGAGAGTTCAGGCTGTATTTAAGAATAAAGGTGATCATAGCACATATTGATTTTAAAGCTCATTAGAATTGTATAAAGTGTGCGTTTTTGCTTTATACACACTTTATTTCCACACATTTTGAACATGTTTCAATAAATTACTGCACCTACTTCTCATTTACACACTACAGCTGAGATTCCTAGTCTGGTCCTACAATCTTATGGACCAAATACACATGCACACGCTTCTTACTACTTACTATGCCCCTTTCATAACTGTTTTCACGCATTAGTAGTGCACTGATAGCTGAATATTCAAATGCATATGATATGTAGTGCAGTGATGTGATTTGCAGAACTATTCATAGATGATCACTACAGGTGCAGCTGTTCTGTGCAGCCGAGTGATTAAAGTAAAAAGTAATTCACTGTGGTCCTGTACCTGACTCACACATTGCAGCAGTGCCTACGTCAAGCTATGGCAGTCATGTACAGAGGAGGAGGCAGGGCATATCTTCAAGGGGAAAAGGGCGTCACTGCCCTTTTGCCCCGAGTTAAATAACTCCAAAAAAGTTTCATGGCATTCCCTAATCCTGCCATTGAACACACATTTGGTAACCGCATTAACACTCTGCTGAGTGAAGTGTTGTGTCCAACTTCACTGGAAAGTAATGGGTGAATGGGACAATGCGACAGGTAGCCTACGACACTCGCCGAGCTCAGCCAAACTTTACCAATGTGATTTTACACAGAGAAGAAAGTTACTCACCCGAACAAGGTTACTAACGGCTGCCTGAACAGCAGCTACGGGCGCCGTCAGATCTGGGATACCTTTCCCATCAACTTCACCTTCTTCGTGCATTATCACCAGATGGGATATCTGCTGAGCCACCGGCTCCAGGATACTTTCTATCGTCTTCGTGTGAAAAACCGGCATGGTGACAACTTTAGAACACTATCTAAGTAAAAATTCTACCACCAAAGGCAGTTTTCTCCAAATCTCCCTCTACAGAAGCCTAAAACAATCCACGCGCGATCTTTTCCCCCCCAGGATAGTCCTCCCGTTCGTATGAAGACTACAAGTACAATGAAAACATGAACGCGAAAAACTCCCAGCCAGAGAGTGAGCGCGAGCAACCTAAACGTCAACCAACGGTTTCCGCCTTCTTCCCAATCAATGAACGAGAACACACGCTTCCTAGATTGTGATTGGTTATTAGGGCTGCCGCTCCGTATCGGGACCGCCTTCTTCCATACTGACGAGTTTGCTAGAGATCCAAGTGCTCCCTAGATTACGTAATAGATCCTCATCATATGTCCTAAAAAGGGAAATATGTGTCTACTGTTTGAGAGGGGAGTGCGATTCCAGTAGCTGTGAATTAACTAGTCGGGCTTTCGGCCCCGCTGGCCCAGAAATCGGAGCTGTGGAGATCAGATTACAAACCCTTCCCAAAACAAACAGTATACTCCGCAGGGCACTCCGAAATTATCCTCAAAGTAAAGAAGCTGTAAATAAATGGTAATAAAGCACTTTTAGACACTATTTTCTAACCTACTTGTCAATGACTGACTGATATATAACAGGCTCTGTGAGTATACATCTCAATTTAAATAAAGGACACCCTACACACTACTTTACCAATTTGCAGTGACCCATAGTATCTGGCTGAAAACTATTTTCCCTTATCAGAGATAACATCCGGCATACTGAACTGTTTACAAACCCATGTCAGTGGCTGGACATGGCACTTTTTTTTTTTTAAATTACTTCTCACCCTCAACCTCACATCCTGAAATAACAATATTTGAGGACTGAAAACCAACTGCCAAGCAAACCAGCTAAGGAATTCCCACAGATTCCCCAGAGGGGCTACAAGGCAGCAGCCCATTGCCTAAAAAGGAAGAGTCCAAAAAGAAAGAATCAAGGAAGTTACTCTGTTTGAACCACTGTGTAAACATACAAGGGATTGACATGCTTTCCCCCTGTGTAAGGAGTTGTCATACCAAATGTCAATAAAGAGATCCCAATTTGAACATTTTAACTTTATGTTTCGTGACACAACGTATTTTATTATTATTGTTATTATTATTCTATAATACGGTTGAATGTACAATTATTTAAAGAAATAATAATCAAAAGAGACCAAAAGGACCACCTCTGGAGGACTGCATCCTGAATATAGACTTCAAAGATGGCCTGCTGTTTCCTATGCTCTCCGATTACTAATAACGTCATCCTGTGCGTGCATGCTGGAATGTGCTCATGATGGGTGGTCTACCTTCTGCTGCCCTGCTACTCTATAGATACCTGAGCCCTGCTGCTGCATGGTGTTTAAGGGGATTGCAATCGTAAAGATCATAAATGTCCAGACTGCACATTGCAGGAAATATAGAGAGAGATCGTTTTGCTATATATGGATGTTTTGTCAAAAATAACCCAAATAGTTTTAATTATGATTTACTTTGACAATCCACTGGCTTCAGCATGGCCTTGCTGTTTGTTGTGGGATGCCTTTTTAATAATGCCTGGGCGCCATCTTCTGGCTCAAAGAATTAAATGCAGTCAGTGCATTGGAATTTAATATAACTCTTGAGCACTTAAGCAGAATATAGCCATTACAAAATACACCCGTATTACTATTTTATAGCAAGTCAAATGATCTGAGTATGTATATTTTCAATAAACAATAAATAATGAAGGCATACTTTAGTCCCACTTAGCAGAAAGTCCAAGGAAAAGCAATCCTTATTTTGTCCATAATTCAAAAACTTGCTTTTTGACCTATGCAAAGGTGAACTGATATTAACAGCAGCATCAAGACACAAGTTAAGTCTAAGAACACCTTTTCCCAAAACGTGGATGAATGAGAGTGAATGTGATGAACTGGTTGATATCTACATTTGTGTTTCTCAGCATGGAAATGTGAACCAATGAACACATATAACTGCTTAAATAAAAAATGCTTGATGATTCATATGTATGTCCTTGTATTAATTATCAATTTTGAATGCAATAAACTTCCAGACATTTCCTCCAAAACCACTATCATCTCCTTTTTTTCATCAGTGCTTCATGTTAAAATCTGACCTTAAAGCATGAAGACAAACATGACCTGCTAAACATAAACATGTTAGGAATGTGGGAATGGATATGTGGAGGTAACACATGTTGTAATTTTTGAAAAGACCACATGAGGTCACTAAAGTCTGCAAATGAATGAGAAATCGTGAGGTAGTTGTTGGAGAAAACTGTACAATGTCAGAGGGCAGAAGTTTTGGTATTTATAAAAATGCATCCATTTTTTTAAAAAAGACTTTGATGATTTTTTTTAAAGTGAATCCTGGTTGATTGTTTGTTGACTTCTTGTGCTATGTGCTCGCAACAACAATTTATTTCTCATGCGATCTCCCTGGACCAAATTTCATATGAAGAATTTAAAAACACAAAATGTTATCAGTAAAACTGAGTTTGTGTTCATATTTCTGAGTTAATGGTCATCCCTCTGATTTAGTGTGTTGTGTCATGAGCTAGAGAGACTCAGCAAGAAAGCGCTGTTTGAGGTGTGTGACTCAGAGCCATTGTCATGTCCCGAGAAAACGGTGCCATCAAAATGCAGAGGGGACTCACAAAATGATTCTCTGCTTATATTACTCCAATGAAAGTCAAGTCTCACTTTACAATTGTTCCATTTTCATACATGTTATAATTCAGCCACGTGTAAGCAGTCACGTTTATGCAGCTCGCATCAATGTGACACGGTTTGTTTTGTAGTTAAATCAGGTGGTTAATTGGTAGCAGAATAGTTGATTTTCTGTGCATGTTGGATAGACTGTATCTAAAAAACACATGCATCATGTTTGTGGGTTATTAAGATATGTGGAGCATTCTGGATGCTGTTCTTCATGCCACTGCTACATCTATTGGAAAACTAAAGATATATATTTGGCATATTTCAATTCACATTTTGTCACATGTCATAATTTAGAACATGTGGAAATGTAGAAGCTTGACTAGATTTTAAAATAAACATTCTGGGTTTTTAAGCACTGTATTTCTAATACTTAAATGCAACACATTTACAAAGGATACACCATGCACAGCACAGCAAACAGCTTAACAGCTTAAACACCGAGCACCAAGGCTTATGACTGGCTATTATGTAAGCTACCATATGAACACAGCAGGTTTATGTGGTATGGAGGACTTGAAACATAAAGCAAATGAGGCATACATACATTCTTTAGCAGACTGGGGAGGTCAGGTAATATCATCTCACAGTACAAAGAGACAGTGAACTGAAACCATATTGTTTCCATGTAATTAGAATAGCTGTGCTACTGTTTTAGTGTTTTAGGCCATTGTGGGCCAATATTTGAATATTTGAAGTGTCTTTTTTTAAATATACACATAATAATGGATTACTTATATTCCTTTTATATATTCCAGTATTAGCCAGTAGTAGCTACACTTACAGTGTGACTGCACACACAGATATATTCAGGGATAAGCTTGCAGCCCCATGTAAGGAGGAAGAGACAGTGAAAAAGACATTTGACCCAGCTGCACTGAGACAGCAAATATACAGTCACTAAAGACACGAACCCATCAGAATGTGATTTCAGGGCAGTTCTCTGGGTATGTGACATTTGGCCTGAACAAATAAATGGAAACACCTACATCTGCTGCAGGATGGTTTCCCAAAACAGTATTTAGTGTTTAATTCAAAGGATGTAAACAGAGTTATCCACAAACTGAAAGAAACATAAACCTTCATGATATATAGAATTTTAATATAGTGACATGTTGTGACTAAAACAGTTTGGAGTTTCTCATCATGTAAAGATAATATGTTGAAAACTATGTTAAAAATTAGTAACAGTGACAGTAGCATTTTTTCTGTTAAATTCTACAAAATTATTTATAAACAAATGAAAAAACTTGCAAACATAAATATATGTAACATATATTATATTGTTACATAGAACACATGTGAGGTAAAATAACATGAAAAAAAAATGTAAATTACCTTTTTATTTAAGATTCCACATAAATGACTATAAAAACAAAGTTGCAAATTTAACACCCTATGCAGTGTTTATTTAGATAAAACTGTTAAGTTCTAGTCAAAATACAGTTTTTATTATTGAAAACAGCTATAATTACTGTTCATTACTGTAATTTCACAGATTTTATTTTTAGTAGTTCTGTATCTTTTTTAAATTATTGACAAAAACGGGTAAAATTAGAGAAAAGTAAAGCTAGAAATGCATATTCTGTACAGAATTTTTCTTAATGTTTAAAAAAGGAAAAAATATTACCAATAAAAGCAATTATTTTATGTTTTTAAGCCTGATTATTTATATTACAGTAATGCTTGACCATAACATTTGGTAATTTAATTGTTCATTCACGTGGAAATACTTTTAATTTACCATAAAACATCGAGTTCTCATGTAAATTAATGCTACAAACAGCTAAAATAAAAGTGAATCAAATGGCAAACTGGAAAAACAAGCTTCAAATTGGTGAAAACACAAAGAATGCACAAAGAAAACAGCATCAAATAACCAAACAAGTGTCTGAGTTAGGCCATCATGTGCCACCCGAGCTAGTTTAATGTGGCTTGGCACTGATTCTCCGTGACACTGAACCATACTGGAGGGATGAACATCAGATTCTTCCAAATTCTTCCCTCGTTTGTCAAGCTGTTGGAGAGCACTGTCTAACATACTGATCTAAAAATCCCCACACAGTATATGTGGCCATACATACAATTCAGATCACTTTCATTTGTGCCTGAAATGGACAAAATCAGTTTTCCTGTAGGGTGACTGTGCTCAGCTTTAGAGAAGGAATGAGACATCTGGAGGGAGATTAGAGCAGAGCTGCTACTTTGCATTAAAGCAGCCAGCATTGATGGACTGAACAGTCTTTGGAGGTTTTTAGGGTCCATTCAACTAGAAGAACACTACAGAGTATGATATAGTATTCAGAAATTGCATCCCTGCATAGCTACATCTCTACTCAGGGAACACCTCTGGATTGCCTGAGAGGAGGTGAAAAACAATGCTGGAGGGAAAGACCTGTGGATTATTAGAAGAATCAGGAGAGTGCTGCTCAAATCACAAAGACATACACAGTGGGGGGGAAGGATGATCTCCTTTTAATGTCAGAGCTGATGCAGACTTCAATGCAATGATTTTGCTGTCAAAGTACATATGTCATTTTTCTCTACTTATGTCTGTTGAAGCGATGCTGCCAAAGCTCTAGGCTTCAGTAATTACATTTAAGAGTCAAAACTCACTACAGCTAATAGAAAATTTAAGGCTAATCTTAAAACAGAGCAAATTTATTTACTTACAAGATTCTGAACCTTATGTTTTAAAATTAGTCTGAAGGTCATAGCTTGACTGAATAGAGGTACCTGGAATTAGTCCATTATGGAAGAGCTCCAACTGATTGCACTGGATTTAAAATTAGGAAAAACACCTGTGCACAAAATCTGTGCCAATAATTTGACATCCCTTGCACACCTGGTGGATAGAAATGTCAGCGGTAACTCATAAATTTTCTTATTTTAATTTTTCAAGCAAAATGTATTTCTCTTTATGATGATATGTTCTTGTTCTGTATACATCCCACAGCTTTTTCCTGTCTTCTCTGGCTTTACACATCTGCCAGTTGGAAATTGCCCTCCCCAGCCCTGACTCAAATGGTAGCTCACTCTCTCCACCCCTCTCTTCTCTTTTTTTCCCCTCTCAAGCTGTCTCACTCCCTCCCTCCGCCTCTCCTCTTATTCTCTCTCCTCACTCTCTCAGTCTCTCTCTTCACTTGATCACTTTGGTCCCTTGCTCCTCTCCCTCTCCCTTACTCCTACACAGCTCTGTCACACACTTATTCCGGCTCTCCCTGGGCACCATCTCCACTATCGGGGATCCTCATTGTATCTGCGTTTTGCCAGGTGGACGCACTCCCCGCAGTCACCATTTCCACCCCGGAGAGTTCCACGCTGGCAGCGCAGCCCCTTCCCAGGCTGAGCATCGGGCGGAAGACCCTGGTGGCAGCTGCTGTGGGGGTCATGCTGGTCCTGGTTCTGGTCGTCCTCATCCCTGTGTTGGTCAGCTCTGTTGGCACAGGTGGTATAGATGACAGCACGAGCCACTACGAGATGCTGGGCACCTGCCGCATGGTTTGTGACCCATTTCCCAGCACGGGCACCACGGGCCAAGGTGTGCACACAGGCACAGATACAGCACCTACAGTCTTACAGGTGGAAAACGAGGACGATCTGAGTGATCACAGCATCGGTCCACCGCTGCCGACGTACAGTGCTCACGGCCCGCAAGGGAAACCAGGACGTCCCGGCAAGCCCGGACCCCCGGGTCCACCCGGAGAGCCAGGACCACCAGGACCTAAAGGACCACCTGGAGATGCTGTGGACATTGTACGGACAGGGATCCTAGGTTTAGGGGGTAAAGGGGCAGTTAGTACAACTACATACAATACCACTCCTCGGGTGGCATTTTATGCAGGACTACGAAACCCTCAAGAAGGTTATGATATACTGCGCTTTGATGATGTGGTGACTAACATTGGTGGTAACTATGAAGGCGCGACGGGCAAATTCACCTGTAAGATCCCTGGCACCTACTTTTTCATCTACAATGTGCTGATGAGGGGAGGAGACGGCACTAGCATGTGGGCTGACCTGATCAAAAATGGCCTGGTGGGTATGCCTTTGAATTTATCACCCAATTAATAATTTAAAAATGTGTAAAGGTAAAATTTGTAAAAGAAAAGTATTATTACTGGGATGAACCCACATCAAAATACTCAAGGAAGAGTGTTACCAGTATGCTGGCAGACTAAATTGAGTAGTCGAGCATTCATGTGTATAGTGATTTAGCTCTGATTTAGTTTGGTGTTACAGTCCAGTATAATGACAACACATAGTGGCATGTTGCCAGATTGTGTATCTGTGATTATTACACATCCAATGATGTACAAGCTGAAGTGAGTGGAAGGAGGACAGCACTATCTCCACTCTGCACACTTCAAAACACAGCCCGGGGTAGTGGCTAGTTCAAAGCTGGTGCCCTTTGAAATACAACAAACTTCATGGATGCAATGATGTGCTGGTAAACGTTATCAGACAGCCTGTCAGGCGAATGCGTTTCAGTATCCAGTGATGATATTTGCTATATTCACGGCTAATTTTGTAATGTCTTTAAGGCCCCTGGGTGATGAGACCTTGCACATCTGAACCTTAAAACTTTACTGCCAACACCACATCCAGACTGCAGCAGGCTGCACTTAAGGTGGATGCAATAACACAAGCACATCTACATCACAACATACTTCACCACAACAGCGCATCAATTTTAGTTTAGATTCCTTAAAAGAAGTGTAGATTTCATACTTTTGATGCAGGACATCAAATGCACTTTCAGATGAATACAAACTACACCACAATTAACACCTTTTGTGGCTATAATGGTTTGTATTATAACCAGAAAAGGTGTTTTTTTCACAAGGAAAAAAGAACCCGAGACAACAAACCCACAACTGATGAACATATTGTAACCACAGTTTCAGTGCAAACAGATGCAAACAGATATTTTAAGTTTCACAAATGCTGCAGTGAAGGGCTTCTACTCCTTCATATTTGCTTTCTTTAGTGGTGATTGGAAAAGAGACAGAAATTTAACATTTAACACATTTTATATACTCAGATAAACCATAACCTGCTTATGTACATGAATTCTATAAATGTCTATGCTTATGGCTGCACCACACTCACCACACAGCCAGTCAAAGTCTGTATGTGGTGTACTCTGTTTCAAGAGAACAACAGTAATCATATAAACATGGATTTGATTAAAGCAGCTGTAAAACAACCTAAACTGCGGAACCAATAGTATTTATTAATGTGAACCAGTCTGAAGACAGAGAAGCTATTCCTACCATCAACGACACTAAAATATGATTGCTCATTGAGCTGGGGCTCAATAGGACATTTGGTATATCACTGTGGAATTAAAAACAAAAAGTCAATGACAGAAATTAACAATTAACAAATTATTTAGTACTACCTGCTACTTATTAGGCAATAAGGAGGCACTTTCTTTTATCCATTATATTTAATATGAGATATGGTAATAAACTGCTGTAAAGTAAAATGCCAGTCAGTTGTAGACACCGTGCTGCTGCTACAGTGTAGCAGAGGGTGGAAGCCAAGAGAATTTATGCTGCATTGCTCACATGTATCAGAAATCCATCATCATGCTGTCATGCTGTCGCTCAACATTTTTCAGAGCCCCACAGCCACAAGACATACAACTCTGGTTCCAAAAGAAGCATAAAAACATTTATCCTTGTTTGACCTTTGATATCAGAAACAGGTTTTTAAAAAGTTGGAGCAGGGGCGTGTTTATCAGTCTGTGAAGGTTCTCAGTCGTCCAGGTCATCGTAGTTTAAGGAGCTTGGAAAGAAAAGCGTCTGGACTTCTTTAAGTTTCCTTGAAGATGTTTCACTTCTCATCAGAGAAGCTTCTTCAGTTCTAAGAGCAATTGGTGGAGAGTCCCAGATTTTAAGCCCTATGGGAGTGTCCCCAAGAGGGTCATGGACCCCCTATTTATCCTCTACCTCAGGGGTCTCCAACTCCAGGCCTCGAGGGCCGGTGTTCTGCAGTTTTTAGATGTGTCCTTGATCCAACACAGCTGATTCAAATGGCTAAATTACCTCCTGAACATGTCTTGTAGTTCTCCAGAGGCTGGTAATGAAGTGTGTTGACCCAGGGTGATTCCTAAAACCTGGAGGACACCGGCCCAAGAAGCCTGGAGTTGGAGACCCCTACTCTACCTAATCACACAAGCCAAGGTGTGAAAACGGGTGTGGGTCACAATCAGCCAAAGTTTCGGGTGAACCCATTTTGAAACCTAGCCCCACCTTATCATGTGATTTACTGAAGTCAAAAGCCCCAGGATGTGAGTGGGTGTTAAGGTGTCTGGAAAGGGATCTCAAAACTGGATTATAGATGGCAGACAGATCTGTTGAAAGATGGTCATTCACAGTGGACATATTTGAATGACTCCTCTTTCAAACTATCTGTCTTCTCTTTCCAAAATGTGAACATTGGCATCCTCAAAAGAGTGACCGTTGTCCTTTAGATGTATCTAAAGCACCTTTTTCCGGGTTTGAAAGCTAAGTGAAAGAAGGCATTTATGTCCACTGTGAACGACTATTACTGTAAAAATACTTTAAAAATACAATATCACCAGTTTCATGTTCTTATGGCTTTAACTGAATTTAAAACTTTCTACCACAATCTGGTTGAAGCAAGAATTACACTTGTTTAGCTCGTCTAGTGAAGTTGGAGCGTAACAGCCAATCTGGCAACCCAGCTCATTACACATTAGCTAAAGCTTAGGAGGGATCTGTCCTTGAGGGGCTAAGTGTACAAGCAGTTTCTATTTTTTTTTTAAACCACAGACATGCAACGAGATTTGGGTGTGTTGCTCACTATCGCAGTAATTACCTCTCTTCACCCAGTGACACTTATGTTCGAGAAAACATGACATTTTCAGTGCACCACTCAGAAAAAGGTGGATGTAAGAGAAGAACTCGAGACAAAGGGATAGTACGCACTGCCATCCTTCCTCAGAGGCAGGCTGACTCAACCCTGACCCTCTCAGCTGAGTCATAAGAGAAGAACAAGATATTCACCACAGGGATAAAGCTTACACAAGTCAAAGTCTCAAAAAAACCCCTCTTCTATTAAAAAAAGTCCACATATAAATATAAACATAATCAGAGCAGTAACATGCCAGGCTATAAAACAGGAAGTCATTTGATATTTAAAAAATAAAAGCATTTTTTTCAATACCTTCATCAACTTTAGTCATGTCATCTTAAGGGATTTTATTAGTTATAACTTATGACGTTCAATTAAAATTACTAAAACATTCTTAAGCATTTATATTTCTTCACTTCCTCTTTCCTCGGTTCTGTGCGTGTGTGTGTCATATTCCAGGTCAGGGCCAGCGCCATTGCCCAGGACCAGGACCAGAGTTATGACTATGCCAGCAACAGTGTCATACTTCATCTGGATGCAGGTGATGAAGTTTTCATAAAGCTGGATGGGGGAAAGGCTCATGGGGGCAACAGCAACAAGTACAGCACCTTCTCAGGGTTTATTCTCTATGCTGACTGAAGACTGGACGGGACGAGGGGTGAAAGGTCACAGCCAGCAGACGATCACTTTCTGATGTGGAGTAAGGTTAATGTTGCCCACAGCCACTGATCCACAGCTAGATATTTAAGATCAGCATTAATACGGTAATAATAGCTGTGGATTTGTGGCTATCGGTTAACTGTCATGCCCACATGCCATTGTATACAGGGTGCCTATGCTGCTATTCTGATGGACACGAGCAACGTAACGGTGTCAGTCACTGCCATGTGTCATATTGAGATACGGTAACAACTCTGACAGTGAAGAAGCTTTGCCATCATTTTTGAGCTGTCATTTAAAATTTAAGTCTGAAAATCCCACAGTCGTGGTGACTACAGTGTTTGTAAATGTGCTGTTTGGATCTATGTTGCGATTTTGTTTCTTTCTCATGCTCTTTGTATTATACAGTGTTGTGCATCAGTGACTGACGAATCATATGTTGTCACAAGAAATGATAATTTGTCATAAACTGGATGCCACAATGAGATTTTGGTTCTTGAAAGGCCGCCAGTGTCACAAAATGTATCGTGTCGCATATCATATCAGCTCATCATATTTAATGTTAGTGTATAAAATGTAAATTTGATATTGAATCTTAATGTGTGAACACAGGAAGAGTAGTTTCAGCACTGCACACACTGTATTTCCTATTGTGTGTCATTAAAAACAGCTAAACTGTTAATAGATAGTTGTACAATTTTACCACGTAGCGGTTAAAGTGCTTGCTCGTAAAGCTTTATTTATTTAATTCATGCATGCAACGACTGCTAAAATGTTAAAAATAGTGATTTTAAACAAAGTTTAAATAGCTACATGTAGGAAACATTTACCGCTGTTGCTTTTCATTTTAATGTCCATGGTTTTTCATTAAAAGTTCAATTTCTTTTGCATTTCCTCACATATTATGTGGTTAATATCACTCAGCTCATCTACTTTTTGATAAGCCGTTCTGATCTCTCCCTTTTCGGCGAAACCAGCCTTTATTCTTCCAAATGTTACACACAAGAGAGCCACGCAAGTGCAGCGAGAGGCAATCAATGCAGAGACGATCACTGTGGGGGAAAGTAGAGGAAATCACAGCTGTGTTAAATGCCAAATGAAGCAGGAGATGATTGTGTTTCACAATCAAAGGAGGGATGCGTTTCTTCCTCTAATGGGTGTGGAGACGCTGAGATATGGCGGGAAAGAAAAAACAGACAGGGGGACGGGTGTTAGAACGTATCATGACAAAGCTTAGATCAGCGTCGCGAAGTAATCCAGGGCAAATTAGCCTCTGCTGTGACACAAGTGTCACGGACAAGAAAATAGCTTCGAGGCCCAAACTGTAAAAACCAATACCCTGTTTTCTTTTTGCTTTCTTTTCTGAAGAGCCACTTTGATATTACAAAAGTCGCCTTTGACACGGGCAACAAAACTGCCTCTAGGTTAAGAAGTTTCGAATTTAAGTTTATGGTTGCTCGAAGGAGCTTTACTTAGGAGGAGCTAATGAATGCCTAGCGAGCCAGTGGGTGCCGTGTTTCTTGGTTCCTACCCAGGCAGCACCATTTAGCCTAAACCAAAAGGTTATACCTGAGACTATCACCCACTGTGATGATACGGTAAGGCTGTGATAGGCTTCTTTGCCTCCAGAATATCCTCTCTGATTGGTATGATAGCATGGTTTTGATTAAAATGATAGAAAGAAACCTGATTGCCACACTGAGTTGTGTTTTCCTAAGCAAGGAAGCTCTCTGGGCTTAACTTAAGCGTGTCTTAAGATGGGAAAATTCCTCCAGACACAATTAGGACTGAAGGTCCATACATAAGCAGAGGTCACCCAAGCCATGGGGCAGTTGAGCACTAGCTCAGGCTGTTTTCTTCTTGCAGGGTGCATGAGCACGCAGTCAAATTAGAGACTTCATGTCACAATGTCAAAGACAAACGCCCCCAGTCTGCGAGAAACAGCTTTCACTGCTAAAACCATCAGAACTGAGCGCTGCTTTAGAATCGGCAACATCTGTACTTTCCTGACATCCTCGGGGGGAAAAGGACTGACTCACAGAAACCATTTTACATAGAAACGCTTAAGAGAGCACAAACATGGCATTGAACTGAAGGTTCAGCAGCATTTGTTGCTTCAACATGAGCAAAGAGAGCAAAAGGGGGGGAAATGCACCTGAGAACGCTGGCAGGCGGTTTGTTTCTGCTCACTCTTTCTGCTTTTGTTCCCAGAACGTAAGTGAAGGTATCATGTTGGCAAATACGACAAAGTGTTGCGTCATACTGAATGGATATAAATGAATGTCTTGTTTGGCTAGACTCCCATGCTCTTTTAAGTCATTTATTGAGGTCACAGTCTCTCGTTGGCAACCAGAATCATTTGGAAACCTCTGCAGCGTCTCTACAGCGTCCTCACCTTACAAATGAATGATCTTCTTTCCAGCTTCTGCGATTTTCCAAGAACCACAGATGTGCTCTTCAAGGGGTTTTTAATGGTGGTTTTACCTGAACAAGACACCGACATGTAAGAGGAGAATAGAACAAGGACACTCTGGGAGCCGGTGTTGTAATTCTGTAAATCTGGACTATACACACAGTTTAAATCTTAGACTCACATTTCATCTCATGCTCTCCCGAACTTTCAGCAGGTCCGAGGTTTGAAAGATAAGCGCTGCGCTGAGAAGTGCTTTAAGCTGCTTTTTGTTGACGCAAGCCTCGCCTCTTGGACTAGGCTGTGGGGATATTTTGAGAGTCTTTTATTTTTTTTTTACTGTGGCTGTTTAATCGCTTAGAAGTAGAAGGATTTTAAAGATTAAGTTTCTGCTACAGACTTGTTTTAATTTAGGTAATCTTTAGCCTATGCAAACGTAACTGTAGGAAACGTTTGATTCATTTACTCAGCCCGACTCCCTATCAGTAAACTGACATGGCTTCAACGTGACATTTGCAGGGGCCAGTTGGTGAGGCATATCAGGCTGCTGCAGCGTGCGTGTGCATGTTTCTGGG
This sequence comes from Perissodus microlepis, assembly GCF_051167445.1. Taxonomy (NCBI): domain Eukaryota; kingdom Metazoa; phylum Chordata; class Actinopteri; order Cichliformes; family Cichlidae; genus Perissodus; species Perissodus microlepis. The sequence goes on from NC_140468.1 coordinate 12,664,157, forward strand.
ATCATTTGTGTGTGTGTGTGTGTGTGTGTGTGTGTGTGTGTGTGTGTGTGTGTGTGTGTGTGTGTGTGTGTGTGTGTGTGTATCCTTGCATGTGTTTTTAAGTCTCCGTGAGACAGGACAATGCTAGGCTTGGAGAAAACCGCCTCCTCTGAAATGTTTGAAGTGACATTAATGAGCCCTTGGTGTTGTTATCTTGAATATCCTCACTTATCTCACTGGGGGACAACCAAATTTAAATGTTGAGTTAAATTGCCTTTTATTCTCCTGTGCACTTCCTCCCACACCAATGTGCCCACACCGACCTGTTGTGCGAGTTGCACGCAAAAAAATTCTCTGGTATTTGTATTATTTGGGTTTGACAAAGTAGTCTTCAAAATCTACACTTCACCGAACAAGTTGCACACAATAAGGGTTCTCAGAAGAGAAAAAGACCATAAATACGGGCTGTTATCTTACTTTTGCAGTATCTATATAAGTACAGAAGAAGTACGCTTTCTAACAATGTGTTACTTTTCATTTCCTTTCAACCCAAAAAGCATTTTTCCTCAGAAAGCACCATTATAATCTATTCACAGGACACCACCGACCGTAAACAAGGTTGCTTTTCGCTCTTTTTTTTTCTTGTGCATTTGCAGTGTGCTGCTCAATGTGAAAGCAAGCCTGGACGATAGAAAGCTTTCTTGGCTTTGGCACCAGGAGGGTGGGTGCTATCGTTGTGTCCAAAATCCAGTTCTATTTTTGCTTGCAGAATGTTTTCAAGCTTTCAGTAACAACCCGATGGTTATCCGGTAAAAACTCTTTCTGTGTAAACCCTCTGAGTTTAGCACCACACAGGCTGGACACCGGTGGCAATTAAGACGTGTCACTAGGTAAGTAAACAGCGTGGGCTGTGCCACATGTCCATCCATGTAACGGCAATGGAGACACGCCATTAAAAACCAAAAATGTCAGCCTCCTGGTGCAGAAGAAGGAAATGTCATGGCCTCATCAATGTCAAGTTCGGCTTTACAGTCATGTGGGTTACAAGTTCAATGGCATGAGATGGTGAAAGTTGACAACAACAAAAGTGACATATTTCACAAACAGCGAAAAAACAGCAGTGTATAATCAGCACAAAAATTTACAAGATATAATTCTGGGAAAGATTAAAATCTGCCTGCAGCTGGGCTAAAAATGGGTGTCTCTTCGATCCTGTCTCGCTGTCTGTCAATAACCACTGACACTGAACAGAGTCTCACCAGCTGCTCTGCCATCCTCTCCAGATGTGTGAACTCAAGGGTCACCACAAGCTTGTACATATCACACTGGATACTAAAAATAAACAGGAAAGGCTACTTGTACACTAGCTGCACTCCTCGCTTCGGGCTACAAGAAATACAGCAAAGTTCTTGCACATCTTTGGAATATAGCAATAAGAGTTTGCAAACATGCCAGAATCATTGCTTCTTCATGCAGCTGCCTGCATGCTTATGGAGAAATAACATGACAACTCAGTAAAGAGAATGTCCTCAAAGACAAAAAAAAAAAAAAGACAAAAGGCACGATTACAAGAAAGCAGATGACGGTGATTGAGCTTTGTGAGACCTTTAATTTTGCTTTTGTTGTGAAAAGAACAATGTCCTCATCAGTTCCTGCTACTCTTCCATCACTTTTCTCAGGTTTGTGGTAGAAACTGTCTGAGAGCAAACATGCAAAGTCTCCCTCAGCAGTGTTTATGACATGCAAACAACTGAAAAATGCAATGCAAACAACTGAAAAAAAAAAAAAAAAACTAATATAAATTGTAATAAAAAATATGCAATACAGGCTCAAAATGAGGAAAGAACACTTATTTTTGAACTGCATGGACATGGACGTTGCATAGATTTCTATGTATGGAATAGCCTGTATATAAAAGATGGACTTGGCTTTCATGTCTGAATAGTGAAACCACTTTTGAAGTGTCTTAACCCTCTGGGGTCGACGGACGCGCCGGCGCATCAAAATCACATGACCAATTTAAGACGACACAGCTACAAGATGCAGCGACACAGAGTCTCCATTTCAACCTGGGTCGAAAGTGCCGACTTCAAACTATATACCAGTTTTTGAATTGTGTCGATGGGCAATGTAAAACCAGAGTTATGATAAAAAATACGCGCAATGTTTTTTTCTGAACAAAACAGTGGCGTTTACAGCGGGAAGAAAGGTAAAAACGCTGTTTTCTACGGACAGCGCTAGCAAACACTCTCCGCTTGCGAGTGAAAAAAGAAAAAGAAAAAACACCGCTTCCCTATTGGTGTTAAAGTTTACCATGTCAGCCAATCAAAAAACTGATATGGCAACATGTGGTTGTTTAGGGAGAAGGGGGTTTTTAGGAGGGACACCCATGACGGAAAACGGGCGAGCGAAAGAAAGAGAGAGAGAGAGTTTTCATATGTGAGACATTAGTGACGTTTAGCGTGTTTGGAGGCTGTAGTTAGTGTGTTGTGCAGTTATTGTTTTGTTTTGTGTGTCAGTTATACTGCTGAATGTCAAAAAAGCCATCAAAGGCAGATTCCAGTGTAAACGCTGTTCCCACATGGAAAACAGGATTGATCCACCTCCTGCTGTCAGACCTGCAGGGTTTAGGCCTTTGGTGTTCTCCTGTCTTATACTGAACAGAAACTATTTTTTTGGACTGGCACAAATAATTTGTGTGCCTTCTTATTTGATGCAGAACACCTGATAGTTCTGTAAATAGATTTAAATGGTTATATAAAAAACGCCTGAGGCCTTTGCTGCATTTTTAGGTAAATAGTACCATATAACTTTGTTGTTTGCAAAATTTGTGCAAAATTTTTGGAAATGTACCATTTCTATTTGCATTTCAAGTTATGAAAATGATTCATTAAACATGTTTGTGGGTTTTACAGTAAAAAATAGAACTTTTTTCTACTCAGATTTTGAATTTTTTGTCTGAATTTAGATCAATTGTTCTAATATAGTTTGCCAAAATGAAAAAATAACTCAAATTTCAGATATTTGAGGTCGTGCTGAAAATAATGATACCAAACAAGGCAAGATAAACAGTTTTTAAAGGTTAAAGATAGAGGTAAAATCAAAAGTAGTCAAAAACAGCCAATTATACCCTGGATCCCAGAGGGATAAAGAACAGATGTATGGAAGTCTTTGAGAAAATAACCCTTCAGTTCACTTCATGTAAAACATAAGATTTTCCTAATAAGATGGTTTCAAAGTTTCTTACTAAACACAGCATAATGTTCACTTTGCATATTATGGCCTCCATTAGTGTGCAGAACGACAGCAAATGAGGGTTTGCTTCACAGTGAATCCCCATTATTAACACACAAGCACGTGACACCTATAACTCTACTCTACTGCAGACTTGAGTCTTTAATAGAGGGTTGAGGGTTGCAGTCTGCCTGAGACTCTTTCCTTCATGTCTTTCCACTGTCCCATCTAACAAATATAATAAACACGAATACATTTTTAAAAAAAGAAGCTGTGGCAGTAAAATGATCTGCTTGAGGCTTCAGAATTTGGACTCTGAAAACCAGTGGGTGGTTTTGGCAACGGCCACAACATCTTTTCCATGTCCAATGCTGAGAAAGTTGGGACGCTGTGTAAAATTTGTTACATAATTGTAAATTTTAATAAAAGCAGGATGCAATGTTTTGCAAATGCCATATACTCATATTTTATTCACATATTGAACGTATATGAAAATAAATGTACCATTTAGAGTAAAATATGAGTTCATTTTGAATTTAATGCCAGCAACACAACTCAAAGAAAGATGGGAAACGGCAACAAAGGGCTGGAAAAATGAGTCTTCCTCACAAGAAACAGCTAGAGGGACACTTTGCAACTAATTAAGTCAACTGGCAACAGGTCAGTAACATGACTGGGTGTAAAAAAAGAAAACTGAAAAAATGGAGACATCTTTTTGAATAGTCAAAATTCATAGTTTTTTTCTCAGAATTACAAATTTCACAAACACAGATGTGAATATAAAATAGCTTTTCAGAATCACAATATGGCTAGAATGAATAATAACAATGTGCAATGTTACTTATCTTATAAGAAAGTGGTAAGCGGGATAAAAAAGCATAACGCAGGATGGAGGACGGACAGAGAGTGCATGCACAGAATCATCATGTTGCATTATAGTAGATTTGTATATATGGATGAAACCCCTCGTGCCAGTAATTCGTCGTGAGAACGTGACAACATGCAAAGCTTCCTCCGCTTTCTTCCCCATCGTCATGCTTGATGTGGGGACTGTCCGCTGTGTCAGTGACTCAATACCAACGGCCTTGTTCCCTCATGGCCCTGACTGAGCCAGGCTAACGCGCAGGGACAGGTTGAGTCATGTGGCTGGAGACGCTCCGCTGGCGTGTTGCCTGTCTCTTCACCTCACCGCAATCTCGTGGATGCAGCCTGACAACAGGCTGCGTAAGCGCTGCGAGTGGGCCTTTCCTCAATATGACACTAGATGCCAGAGTTCAAGAACGCTGCAGCCGTTACGGTTTCTCAGGCCAGTTCTTTCTACCCGTTGGTGTCGAACTACATTTGCGGCTTTTGCAGTTAAGCAAGAGTGGAAGCAGCAGTGGCTTTGTGGGTTTCCCAGATTCACTTTTTTGTCACGCTGCATTTTATCATCATCAAATCATCAGTTGATTCTTGGTATAGTTTTAAAAGGAAAATCTATTTATGATGTTTGATGTCATGTTCCAAGGATATTTATTGCTGTTTTTGGTTTCTCCTGCTTTCAGTGTTCAGTGTTGTTTCAGTTATTTGCCTCCTGTTTTTTTTTTTTGTGCATTTGTTTTCTCATGTCTCACTTTGGTTTTACTTCCAGGTTTTGTTCTGTTCCCTCCTTTATGAAAATCTGACTTGATTAGTTTTATCTGCGACTGATTGTTTCCACACCTTCTTCTCACCTGACCACCAATCACCCCTTTGTATGTGCACATAATCCTTTGGCTTCTGCAGTTTTATTTCTTTTGAGATTTTGTTTATTTAGCCTGCCTGAGTAGTCTGCTTTTAGCATTATTTTTCCAGAAGTCATATCACAGAGAGCTTGAAAGAAACTACAATATTTTTCCCTTGATTCATAACACCGCCAACAACAGTTTCCTTCTGCCTGGCAGCTCCGTATTCAACATCTTCTGTCCAGTATAGCCGCTACCTCTCCTCCGCACATGTCAATATCTCAGCCTTGCCTCTTTAACTTTGTCTCCAAACTGATCAACCTGAGCCGTCCCTTGGATACGTATTTATCTTCTCCATCCTTCACACCTCCTGTCTTTTTATTAGTACCACTGCCTCCAAACCAAACATCATAGCAGGTCTTACTACCGTCTTGTAAAGCTTCTCTTTCACTCCTGCTGCTGCCATCCTTCTATCACAAATCACCCCTGACACTCGTCTCCACCCACTCCACCCTGCGCTCTCTTGCAGACTCTCTGTTGCTTTGGATGATTGACTTCAGGTACTTACACTCATCCACCTTCACTACCTCATCTCTCGCAGCTTCACTGCTACACCCGTCTCTCTCTCATTCACACGCGTATTTTGCCTTGCTTCTAAAAATATAGATGAGCATATAACAGCATCATAACAATGACTGCCAAGGATGTTACTGAACCTGTTCTTCTGAAACCTGTCAGGTATTTAGTCCAAGAAATTCATTTAGTTTTTAAATTGCTTTCAGCTTTCAGTCCCAGTTTGGTGGGGGAAGCAAACTGCTTGGTTGGGTTTAGGAAAAGATAATAGTTGGGGTTAAAATAAACCTTCTCAACAGCATTAAACATGTCCTAGATAGCCTGTCTGGTAGAAAACACTCAAGCATCTTTATTAGGCTTTTTTCAAAAATTAGTTTAGACATTCAATTAACCAGAGTTTTAGTCGAGTTTGGTGCAAAGCTGTTTCTCTTGTTTGCCTTTGCCCGAGCTGTTCTGCCTCCCCTTGCGGCAATATGCGAGGAGAATGATGAAAAACCACTCAGACAGGAGATTTCAAAATGTCGACACACTATGGTGCCATGGGCCAACTCTCTGAACACGGTGGTGAGATTTAAAAGTCTTTACCCCCTGCCATTAGAAAATTATTTGCTCTGCTCCTGGAAAGGACCCACAACGCACAATAAAGCAGCAGGAAGTGCCTGGATCCATGCACTTTTACAAAGTGAATCAAAGCAACTTAAGACTTTCGCCCCGTAGCTTGACACTTTCAGAATTAAACCCAATTTATATTCACGCCACCCTTTTCCGCCTGGAGCATTCACACTCGCTGGTACAGATATAGTCTTCCCTCCACGCTCTACATCTGGCCTCTGTGTCGGAGAAAGGGACTGAGAAAAGACACACTTGGAAATCTCTGGTGAACAGCTGGCTGCCCAGTAAAGCATGTTATCCCTAACTGGATCATGACGAAGCCAAGTTTTAAAAAATAAAGCCTCCTAAAATAGATGTCGCTTCTTTGTCATGGCTCTGACTAATAGAGAACCTCAGCCTGACTAGGACACGGTCATTGTGTTTTATCGTATGAACAAAATGCAGGTGTGAGCGTGTGCATTGTGTACTTTGCACATCCGAATGTGTGGCCATGCAGCCTTTATTTCGCTGCCCCCGCGTGCTGCAGCCTGAGTCACTTTGCATTAATTCTGCAATGGCTTGACGAAAACAAAAAGCAGACCAGTACAGGCTTTGGATGGAGCCAAGTGAGCCATGCAGGCTTGTGGGACCTTATTGCCAGGATGATGTCACCACACCTGCCTGTGGGCCTGAATTATGTGAACAGCAGCAAGGACATCACGGCTGTCCAATAAGGTCATTATTTCTTCTCCCGAAGACCGGTCATCAACACGTTTCCTGTGGGATTTCTTTTACATGAGGAATACCAATGTCAAAGTGTCCGGCCAAAAAAATGCGATTAAACGATGATCAATTTAAGTACAGTCAATGGGATTTATATTCATTACTACAGAGGCTTGGGCAGCAAGGATTAGTCACTCAGTTTTGTACAATCATATAAATTTTGATTGGTTAAAAAAAAATTCCTGTTTCTGGTATCACATATCTGATTTAACGTTTTGATTTGATACACATGTTGATGGTCTTCGCCACACACACACACATATTTAATTCTTTATGTGTGTGGAAAAACCCAGCTCATGAGGAAGTTTTCAAGGATCTCCCTGATTCTGTCACAATGATGTCATCAGAGTTATCCCCCTGTCAGGCTTATGGGAAGTGTAGGGACATTTTTGATGTCACAACTGTTTGCTTTTACATTATGTTATGTCACGCCACTCTGGAACGCCTATTCTCTTGTGTTGCTTGGGCCTAATTGCTAATGAGGTGTGAATAAAGGCATGCCTGAGGCTGATTTTAAGGAGACAACACCTTTTGCCTTTATGCTCTTTTGGATACCAACGTTTTAGCTTTGCTTAGTGAATAATTTAAAATAAAAACCACTTTTGAACCGAAATATTTCACAAACTACTGAGATTTCGCCACACAGAAGTAAGAGGAAAATGGTTGGACTGGAGAAGGACTACAGAAACATAACAATATCAGGTCCCACTCCTGTCAGCTAAGAACAAAAAACTGAGGCTACAGTTTGCACAGACTTGCTAAAATTGGACAATAGAGGGTTGGAAAAATATTGTCAGTCAGAATTTGGTGTAAACATAAAAACATTAATCCATCCTGCCTTATATAAGTACTTCGGGCTGCTGTAGGCGATGTTATACTGTGAACAGTATTTCTTGGCACACTTTGGGCCTCTTGAAGCCAACTGAGCATTGTTTCAGTGCCTCAGCCTAATTTGGAAGCTCCTTTGACTACGATGACCTGGATGACTGAGAACCTTCACAGACCTCAGCCTAATTATTGCTGCTGACCATTTCCATCAGTTTATGACCACAGGGTACCCACCATTGAATTGAACTGAATCTGCTGCTATCAGGATAGCGAGTCAAGTCACAAAACTTCAAACTGGTTTCTTATTCACTGTACTCAAGTGGTCTCCACAGTCTCCAGAGCTCCTTTGGGATGTGGTGGAACAGTAGATTCACATCACAGATGTACAGCTGACAAACCTGCAGCAACTGTCTGATGCCATCATGGACCAAATTTTCTAAAGAATGCTTCCAGCAGCTTGTTGAATCTATGCTACAAAAAATTAAGGCAGTTCTGAAAGCAAGAGGGGGTCAAATCTAGAACTAGCAAGGCGTACCTAACAAAGTGACCAGTGAGTGTCTATTATTGGGGCCTAATTTAAAACATAATGAAGCAATGAAAACACAGTGACAGACAGCATCTGATACCAGCTACTTTAAAACCGAGGTGCTGGATCGTTTTTATTTAACTTAAGCATATTAGATTACAAATGTATTATTTTAGTTGAAAGGTGCAAAGAAAAAAAATCCCACACTCCGTATTTACAGAGGAAAACTTCAAGTGTAAGAAAATACAGTGATAAATAGCAAATCTGTTACTGTTCCCATTAAAAATGGATTGTCAAATACATTCTCTCATAAATCTTCATATCACAATCTTTACATATTCTGCGTCACATTATTCCAATTTAACCATTTAATTTCTATGACATGTATAATAGTTTAAAACATACTCAGCACTGGGGACAGAAGTAGAGAGAGGTGGCGTCCAATTAATATGCTTGCTTTAGGGACATTCACCATTGTTACTTGTTCCTTTGCTCTCTTAATGTCTCTACAGATTAAAAAGTAAAATAGTAAAACATTTCTAAATTGGATAATCTAATATGGTGTAAAAGGTGTAACAAAATAAAATCTCTTAGTTTTCAATAATCTTTCTGGACTTCTTGTTTTTTTTAAGGTTAGTTATGTTTAGCATGCGCTGCTACACAAAAATGAAGATTTACCAGCAATTTAAGCTCCGCTCTTCCGTCACAGCTGAGAAAATCACTCTCGTAAATGAGCAAAGATGTAGGAGCTGTACAGCAAGTGAGGCTTGACTGTGTCGCCTTCATATAATTGTTTCTCTCTGAGTGAAACCAACACAAATTGCACAGAGAAGCCTTTCACACTAAACCACATTTGCCAGTGCAAGTTGTGTCAGTAATTTAAGTCCGTGTTAACTGTCAGCAGAGCACGCCATACGGCTGCGCTGTAGTGGTAGGTGCTGTGAAACTAATTTCACAGTAAATTGCATCGATACCGCCGACCTGCTTTTTGCCCGTTTCTATTCACACCCTCATATTTGACCACTTCTTGGACTAAAAACCTCCCGCCCTCACTCATCTTTCTTTCCTCTGTTAGGACAAAAGTATCTTTGCAGCATAGAGCAGCAGCCCACCCAAACCTGCAGTGGCAACAATGGCAATGACCCTGACTAGGAGGAAGTCCATGGAGTCCTCTAGCTTTGTGTGGAGCCGCAGGACCTGCCGGTGGGTGTCCTCCCGGCTGCCTGAATTCTCAATAACATGATTGGCCAAGCCACGCTTTTCATTGAGCGGCATTTGCGCGGCCACACGCTGCTCAGCCTGCTCCTGGGTCAGGCCGTCCCTCTGCATCAAGCGCGAAAGCTGAGTGGCAGGGTCACTGAAAGGGAACAGACGATGGAGGTTATTTATGGTGCATTCATTGTGCCTTGTTAAAAAAGGTCCACTGGCAGTGAATCACATCATTAGGAAGCAGAAAAAGCTAGTTTTAAAGGCCACTTACTGTCAAAAACAAACAAAAATGTTTAACGACTTCAAAAATGAATACTGTTAACAGCCCCAAAACGAGACTCTAAGGTAACAGGAAAAAATGAGCAGTGTGCTTACCAGTAAACTACAACAGTGTGGTTCAGAAACCGAGTGAGCCGTCTGGTTTCAAAGAGAAGCGGCACATCCAGAACCACGTAGCGGTATCCTAGTGAGAGCGAAAGAAGTCAACATTACAGACTGTATGTAAAAGATGGACATACTTATAGGTTTGACAAGTGAAACTACTTTGGAGACGCTTTGAACTGCGACAATATTATTTTTTCTTCAATCAGAGCCTCTGATTGAAGAAAAACAACACTCGTCTTCTTTCATCACTAAAAACTTTATGAGCTCAATCGTTAGCTTCACATCTTATTGGATATAACAGAGTAAATCGAATAAGAGTATTATTGTTGGGTCTTTACTTTACAATATAAAGGGCTTTGAGGCAACTGTTGTTGTGATTTGGTAAATACAATTGAATTAAAAAACTGAAATTGAAAATAAATGACTGACAATTTGCTACTGTGCGAGAATCAGAATCAGAATCAGAATACTTTATTAATCCCGAAGGAAATGAGAACAACAGGGTTTCAGTGTTAATATAGCAGGTCTTTTCAAGTCTTACTGACCAAAGAGCTTAAGGTGCCCATGTAGTCACACAGCACTCTTAATACTAAGCTACTGTGTAGAAGGCAACAGTAGCTATTGAGTGTTTAACCTCTCCATATTTTTCCCACAGTATAGTTTTATCTTTGTTTTTAAAATCGGCCACTCTGCTGCCAGTACACTTAACCTTGTGTTAACCCGGCTCCATGTGACAACAGTGTTTACAACTATGACTCTTCAAGTAACAATAAGAGACAAAGAAAAGAACAAAAACCACGAGAGTATTGCTATAAACACAAAGTTTTATGGGAGCAAACAGCAACGTTAAATTAAGGCGCCAACTTGTTTCTTTCGTGTTTTTTATTACGAGCCTGACAAAAGTGAGAGTGAATTTCTTATGTTAGATAAATGCCTGCAGTGCAAGACATATGGACATGTGTTCATAAGTTCATGCATTTTAATCATAACCTCCATGTGCCCCAGTCTGCACAACATATGGGTGTGATGGCACTGCTTTAAGATCATATAACAAGTGATGTTTGTGAAGTTTATTTAAAGGCATGTGTGATGCCTTGAGACGCTAATAATTGAATGCACCGAGAGAGTGACATGGGTGTCTTACTGAATTCATTTTAATCATAATGTTCAAACATCTCATACATTTGACTTGCAAATAGCAGAAAGTTTGGTCTCGCCTCTTGCGCCACCTACACTGCAAAACAGCCTTGGCTCAAATACAGCAGATAATCGTCCTTCCTCTCTCACCTCTGAGAAAGTAGAAGAGGATCTCTTTGAGCATTGCTTTATGAATCTCTGGGTGGGTGATGGAGTTTAGCAGCTTCCTCTTCTCCTCGCTGGCGAAGATGATTTGGCCCAGCTTCTGCCTGTCGATGTCGCCGTTCTCGAGCAGGATCCCTGGCCCAAAGTGGTGCACGATGCAGGAATAGGCACGTGTGCGCTGCTCAACAACTGCGGACAACAAAAGGAAGCTTGAATGAGTTAAACAATGTAACAGGTTCAAAATTAAAGTAAATTTATTTACGACCAGTAATCCAGCTGGTCATAAAAAATAGAGGCTGAGATGATATTCGGAACAGACTTGTCACCGAGTGTAATGAAATAATTTGCCTAATGCCTTATATTTCCCCTACATGCAGCTGTGCACTCTTCACCTAGTTCTGTGACCTTTTTATCTTCTCTGTCTAACTAAAACATCATCCCTGCAGTCAGCAGAGACATCCTTCATGATTCATGCTCTCTCTGCAAGCGCTCGTCCTAATGAGCCGGGGTTATCTGAGAGAGCGCCGCCTGAAGATGGCTTCAGCTCGATGACACCCCTGACCAGTATTTCATGTTGAATTTGTGTTCGCCGTGTCAACAGTTTGCAGGGGAGAGATAGCCACCTACCTTTCCTGGCCACGACATCGGCATCAATAATGGGGCATCCAAGCTCCCGCAGCATTGAAGACACTGTGCTTTTCCCAGAGGCAATGCCTCCTGTCAGTCCCACCAGGTACATCTTTAAGCAAACAAACACAAAAATGCATGAAGGCAAAGTAAGTAAAGTAATTACACTAGCGATGCACTGATATGGCCCTGTTGACAGCTGTGGGCCTATCAGAGAATAAGATGACATTTACTAATAGCAGTGGACGATGTTTATCTGCCATGTCACATTAACATTGCACTGACTTAATGTTCAAAGATAGTCTGATTAAGGCTTTAAAAAGCTACTTATTACAAACAGCACGAACTGGAGAATAAACGCAAAGAATAAATAAAATAAATGAATAAATAAACATTGGTATTTACCCAGAGTCCCAAAATAACACATTTACTGTCATCGTTTTTATGGCTTATGGAATAAAAGGGCCAGTTTGGGTATAACACAATTTCTGACACAGTAAGAAATTCTAGAAAGTCCATAAATGTTATGAGTAAACAAATAGTACTGTGGCAACCCACTTCTTTCTATTTTTTTTTAGTAAAATGAAAGGTTTTTAGGTAATCTTTCTTCTAACTACTTTAAGTAGTCTCCAGGGATGGTTCTCCAGGCCTCTTGAAGGACATTCAAAGCTCTACTTTACATGTGGGCTGCGTTTTGCTCCGTTTTCTATGAAAATGATCCAACACTGTTTCGATCATGTTGAACGGGCTCCGGGGAGCCCAATCCATGACTGATACTGTTCCTACTCTTGTGTGTTTTTTCTATCCAGTTATGCTTTCACTGTATTGACGGTGTGTTTGTGATCATTCTCATGTTGAAAAATGAAGCCAATGCCAAACGAGAGGTGACTTTTGCACTCTACAGTAACTTTTAATAAACATAAAAATAGTTATTACAATCTTTATAACCAAATAACAGATATTATTAGCTTCTCCTTTTAAAGGTTTTGAAGTTTCACAACACGCCCCCTGCTGTGGAATTAGGTGAATTACACTCTCCATATAGTACCCGGCTATGCAAAGTCAAACTGGTTTGACTGGTCCGAAAGTCAGCTTTGAGGTTATTCTCTATTAAACACCGGTCAAAAATAAAACCTTTAAAGAAACGACTCGGTCACGATTTAACACGGCAGAGAGCGGCTTCTTGTTAGTATCAGGGTGGTTTGACACAGCGATTAAAACAAACTCATGTCAGGGGAATTTTAGCTTTACCTTGTCAGAGAAAGAGAAAGTCCTTAAACCGGCTGGATATACAGCGGGAGTCCGGGCAGAGCAGAAGCACTAGAGGGGGGGCTGTTGCGTCAAACAACAACCAGGGCTGCTAACAGGCTAACACAGGTGTTAAATCAGGTCAGAAGGAGCTCAAACAACAACAACGCCATTTTTACCGGGTCCAGCTCAACACGAAACCCAACAAATGAGCTGGAGACAGCGGTGCTGCTGGAAACTGCCCTCCTTTACAGTTCACCTGTATTCTACTCACTGCTAACAACCTAGCTGCTAAGCCTGACAGGCGCTACCTCTTAATTAACCCGACATCTCATATTTCTATTAGCGTTGGTTCCGCCTCGCTTTAGTTCCCCGTCAAGCAAAACTCAGCGAGTCCAGCTTTCTCCAAAATGTGTTTATTTTAAAGCAAAACACGCACCAGCATGAGTCAAAGATATCCGTGCGCTGTTTGTAGTAAATAAAAGTAAAATTAAACATTTATGGTTGAAAATTACACCAAAATACATCTTGCAAGTCCTTTCTTAAGTTTAAAGAAAATTAATCTTCTTTTGCATCCGTATTTTGATTTGGCGTCTCTGAAGAAATGTTTGAATGTTTAGATCTTTTTCCCCTGTGGATCATTTCGCCTCCATTCTCCCCTTCCTCGCGCTCCAGTCTGCCTCTTTTCACGAAATGATTTATCCTCGACTCGAGGCTCTCGCAGCACGGGCGCTCCAGGAGCGGCCGGTAATTTCTCTGCCTGCTGCCTTCTACCAGCCAGCAGTGGTTGGTGGACACAGCTCCTGTGGATGAAGAGAAGTGAGACAGTTTGTACAATGTTTTTTCACAGCAGGCATCTTGACTCATGTCAAAGCAGATAACTGGCTGGCCCAACTAGGTGCATTCCTAGATCCTGAAAAAAAAAAAAATACTCTGACATCCTAGAAATACAGGTACAGCCACTTCATTAGGTACAACTGGTTGTTAGCGCAAATATCTAATCGGCTAATCACAATGGAGCAAATCATTATATTTAGACAGATTCAAGACGCCCTGACGTTTAAACAGAGCATCAGAAGCGGGAACACTGTAGTTGGTGGCAGATGAGCTGGACTGAGTTTTTAAGAAACAATTACTTTACTGGGATTTTCCAGTAGAAGTCAAACCTTGAAGCAGATGGGCTACAGCAGCAGAAGCCCACACCAAGTGCCACTCCTCTCAGATAAGAACAGGAAACTGAGGGTACATTTTACATGGTGTCACCAAAACTGTACAATAGAAGATTAGATTAATGTTGTCTGATCTGATGTGTCTCGATTTCTGCTGCAACATTTGGATGTTTGGATAAGAATTTGGTGTAAACACATAAAAGCATGGATCCATCCTGCCTTCTATCAATGGTTCACACCGGTGACAGTGTCATAGTGTGGAGGATCTTTTCTAGGCACACTTTGGGACCCTTATTTAAACTCCACAGTCTTCCATGGTCACTCATCTTCTTCTGATGGTTACTTCCAGCAGGATAACACAAGAATTATGACAGTTGTGAAGGTAAAAGGAACGACATGCACCTAACAAAGTGGCCTGTAAGCTCATATCCACACACAAAACAACCGAAATGAGATGCAGAAATCATGTATAACAACCACATGTAGACACAAAATATCCCAAACGTGACTCGATATTATCATTGTGACACTAAACAATCAGAAATGCATAAAACAGCAAAATTTAGGCAAAAAAAGACAATAGAAATATGTACACAAATCACAAAATTTAAAAAAAAAAATACTATAAAAAATACAGTAAATAACCACAAAACAACTAAAATTATGCAAAACATAACTTGAGAGAAACTGTTTAAATGCCTTAAAAATCTTCACTTCTCTTATCCAGCTTCTCACCTCGGTCTTCCAAGCCCTGGATCATCCCCTGCAGGACGTGGGCCTTCACCGTGCTCTGGGTCCAGTGCTGCTGCAGTGCAGCCAGGACAAAGCCCCCCTCTTCACTCTCCTGCGTCCAGCTCAGGCCTTCAAAGTGGCAGTCGTACAGCACCAAAGGGTAGTCTACTGCCATGCTGAAGATGACACAGATTCATATGATAAATATATTATTTTTATTTGAATATTTTAACCACTTCTACAGCAGTCAGTTCACCTGTACTGGGGCTTCCTGGGGTTATTCTCCACATCCAGGAGCTGATTGATTATATCCGCGGCTTCCAGCTTCTGTCCAATCAACAGAAGCACCGCCATCATGCACCGTACCTGCAGCACATAAAAGGAAATAACCAAAAATTCCCTACGTACCACCAAACCATTCAACCTTAAACTCCATGAGATGCTGCATCTGACATCCTCTGACCTGGTTTCTCTAAATCTGAACTTTCACATTAAAAAATGTTTGCAAGAGATGAAGGGTAAAGGGAAAGCAGTGTAGAGTAACTCTCTCCTGGTACCTGGTGGTAAAGGAAGGCTAATCCTTTGATCTCAAATATGAAGAGGTCATACTGGTCTGTGCTGGAGGCGTGCTGAGGCTGCGCAGGCTTGACTGTGGCTGATAAGATGGTCCTCTCGAACTGCAGGACACCGTTGCCCACGTCCATTTTACACAGGTTCCTGAAGTCGTGAGTCCCCTCATATCTGCCGGATGCAAGGAGGTTGTCAAATAAGGGCTAAGTTTTAAAGGTGTGTTTACCTTTTATGTGTTCTCCACCCACCTTTTAGCAGCTTCCGCCATCAGCACCACATCCAGAGATCCTCGGGGGAAGTAGTAGCGGTACGTGCGGGACTGACAGTCGAAGCGTGCGCTGAAACCCTCCGCTACTGGTGCCCAGTCCAAGACCCTGATGTCCTGCGGCAGGACTCTGTTCAGCATCTTCACATATGGAAGCTCAGAGGTGGCAGAAGAAGCGGCTTTGGTACTGACGTCAACATTTTCAGGCAGTGTGATGCCCAAACCGGCACAAAACTGCGTGGAGCGCAAGTCGATGGTTATGACCTGCGGGGGAAAAAATTAACCACATGAAAAACTATTAATAGTATTAAGGTACAGAGACTTTTCAGGTTAAAATGGAGGTCGATGATAAGCTGTGGTAACTCATAAAGGGGGCATCCGACAGAAGGAGGATATGAGTAAAAAATATGTATCTCTGCTAACTCACTTGGGAAAAAGCACTGACTCCTTTATCAGTGCGCCCACAGCGGTGGTAATTGGAAGTCTGGCGGTCCTGGATCAGCCGAGTCTTTAGCAGGGCTTCAAAGAGTCTGGCCTCCACAGTGTTGTCTGTGTTCTCCTGGACTGCAAACCCCTGATAGGCCCACCCCAGGTAAGCTAGCCGCAGAGCCACATGGCGCCGGGGGTGTGTAGAGAAGTCAAAAGGACGATCTTTTCCTGCTTTCTTTCTCTCCTTTTTGCTGCTGCCAGTGTTCCCATCAGGTTTACAGTCTTCATTAAGGGATGGACTGGATGACATTTCAACATTTCCAGTTTCACTACTCTCTTTCAGCTGGGACCGGAGCTTCTCCAGCTCAGCCTCCAGCTCCTTTATCCGCTGGATTAAAACATCTGACATGCTGCTTGGAAGAAAAAACAAAGGAAAGAACATTTATTTAAAAATTTACTTAAATATTTCTACAAATAATCAGCCCAGCTTATATTCAATGAAGCCTACGTAATCATCTCCTCTTAGTTTAATTCATGTCAAAGTTTATTTAAGGGTTTTTTTGGTCAACTGTACTACAACTGGGCTTATTTTTATAAAGTGGACTGAACGCTACACACAGCCTGCTAGCTAGTGAACGAAGTTAGATACGAGGGATTTAGTGGGATTAACGAGGCCGTAAATTACATTACAGTTAATCTGTGTTTTTACCTGTATTTTCAGGCTCGATGTTTTCGATTATTCTGCTCCTCTGTTAGTTTTGCTTCTGGCTGTCGGGATCACGCATGCTACTCCCCCCCTGATAAGTTTATCGGGAGGCGGACGAATTTTGCCAACGGACACATTTCCCCCCCTTCACGGGATTTCTGGGAAATGTAGTTTAGTTGCTTAAATTGTCGTCAGCCGATGACTGCCATACTTAACAGTTATTTTTATACTCCCCATGAGCGAACATACCATAATATGGGTAAAAAACAGACCAGAGTTTATTTCTAAAAGCTTGTCTTACACTATTAACCGTCTGTATCTATTACAGAAAACTATTATATGTATTCAAGGTAATGGATTTTTACTCCTCCCCCCTAGCCTTTTCTTAGCCTAAAGTGCCATGTCCTCAATCATCTTTGTTCAACTTACGTTTAAGTTGTAAAAATGAAAATAATTTGACATTTTTCATTACTGTGGCATGACTTTCTTTATATTATTATAGACCAAATTTTGTTTTTGCTATTATTACATTTATAATGTTTAAGTCTTTGAAATTGTGGCACTGAATTGCCTGTACCCAAATCTACTCTAAATAGGGCCCTCATTAGTCCTCGAGTCACCTGATATACAGCAGGTTTTATTTGTTTGTTTGTTTTGAAATTCAATTAATCTCAATTTTTATGAGTATAGAACCAAATCACAACAACAGTCACCTTAAGGGGGTTTATAATTTAAGGTGAAGACCCTTAAATAATAAAGAAAAGACCCCAAACAATCAACAAAGGCTATGATGACCCCCTATGAACAATTACTTGGTAACAGCGGGAAGGAAAAACTCAGTTTTAACAAGAAGAAATCTTTGGCAGATCAAGGCTCAGGGAGGGACAGCTATCTGCCTGCTAAATGGTTGAGTGTTTGAGGATGACAGGACAACCATTCGAGCTATTATAGTTTTGTATTTTTTGTTTGTGTTTGTGTTAGTTTTAGTCTTTTTAATTAAAAGTGTATGGATCACACATGCCAGGTACGATTTAGTAAAATCAGTACAGGTATTACAATAAGAACACATAACTTTTTGAAAGCATTTGAATCACATTCTTGTAGACATCTGCACCTTGGAAATCATCTACCAGACTTTTATTAGCCTTTTTCACCCCATGTTTCAGATGAAAGATGACACAGTACTTTAATTCACAGTGACTGAGAAGCTCCTACAAAGGAACCATGCGAAATCTTCTATTTTCCTGTCCAATGCACCTTCCTCGTGATTCCTGTTTGTTTGTTTGTTTGTTTTTTGTCAGGTCAGGAGAACAGGAGTTCAAACACCAGAGGGGCGGACATATGGCAGTTATGCCTATATTTTGTAAAGGGATCCACAGCACCAACACTTGTCTTTAGACATCACAAAGAGATGAAAAAACACACAAAAAAAACCCCTGAAACTGAGCTGAAAGTGTGTTTCTTTCCTCCAGCTATTTGTGAGAGTCTTTTCATTTATTTTGTATAGCAGTAGCTTCACAGGGTAAGTGGCACAGCAGTGCTGTCAGGCACAACTGTTAATTATTCCAGATGCAGAGACAGAATTGGTCGGACTCTTGCATTAAATCACAGTCTGCTCTTTTCTACATGTCCGATTACACATTAAATGGCATGTAATCACAGTTTGGTGTTTGTCTGCTGTATCGCAAATAGTTTTTCAGGATGGCTACCAAACTAATCTGCCCTCTCTGCTCATTAAAGGGCCAATTCACCCAAAAACAAAACAAGCAAATAAAGACTGTCCATCCATAGAACTGGATCCAAAGTTTGGAAACGCTGATCCAGCTGTAAGTCATGGCCCTGGGTCCGTCGACCTTTTGTTTTGAATTGATGGTCTCTCGTTTATTATTTATTATGCGATCCCAACATTGCGTAATATTTATATTATTTCTGGTAGTAATCCTCGTAGTGTGTTTAGTCTTGTTCTCTATTCTAAATTCCTTTAGAGTTTATGTCTCTTATTTTTTTTCTTCCTCCTGTGTCAAGTTTCTTGTGAAGTTCATTTATATGTCTGTGTCCACCCTGTGTAATTATCACTTCCTATTTTACTTTAGCTTTCAGTTTTCCTTTTGTATTTTATGCATTTTGTATTTTGGTTCTTAGCCTGAATAAATGTTTCACTATTAGCTCACCACCATCTGCCTCTATGTTTTCTGCATTTGGGTCCTCACAAACGTCGCAATTTATGACAAACTAGCGCACTTAATTCTCGTTTTTCTTTAAAGACATTAGACATATAGCCTGTAAAATCATTCAAACCTGGAAAAGAACAGTCAAAAATATAACTAAAAGCCTAAAATGAAAGAATTCATGCCCATGATGAGTGTATGTAACCTAATCACAACACACGTTTTTAATTGTTAAAAGCTAATGAAACAACACCACAAAACCTCAGAGCGATCACATGTTTAATAATTATGTGCATAGTAAGCATGAATGTTAATTTATAATAGATTTTTTCACCACTATAGCAGATCAATTTCTCTTTGTTAGATACCAGCTGCAATTATAGCAAGTATGTAGATAAGATTTTTTTCTAGACACAGTCGAGCATCCAGAGATAATAGAGCAGTGATGATGCATTAGCTGATGTTTTCGTAGTTCTTTCGCTTAATGTCCAGACACAAGCACACCCCGACTAATACTCCAAAAACCTGCAACAGGGAAAAGGTCAGAAGTTACTGGCAGCAAATGAACTCAATGGCACACCCAAAAGGTTATTTTCTTGTTCTGCAAAAAAGTAATTATTTCTTCATTTCATCACCTGAGGCAGTCAGGATGAGACAGGCTTTATTATCATTCAAGTTATCCTCTGCTATTTAAATATTCCTTACAATATCTGCTACTGGTGGAAACTAAATTACTAAATTAATCCAGTATACATGTTTTTATTTTTATGTAGAGACATTTGGGGTATCTTTAGATGTTTGACATTTGTGATTTTTCTTTGTCTTTTTTCCACCTAAAACAGATTAAAATTAACCTTTTGGGCTCACACTGGCTCCTGCACAGTTAATCAGTAGGTAAGTGTACTGGATTGGCATTTAAAATGATCATTTCTTACAGTAATATGACATTTACTCTTGCAATGTGAGCATTTTGCTTCACACTTAAATGTGAGCAAGGGGAAATTGCAGAAGCTTACCTCCGTGACTCCAAGAGCAATGCAGACAGCACCGACCCACACCAGATTTTTCAACAGGAAGACACTGATTGCCCAGAGGCAGCCCTGAGGAGGATCGCACGGTCATAAAATACAGTATTTGTTTGCAGAAAATAGATGAAAATTGCTTGAAATGTTTTCCTGTCAGACCTTTTTATGTGCCTTCTCCTTGTCCTGTCCACAGCCCTCACTCTTCACCACGCAGCAGGAATCTGGCACGGCGTCGTGCTTTTCCCAGCCCGCGCTCTGGGACCAGTCGGCATAGCTGTCCGCACCACAACACTTGAACTGTAATGATAACGACACTGCGATAGTGAAGCACCAAAGCTGTATTAATCACTGGTTGTGACTATTTGTGGTTCACGATAAATATTCTTCAAGTGTTGCTTTGTGGAAAGTCAGTTTGTCTACTTAACTGCTAATTTTCACACAGATGCTGAAGGCGTGTTATTTACACTTACTAGCCACTTTATTAGGTACACCTTGCTAGCATTGGGTTGGGCCTCCTTTTACCTTCAGAGCTGCCTTAATTCTTCATGGTACAGATTCATGCTGAGATGTAAGCCTTCAAACTTAAACTCCCTAAGTAATTGCAGCATTTTTCTCATTGCTGGTCTTTGTTAATTACCCTCTCACTCTTTGCAGATTGTCTTCACACTCTTATATTAAAGTTAGTCATCTTAATCTGACTGTAAACAAGAGCACTCAGATAGAGCAACTCCCCCTGAGTAGCAGGGGCAACACAAAACCTTTGATGTTTTATGATGTTTTTATTACAACATGCTGATGTCAGCCTGCTTTTATAACAACCATATAATATCCATAAAAATTTGTGAGTAATATACATTTTTTACTGATTTTCACATTTGGCGTGACCTCGGCCTTGACCTTTATCTGTTTTTCACCTAAATTAAATCAGCTTTTGCTGTTAATGGCATCCAGCAATGCACGAAATATGAGCATGTCGTGCTGAAAACTGTGGACATTAGAAGGTGGGTACACTGTGGGTCACAATGACATGGAGATGTTCAGCAATGATACTCATTTGGTACTAAGAGGATGAAGAAAGTATCTTCTGCTGCATTAAACCACCAAGAGCTTGAATCATTGATACAATGCAGCATGGAGCCACGCTTTCATGTTTACACCAGATTCTGACCTTACCATCTGAATGTTGCAGCAGAAATTTAAACCAGGCATCATTTTCCCATCAAGAGAGGAAATGAAGAGTCCCTATAAGGGGTTTTTGCACTTCCTCCAATCCATCAGGTGTTTCTCAAAAATACAGAACATTACAGTAGGCTCTGCGTGTCACCTTTTCCTGAATTTTGTCAATTGCATGTCTCCTCTCAAGGCTGTAGTCGTTAATCACTTCCTGTGCTTTGGCGTTGACACCATTAGCCATCTGCAGAAGGGCGGCCTACAGAGAAAATCAGATAAAATAACCAGAACAGACGCTAGAACTTAGATATATTTTAAGTAATGCTACTGATATTATGACTGGAGAACCACTGCTAATGGTAAAATTTGACCTTGATCTCAAGTAGTTCCTTTCTGGTGCGATTTTAATGTCTTACCCTACTGCGAAATATGTAAAAGGCGGCTCCTGTGAGGACCTCCAAGAGGATGATCACTATCAGGATGCAGATGAACTATAGATAAAGAAAGTGAACGCTGTTAGAGATATCCAGAACATCTCCAGTGCTCATTAAAAAAAGCTTTTGGAAAGAATCTCCACTTAATCACATTTAATTTCATTACAGTACTTACACAAGCAACCATAGATGAACTATTAAAGAATGCACCAATGTGGCCCAGGAGGGATACGAAGGCTATGATGACCCCCACTGCAATGAGGACTATAGCAATTTTAGACAAGTTGCTCCCTGTGAAGGTGCCGATATCTGAATACGTCGAGTATTGCAGCACTCCTATAGTGATGAGGGCAACCCCAGACAGCTGAAAAAGAAGTTTAACAGCATGACAGCAATGTAGTGATTTACATGGAAACAATAAATTAAAAGAGGGTGGTTTTATTCATTCCTGTCAATACGACCTCATTTCAATATAAACTTACCTGTCCCTATGTTAAAAAGTAAAAGCAATTTCTAACGCTTTGAGACTCCAGCAAATGAAGCAAACTTGGAACAGTGGTGAACTTTTTCCCAGGAGTGGCCGTCCTACCAAGATTACTCCAAGAGTTCATCGACGACTCATCCAGGAGGTCACAAAAGACCCCAGAACAACATTTAAAAACCTGTAGGCTTCACTTATATTAGCTGAGCTCAAGGTTCATGATTCAATAATAACAAAGAGACTGGGTAAAAATGGCATTCATGGAAGAAAACCACAGCTGACCGCAGAGAACAGAAGAAGCACAAAGGCTCGTCTAACATTTGGCAGAAAATCTGGGTAAATATTCGGTGGACTGACAAGACATAAGCTAAACTTTCTGGAAGGTTTGAGTCCCATTACATCTGACATAAAAATAACACAACATTTTATTTAAAAAAAAAAACATCACACCAGCAGTCAAACATGGTGGTGGTGTGTGATGGTCTGGGGCTTTGTAGCTACTTCAGGACCTGGACGAGTTGCTGGAACTGATCAGAATTGGCCAGAAAATCCTGAAGGAGAATTTCTGCCCATCAGTTTGTACCCTGAAGCTCAAGAGCACTTGTGTTAGTATATGTTAGTATATGTTATTTTGTCCTTTATAATCATACGACCATTGTCTGTTATTGGATTTTTGCCCTTTGACAGCTTTGTAATTGGATTGTGTGCTCTCACTGACTGCCTACCAGTGTGTGACATCCTCTACTTCAGCGTAACACAGCGTTATTTGCATTTCATAAAATTTGAATGTGTGTATTGCTGGCACAGAAAATTATCAACCTTAATAATACATCTCAAAAGTATGACATTTTTCTTGAAATATTTTTAAAATAGATATATTTCATAAAGGTTACTCTGTGTGGGTTACACGTCATGCACCAGTTAGTATTTAGGGCATAAAATTTCTGGAGCGTGCACAGGACACCGTGCAGGTTTATCTGGCGATGATACTGATTAGCTTCTAAATTTGTTAAAGTTCCCTTTGCTCAACTCAGCTGCTACAACCACACAAGACGGCTTAATATGAGTGTGTTTTGGAAATTTGGAAGGGCAAATCAAGTCTCTTGTTGCATGTGTATCTTCCCTTGGATAATCCGGCATGCAGTCAAAGTTTCCTGGACTTCTAAAAAGATGTGAGTGATTCAATTTTGGCTTTATTCTTTCGTTACCTCTACTACTCCTGCTCTTTATTGATTCTAATCTTTCTATGATATCACCAATCCGTGCTGTCAATCATCACTTCTCATCAAAATTAGATAGAATAGATTTGCTCTATTACTCACCAAGAAGAGCGTGTTGAAAAAAATGAAGCAACACTTGATGCCGAAGAAACTGCACATTTTGAGGTGGTCTGAGCAAATAATAAATAAGTGAATCCAGAAGGTTGCAGACTTCCCTCAATCCAAATACGGGTCAAGTCAGGGTGAATAGAGTGCAATTCGGTGGCGAGTGTGTCATATGACCCTATGGAAATGAACCGGCAGCCCGATAGCTTTCAAGTTGATGTAGGTATCTTTTGAATGCATCAAGCCCGTCTTTGCATAGAGGCGTCACACATCAGTGAATACAAACTGCGCCGTAATATATAGTCATTTAAATACTGGGAATTTCACTCGATAAACAATCTATAAATCTAAAAGGTCGCCCCCAAATATGAAGATGTTTTGTCTTTTTAAACATTTATGTGGTAGATGTTTGCAGATGTTCTGCCTCTCTTTGTAGTTGTTTTGGGGCCTTCAGGTGATGTGCAGGATCATCTGTAACCAGTCTTCAGAGCTCTTTGATCTCTGTAGATTATTTAGATTTTATTGTGACTATTTTGTCTCATTTTGATCATTTTCTGTATGCGGTGTGTTTTGTAGTTCACAATCAGGTGTAGCCGGGCCTCACCCTGTGCCTGCGGTTGCTAGTCAGTAATCCACAATCCCCTGCAATGTAGACACTGCAGTGTGAATATTATTGAAGCAGATCCATTTTCATGACTAGTATGTTTAAAATAACACGCCATAACACTAAACACTAAACAAAAAGGTGCAATTTAAGTTTGTTTCTGTATTCTTATTAAAATCCCAATTAAAAGAAACCAACTTTTACCACAACAATTTTTCTGGAATATTTTTATTCAGTATTATTCTTTTAATTTTGTTAAAGTCCAGAAACAGATAAATAAAATCTGCATTTTTGTCTCAAAAAATATATATAAAAATTTAGTTTTCTGTCTTAACTCTGAGCAACTGCAGCACTGTGATTATCTGATCTTGCTTCTTCAGGGCTCCTTCCTTCCTTCCTTCTGTTTGCGGACCAAGCTCTTCCCCACCAACACGTGGATCACGGGCCGCCTGGCTCGACTCACAGTGACCTCGAAATGAGATGCAGAGATGCTTGTTGCACACTGCCAGAGTTCTCTTTGTTTCTCACATCTTTTTGTATTCTTTTCCTTCTTCCTTCCTCTTTCGTTCTTCTTTGATGTTTGCTCTTTTCCCTCTCCTGCTTTCTCTGGAGCTCAGGTCAGACTGCCTCAACCTGCGAAGAGCAATGCTGCATCATATTTTTCTCTGTTTTTCCCTTTAACCACCGGATTGCAGGCTCTTTGAACGTCTGTCTAAAGGTTTCCTTCAAGAAGCAGTAATCATTAGAGAACTAACAGAGGGTTGGCTGTCAGTCAGGAGGCAGGTTTATCTGTTGCATCACAAGTCATTTGTGTTCACTCATGCCTGTGGTTTTGTCTGCCTTCTTCTCATCACCGAGTCTCTGTCCGTGGAGCCTTATCTGCTTGTTCTTATCTGCCTGCAGGATAAAGAAGAATATTTGAGATTACTGGAGTGAAGTCTGCTTCAGTGCTGATAGTTTAGCAAAGCAGTCAATTTTTATGACTTGAAAAGGTTAAACCCAGGACTTGGATGAACTTAAATATTCTCACGGATGGATCTTAAACACCAGCGAATTTAGTTTTTCAGCAAAGTAAACAATGGCAGATTTTATCACCTCTGCAGTGCGAGGCACATAGCCACAGGGGGGCTCCATTTCCAACCATTTAACTGTAATAACACTGACATTCACTAATATTTGGACTTCCATTGCTTCGATGTCACAGAGTGATGGAGAGATGGAGTCTGGATGTCTCTGAAGGAGTTTGTGGGAACAGGACGCAAAATAATTACAACATAGTCTGCATGTCTTTGAAGGACGTCATGAGAACAGGAAGAAAAATCATTACCATAGATGGAGTAGTCAGTCAGGGACGGAGATCATCGTCCTTCCTTCTCTTTGCTTTTCCTGTTTTGAATTCCAGGGCACTTCGTCAAAAGCTTATGTGACTTCCGCTTGATAAGAATCATTAGTCAGGAACGAGCTTGGACTCTAAGGCTGTGCTGTCTTGGATATTAATGAATATTAATGAAAAATTAATGAATATACATAAGTTGTTGGACAAAGATAGACTTTTTTTTTTAGTTTTGCCTCTGTGTGGATAATAAAAGCTACACAAGACTTTCTCAAGATGAATGACAATGTTGCAGCCCAAGAGTTTCTCAAGGCAACAACATTCTTCAATGCCCAAGTCAGTCACCTGATCTCAACCCAGCAGAGCATGTGTTTCAGTTATTAAACACACAACTGAATGCATGAAGACTCACAACCAAGCAGCAGCTGAAGGTGGCTGCAGTAAAGGCCTAACTGAGCATCTCAAGGGAAAAAAACACAGCATTTTTTTTTTAAATCCTTAATATATTGATTTTGGGAGGGTTACATAAATCTGAAGTCTGCACTTCAAACTGCACATTGACTGCTTGAGTTAAAATCCACTGAGGTTAAATTACAAAATTATGTCTTTTGTCCTGCAAATTATCGAGCTAACTGTATTTTGTACAATAATGATGTTATCCTATAGTAGATGGATCCATAAAGCGCATGTGCTGATTGCATTAAACAGTTTCTTTTTGATCACATATGGTTTATTTCTAAATAATATGAGATTCGATTAAGAAAGACAGAAACTTCTCTTCATGCATGGTGTATTTTCTGTTTTTATCTTTAGATTTTAGAGAAAAGCACAGCATCTACATACATTTTAAGATATTGTAAGAATTGTAAAACTGATGCATTGCATTCCAGTACCTGCCCTTTGTCACCATCAGTACCCTGTTAATCATTCATGGGTCTGCTCCATCAATCTGTATGCTTTGAGCAGTGGAGATTTGTCCGCAGTCTGATGTAAACTGTGCGCCTCAGCCATATGGGAACACTTACAAATACCAGCCCGTGTAATCGTTTCCTTACATTCTTGCACGGAAGAAGAAAAACACATTATAGGGGTTCGTTTGATGCATGTCGATAGGCTGTTGCTCAACCTGTTGTTGGTGTTGAATGCAAGGCAGAAGAAGAATTTGTTGCTTGTTCTGATAATCATTCAGCCACAATTAGGTCAGCATCAACCGGTTTACATAACCGGTTTTATGTGAGCACACAACAGCTCTTGATGATGTACAGTAGAGATCAGGTCCCTATAGCGCTATAAAATCTGCAGCAGGACTCTCTAAGTAGCAGCACTGCACATGCACAATTATGTATCAGTATTTGGGTCATCTAGATGGGTTCATAAGGTTTTTGCACTTACATAAGAATATTACTTTTTTATAGAAATTGTATTAACATCTACTATAATATGAATCATTTTTGGTCTCAGAATTTTAAATTAAACACAAGTATAGGTTAGTACCCTCAATAATAAGATACACTTTCAGAGTAGTATCAGAAAGAAAAGAAAGCCCTGAAGGCATTTAAACGAGCTTCACATGGCTGTAAGGTAGACCAGAGAAAACCAGTCTATAGCTGGTAACTGTTCAACAATAGAGAAATGAAAGCACACCTTGGAGACACACCCAACCAGCAGCTTTCCCATATAGAATTAAAGGTGTCTCATTTACAAGTGGTGCTCAGTGTGGTCACATGGTCACCCGTCTCTACTTTCTGTAAAAGAAAGTCAACCCCACAAACCCACAGTTACAGAGATTCACTTCAGTGACATGTTTCAATGTTGTGTGCTGCTCACCTGAGTGAATGCACAGTAGAAAAAGCTGTCCTACTGGCTCTTCTTGATTCCTGCGGGGGCTCTGGCGGTGTGGCTCCGCGGGGAAATATAAGAGAGTAAAATGGCTCAAGGAAGTTGACTGTGGGAACTATACTCATGGTTTGAGAAGAAATACTATTTATATTCATGCAGGTAAGTGTTTTTTTTACTCTCCTTTGGTGTGTGTTGCTTTTAATCCTCACCTTATTGCGTTCTTTTTCTCTTCAGCTTGAGTGTTTTCTTCCTCCCACACATTTCCTAACCTCTCTTAGTGCCTCCTTTGTTTTCTGTCACATGTGTTTCTGTCTTTCCTTCTGTTCTCGGTGCAGAGGGTCAGTGGGGGCTGGACATGTGTGCTTCTAATTATCCGTCTGATAAAACTGACCTTTTTCCTGTGAACTTTGGGGCAGAGGGGGAGGCAGTGATTTCAGAGGAAAGCAGTGGCTCCTCCTGTTTGCATCTCAAAGGATGTGTGAATGCAGACAGGGTGAGCATGCAACACATCAGATTCACACAAGGATTCTAGATGGAGCGAGCCTAACCGCAACTAAGAGAAGAAGAGGAGGCCTAACAGATGAGTGCCTGATCTACAGCTGCTGACTTGCTATCATCTGAAATCAAAGATGGACCAAGATGGGAAGGCACCAAAGACTTTTGTGTCCACCTTACGATTTGCCCTCAAGCCTCAACCGAAGCATCAGAAAGAGAATGGACTGGGTAACATTAAGAGGAAGTTGGTGGGAAACAACAAACTGAGATTTTCATCTGCATCAGGTAAGGCCTTGAAAAAGATGTGAAATGTTAACTTTAGTGCATTTGAACTAAAAAATAGAACATGTCTCACCGGGTGCACCCCTTTTGTCTGTGTTTTAACTAAAACTGTCACAGAGCGCTGCAAAGGACAGGAAGAAGCTCTACTTTGTAAACTGTAGAGCTGTAGAGCTAAACAGCCCGCCACCCCCTCCCCTCATCCCCCTAATGTACACTCACACACACAGTCTGATGGCAGTCCTCCATCCACTGGCAGCCACCCATTTCCCACTCTGCTGGACATTCCAACACCAAAATAAACAACTGCAAATGCATTTTTTTAAAAACACGACATCAAATTCCCCACCGCTCACAGCTGTAACATGTGTTTATTACTCAAACAGCATATGAACTGAGACTCAGTGGAAGATAGTGATCTTCAAATACATTTTTGGCAACACACACACACACACACACACAAAACATGAGGCAGTGATTTAGGGTTTGATAAGATGCCCTGTTCTGATTGGGTCAGTGACAAGCAAAAATATGTGAAAACTAAACCCTTTGTCTTTCACCTTTTTCTTTGTAAAGATGCCAAACAGGCACAAGCTCAGAGTTTGGAAGCACCTCGCTTTGAAGAGCCACTCAGAGACTGTACTGTCTGTGCAGGAAGTGATGCTGCCTTTAAAGGTGTTATCACAGGGAGCCAACCGATGAGCATTTCCTGGCTATACAATGGTAAGTGACTGATTACATGTAGGAGATGTTGTACTTTATTCAAGTCCAGGTTATTGTAACTTTTACAGTAATCTTACTATATAAATTACAGTTATTTACTGTAATCTGGAATGCAGGAATTTGCTGTATTTTTATACAACATTGGTACAAACACTGGAAACGCACAAAATACTGCATGATCAGCCTTTTGAATTGATTGCTGATTGATAATTATTGACTTTATATACTGCTGTTCTGTGGAAAGTATTGAGCCACCCCTCGAAATAGGTGCAGTGATTTAGTGAAACATGCAAACATACAGTATACAGTAAGTAAGGGGAAAGTTTTCACTTTTATTCTTTAACACAGCATTCTTGTTATAGCTTTAAGCAGTCTTCAGGAATAGTTCTCCGGGCTTCCTGAAGGACATTCAAAGCTCTTCTTTGGATGTTGGCTGCCTTTTGTTCTGTTCTCT
The DNA here is from genome assembly GCF_051167445.1 of Perissodus microlepis. NCBI lineage: Eukaryota > Metazoa > Chordata > Actinopteri > Cichliformes > Cichlidae > Perissodus > Perissodus microlepis. The sequence continues at coordinate 12,693,345 of NC_140468.1, forward strand.
GTTAAGATGATGCCGCACTGCTACAATAATGTTGAGGTCCAGGCTCTGGGGAGACTGATAGACTGATGATCTATGATGAATAGTGTTCCATTGTGTGTTTTCTATTCAGCAAACCTTGGGGCCCTGTGTGGGCCATCATGGGCATGTTTGCTTGGCAGTGTGTTTGGGATCATTGTCACGCCAAAAAATGAAGTTGTCACCAATCAAGTGCTTTCTAGACGATATTGCATGATGGATCAAAATCTGATGGTACATTTCTGCATACATTATTCCATCAATTTTGACAGGATTTTCACCACTGCTGGCTGAAATGCAGCCCAAAACCACAGCAGAGCCTCAACCATGCTGTAGACACTCACAGTTGTATCTCTCTTCTTATCTCCATACATACTGACCATGCTTTGAACCAAACATTTCAAATTTGGATTCATCACTAGATAAGATTTCTTGATTTTGTGTCCATTTCTTGTGTAATTTGTGTAACTTCACAATTTGGCTTCTTGACAGCCACACTTCCACTGAGACCATGTCTGATGAGACATTAGTGAACACTAGGTGGATCATTTGAAAGGCGAGATGCCCTCTTCGGTCCTGTGCCGGGGCTTTGCTGGATTTTTTTCCCCCGAGAACTTGATTTGTAACATCCTTTTCATATGAGATGGATAGTTGTGTAGAATTGCCATTTCTTCTTTTCTATTCTTTTGAAAATGGTCAGGTGCAAGGACTTGACTGACTCAGTCGTGCAATGAGTCTCATGTCAGAAAAGCAAGTAAGTAAAAGATTTGAAAGACCTTCAGGAAGCCTGGAGAACTATTCCACAAGATCACTCTAGAAAACAATTTCAAGAAAATACAGCTTCTTGGAAGCAAAATATAAAGAAATGAGGGGTGGCTTGACACTTTTTCGCAGTACTGTATGACTCATGTAACAGCCGTGCATTTCACTAGAGTGGTTTGTCTAGAATTTCTGGTAAATCCCCCCAAAATCTAAGAAAACACCAGCAGACATAAAAAGCGAAAGTGATTTAGGCCCTGAAGAAGAGTCTACAGATTGGCTAGAAATATTAAGAAAGGAAAATACAACACTTATTTCAAATATCACCCAAAACAGAGAGGGATGGTCAGATAGAAGAACGACAGAGTTAGACAGTGGTACATAAACATGTGGGGAGTGAATTGTGTGGAGAAGAAAACCATCTCTTGGCATAAGTAAAGGGTAATTTGGAGTCACCTGATCCAGCTCTAACTGTAAGTTTTATCAACACGGAAAGTTTTGTGTCTAATCTTAAAAGTAGAGTGGGAGTTTGTCTCCTAAATGTGTCTCTGGCTCCCATTCTACTTTTGGAAACTCTAAGACCCACATGGAAGCCAGCAGTCTGAAAGCAGAGAGGTCTGTTGAGATAACATGATACTATGAGGTCTGTTAACTAAAGCAATTATATAATAATTAGTTCAAGCATTTCAGTACAACTGTAATAAAACCATACTTGTTCATGTTTAGGTGAGAAACTGCGTTCGAGTAACATTTCCTTCGAAAACGGTGCTGCATGTCTGAGCCTGACCCGGTGCTCACCTAAAAATGCCGGGAGGTACACCTGCATAGCTGAGAATCCTGCAGGAAAAAAGTCGAACACTGCTCTGTTACATGTCACAGGTAACATCAAGTCCAGTAAAGCCACTAATAATCAGCACAGCAGCATAGAAATGATCTGTTTACAGTGAGCCTGATTCACTCTGTTAACAATGAAACAGCAACAAAGGAAATTCCCGGAACAATCAACCGTGAGCTGCGCAGTGAGGTCACATTCAAGGCTGTGTCGCATGAAAACGCTGAATTGTTCCCAGTTTCGGCAGGGGCAAGGCAAAGCAGAGAAGAAAGGGACAATGGTAGGCTCAATGATGACCACTTGTTTAACTTCCTTAAAATCTTTTTAATGTTACACACGCATTAAAATTCCCAATTGTTCTGCTTTTATTCCTGCCATGAATGCTATTAATCCTGTGAAAATAATGCAAATTTATAGCAAATATGCTCATGATAATAGAGGGCAGGGAAGAGGAAACATGCATGCCGACAAAACAAACAAAATGTTGTGTGTTTGGTTTTTAAATTTCAGTTTTAAGCAGGCTGTAAGTAAGAACTGTTGCAGTCTATCCCATTTCTGGCATGTGCTTATTTACAACTATACAAAAAAATCTTGTTTGCCAGTTCAACCAAACATGACTGCTTCACTGCCATTGGTTAGTTCCTTTTTAAAATTCTCACATGATAGCACACCTGTAAATCCAATCTACTTCCTCAATCTCCACAGATTTTAGAGAAATCAGTCTTCAAAACCAGGTACCAACCAGTAAAGGTAGGAACCACATTATGTACTGAACAGCACTTAGCTCAGGCTTTATTATTATTTTTTTCTTGGACACAAACTAGCTCTGCTTTTCTTCAGGGCCTCCTGTGGAGTTTGTAGACCCACCAGAGCAGGTGGAGGTTCGAGTAGCTGAGCAGGCCCTACTGCGCTGCGAGTTCAAGTCCAGCTCTCTCCCTGTAGCTTCCTGCTGGATTTACAACAGGGATAAGGTAAGAATGTTAGACTGGTTGTTTTTTTTTTTTAACATTTTATCCATAATTTTACCTTAGTCTTAACTTACACTTCTGCCCGTCTCTGACTCCAGGCTATACTCGGAGGACAGCAGATGTCAGTCAGGACCACGCCAAATCATAGCAGCGTGCAGATTTTTCATGCTGATCCCAAGGACGCAGGCTCCTACACAGTCATTGTACGCAACAGAGCAGGCTCTGCTCAGCACACCATCTCTCTCAGTGTTGTAGGTGAGATAAATTCCTGACACGAATGCCCACAGAGAGACTTTGGATATTGGCAATTTCTCGAAAATGTTAAATTTCTCCTCAGACCGACCCAATCCGCCAGCATCCCAGCCTGTTGTTTCCCAGCTATCCACTCAGTCCCTGGTTCTGTCCTGGTCTGGCCCCAACTACGACGGCGGCACGACAATTTTGGGGTACATCTTGGAGGTCTGTGAGGAGGGCTCGGACAAATCTGAGAGCTGGACTGAATTAAGTCGTTGTAAGAACACATCCTACCACGTCCAGTCAGGACTGGAGCCTCTGGGACGTTACCGCTTCCGAATCAGGGCTTATAACTCTGCAGGAATCAGTGAACCGAGTCAGGAGTCTGGTTGTGTCAAGATGGCAACTGCCAGTGAGTACAATATCTGCATGATTTTTAGCAGAATTTGATTTTGTTTTTATTTCCTAAGTAGTATTTTGGTGGTACCGGTTGTGAGATGTCTTTTTTGTCATTTCTTTTATTTGTGTTAAAAGAGCAAAGGAAAGCGGAGCCTGAGTCATACGTCATTGTGACCCCTGACACCCAAAATAAAGTCAGGGACCACTACAACGTGCATGAGAAGCTGGGAGTGTAAGCATCTCTAACTGTGCATCCATATCTAAAACTTTTAGTCTTGAGGAATTAGAATCCTCCCTTAATGTTTTTGTTTTAAATGTTCACATTTCCAGAGGAAAATTTGGTGAGGTGTACCGGATAACCCAAAAAGAGATGGGTCAGGAGTGTGCGGGGAAGTTCTACAGAGCTCGGACCATGAAAGAGAGGAAAGCGGCTCGCAAAGAGATTGAACTAATGAACAAGCTTCACCATCCAAAACTCGTGCAGTGTCTGGCTGCATATGATAGTCGTTCAGAGATGGTCATGGTCATGGAGTAGTAAGTCATCTTAGTTTAGTAAAAGCAAACCTTTCTATTGTAGTGGGTACACTCCATTTAAAGATATCACTAGGGGATTTGTGGTGGTAGAAGGTCTTTATACGAGAGGTTAAATGCATTACATCTATTAGAAGTTCAGATTTGATGGTCACATACCATTGCATGCCCCTGAATGGTTATTTGCCTGCCTAGCATCGCAGGTGGAGAGCTCTTTGAACGCATCGTGGATGAAAACTTTGAGCACACAGAGCCCACCAGTGCCCGCTACATGCAGCAGATCCTGGAGGGCATGCAGTATGTTCACAAACAGAATATCATTCATCTGGACCTCAAACCAGAGAACATCGTCTGTGTGGATACAACTGGTACCCGCATCAAAATCATCGACTTTGGTTTGGCTACTGAACTGGGTGAGTTTGATACTAGATTTTGAAATGTCCTACTAGGTACAGAAAGAAAAAAAACTTGCATAACTGGTTGGTATATCATTATCAGTGCACAGTTCAAAAGGGGAAGGCCTTGTTTATACTCTTAAGACACATATTGCACATAGTGCTGAAGACCAGACCAGATGTTTCAATTTGGATGAAAGAATGCCACCGCTAAAGGTTTTTCATCATTCCTGACAGAGTTTTCTACTCATAAATGTATCTTCGTACGCTTTCAACCTCTTGAACTTTGCCATTTTTGAGTTTGAAAACGCAAGAAGAATAACACAGCATGCATGCATGAAGATAACATCAGGGAGTGTCTAAATTCCTAGAGATCTACAATGCATGTCACATCCCTACAGGTCTTTAAATAGATAATTACCGAGCTGCTACTTTAACTCAGTAAAGGTATCAAGGCATGTGGAGCGAATTCATGCGGGAAATTTCAGCGTTTTTCTCCAGATGCAGCAGCTCCAGAGTGGGTGGTCTGTTTAGAGGTGATTAGAGCCTTCTGTAAATAAGTTAAAAGAAACAAATATCATCTGCAGCTCTGTCGATGTAGCTCAGGAGGTAGAGCAGGTCATCTTCTAATCGTAAGATAAATTTGAGAGTGACATTCTGAAAATCTCTTGTCTTCTTCAGAGGAGGGTAAGTCGCTGATGGTGATGCATGGCACGCCGGAGTTTGTGGCCCCTGAGGTTATCAGCTATGAGCCTGTGGGCCTGGAAACTGATATGTGGAGCATTGGAGTTATCTGCTTCATCTTGTAAGTAAAACTGCAGTGAACCACAATAACAGACTTGGACGCAGAACACCGATTTTATGTTTGTGTCAGTTAAATTTATTTCAAAGGGACAATGTACACATGTTCCTGGCATCCTGGTGCCGTTATACATTCTTCTACAATTGAGTCTAGTGGCATCAGTGAGCCATCTACTGTTGCTTCCTTGGTGTGAGCCCAACAAGAATGAATGGAAAAACGATATGAATGTATCTGCCTTGAAGCAGATGAGCTACAGTGGCAGAAAACAACACTGAGTACCATTCCTACCAGCTAAGTGCAAAAAACCTGAGGTACAATTTGCACAGTGTCACCAAAAAATTAGAAAAACATTGCCTGATGCGATCTTATTTTTTACTGCAACATTCACATGAAAGTATTGATCCATCCTGTCTTGTATCAATACATCAGGCTGGTGCTGTGATAGTGTGGAGGGCGCCTTCATACCAACTGCACATCACAGTCTACCCATTACTTCAGATGTTCATCCTTCACACCCTGAATAAACCTGAAACTGGTTCCTTGAACAAGACGATGAGCTCATTGTACTCAAACGGCCTCCATAGCCACCAGATCTCAATTCAATAGAGCACCTTGTGTTGGAAGAGTAAAGTTACATCACGGATGTGCAGCCAACAAATCTACAGAAACTCTGTGATGCTGTCATGTCAATATGGACCAAGATCTGAGGAATATTTCCAACACCTTGTTGAATGTATGCCTCAAAGAATTAGGGAAGCTCTGCAGGCAGAAGGGGGTGCAACAATATAATACAATTTTTGGGTAATGGAGCCTCAAATGAGGATGTGTAATTTCTGTGGGAGCTTATTTGCTTTCATAATGTTTATCCTTGTCTAGACTCAGTGGAGAATCACCCTTCCAGGGAAACAGCGATGCTGAAACTCTTGCTCTCGTCACTGCTGCCAGCTACGAATTTGACCCAGAGAGTTTTGAGGACATCTCTGACCAAGCTAAAGACTTTATCAGTTCCCTGCTGCAAAAGGACCGGAGGTTTGAATGCCTTTGCCTTTCCCCATCAGAAACATCCATTTGTAGTTCAATAAATTAAGTACTACTAAACCGTCTGACCAACTGTGAATATGAATATCACAGACATTTCAGCAACCACATACACTTGCTCCTTTATCTCCATCCACTTCGACTCTAGACGCAGGCTGTCATGTACCGAGGCGCTTGCCCATAGTTGGATGGCCTCTTTCACCCCTCTAAACCGCAGGCCCACCAAGTCCCTCAATAAGGAGAAGATGAGGCATTTTCTAGCCAAGCGCAAGTGGAAGGTACCTGTTTTTTTTGGGTTTGTTTTTTTTCGTTTTTGTATTTTTTTTAAGTACTCCTATCAGTTCTCAATAATCTCAATGCATGTTTTCAAAAGGTTTGGTCAACCAATTCTATTTTTCCTTTTAAACTTCTAGAAAACTGGCAAGGCTGTTTTGGCCCTAAAGCGAATGGCTAACCTCACCAGCAGCCCAGTCTCTGCTGGCAACTCAGAGGGTAAGACGGATAAAGGGACACACACATACACACAATAGCCACCCATGTCCTAGATCTACATGGATGTGACAGATGAGTTGCTGTTTCAGACTGTCACTTCAAGTTTAGCCTCTTATGATCAGTAAAGCCTTGTTTCCTTGTTATTCATCGACATCATCCGCACTCTCATGTAGAGCCAAGCTGGAGCCAAGAGGCAGAGGAGGCCATCCGGTCGCTGGATAACCAGCTCCAGATTGAGCCTCATTTCCAACAGGCCCTGAAGGACGTTACCCTCCCTGTAGGAGCAGCTGCTCAGCTGACATGTGTTATCAATGGTAGAGTAACAGATTAACACATGTACAAAGAACAACGTAGGCCTACAATCAATATATGTAGTCATTTATTTTTAAACATGTACATTTCTCAATTATTAGAAAAATACCTCAGTCATCACAATTCATTAGCACAAACAATAAATTAATCTGCTCTCTGTATTTGAGGATTTTTTGTCTTGTTTTGTATTCTTTTGGTGTAAATTTATATTTTTCCAATCCTAGGGTATCCGCAGCCAGAGGTGAAATGGCTTCACGATGAGAAGCCGGTGCCTGAATCTCGCAGAGCGACCATAGAGCATCATGGAGAGGGGCTCTGTTCTCTGGTTCTGGCTGATTTGAAGTTTTCTGACTCTGGGGTGTATGTATGCATGGCCAGAAACAAACTGGGGGAAGCAATGTGCTCTGCCAAACTGAAAGTGCGACTGTAACAACTTTTCTTCATTGCAAAAAGGACCAAGCTGAATTTTTGTCTTGTCGGCATATGAATGGACAGTCACGACCTCCTGATTTCACGTAATTTCAACGCAAATACACGTGTGTTACCTTGTCTGCTGGATAAGTTTAGTACAGATGCCAAAGTAGTTAGTAGTGCACTCAGAAAATCTGTATTTATGTGTTCAGCTACTAATGCACAAGGTGTTGTACTGATAGGTTATGTTTGTCTTTCTCCTGTGACTGTAATCACATAAAAACATGTACATTTAAACAATATTTAGCTGTGTAAAATGTATTAAACACTGAAGATTTAAAAAGCAGACTTTTTCAGAAATAAATGTTCTAAAATAATTCATGAATGTAAGTTTTTCACATTCAAAGGATGTATGCATTGATTATCCAACATTAAAGTGTTCGACAGACGAAGCGATAAACGTCAATTATGTTACAAACCAATGTTCTGATAGGAAAACGTTGGTCTTGGCTTTCATGTAGCTACTTTTACTCATACTACCTACCCAAAATATTCTTGCAGACCAACACACCTTCCTCCTGGCACTCCCCAATGGCAGTGGTCTGCCCAAAAGGACAATGTGCGCCACAATACCTCCCCTTACATTGGAAGCAAAAGCAACACTCATCAGGTAGTTACTGACCTACAGATGCCAAAACGTGCAACCGACAGTACACCCTGTAGATAACCTTTATCTATGCCAGATCTGTCAGTGGGAATCTGTGCAGCATTCGGCAGCTAGCTTAAATGTTGTCTAATTGGTATTGATGCAAGCGTCTGTGTGTGACAAGAGCTTTAAAACCTACACCTTGAAAATTGAGAGATTTGTTATGGGTTGATAACATTTCATTTAATGTTTTATGCAAATTTATATAGCAGTCAAAAAAGTAAAGACATTTAAAACTAAATTAAAATATACATTTTCTCTGACATCACAGAACAAGCCATGTAATATGTAGTGTTGCTAAAACAGCAAAGTATTTATTTGTTATGTAAATGCACATTTACAGCCATTAGTTATTATTAAAATGTTAACTTTGCTGCTTCCTGGAGGCTTAAGGGTGAAAAAATGGCTGAAACAAGCTTCTATAACCTTGCTTCCCCCACTGAGACCAAATGTGTAGTCCTATGCATTTCAGATGTCCTCCTTCATCAGTCTGCACAGCAATCCTTCAGGTTTATATCCTCAGAAATGTTTATAGTGCCCATTGTATTTATTTCACTAAATATAATTGCTCTTCAGATTGACAAAAATTCCTAAATATACAAAACCTCAAAGATGAATCATTTAATAACATGGACAGAGAAAACAGTTACAGTTACATAGTATCATTAACTCATTTCCCCTTATGTTTCTTTGTTCTTTAAAGAAAAAAAGGAAACAAAATAAAAATAATTAATAGAAAGTGGACAAATCCTGCAAAGTGTCAGCTGAAGTGCCCCAAATTTTTTGAATTTGCTGAGAAAGACTAATGCAAGATTGCAGTCGGTGTGTCGGTAAACCATGCCGGTCAATTTAAAAAAATAAAATAAAATTTGGGATGAAAAGAGGCCATCAGTTAAGATCACACCTAACACAACAAGTGTTCGATAATAATCCCAAACAGGAATTTTAGACTAAAAATTCCAGAAGCCGTCTGTTAGGGATGTTTGTGGAGTCTTTACATCTTTAAAGTAAGCATCACTGAAATAAAACTAGAGTTTAAAAACTTGTGGATACTCAATCAGGCACTGAGTCTTGGTCAAAGAAGTGAGGGAGCTTCTTGGGTTTTCCCTGTGACCACCCACACTCCTTTCTAAGGCAGCGTATTCCTTACGAGGACCATTTGTCCACATGTCTCTGGCCTGGCACATGCTTACAAAGTCACAGCTGATGTGACGTAGCGACCCCGAATATGATTCTAATGTCCTTCATGCTTCTGCTGAATTCTCTTCTGAAGAAGATTCCAAGCTTTCAGCACCTTTTAAATGAGAAGAGGAGTAAAAATTAATGCAAAATCTGTTTTTCCTCATAAAGCAGTCACGTGGACTTCATGCTGAAAGGATAAGGTGTGTTTAACCTGCTTCCGAGTGACCTCTGGCTCCCACAGTGTGCTGAGTACCACATTAGCATGCTCTACTTGTTTGCTGTTGGACCACTGGCTCTGCAGCCTGCGAAGGGCATCTTCTGTGGTCACCCCATCCCGCTCCGTTATCCTCAACACCGCCTGAGAAAAGACGGGAATTAAGAGAAGGGGGGAGACGTGTTAGGTAGAGTTTTCAAATTATACTTTGGCGCCCCCCAGTGGATATACTAAAGAAAACAGTATATCAGTTTTGTTTTTTGTTTTTTAAACACAGGCCTTACACAATAAAAATATTTACCTTCAATTAAAAATTTGGCTTTAGGATTTGTAGGAGTTATAGAAACAAAAAACGGATGTGACGAACTGCAAAGAAAACTTTGCAGAGGACAATTTCATTACCTCCTCCTCTGGGATGATGGTGACCCAGACCTCGTGGACCAAGTTTTGCCATTTGGCCTCCAGAAGAACTGCTGCATCCACCACACACACCTGCTTATCTGCAAAGAGCAAAGAATCACATTAACTTTAGAAACTAAACACAACAGGAAGAAGAAATATGCTTCCCCACTTTAAATGTTCACTACACTCAGCTATTTCAGCCATTTACCGAGTTTCAAAAATAAGTTTTTACTCACTCACAAGTTCACTTGTTTAAGAATTTACGAAGCTTAAATATTTGAACAAGTACACAATCTTTCCACTAATCCTTACACTGCAGATGTAACTTACTAAAAGTCCAATTGTCACTCAGTTGAATTAATCACAACCCCTGTTAAAAATTAACAGACGAAAAAACAGCATCATATTTGCAAGGCCAATTAAATGATTACTGACATATTCTGTATATATCTGATGAACTACCAAAAAAAGTAAAATGCCCCCTAAATGCATTTATATTTAAGAAATGAATGCACGGCAACAATGTTTAGTTGCCAGTTATTACATTTAATTTCATACTATACCTTCGTCTCTGGCTTGGTTGATTCTCTTTTGCACTAGAAGTGCAATTTCAGGCCACACAATGTCTGTTAGGGCTTTTAATCGCACCTGTTGGGGAAAAAAAAAACAACCCCATCTCTGGTAAGTTTCTGAGAGAAACCTGACATGTTACCTGCAATTCTGCAAAGTGCTGAAATATTATCCAATAAATAAATATTATCCATACTACCTGATTTCCAAAGACTTTTCTTCCTAAAGCACGCCTGTTGATGGTTTTATCTTCACTTAGAATATCTAAAAGTGGAAAAGACACTTATTATTGCACAGTTTTACACAACATACAGTTTAACACTGACAGGAAAACATCTTGTTTAATGTCAGTATACTAAATTCTTGTGTTGTGCAGAGTCCATATTGACATGACAGCACTCTGGTCATTCTCCTCTGAATGCAAAACAAGTTAACATGACAAAATAAATAACTTGCTGCCAGTTGTGTGACTCACTACATACCAGTGTTAACAAAAAACTGAACAGGATTCAAAACGCTCATCAATCAAAAAGTGATCGTGACAGAGAGCTCATCAGTGGTCACCAACGCAAGCCAAAAATAAATAAATAAAAAAAAAAATCAGGAGTCAGCTTTCATCAAAATCAAATCAGTGACATCATGACTCTGACCTTTGCTGACTACAGTGTGTGCATTATAGCAATCAGTAAAATGAAAGCAAAAACGCAAAGTCTTATCGTCTTTTTTTCCAATCAAGAACAGATCAACTGTATCACAAACACTACGGTCTGACCCTTCCACTAAGATACCCTCAAGTGAAGGTGTCCCTACCTGAACCAAATTCTTCGAGCACTCTGTGGTAGGCCGCTGCATCAGGTTGGTACACCTCATGGCCTAGTTTGTCGCAGTCAATCCAAACTGCACCAAAGGCCTCCAGCTGCTTAGCGATAGCGCTCTTTCCACTGCCGCTGCCCCCTGTCAGACCAATCACATATGGAAGAGGAGGAAGGTGGGAGTTGTCCTGGGATAGAGGAGACAGGAAATGAAGGGTTTAGAATGTGCAAATAAAATGAGAAAAATCAGCTCCTAAAACAAGTTATACTCATCACTGAAAAAAATAATCTATAATACCAGAGATGAACAAGGCAAACCAAATGCACTCATTTGTGAGCTTGATGATACAATTTCCTGAACATAATATATTTCACTGCTCATTTCTAACTGTCAATAAATGTGTGAACATATCACCTTCAATATAAAACATTAATGATACCCACAAAATACTTTAAAAGATGCTTTGTGTAATATCCACAGATTTTCCCACCCATATCACGCAATTCCTGCTACAACAGTTAAAAGGTCGACGCCGTCACACTGTTCTTCACCAGCCAGTTGGGTTTAACTCTGCTTCTTTGAGTGATTAAAAAGACGCTTCAGAGCACATTCTCACAACTTTTACTAGTCGTGACTGAAAGCTGAACTTCTTTCAAAAGGAACTTCATGTAATAGGAATGAGCTCAACCAACACTGGTGGGCGTTGTCCAGTTATAACGCCTTTTGTTTACCAAATCAATAAAAGATTACGAGATGTTCTTTTATAGGCTTGCACTTCTGTGCACTGCAAAAAAACAAACAAAAACAAAACCTGAATCAAGGGTAGCATGCCTGTGATACACCTTTGATGGGAGCAGAACCCCATTAATGCCCTAGTTTGGAAAAAAATAAAATAAATATGGTGATAAGAGACAGTTTTATTATAACTGCAGCTAACTGGTCCTTCAATTATACTGAAGTTTTTTCAGTGTGTTTGGACTCGCTGTTTTTGCACCTAAATTCTAAAAATACACACTCCTAACAAACCTACTTTGGGTGGTGTAAGCAGCGTCCCCAGGAGACGAGCACGCAGACTGGAGGAGCTGATCTTCTCCTCCTCTATCTCTGTGTGGTGGGCATCCTTGAGCAACTGGATCTCATGAAGGACAAGAGCTGGAAGACCCTGATTTAGAAAGTGGAAAGAACAAAATATGAAATATCACATCCTGCAGTAGAAATGAGACAATCAGAAAATGGAAGCAAGTAAAAATCCTGTAGCCCTTAATATGTACTGTCCTACTTTGAGGTGAATTTACAAGAGTTGAGTAGTAAGCCTGTTAAGTGCGTTACATGACAAAGCCTCTATAATACAGTATAATACTCTATTGACGGCACTCATTGGACTGACCCATACTCTGAATAATGAAAGTCCAAAGAACTCAGTGAAGATCTATGAAGGAGATTTGTGGATGCAAGCTTGGAAGGTCTCTTGTTGCCCTTTCATCACATTAAAACTGGTCTTGGAATAGATAAAGCAGGCTAACATTAACCCTCTGAAATGTCATTGCCAAAGCCCAGACTTGAACCCTATTGTAAATTATTTTTTGACTACGCTTAGAAGCAGAGCCTGTGTCAGGAAACCAACCGATTTAAATGAACTGTATCGAATCTGCCAAGAGGACCAGTCAAATATCCAGCCTGAAGCTTGCTGATTGCTACCAAAAACATTTGGCTGAGATGGAACTTTTGACCAGAACTATTAATAAATATGTCTGAATAATTTAGCAGTATCAAAAGGGCCTTTGTGGGAATTTTATTTTTTTTAATAGAAGGAATGGAGAGCTATCTGCTATTCGGAAAGTAGAAGAAAAAAAAACAAATGCTACACATGCACACACACACCTGTTTACAAAAAAATCTTCAAGTTTCAACACAAAACAGTATTTACTGTCAATTTCCTGACTTACATTTTCAATGCGTTTCTTGTTCACAGCCTCCCCACCCTTTCTAGTCTCCTCGCTGACCACAATGCACTCCAGCAGGGGGTCAACTATAGACACTCCAAAGGGGTCATCAAGAGGCACAACCTCCACCTGCAGTGAGGGCTTGACGTCTTGGAGGAACTCCTGTAGTCTCTGGACCCGAACAGAGTAGGGCTCGATCAGCTCCTTTAGCACTTTTTCTGAAACCAGGAGGAAAACAATGTCAGGTGGATTTTAACATATGACTGAAATACGAGATGTCAGTCTCAGAAACACACCTACTCACTTTTAAGCATTGCATGGTCACACAAGCCAATCAGGAACCTTCTATTGGCCAGCAGGCAAGAGATACTAAGTAGAGTCTTGTGGGCCCCATGGAGTCGATCAAATGTCCCTCCTACCACCACGTCATTGTAAGTCTGCAGCGGCTCTGCCTTTTCTTGCTGTGCTTCTGGCACATCCTCCTCCTGCAATTTCATTAGCTCTGGGTGAAGCAGCACTGAAGGCAGCCCAGGTCTACAGGCATAGCAGTGGCCGGTGTAACTCTGCAAGCACTGAGTGACCTGATGGGTCTGACCGGGGTCCTGGAGAGCAAAGTCTGTTAGCACCACCTCCGGTGAGTTAGACAGAGCCTGTGGTGTGGGAAAGGGCCCGTTTGGGGTCGTGGCTCCGCTGCATGCGACTGACTGAGTGCGAACATTAGTCAGCAAAACGCAAACATCCAAGTGCCCGCACACATCAGCTGCATTACTGTACAGGCGGGTAATGAGATTAGACAGGTCCACTGCTGGTGGAATGAAAACTGGCCGAGGCTGGCTCCCACTTCCCAGATTCAACCCAGGATGGAGGTGGACATAGAGCGTACGCTCGACTCGCTGAGCAGCTGAGCTGAGCACCGGAGCAATGCGTAACGGAAGGGTGTGGAGAGGAGACGTCAGGACAAGGATGCCTGTGCTGAACATGGACATGTTACCTGCGGATGTCACAGAGATTCACAGTCCTAGGGAAGTCACTGGATTGGGGTTGGCTAAACACTGAAAGGGATGGAAAGAGAAAGACAGTTAAAAAAAAATCTGTCTGAGACTGTAAAGTAAAAATGCCATGTTATAATTAAATTACAGCAAAAATAATAATAATAAAAAAATAAAAAATTCAAGCTATAGTACACTTACACCAATATATGATTAATCCTTGTTTCCTCATCAGTTGATACACTTATGGTATCAATTTAAAAATCCTACTTTGTGAAGAAAGTTGGGTGTCTAAGTCGTCCACTCACCAAGCAAGGTGACAACAAAAGCCTTTTAAGGCTGTGAGGTAACCATAATCGTCACTCTCTTCCAAATTGATGTTTTAAACATTGGTACTAGTGTAAGAGACAGGGCGCATTTAAAATCATAAAATAACTTATGGTTTTGTTCTCCGAAAAGTTGGGCATAACACTGACCACGACCTACATCAAAACATGAAATAAATAGAATACCTCAATTAAAATAAATATGCAAAGTCCAAATAGCTCAGTTAGGGAGTTAGCTTATACAAAAGCAGCAGCACAGTTAACCTTTTATCCATTGAAAGCTTAACTGGACAGCACAGTTTCTGTCATTTTTCAGGCTGCTTAAGGAACAAAAATGACTGGGTTTGCATCAGAAGTTGGCATGGGTAGTTTCTGCCTATGCAGCTACCCTTAGAAAAACTTGGAAACCATTCTAATAGAAATCAAACCACGTTTTTATTGAGATATACTGAGAAGCCAAAACTCGTCATTAAGGGTTCAGAGGAGGTTGTCAAATGCCATCTTTATTGGGGAAAGATTTCAATTGAAAACAGGAGAAAAAAGTAAAAATAAAGTTAAAAAAAAAAAAACCTCAAAGAATGCAAGTTTAAATGTAACAACAGATTCAATAAACCGATCCACAAGGCCTGTAACACTGTGGGTGTGGAGCTTGATTCTTTGACAGAGGTCTCAGAAAGGAAGCTACTGTCCAAGTTATGATCAGTACTGGACAATCCTTCACACCCTCTCCATCTAATGCTGTCACCACAGAAGCATGTTTTGCAAAAGACACCACAGAACATATCTACCTGTGACCATCAAACTTTACAACTCCCCCTTATGACACCTGGATAGTTTTTACTTGTACTATCTTGTTTAAAGTGTACATTTTGCTTTTAATAGTTCATAAATTTTATGAAAGTCAGCATTTACAACAAAACAATACAATCCTCTGATAATTAAGTAAAAATGTACCAGGCAAGGCTTCCTTTATATGGCCTTGTGTCAGATGTTAGAGAAAGACTGGTGCTGAGGGTGGTCCTCTTAGCAGTCCTTTACATCTTTAGACAATGTTGACACTATTTGTGTCCCATTTGTTGTTGCTGTAAGCATGTTGGATGGCTTGGAATTACTGATACATGCTATGGCTAAAAATTGGGGAGCAGTCAGACAGTGTTTCAACTGCAGATAACATTATCAACACCCGTGCTATGTCCTCGGTTGTGTTTACCTGGTGCAATGAGTTGCAATAATGGAATGATTTACAAGCTCTGACAAGAGTTACTTAAAAACCCTCACTTCAGTTGAGGCTGCTTCTCAGCAGTTACTCTGTAACAGTTTAAAACTGAGACATTGTGTCTGTGCAACAAATCCCATTTGGGTCAACAGCCAAAGCTGCTGGTGATCATTGCACCCACAAGCGACATGACTAGACAGACAATGAACCACCTCCAGAAAGTGACCGATCACACAAGGCACTAATACACAGTTTCTAACACTTGTTTCTGGTTATAATCCTTCCACACAGGTACATTACACTTCCTACGCCGACTGCTGACTTTAAGATCTTCATCAGTTGGATCTGAAATCTTGTTGTCTGCTTTTTTCCTGTGGCCTCAAACCTTCCTATTGCCTCAGTGATTGGGGTTTGCAGTTGGGGGGAACCTTTGAGTTGAATACGCATATGTGGTGTGGCAAGCTTCTTTAAGAGCTCAGTGAGAAAGACTGATGATTGATAATTCCGTTCTTGAATTCAGGGTGCTGAGCTGTGAAAAAGGTGTAGCCATTCAGGATGGTAATGTCAAGTTGTACCACACTTGCAGGTGTACGTGCCAACCATCTGGTCCATGGTATCTATACTTCCTTTGGCTTGTTGTAGAATGTGATAAATTATATGTTTCCCCCTCCCCTTTCTGGTATTTTAATCCAACACTTTGTTACAATACATTGTGCTGAGGAGTACAACAGTCGCCCTTTTCTTTCTGACATAGCCGACTATGGTAAGGCTGCCATTGAATCCAACCTCTGTGTTGTAAACTTCCCAGGATGAGGAAGGATGGAAAGATGTCTGCCTTGTCCTATTGTAGTTCCCACAATTGTGTCTCCAGTAGACACTGTGCAAGAGGCACACTGGAGAAAAAGTCATCTGTAGTGAAGTTGTGTCTTGTGTTTCTGAGTCTACTCCACAACCCGTGGACAACGTTTTCCCTCAGCTTTTTCTGCACTTCTTTCACCATGTAAATTATTCCAAATATTATATTGCAGATGTCGGCATCACAAATGCAAAAGATTTTCAGGCCATACTTGACGGGCTTGTTTGGCATCTATTATGGAAATTTTGTCTCCCCCTGAATGCCACAAGTTGACCATCTAGGGTGGCACAATCACTGGTGATGAACACTGTCTGAATGATGAATGAATACCGTTTGTTAATTCTTGCTGTGAAAAATAATCTTCCTAAGTGGTCATACTCTAGCGGCCCACGAAAATATATATTCCTGACAGTAACAGTTGATAACAATCAAAAGATTCCATTAAAATTCCATTGGAAATGAATGCAGATCATTTTTGAATCACTTATGGAAGTTTGGAGTAGTAATACAACAATGACAATTTTGTAAAAATGTTTAAAAGGCCATTTAAAAATGTAAATGGCATGACATTAAAAACATGTTTTTGAGGAATAGCTGGAACATGGAATGCAAACAACTTGTCATTAATTAGATATTGCAAGAAAACATCCTGACCGGGTCATTTGTGACCCACTAATGCATCTAAGGCTTAAAGTTGTTCTATGTTAAGCCAATGTGACTGCAGCGAGCTGGCTACAGCAACTGTCTGAGGTTATTTTCTATCTGTATATAGTTGGATTTGTGATTAACTTCTGTTAATCACAAGTCCAATCTGTGTTCGAAGCTAGCTAGCTAGATGCAACACTATAGCAGCACAGGCTGCAAAAAGTGGCAGAAAAGCAGGATAAATATAAAATACCTACGCTTTCACCATATTAGTAATGGCAACCATACTCTGCACGATCCTAAGATATCGCAATAGCAACTATGTTTTTCCAGACGTTTGGTACGGCCTGTACATGCAGCCAGAGCCAAAAAAAACCAAAAACGTTCCCAACTGACAGTCAGGCTGACTGTCTTAACAGCAGCTTACCTGTAGGTAGCAGATCTAAAGCGCTGTGAAGAGCGTCAGAGTCGAGCCGTACTGATGTGGAGCCGCATATTTACTGGAGAGCTCGTTTATCTGTCACTTTTAAACGAAAAGCTGCCTATTCCCGTTCAGCCCTGTGCAAACTGCTAAGAACCCACTAGTGGAAGTCACTCGCACGTGAACGGGATTTTGTAATCACGTGATAGCTCCTGGCCACTTGATTGGATGAAGAGCTACAGAGCCGTTGAAAAGAAGCCGCGGTCAAGTGACCAAGGAAACGATTTTTTTCAGCCGTGAACTCTAAAAAATTAAAGGTATTTCACTGCTTTAGGTATTTATTTATTTTAAAAAAAATTATTATAAATTTATTATATAAATTTTTATAAATTTATTATAAAACATGTTTTATTTTTATTTTAAATTGTAATATTTATTTATTTAAATAATTACAAAAACTTTTTTTAATTAAAAAAATGCTTTTTAAATGTTTTAATATTTATTACATTTTCAATCGATTTCCTCGTTTTAGTTTTTTTATTGGTTGGTTTTGTTTTTGTTCTGTTTTGGTTATCTCAAGTGTCACTTTTGGTCTTTTTAAATTATTATTATAAAACCCTAAAATCAGGGTCAATATATAAGAATCTTAAAGTAAGTATAATAATACAAAGGCAACAGTTTGTCAAGGTGTCCTGTCTCACATGCTTAAATACAAAGGGAAGATTTGAATTCCAAATGTGACCAAAGTGAAAAAGACTTTATTTTATCTTAGTCTTGTAACTAGATTATATTATTGTTTGGGTTTCATTTTTTCCCCCCAGAAATTTAGTTTGAATTTGTCTTTTGTTTAAACCTAATTTTACTTTTTAGTTTAGCTTTAGTTTGCTATAAACAGTAGTAACATATTCTGTGGATGTAATATATTGTGTTAAACAGTGTGGAAAGTAACTTAATCTCAGAGGGAAATGATGTCAAGCTTCTTACCCACACTGATATAAGAATTTAACTGTTCAACAGTCCTGGGTCTTCTTTGTCATATTTTTAGTTTCATGATATTCCAGATGTTTCTACTGGTCAAAGGTTTGGACTGCAGACAGACCAGCAGCATGCCCTCTTCTACTATGAAGTCATGCTGCTTTAATTTATGTAATATGTGGTTGTTACATAATAGTAAATACTACCAACTTTAATGTAATATTTATATGAAATGCTAAACAAAGAACATAAAAGTTAGATAAAGCACAACAGATACAGAAACAAGAATACAAATATTTAGACTGAAATTTGCCTGTTAATGAAGTGTGCCAATGCACCCATGTTCCACCTCTTATAGACCAATTTGTCATTCTTTAGTTTAACCTATGGCAAAACCAGTATTTTTAATTATTTTCATTGCTTAGTTTCCTTTGGTCACCTTAAAGAAAAAATGAGGCAGAAGCTGTCAATAAATTTAATATTATAATGAAAAATTAAACATTCAACTTATTCAATTATAAACTGCAGAACTAACTTTGATGTAAATTGTTTCTGTATTTGAAGGTACTATTAAAGGAATTATACAAATGTTTGACTGAATTGGCGGGTTTAATTATCTACAATTTACAATTACAAATGTAAACGTAGCACTTTTTACAAGCCCAAGATGTCTTAAAAAAAATTAACAAACAAGAGAATCTATTACAAAGAATGAGACAAACACTCTTGGGGGAGATCTTTCTTTATTTTTCAAATTATATTTTGAGGCCAACAATTTACTTTCAGAAAAATAATTAATAAAAAGAAAAAAGAAAATGAAATGTCTCTATAAGGTAGAAAGAGTTCCATGCCCTCAAGTTTGGTGGGCAGAGGCTTTGCATAAGTAGCAAAAAAGAAATACCAACACAAATGAAAAATAACAGGTTCAAGTAAAAAGTTTAGTCATAACAAAGTTACACCATAGTCTGGTGTACTCTTGGACATTAAGACGGTTGTTGAGTTTAATTTTTGGTCAGAGGAATCAAACTGAGCCTATGGGACCAGTTCCTCTAATGACTTCTCCACAAATAAAAAGTGCTCAGTAAGACTCAAAAAACTACTTAGAAATATAAGTTGGCACTGAAATGTGCAAGAAATCGAAAATTTGAAATTCTTGATGGTAAACCTGCAGGATCGGGCATGACATCTTCAGTGGATGCTTATAAACATTGAGAGTTTAACACATCAAGCCCATTGACATGTATTAATTGACTTTTTTATCACTGGTGGTATCACTTGCTGCTGTGTCATAATGGCACTTCTCCACACATCGTCTTGGAAACCATCCTCTTACACGCTCTCCAGCTTAATGCCAAACAAAAAAAATAGAAAGTTACACATTTGTTACAGTGACTTTACACGACACTTTGTTACAGTGGTTTTGAAAATTCAACGGGACAATAATTCCTTACCTCCCAGTTGCTCCTCACTTAAAACTTTATCTCCATACATCCACCATCTAAAGGAAAAAATTACAGTTTAAAAAAAATGACTCATCAAATACCTATAAAGCTTATTAGCCTGTGGGGCCAGGTTCACCCCTCAAAGGCTGCACTAAGGTATGTGGTGTACCATGAATCAGCAGCTGGAGGTGAGGCATTTACAGGTCAAACACTGTTGTTGTTTGACTTCTGTGTTAATCCCAGTTTTTCCATAATGCACTCGGAAAACCAAGGTGGCAAGTAGAACGAAATTAGCAACTGGCTATCTGGCTGACTGCTAGGATCTGCTTGGGACGAGTGACCGTAAATGATGTGGCCTACTTATGACCAAGCTGTGGAATCTGTCACTCAGACCCAAGTGGACCCCTAGACTCATGAAGTGGAAACTATGACATGCTAATTAGACTGCTGGTTGACCACACTCAAAATCAAACACCAAACAATAAACAGTAGTTCTGTGCAGACAAACTTACTTGGTACCACGAGTAGCCAGAATGGTATCCCCCTTGCAGAGAGGGATCCTGGGTTCCTCGGTGCAGGGGGTTCTAAAAAAAGTTTGTAAACCCTTGCTGAGAGGGCAGCAAGCTCCATTATAATCCTCTACTGCCCGGTACTGGACCTGCTGGTCAAGGCAAATATAATACATGGTTATTCTACTGCTCTGAACATCAGTTAAAAGTTACTTATGTATGTGTAGAAAGTCTTTAATCTTAGTGCTTTGACAAATCTCACAGTACTGATTATAAGATCTACACTATATGAAAGGTATCTGTTAATTTCATTCTCTATGGTGTATTGGATTGTTACAAGCTAAGATGTAGCTCATCAATTTCCTGACATGATATGATTATAAATATGATCCTCAGTGTTTATTTAGCATCAGTCCCTAGTACTTCAGCATGAAAATACACTCTTCTTGACCTGTATGTTTTGCTTGTTGCACACACTGCATAAGCCAAATTCATGCAATGCATAAATAAACCCCTGACAACACTTAACAGTTATGTGCATTGAAAACTACAGTCTTATCACAAGTATTTATTCTTTAACTTGGTTACTTACACTTCTCACTCGTTTATCAGCTTTCTGTTTCAGTTGCTCAATCTGTGTAAGGAGAAATAACAGGTACAAATTTTATTTATAAACTGAACTTTTATAAGAAATGTCTAATTAGTCATCACTGAATCTATGGAGTTAAACAAACAAAAACATGTTTTTTCTCATTTTAAGACAGAACAGTAACAAACAAAACACAATCAGTAATGTCTACATTACTCAACTCAACCTACAGTTAAGGTGTGCTGGTGACACTTGGGATGGACTGGCCATACAATGCCATCGCCTCTGGGTGTCCCCGACCACGTGAAGACTTGTTTAAAATTCAGCCAGCGGCTGCCGAGGTCGTACGGAAAGATAAACTCCTCCCCTGTTTGGTAGTGCTGTATTCTGTCTTTGGCCTATTAAAAGAAAGACAAGCAAACCAAGAAAACACATTTTTTAGTACTGTCAGAGGGTACTATAACATGTGTGTCTCGGTCATTTTTAAATATGAAGTACTGCAATGATCAAATGCAAAACAAAACAAACTACTTTTAAATCCCTCAGTATTGCGTGAATATAAAAATCACATTAACATCCCAGATTACCGTTTGTGAATCAAGAGAAAAAGACACTGATATCTCAAAATGTTATCAGGAATCAAAGTCACGGGAAATCAAGCAGAGACATTCTGACCTTTTCCTCTATCCACGACTCGATTGAAGTCTTATTTCGAAGGATGACTTTCATCTGAAAAGGACAGACATTCATTATCAGAGTCAGCAATCTCTCAGCCTATATTTCCTTAAATAAACTGCATTGTTATTGGAGTATTGATTGGAGCTGGATATATACTACACATGTCCAAGCTTCAAACTTATAAAATTGGTTTCACTCTTTCTTGCTTAAGAAATTTCAGTTACCATTTATTTATTACAGCTATGCAGTTTATCTTTTTTATGCTATGCACTGTCTTTCTTTGTCCCTTTATGTTATGTTAACCATCTTTGTTACATTATTTGCAAATAAATAGGTAGGAGTATGGATCCATGCATTTGCAGAATTCTAACACAGTTTTACTTCTGATATGCCTACATACGCCACAATATGCTCTCTGGTCAGATCTTCACCAGATGTTTTCCACACTGGTCTTGTCTTGAAGTGAAAACATGGCTTGCAAGATGTAATGTGGCTTTGTAGGATTATGAGTAAAATAATCAGACAAATGTCTCTCTTTTTTTTTTTTTAAACCAAAAGCTTGTTAAGTTTGCAAAACTTAGGAAAAACTCACCTGTATAACGAAAAGCATACCAACGGCAATAGTGGTGCCAAGTGCCAAACCTAAGGCAAAGAGTGTAGCAGCGAAGGCAGGCACACTGAAGGGCATGAGGGGCTGAAATTGACGCACAGCACTCATGTCAATCCTTACAGTACTCCAGCCGAATGATATCTGCAGTGAAGAAAGAGGAAACAGCTTTATTAGCCTGGTGGGGGTTCGGCCTAGAACTGTGATAACAGGACATCAAAAGCATGGTGGGGCCAGCGCAGGTGACAGCTCACCCTCTCATACAGCTGTGTGTACATAGTCATAATGAAGATAACGGCAGCGTGTGAGCAACCCAGTGGAGCCAGGAGCAGGAAGCTGGTGAAGTAGGCGTGATTCAAGTGGCCACAGCAGTTGTTGATCCAGGGGCAGTGGTGGTCCATTTTCATCACGCACCTGAAGGAATGGAGATGAGGAGGAGTAACAGGACATAAGAGTAATAATCTGCGGTCAAAGATCATTTTTCAATCATCATACAACTGCAAAAACAGACATTTCACATCAATAGACAATCACTAATGATGTGCTCTAAGGTATGGAGCACTCTAATGGAGTGATACTTGCATGAGAGGAAATAACATGCACTTAAGGGATGTTTTCTTCTGCAATAGTAGTTTGGTGTGCTGCCAATAGCTCAGTAATTTTGCAGCTGTAATGCCCCGTTCCTGAACCAATTTCTTTGGTCACAAGTCAGTGTTTTTCCATCACAAAGAATTTTTTTGCCACTCCCCAAAACCTTTTTAGTCAGCAACCAAAGGAGAAGCTCTCCTCTCATTTACTGCCACACTATTTTGTACAGGTGAACCGTTTTGACTGTGTTTAATAAATAAATTTAATAATAAATGTAAATACCTGTTACACTTTCGACAGTGGTGGGACCTGGGAGCCTTGTAGCCTTGACACCCTCTGCAGTACTGTAGGTACTGGGTATCCTGCTGATTTTCCTGTTTCAGCATAGACACATGTGTCAGATAATATATGGATTTATAACATTTAAATAAGTTCATGCTTGCTAATGTTTGTGTGCTAAAAAATAAAAATTATATGAACTTATCCTTACTGGTTTCCAGCCAAGAGGAATGTATCCAGGTCCAACAAACATAGCATTGAAGTAGTTGTAAAGTATGAGGACAGTCCAGTTGATGAGCATGATGAAGTTAATGCTCCCCCCTGTAGTGTCTAGAGGCCAGTACCAGATAATGGAGTCTAGAATTGCCATTGTGGAGCATATAGCAATGACAGACAAGGCTATGATTGGACCCCAGTGGCACAATCTCCGAACCTCATGGAGGTTCTTAAAGGTCACAAAGGTTGACAGGAAGTTCATTTTTTCAGAGCTAGTTTAGTTCTAGTATTTTGGCTGCTGGACTCCAAAAATTTCAAACGTCGATGTGTTAGTGTTTTGCTCTGCTATCTCCCAAAGTCACGGGTAGAGGTGATACACATATTTTTTCTCGTCCTCTGAGTATCCAGGAACAAGCCCAGTCTTGAGCTACTGACGCGTTCTGTGTCCCACGATTTCTTGTCCTGGCAGAGAGCAGCATCCTCTCTTGTCAATCCCTGAAGCACACGGTCTTTGTGATGGACTCAAGTTTCCCATCTGAAAGAGAGGGGGAAAGCAGTTTTAAATCATAAGCAGTGAAATTAATTAGCGACAGAGCCAGGAGTCACATCAAGCTAATGTTTTTTCAGTAGTTACATGTGTCACCTGTCCTAATATTTCTGTTATGGTAACAAACAACAGCTGATAACTAGGGACCTTTTTATTTGGGATCTATACATACTCAGTTAGATGACCTTTCTGAAATAATTAAAGAATTTTCAAAAGCTTATTAAGTCTTGTTTAATTAGGATTGTTTTGCAAAAGTATTGTGAAAAAGTATTTGACTGATTTCTTAGTTTTTTTGCATCTTTATCACACGTGCATTTTCATTGTCTAATATTATAATTTGTTTTAAAAATCAAAAAATGCCATCTTAAAAACTAACTCTGTCTAGAAATAGTTGCCTACCTTGTTAAATCATGAATCAACTCTGATTAACTATTTTTTTAACTTTCATTTTCACCAACCTGATTACTGCCAGACCTGTTGAATCAAGATATCATTTCATTAGAGACTATCTGACAAAAATTAACGTAGTCTAAAAGACGTCAAAAATATCAACATATCATGGCACAATAAAAAGAAACACGTGAGAAACAAAGTCATAGCCATCTATCAGTGTGGAAAGGGTTACAGAGCTCATCTAAGGCTTTGGGACTCCAGTGAACCATTATCCACAAATGGAGAAAACTTAAGAGCAGTGGTGAACCTCCTAGTCTCCGGCCTACCAAAACACTCCAACATCAGTGTTCATTATTCAACAATAAGACAAGGATCAGGGAAAAAATCCATGGGAGCGTTCCTAGTCGAAACTGCTCAAAAAGAACACAAAGCCTCATCTCATATTTGACAAAAACCATCTTGAAGATCCAAAAGACTTATGGGAAAATTTTTCTGGGGACTGAAGAGACATAAGTCTAAATTTTTGGAAGGTTTTGTCCCATTACAGGTGGCATAAAACTAGCACAGCATTTCATAAAAAGAACATTATAGAAACAGCTAAACATGGTAGTGGTCCTGCTGCTTCAGGACCAGAATGACTTACTGATGGAACCATGAATTTTGCTATCTGAAAGAAAATCCTGAAGTAGAATGTCCAACCTTCAGTTTGAGTCCTGAAGCTCAAGCCCACCTAGGTTATGCAGCAGGACAATGACCTGAGAAACACCTGCAAGTCTACCTCTGAATGGTTAAAAATAAACCAAAATAACATTTTTGGAGTTGCCAAGTCAAATTCTGGACTTTAATCCGATTGCTTTGGCATGATCTTAAACATGCTCAAAAAACCTTCAATTTGGCTGAATCAAAACAATTATGCAAAAAAAGAGTGGACGGAAATTGCTCCACATCAACGTGAAAGACGGATTGACAGTTATAACAAATTCTTGACTACAGTTTCACTTATTAGTTTTAGAGGGCAATTACCTTTTCATAAAGGGCTACGTAGGTTTGGATACCCCCTCCCCCCCATTAATAAATGAAATTATCCTTTAAAAACTGCATTTTGCATTTACTCGTGTTATCTTTGTCTAATGTTAAAATTTGTTTGATTATCTGAAACATGTAAATGTGACAAATGTGTAAAATACTTTTTCACAACACAATTTAGATGTTATTCGTGCTTTAAAAAAACCCAGAAACAACTCCTCGGTAGTTGCAATAAAAATACTGAACAATCATGACTAACATTTTTAGCTAATGACTTAAAAGCAAGTACAGAAACGGCAATAAAACATACCACACTAATGTAGACAGTGCTGGCTTTGTATTAGTATTAAATTACCATACTGAAAGCAGAACCACAGCATTTGCTTCATTGACTAATTAGCTTGTGTTACTAAGCTAGCTAATTCTCGCCAAAAAAAAAAAAAAAGAAAGAAAGAAAGAAAAATAATTACGATTTATATGCAAGTCTTCTATTCATCACTGCACAGTAATGGACAGAAAACTATGCGTTAGACAACTCCGCTTTAAAAAAATCAACAGACAGGTGATAAGTTTATGCCTTTAGCTCTAAAATTGTGTTTCCGTTAGCACCGTGGGTTCAGCAGTTATCGTTAGATAGCTAGCCTAGTCACCAACATAAACACTAATAACGTAGCATGCTGAACACTTACCACGAGGGGCAAACAGAAAACAAAGATAACCTAAATGACAAATGCTTTGTTTTTAATAAATAGAAACAAAAGGCTGTCACTTTAAATCACCAACCTGGTCACTTCCTTATTTTTTTCATAAAATTTTCCTGTGTACAGCGAGGAACCTTCCTCATGGTGTCTCAGAAACTAATACCCTCCACCACTTGTAGATACCTTTTAATCCAAGTAGCAGTCTATCACCGAAACGGCTCAGAACTACAAGAGTTATTCATGTAATCAAATTCGGGCTGAAATTAATAGCATTTTCTGTCCATCTTTCGAACCTTTTTCAGTGTCGAAAACGTGAAAACAAAGTCAAGTTCCTTACCGAGCACATTATACTGTGACTCAAGGAAGAAGCTCCATTCGAGGCTTGTTGTTATTCTGAGCTAACTGTCAATCAGAAAGCTAGTTACCTGTTGTAAACTCGACTACCAGAATGTCTTCAGACTTTGAAGCATACGAGCAGGATTTTGGAACAATTACCGCAGAAATAACTAATAAAATTGGCCGAATTCCCAAACTAAGTGGAGGTAAGAGTTTCATTTATAAGCTGTTAAAGCTCATCTGGCTTGCTAGCTCCAGTCTCAGCTGACAAGGCAGCTAACGGTAGCGATAATGTGATTTCATCCAAATATTGGTCAAACTAGTGGTGAAACACAGCTATATAAAAAGAGTTTTTGTTATATAAAAAGAATGTGACATGTATATGTGGCCGTCTTCTTATCTTGGTATGTCTTTGATAGGTTTAGCCGGTGTGAAAATAGTGTTAAAGAACATCCTAACTCTGTTTATGGTGTTCAGAAGAGGATAGAAGCTTCAAATCACTTTAATGAGTAGGTTAATATTAATTGAAACTATTCAACTGAAGTAATCTTTTAGTGTTATCATAGTGATTTAGTGCATGACATTCTTGCCAATACTTACCATAAAGAAAAACCTATGGATGTTTTTGTGGACAATCATCGTTGGAAAAGTTAAGTTTTGGAATGGCACTGATATCACAGCAGCTTTCAGTGACACTTTTGGGGAGTGTTGTTATTAGTTTTACTGTGGATTTCAGTTTTAGCCAGTTTAAAAATAATTTAGCCTTTTGATACCAGCAAGTTTGAAAGCATACGTTTCTTAATATGTTAGCAAGGGCCTAGTAACTAATATGATGGACTAATAACTTTATCCTGGTATTGACTTAAATATTTAAAAGCGTGTCTTTGGTTGACTATTTATTTAGCTCTTTACATTCCATTCACTTTTATTTATATAGCGTTAAATCATAACAGCAGTCACTGAAGGTACTTGGATTAGAGCAATGTAACCTTCAGTGGACGGCTTTTCCAGCAAAAGGTTAGCAGTTTCAGAAATTTTCTCATTGATCTTCAGAACACAGTCCTGGATGCAGCTGTAGATGGTGTACTCTGGTTCATCCGTGCATGCTGTCCTGCACAAAGGACAGTGTATCAGCGGTGAGGTCCATAGTAGAAGTTACAGAGGGGTTTGAGGTGGGATTACATCAAGCATCAGGTCTGAGTTCCTTCTTGTTTGCAGTGATAATGGACAGGTTGATAGATGAGGTCAGGGAGGAGTCTCTGTGGACTTTCATGTTCGCAGATGACATTTTGATCTGCAGTTACAGTAGGGAGCAGGTTTAAGAGGTCCTGGAGGTAAGTTGAGTTATGCACTAGAAAGAAGAGGAGTGAAAGTCAATAGACAAGACAGAATACATGTGTGTGAATAAGAGGGAGCCAGATGTAACAGTTAAGATGGATGAGTTTAAATAAAAGCAACACACAGTGCACAAGAAAAGTTAAGAAAGGAGTACAGGAGAGGTGGAATAGTGTCAGAGTTTATTTGTGGCAGATGGACAACAGCAAGAGTAAAAGGAAAGGTTTTTCGAGACTGTATTGAGACCTGCTATGATGTATGATTTGGAGACAGATCATTAATAAAACCACACAAGACAGAACGTTGTTAAGATGTTTTTGGGAAGTGGCCAGAATGGATTAGATTAGAACTGAGTACATCAGAGTTTCAGCTTGGATTGAGCAGTTTGCATACAAAGGTGGAGAGAAAAGGCTGAGATGGTTTGGAACTGTGGAGAGCAGGGATAGTGAATGTATTGGACAAAAGGAGGAAAAGAGGAAGACCACAGAAAAGAGTCATGCATGTAGTGAAGGAGCACATGATAGGATGAGGTGGAAGCAGATGGTCTGCTGTGACAACCCTTAAAGCGAGCAGCTGTAAGAAGAAGACATTGCTGGTTTCATCAGTTGTTAAAGTGATAGCATTCTGTCATTCTATCAGACTTAATTCAGACATAACCAAAGCCACATGTAACACTTTTCGAATGATATATTTAGAATAGATTGTTATTAAATTGTAGCTCTTCAAGTGCGACTTTGTGGATTCTTTAAAATGAAAACACAGGTATTAGCTGGTAGCTTCTGGTCTAGTCTTCTTAGAATTGTTTTGCCTCTTCATTTGTATGACCCGCAACTCCTTCACTTTTGAAACACTCATTGATAGATTCTGATGCTGTAGGAGTACAAATCTGACTCTGTCTTCATAAACTTTATCACAAAATTTTATTTAAAGATTTTATTCTGTGATATAAATAGAACTGAAAGCTCAACATACATGAAATGTATTTAGGAAGTTTTGGTGTGGTCCATGTGTGCTTTCAGCAATTAATGCTGTGTTCACACCACTGATAAGAAGCTACAAACTGACGCCTGACACTTGTTGATGCTTTATGTGCATCAAATCAAAGTTGAGCTGACGTCCATTTTTTTTTTCAACCTATCATATGCTTGATGCAAATAAACACTTGAGCGACACTTCAGTAGCAAACCAGTGACAGTGTCGCTTGTGATGTCTGTCTGTCTTTGTAACTTTGTCTGGTTGTGAGAATTTAACATTACGGCATGCAAATGGTGTCTTTTAAGCTCTCTTTGATGTTTAAGGAGCATTATTATTCTGTTGAAATGTGGAAAAAGCATTATGTTCTAATTTTGTTTTGTACAATAGGAAGCCTCTTTAACATGTCTGACCACAATTTTGATAAAGGTGTAGCTTTGAAACTTTCTTGAGATAACTTTGGGCAGCTGGAGAACACCTTATTACTGTGTAGGATATTCTCCTATATAGTCATGTCTTATTGAGCTGGGCAACTTAAGATGCTGGAGAGACATCTGCATAGTGGTAATCTTTTTATAGTTGGTTAGTTTTTGTAAATTTTACTTGTTCAGACCTATTAAGACTGCTGTTTGTGGAACGACTTTGGGTATTTCTCCCCTCTTCTGCTCTGCGTGTATCAGTTTCGGAGGAGAAGCTGGAGAGACATACACATGCTTGCACACACAGTGAAACAGACAGCAGAGGAGAGAAACAAAACTGCATTGGACTCTTTTGAACTGAGCTAAAATAAAAAGTGTGCACAGAATATACTTTTTTGGCTTGACTATAGAGGGAGGCGATTGATCCAAATATTGATAGTATCAATAGCAATTCTGGTATTGATACTCAGATCGATACTTTTAAAAAAAATATCCCCTTAAGTTCAGCATGTAGCCCTCTGAATTGTATTAAATTAATTAATTAAATTTAATAATTTTTTGGAAATGAAAAAATATACCTCAAACATACACTATGAAAAATGTCAAACAACAGAAGTTGACACGACCTTTAGAGACAGGCACATTTACATTCTAGGTCTCAAAAAAACTCTGTAAGGTGTATTTTGTTTTGTTAACCAGTTATTAATGAAAGTAAAAATCAGAGTGTGTTAATAGTCACTATTTGCAAATTGATGATGAGCCATCTTTTAAGTCGTGAGTCACTGCTCTCCCCAGCATAAGCTGCCTATGTAGGTTTAAAGTATCAGTACTGGCAATTTTGGCCCTGTATTTACTTGGTATCAGATCAATACCAAAATCTGCAATATCGCACCACACTACTTGACTACATTTTCAGATAGTAATATGTTGTTAATGTTAGATAAACCTCCTTTCTCATCACCAGTTCTCATACTTGGTTCTGTAGGTTTCAGACATATGAAATCCTGACTATCTGAGCCTGTGTTTTTGATACTGTAATTTATATTCTGCAGGATCTGGGCACGAATGGATGGCTTTGACTTTTTTCTTTGAAGGGAGTCTTTAAAATGTATTTATGTTTACATTTCTGTACTGTGAAGCCCTGCACTAAAAGAGGGTTTAGAGGTGGGTTAAAACCTACAGATGTTGTTAACCACCTGGCTCTGGGTCTTCCCATCTTGTTTTTCCTACATGTAGATTTACCAGATTGCTGCATTAGTGTTTTGGTGGCAGGCAGGCAGCTGAAAGACGGGCAGCTTGTGGATTTGGCTAAGCCTGGAAGGGAAACATGAGTTTGGATGACATGGAAAAGGCCAGAGCTAGTTGGCCAGTTGTGATTTAACTTTAAAATGTAATACTTTTACTTGGCACCTAACATACCCATAAATGAATGTAGACATATCAATTGGTAATACTTTCTTATTTAAAATGACTTAATACAAAGAATAGATAAAAGAATACATAATAGAAAGTTGAGCTTCAGTTGCTCCCTTATTTCACAAGGGATCACCACAGTAAATAGCTCCACTATTGACATTGCAGATTTTTTTAAAACCCCAGATTCCCTTCCTGATGGAACCCCACAGGGATTTATGTCTCCTCCTGGGATCGAACCGTATCGTTTGCTTGTTAGGCAGATGTATAAACAGCTACACTGTCATCTGACACCACTCAATACCAATCACAGTTATAAGCTGAGACAAAATAGTCATTGAGTTTGTATTTTTTTTCTCAGTGCAAGAGCCTTTCTGCACAGCACCTTCTTCCATTTTTACGGTCACTTTTCAAAATTAAATGGTATTTTGCAGTGTGAAATACACTGGGTGTTTTTAGTTTACAGCTACACTAAGCCAAAATGGTGGGAAATATATATCTAAAGGTGGATACCCATATGGAAAAGATATATGTAAATCTTATAAAGTTTGTATCTGTCTTGTGTGAAACTTGTATGAAAAGCATATAAGAGTGAAAACAGATATAAGATCCCTTGAAAAATTATATAATGAAACTTGTATGTTTTGGATACTTACTAAAACAATATATGAAATAGGGGTGGGGGAAAAAATCGATACTGTGTAGTATCGTGATATTTTGTTTGCTAATAATGTATCGATACAGGGACAGCAGAAATCGATATTTTGTTACAAAAATTTTTTCGTGGACTGGAACATGCTCTGACTTCAGAGCATGTTGATCAGCTCCTTTTTCTGAGCAAGAATCCTGACATTCCTTCACTGTCCAAATATGTTTAACTTTTTTTTTGGCAGCAATAAACATGACAGTTTACTTATTTTAATTTAAGACATGTTTTATTTTAATTAAGTTTAAAACTTTTTTATTTAATGTAAAATTATATTTTGTTTTAATTTACTTTCAAATTCTTCAGTTGCTGAAGGGGCTGCATAGTTTTCATAAATTGCATAGTTCAGAATAGCTATAATTGTACCAGATGGTTGCATTCAGTTAAGTTGGACTAGACTGTAATACAAACCGTTCAGTTTGTCAACAATAAAACTGACTGAAATGAGAGAAAGACTGAGTGTGAGACTTTGTTATTAGATAAAATTAATATTGATAAAGTTTACCTTTATGTACAGAATTTGAATATCGCAAAATATTTTAAAAAATTGCAATAATATCGTATCGTGCGTTAAGTATTGTGATAATATCGTATCGTGAGTTGTATGGTGATTACCACCTCTAATATAAAAGTAATGAGAAAGTGGCCACTTTCATGAGTAAATCACATATAAGTTTTTACTATTTCTTTTCCATATGGGTATGACAATTAATTTAAGGCTGAACTACTACATATTAAAATTTTGGTGTCCACACCTAACTGAGTAGTAGCAACCGTGACTACTTACTTACAGTGAGTGTTAACTAGTAGTTTGTTTTAAGTTTTCAGATGGAAGCTTTATCTCTTCCTCTCGGCTCACACTTGCTCATTGGGTTTTCAAAGGCGCTGCTCTCACAAAACCTCGCTTGACTGAATATTTCTGGTTTGGAATTGGCATGTTTGAAGACTCATGGCAGCCCATTCCGCAGAGTAATTTCTCATTTCTTCCTCTCACCATCTGTTGACTGTGTCAGAGGAAGCCTGTATGAATATGTACAAAGCTAGAAAATGCGTTACAACCATAAGTAGTTGTTGTGTGTTTTCTGACACCAATGGAATAGTTTACAGTTGAATTTCAATTCCCTTCCTACTCATTAAGTTTTTCTTAAGTTCTTTTGGCTCTTCTTACCCAAGTGGATGCATTTTGCCCATGATATCCCCTTTGTTTAATATTTTAAAAAGGGACCATAACATTGTTCTTGTAGTTTATTACTTTTACTTGGCATGTTATGTTGTTGATAATGGCCATGGCATGTGGAAAACATGTCCTAGATGTTCACAAAACAATTAAAAAAAATATTTATACATTAATTTTTGTATATTATTTATTTGCAACATTGCTCCAAAACTCAACACCAAGAAGAAATTTGAATAAGAATACTATGAACAGAACAAGACTTAACATCCTTGTTCTATTAAACATGGCTCCAAGTTTTTACGTTTGAATGTTCATGGCAAGAGATTATTTGTCAATCACTGGCACTGAATAAAAAGTAAAAGAAAAATACCAAGCCCTTTGTTTTCTTTATTTTGCCTTACTTCTGTGTACAAAACTCCTCATCCGTCTGTCAGCAGGTTCTAGTCTTGGTAAATAGCCATACATATTTCACAGCCCTCTAGCTCGGGCCTGAGCCTGAGTACGAAAGCGTCATCTCGTCTTTCACTGAATTGCCTCTGGCTGTTTACTATAGAGGTTGTAAGGTTGGACACAGGTTTTAAAAATGAATTTAAGGGCCATGTTGGCCTATGGCACCTGAGAAACGAAGATCTTGGCTTAGCTTTTTTTTTTTTTTTTTTTTTTATTACAGTCCCACAGCTGGGTATTCTTGTGATTTACTTTTGTTTGTATTTTACTTAAAATGCTTTTCATACTTTGCTTTTAAACCTTTATTAGAATACATCTGTTGGGGTTTCAAAAGCAAATAACATTTTCAGAATTTCTTAATCACTGTAAAACTGTAAGATTGGTTCGACTTTGTAGGCATCACCTCTGGTCTGATAGAGTAGTATTGATAAATTAACATTTACCATCTGTACTCAATACTGAGCTGGTGTTTAAGATGCTGCACTTTTTGTAATGATACATTTTATCTGTGAATTTATAATTATGTCACTTTTTGTTTTCTGGGATTTAAAAAAAATAATAATGTAATAATTAACAGAATTTTTATTGTCAGTATATCAGGTCCACAGGTGTCCTCTTAAACTGTTAAACCAAATATACTACAAGATCAGCACTTTGACTGACTGTTGTGATATGCTGATGCACTGATAACATTAACACAACTTTGTGTTACAAATGTACTCTAAACTATTTAAAATTTAGTATGATATATCTCACACCATGGTTAGCAAAAGATTTCCACAACACCTCAAGTCTGGGATGGTTCTGACATTATTTTTGCTTCACTTTTGCCTTACATTGATCGCTTTGTCTTTTTCCTCAAACTGTTGTGTGGTGGGTGCATTGTTCTACTTAAGGGAGGCTGCTGCTGCTGGGGAGTGCTGTTACCACAGGGTTGTGCAACAATGACATATGGTGGATGTGTGATAAAGTAACATGCACATAAATCTCTTAACCCAAAGTTTCTAAAGTAAAGGCTGCATGTTAAGATGACATTAAATGTTATTTTCTTTACCCTCTTATGGCTAATGGGTGTATATTTTTTATGTTATTAATGGTATTTATGCATAAGAGAATTTATTTCCTAACTTCATTTTTTTGTTTTCTTTATTATTATTAAACTATATGTGTAAGTAGCCACACATTCTTTATGCTTATACTTTATGTCAAAGCCTTGGGCAATGTTCTTTTCTTTCTTTTTTTTTTTCTTGTTTTAAGTTAACATAAATATGCTTGATTATTAAACACCATACCGCATACAAACAAACAAAATCTTTGGCCAGGATCTAATTTCAGGACAAAGACTAGTTCATGTAGATGTAGGGAAAGTGATAATGCCGTTGCCTTAAATAACTGTTGGAAGCGCTGTAGTTTGCATGCTGCTCTGGAACTCTTAAGTCCTAATGAGTTTCAATGGGTAATGTGGTAGAGCAGCCATGGGGTGAGGTGTAGAACAGTGCGTTAGTCATTCTGAGTGGGACTCATACTTCTGGCAAGTGAGCAAAGCTGACACCTCCCTTCCCTTTGAGTTGGCATGAGGTGTCTCGCTGCTCCTCAACAGAAACCAACAAAGGCCTCATAGACGCCAATAACTAAGAGACATCAAATGTTGGCTCGTCGTGTGGAGAGAATGTGTAAATATATCTTCAAATGTGTCCTCGTGTGTTGTTTTCTCCCAGTCTCTTTCTTTCTCTCTCCCCCTCTCTTCCCCCGTTGTGGGGGAGTTAGGCTGTTGTCATGAAGCGCTGTTCCTCCGTCGGCTGATCAATATGTTGCTGGGTTTTTTTTCTCTTTCAGAGGAGAAGACACAGCTGGTTCTAAATGTCGACAAACAGCTTGAAGAAGTCAGAGAGTTGGTATGTCTTTGATCAGTAATTTTCTCCTCTTCCCATTTCCTAAATAATGAATTTGTGGAAAGAGGGAGGGGACAATTTTCACTGGCACCAGACAACAGCACCTGTATTATCCTGGTGGTGACATGACATGTAGACATAACACACATGCACACATACTTCACATGGCGGAAAGGAGGCTTCCTCCTCATATGATTACTTTCCCATAATCTGCTTTTAAGTGACACCCCTATGACACATTTCAAGCCATTATCTTGGGTGGGTGTCTTCATGTTGCTGTTTAAACATGAGCAAAGTCACCTGACAGAAACAAATTGTTGTTGCGGTTGTCTTGTTATGCCATAGTGATGAGTTTCCTCCAAATCTGCCACAGAGAGACCTGTCTACCCATGCATCAGATGTACTTTTGCTTCATTCACTCAGACATTGTTGGGCCCATGCGTGTCATGGCAATGAAGGAGCCCTCGTATTTGATTGTGTACTTACAGAACATACTTCCTCTGTTGTAACTTTTATCACAACTGAGTGACACCAGCAGAAGGCGTTTTATTTTACAATCGGCACTGGAGGATATTAAAGTTAATGCTGCTGAAGTTGAATCTGTTCAAAAGTGTTCAAAGGGAGCACACAACTGTAAAACTTGCCCTTAAAAAAATTTCAGAAAGCTGGTACAGGAAATATGATCATAAAAAAACGAAACTTTTAAATGTAAAAATGTACATATACAGTCAATTTTGTACTTTTAATATTTTAATGTAAATCTGTATTATAATGAGCTCTAAATCTGTCACTCTGGCAGTGTTTTATATTCCAAGTATTTCTTTCGATTTTGAAATGACTCTTAAAATTTCTGTTAGGAATGTTTGACTTTAAATGAATTGGATGAATTGTGGGTTTTAGCTGGAGCAGATGGACCTGGAGGTGCGAGAGATCCCCATCCAAAGCAGAGCCATGTACAACAGCAGGCTGAAGAGCTATAAACAGGAGATGGAAAAGCTTGAGAAAGACTTTGTAAGTATTTCAATATGTCATGAAATGTTTTTTTTAATTCTCATGCAAACGCAACAGTTGTAATAGCTGTAATGTTCTTATTGAGAGTGTAAATGATGCTCCATAATAAATAAGCGTCTATAAACTACTCATCATAAAACAAACACCCCAGCTTTTTTAAACTCAGAAATTAAATTATAAAATAAATGCATATTCAAAGAAATATCATTTGGAAAATTGGTTTGGAACCAGTCACTGCTGACACACACGTGTTGAATTTGTGGGTTACTTTTCTTCCACTCAGACGAGCTGGATGAAGTCCAGAGACTGTGATGGTTTTCCATCTTTTCAAGGCCACCGTGCAGTTCTGTTGTTCCAATGTTTTGTGTCATTATCTTACCAAAAAGATGAACCCCTGACCAATCGATCTGCCTTCGTTTGTTACTTGTTTTTTTTTTTTGTTTTGTTTTGTTTTTTTGTCACATGTCCAATAGCGAAATACAGTACCGTTTTGTGCATGACCATATTCTGCTAATAATTCTTCAGAGGATGTAGTAACACTTTGTTCCATCACCGCCTTTGTTCAGACACATCGTTTTTGTAAGTAATCAGCAGAATTTGTGGCACGTGCATAAATCCCTTTCATGACATTTCAAGGCTTCACATACTTCCATCGCTCTGTAATAGCTGTAAATTAACCAAATAATTAAACATTAATCCTCGAAAAACACTTCTTTTCTCATGAAATTTGCATCATTATTTATTTATCTTTACTGTTAGAAAAACACCAAAAACTGTGGACTGTTTGCGTGTAACTCTCACTCTCGCAGTAATTCCTGCACTCACAAACAGACTTGCACTGAAGCTCAGCGGTGCATCCACAGAGGTTAATTCAGAGTTCATATCTGAACTTTCAAGCAATGCCTATCGAGAATGGGTTGTGCGTGTTTGTGTTGTTGCTGCAGAATCTGGCCTTGTTTAGTAATTCATAAATCACTGTATGTCTTGGCTTGATTTATCAAAGCTTAATGAACAGTCTGGTCTTTTGGGTCACTTGCTTTTAGTCTACATTTTGAGCTACCAATATTGCCCAAGGTACTTCACGTAATCAATAATACTCAGAAATATGCAATTATCCAGTGCAATTGAATCCAAAACTTTTTTAACCTCTTATTTTAATTATTATATCTTTAAATTGATCCTTGTTGAAAGCATTTTAAATTGATTGTTGGCATTATAATGTTAAGAAAAATCGTAGTGGTAACGTATCTTTAACTATATCTTTTTTTCTGTGGTTGTTGTTGTTGTTTTCTGTTGTCAGTTTTGTTTTGCTGGTGCTCATAACATGATAATAAACCCGTAGTGTAAGAGCCGTTGACCTTGAGCTTGAGAGCACGTGTCCCTCCATGAATCAAATTTTATGTGATTTAAATCCACAGCCTCAGAATGAGTTGGAAAAATATATACTGAATTGTTGAAGTCCTGTTGAGGAAATTCAGCAAAGGCTTCTCCTTAATGTGTTAAGTTTAGATGTTGGCCAAAATAACGAACAAACTTTTCTCCAAACCTTGAAATGAATAAAGTGTGTACTTTTCCACACAAATCTGAACTTTTTCTTCGCTTGTAGAGGATTTATTGGAGGATATTTGGATAGGTCAAGTTTAATGGGAAGGTTTTCAGGAAGTAACGGGAAGCAGTGCAATGATCATCATGAAAATGCACAATGCCCAGCCAATATAATCAGAATTCCAAGTGTTGAGTAATATTGATTTGATACAAAATGTCAAAATAAAAGTAGCAGTTGTGAGACTCAAAATAGACTTATGCACATATGAAAAACTACATATTTATTTATGATATACTGCCCATCTATACCTCAGATGACTACTACAGTCCATGCTTTTCACCAACACTTATTATTTTTCTTAAATGTTTGTTTGGTATCTAATCATCATTAACCACAAAATACTTTTTATATTCCCCCACCTCACCGCTCCAAACAAGTAAACATGCACAAACACCGCATTTAGATTCAAATAATATGTGCTAGTGATCTGTGAACACGCCACTGAGATGTGCTAACTGAGATCATAGAAGAGATCTCTGTGCCAAAACAGCTTGCTTTTCTCGCCATGGGCATTTAATTGGCTGACGATTAATCTTTAACTTTTCTTCTCCCCACTCTTACCATGCTTAATCATCAAGCAGTTAACACCTGCTGTGGCCGATATTGGTGCTAATTTTCGTTTCTAGCCTTTTTTCCCTGTCTTACGAGCATGTGCTGGCGACGAAAATTGTTTCTTCACCCTGGCAAAACATGGCATTCCTCCATGCACTTTATAATGCAAAAATCCGGTGTGCACAGTCCTTAGAGAGTA
Source organism: Perissodus microlepis (assembly GCF_051167445.1). Lineage (NCBI taxonomy): Eukaryota > Metazoa > Chordata > Actinopteri > Cichliformes > Cichlidae > Perissodus > Perissodus microlepis. The sequence continues at coordinate 12,731,431 of NC_140468.1, forward strand.
TGATGATGTCTAAATTCTTTTTTGCACATCGCTGCATACTTAAGTCGTGTCTGTAATTGCTTGTACTGAAATAAAAAGCAGAAGGTAGCCGTAGGATAATCCGGGTGTCCGGAAAATAAAAAAGCAGTGACTGGCTTCTAACTGTGAGTCTCCCTGTTTGACTGTAATTTCTCTTTTTTACACCTCTGCGTGTGGCGCGGTGAAATCAGCGCACATTTAAACCAGGATCACCCACCTCACAGAGTTACATCTAGTATATCTCGTCTCCCGTAAATCTGATGCAAGTGTTCAGAAGGCAAGAACTTCAGCCCCCTCAGATGTGTCTCAGATGTGCCAAATGCTATAGCTGAGCTCAGCTTCTCACTTCCTGCCGGCCTAGGGAGGACATGACACTCGGCTCGAAAAGGCATCGAGTGGAAAAAAGGGCAATCTCCTTTCTTTTTAATGTAAAAAGCTCCGGCTTTGTTGTGCTTTCTGTGGATATCAAGGCCTTTCCACTCCCTCACTACCAAATCTCCCCCATAACCCACCCCCTACTGGCCTCCCACGGGTGTCTCCCCCCTTAACCTGCTCTCTCATCCTCTCATTCACCCGTGGTTTGAAGTAATTCTACCACTGGTGTGCCAGCTTGAGACCTCATTCCTTCTCCTTTTCAGACAGAGGGCTGGAGTTGACCTCAGAAACCCAGCCATTTCATCCAGAAAGAAAACTTATCAAACAACCATCCCAAAAGGTGTATATATATATATATATATATGAGGTGTAGCTTTGTTGACTTGTTGGGTGACAACTTCATTGTGATAAAACCGGGGGCCATGGGGATCTCACAGGTGCTGAGCCACGACAAAACAGACATTGTAGTAGCCAAAGCAGACAGCAGCTTAAGCAAAATAAAAAGTAAGCCAAAGTGTACAATAAATAAATAAATAAAAAGGAAATGAAAATCCTATTTGATGGGGTCAGCTTGCTCAAATCAGAGGGAGAAGAATGGCATGGCTCTTAGCAGTGGCTTTGATCAGGGAAAGAGAGCCTAACCTAAGCTTAATTTAATGAAATCTATTGGGCAAACAGAGCCACCGTTTTCAAAGTGCCAGGTTAGGTCTGTCCCAGTGGGCAAGATGAGGACTCGCAGGCATTGATTGCGTCACGCAAAACACAACTTTAAGTGTGTGAGTGAAACTGGACGCCATGAAATGTGTGATTCGTGTGACTTGTGTATAATGAGGCATCGTAGAGCAACATTGGCTGGAGGATTTAAAGATACATTTGTCAGTCCTGATAAATTTCTCTTATCAGAATATATTTTGAGTACAGAGACCCCTCCTTCCTTTCGCCTGACTATGACAAACTGTTCTTTATCATTGTCAGGTCTCTGATTTATTATGTAGACTCAATAAAAATGAAGAGTTTTCTTTTTTCATTTTAACAACAAAATTGACATTATTTAGATTAGGTCATCATTATTTGGTTAAATGACAAACAATCCTCAGGTATTATTGAAAATGAAGTAAATTTATCAGTTTCAAGCAAATCTTTTCTAATTTCCTTGTAATTTTTAACACTTTTCTGCTTTTCCAATCATCAGTAAGTAATTAGCTGAATAAGATGCACCGGTGGCTGTAACTTGCAGCCCTAATATCATTGTTATCATTATGTAATTGGTATAAATTCACTGGAATAGCTTTGCCTCAATTATTTAATATAAAATTTCATGAGGAGTATTGATCTCTTTAAGAAAAAAAAATCACAACTCTTGGTCATTACTTTGCAGTAGCTATGAAGTTTAGACAAGTGTCTTCATATTTTTTCTTCCCATTTTAAATCCTGAACCCTTTTGAGAGATTATTCACTGCATGGCTTACTTGGACTATCAGCACACCTCCTGCTGGCAGCAGATGGCGGTGTTGATCTAAGAATTTTCTTTGAGTAAGCATCAACATCAGGAAGATATTGGGCACATTCACCAATTACTTTGCCCTGCTGATATGTGGTTGGACTTGCTCTGATAAATTCTTCTTACCATTGCTATGCCTAACCTCTGCTTTATGTTTTATATGCAAGATCGAAAATGGTGTCCCTGTGGTGAAAACCTATCTGAGTTCTTGCTTATAAGCTTATAAGTTTATGCATTTTCTTTTCTTTTTCTTTGCTTAATTATGCTTTGAAAAATACTTAAGCAAACAAAACAGAATATAAATTAAATGCTAAGTCCTTGGGAAAGTGAAATGCCTTTTTTTAAACATTACATGCGTTAACTCACAACAATATTCTCATTTCTTCTCTCAACTAGTTCTCCGGATATGTTTCACCTCTTTAGATTGTTTCTTTTTTTTTAATATATCCAAATAAACACTACTGGTCCAAATGTTTGTACTCAAGAATCTTTGAGTATTAAAAGGTTAATTAATAGTCTTTAAATCTCAAGCTTTGACAGGTTTTGTTGTTGAGACCTTACATCTTTTTGTCATTTATTAAAAAGGAGGTCCTATAATGGTCAAGGCAGTTTTGTTGATGGCACGAGATCCATTGTGTTATGTGTTTCGTTTCATCTTATTGAATTTTGAATAGAAAACTATTTTTGGTTTGTCATAATACGCCACATAATGTTCCATCAAGGACCCACTAACATGTTATCTACATGCCAGTATTTCTTTTGAAACTCATATCGTCACCCGGTCTTATGAGGTCGGAAAATATGTAGGCATAGTACAAATTATTAGTTATTGCAAGATTTGAAAAAATGCGATACAGTCAAAATTTAATTTGCCTGAAGTGCAGTACTTAAATTCAGAAGGAGCCCATTCAGTAAGATTGAGATGATGATTTGTCTTTTCATTCCCAGCTTCATTTATTCCGACATGGACCCTGATGTTAAATCATGAGGCCAACTGTCACAGGAACTCAACTATCCCTTACTAATTTCCAGTTATCTGTTGGGGTATTGTTTGGAGCTTCAGTCATGGTCAAATAGGATGTGTGGATTGCCTTTTTCTTTAATAAAAGTATTTTCGGTGGAATGCCTCCCAGTGTCTGCCAAGGGAGATAATTAATGCATTTGGAAAAGAGTTGGTCAGCCTTGAGAAATTGAACAGTTTATCTGCTAGGTGCACTGAGGTGAATGGAAGGAAAAAGCTATTGGTATTGAATATTTTCACTCCATATATCAATTTCGTAAGTGGTTTCACTGACCTTATAATGATATCTTGAGACTTGACATGTAGTTTTCAGTTGAGGCAATGACTGAAAATGGTTTTAATGAATTGGAGTACAGCACCTTTTAAGCTTTTTTTGATGTAGAAATGATTTAATTAAAGTGTGGATGCACAGATATAACAGATAATTTAATGCTCAAATTCGATCAAGACTGAGTTACTAATGAATGACTCCTACACGCGGCTCAAAAACATGTTTGAGAGTGTTATCTGAAGTTTTCCATGAGACTTTTTTTTCTGGCCCTAAACTTAAAACTTTTTGTGTCCTCTTAATCTGATGGTCAACCACCAACTATTCATCAGTGGCAATGAATTAACATATTTCTGGATTTATATTTTAATTTTCAGGGTTTTGTCTTTGTGTGAATGGCTTCTGCACTAAGTTGGAGTTCAGTGTTTGAAATGTGAATTTTGAGTGATGGAACGGAGTCAAACACTTGAATATGAGGGTCATTTTCATGTTTTTCATTATCTTAAAAAACTAAATAAATGATCATGGACACTTGAAGATTGTAGAGACTATCCAGCTTTAACAAGAGTGGTCATAAACTCATTACTTTTGGCACAGTTACTAACCTTAGCAAAGAATGAAGAGTTTGCAAAGTCATTTAATGAAAAAGTTATTTGTTTTAAAGAGCTCTGGCATCTTAAATGCAATTTTTTTGCACAACTTGATCGTAATTATGTTGAGATTTAAGTTTTGAAGTGAGATTTTTTTTTTGGGCGACTGTACATTCCAAGCTAAACATACAACTAGCGATTATATATTAGCATTGTTGTAATCCCGCTTGAAGGCTTCTTTTTTTTTTCCCCCTTGTCCTCATTAAAGTGACTTCTGCAAGCAACAACATGACAGACCAACATTAGTTGGATGTTAGACACTATAAATCGCATTAGGTTGCCTCGGCTTACTTGTTCATATTAAACACAGAGGAGTAAATGCAGATTGACTCTTTTCATGGTTTGTTGCTTAACAACCCATCAACAACACCAAAGTCTAATCACTCATCACCAGTCATAAAAGAGTTCCCTGAATTGACAGGGATTTTTTCCCCTCTCTCCCTATATTTCCTCTGCGCTGAGTGCAGATTTAGGATGTAAGCAAATAGATCTTCTTCTTCTACTTATGAATTCTGGCTTTCATTCGGAAATCGTTGCGAGCAGTACGTCTTGCACAAGCCCTTTGCGGATTTGTGGTATTGCAGGCTTTACCATGTCCCCTTTATGGACACCAAGATGGGATTCATTTGTGGATTAGCCTTTTGTCACTCATGTTGAAACCATTTTATTTATTTATTTACTTTTTTACATGTTTGATGGCGTAATGGCAATGGTAGGTCAAATCTGGGTTGAAGGACAGTGTCACAAGAAGGACAAAAAGTTGTGCTGTCCAAAAGTGCCGTGTTCGGTTTTTATAAAAAAACGGGAGACAATACTTTGGCAATACTTTGCTAATTCTGCTTAGTTTTTGTTTGTTTTTTTTATTTAAAAAACATGTATGTTTTACATGTGTAAATTGTGTTGAAAGCATTAAAAGAAGGGGATAATTGATAAATGTAATTTAACAGCCGGTTAAGTCTAAATGGAAGTATCGTTGAATGTTGATGGGTCTGCGTCTCAAGTTAGAAATGTCCTTTTGGGCAAAATATAGGCGTTGACACCAGTTCAGGATTAATTAATTAATAGGGTGTTCTCGGTGGTTGTGAATGTAAAATTGATTTTTAAGTTATATGAGTAATTTCTTTAGCATTGCTCAAAGAAACCAGACTGAAATTATGCTGTGTAATTTCCAGTAAGCCTGATGTTTAGGATAAAATTGGCACAACAGCAAAATTTACTTGCAAGGTGTGTGCTCTTTAACAAAATGATTTGTCGTAGGGTTTGACTCTCAAATATCACACAGATAGGCCGTAATTTGTAAACACATCATCCCCTGCTTCTTCTGTGCCTCTTCATGTGAACTCTCTTCTGTATGGATGGGGTATCTGCATTATGCCTGGAGCACAGGATTTGTTTGGCAGTGTGCAAATTCGGCCGTTATCCTTCCACGCGATCGTTTCCTTTCTCGCTTATCTCTCCTGGCCCCTCCAAAGTCACCGTACTTTCACACTCACTGACAGCGATCAGTATAGCTTTCAGACGCTTGTCTGGCTGAGTCTGCCAAGAAGCGAAGGCCCTCCCAGGTCCCCTCACTGTCCTCGGGGCTTGTGTGATTGAGTGACTGGAGTGAGTGGGGGCAAAAGATAATAGGGGGAAAATATAAAGACATGGGGTGATGATATGATAGCACCCCTACGCTCCTCCTCCACCCTCCTCCCTCTCTTTACTCCCCTTTCCACCTCCCCTTCACTTTTCTTTTCCTTTCTGTTCTTCTTTCTGTCCTACCCCCGGTTCTCGTGCACCGAGCCTGTCCCACGCAGTAGTGTAAACCAGAAGTGACATGTGACACCCACTCCCCAGTGATGTGCTGACAAGCGGGTACTAGAATAGGTGACAATGTTTTCTTTTTTTGCCAGACTGGCTTAAGTATGGTGAAGGGATTCATGAAGTATTTATGAAATATATTATGAATCATTGGGTCTGTGTTTTTCCTCTGTATTTTAGGCAGTGGCATTTGCTTTTAATAAGTAAGGCTCAGAGACGCCAAGGCTGGGGAAAGGAGTAAATGGAGGGAAAACTCTGTATATTTCATCTTTAGTGGTGTTTCTTTAGAGTAAAACTTCTATGTTTACACGTTTTAACCCTTGCTCACAGCCCCTTCACAGAAACATGCACACACATGCACACACACAATTAACTTGGTTTCTTCCTCTCATCCTAAGTGTTTCTAATGAGGGAGTGTGCCAGAAAGAAAGGGAAACCGTTTTTGCTCTCAGCGACCAACAATTTTGCCTTTTTCTTGGGTGTTTTTGAAGCCTGCAGTGGAATCTGGCTGTGGCCTTGATCAGAATTACATTGTGGAAGATGAATTAAGGTTTTTTTTTTTTTTCAATTATCCCAGAGGTTGGCCAGCATTAGAGCATCAGCTTACTCCTGCAGTGAGACTAAACTCTTTAGTTTTGTTCCCCTCATCACCATAGAGCACTTGTTTGTTCTCCGTTAAGCTTTTTTTTCTTCTTCTTTTTTTTGTATGTTTTTGTCTTGGTATTTTTATTCTGAAATTATTCATTTCACAAAAGACATTTAATGTTATTTTGTGGATATTCTAGCACTTTTTTGTTTAAAAAATAAATAAAGCATCATTTTTGTTTGTGTTAATGTTGAATATAAGACAAATTCCTTTAAATTGGCTTACGAGGTGCAAGAAAGTCTTGTCTGTACCAATCAGTTGACTGCTTTTTAAAAATTTTCTGCACCGTTGTTGTGAATTCCAGCACAGAACCTGCACACTCCCAGGAAACTCGTAAGTGTATTGGGAAGTTCAGGAGGGCACATGTTGGAAGGGCTTTGGAAGGGGGCCTTACTGGCCTCATCAGCATTTGAATGTGTTCTGGCTAGTGAAATAACAAAGTATACATAAATATATAGAGATAATGATCTGGCTAAGTCTCTGTGTGTGCTGCTGTATTCTTATGCTAATGATCCAGCTATTCAACGCCAACAATGGTCACATTACAAGAAAAGGCAAAGCACTGAAGGAGATAGTCTTCTGTGTACGTGTCCACCGAGGGACGCACACATGCTCACCAGGCCCAACTTCTCTCCCTTTGTGTCTAGGTTTTTTTTTTTCCTTTTTTTTTTTTTTTTTATTACATTTTTCAATTTTAGATAACACTCCAAGAATAGACATCAAACAAAAATGAATCATAAATCGAGGTCAGGAGTGAGCCTCTTTCCAAAGCAGAGAAAGGGTTAAAAGTGAAGGTATCTTTAAAAAAGATGGGAAGACTGATAGGAGAGGAGTTCTTCTCAGCAGAGGGTTCAGTGAACCATATGTAGGTGCCCACAGGCTAATGGGCCGGTTGGTCCCTGGCTTGCCAGGTATCCTGTATGCACATTTCCACCCCCCCACCCCCCAAAACAAAACACACACACACACACACACACATAGATAGACTCCCTCCTCGTCATCCTCCAGCACTCACCTCTCCAACCCCTCCCACCTTCACTCTGTGAAAATACCTCCTCCACTTTCCTCTAATCTCACCTTTTTCTCTGGTGCTGACCTGGGGAGGCTCTCTTTATTCCCCACTGCACGCCAGAAGCCAGCGTTGTGATCGGAGCCCGGGCCCCTGCGCTGGTTCCCCTCTCCTCTCCTCTATCCTTGCCCTGGCTGCCCGCCTCCCCGACGGCTCTGCTCTATTGATTTACTCCTCCAACCAATGCTGTCTGTCTCTGTTTTGCACCACCAGCACCTAGGTCCCTCATCTCTATAACCCTCCCTCTTTCCTCATTTTCTTTGCTGTCTTCTTTTTTGTCTTTTCATACTTTCTTTCTTTCCATCTTTCTTTCTGTCCCCTCCTACACAACCACGGGCTATGGAAGGAAGAAACTAATGGAACAAGAGCGAAGGAGTGAAAGAGACACGGAAAGACTGGTAGTGTGGGAGGGAAAATGGGGCCTTTGATTTTTCATTAGAAGCACCTTCATATTTTAATATTGGGTTTAATCGGGCCCTCGTGCCTTAAAGAAATAACCACTGAGAGATGATCCCTCGGCCTTCAAAAACTATATGGCGTTTCTTCAATCAAAGCCCTTCTTGAATTTGCTCTTTTGTTTGGAGTTCACTTTCAACACCCCTCCTTCCACCGCCTTCTCTTGCTGTCTCCTGGCCTATCACTTTGTGGTTACAGTCGTTAGGCTTATTGACTGATCTCAGCAGTACTTAGCAATAGAAATGACTTTGACAGGGAACCCCCCTTCCATTCACACAGGTGCAAGAATGAAATAGCATGGTATCAGAGTGGTGTAAACCACTACTGGGAAATGATAAAACCTTGTTTGCTTGTGGGCTAATTGATTGATAGATTAAAAAAAGCAAACTAATAAAGAGAAGTTTTATCACAGTTGTGTCAGACAGTGTCAGGTTTTTATTAAGGGACATGATCTTTTTGAAGATGATCCACTCTGTCTGCCTAAAATAAGTCTCCTCACCTCACACCTGCTCAGATATGTCGCTGGCTCATTTATTGCCTTGCCGTTGTTGATCATTCACCTCTATTTGTGTTTTTTTGACAAGTTTCTCTGAGACTCCTTGAGGTATTTCATGGAGGTGGAACACAATGCAGTGTGCGTCGAAGCCACCAAAGCACCAACCTGTGAGCTAATGAGAGGCCCCATGCTGTTATCTAAGGCTCCGGCTTCTCTACCACTGCTGCACTTCTATCAGGGGAGAGAACACACACCGGGCTACCGTTCACATATGTTGCACGCGTACGTTCTCTAAAGGAGGTTTACCTGGGATGCAAAAGCTCACAGAAGCCTCCATCTTACATACAGTAGCCCCCATGTATCCTTCTGCACTCACACAAGCGCACAACAGACAGAAGTAAAGGATTCGATGGCACCAAAGACCGCAATAAAACAAAGGCGCAAATGACACCCTCCTGCGACAGTCCCAACTGTAGCTGCTTCCCTTTGTCTGATAATATATCAGATGTATTAAAAAGGAGCACTTAATTGAACAACCTCTCCCAGTTTGTTTGTGTTAAAGGAGAGTAGAAGATGCTAGACAACAATTTGTGTGTGTGTGTTTCGCTTTGTGCTTGGCTGTGCATGTCTGTGTGTGTGTGCGTGCGTGCGTGTGTGTGTTAAACCCCTGCCGAGCAGAGATGCATTATTTAAGATGCTGTTGTGATACTTGTGCCTGCTTAAAGGTCTCAGCTTCCTTTTAACGCCATGCCGCATCAGCCCACCTCTGCCCCCACTTGTGGGGGGAACCAGAGTGGGGCCTGCTGGCGCTGGTCCACACATCACCTGGGAAAATATCACAGCAGGGGAGGAGAGGAAGTGAAATAGATAACCTTTGAGTTTAGCACACATTTTTGTGAACACACATTTTACTGCTCCACTTCATTGTCACTTCTGTGCTGACTTTAGAAATATTTTTTTTACTTATTTATTTATTTTTACACGATGTTCATTTTAGATCATTTTATACTCATCTTAATTTTATTTGGATTTTCACATTTTGTGCATCCCTAGAGCAACCGGGAGAGGAAAATGAAAGGACTGAATGTCAGTTTGAGGCAATCACATGGCGTTAGACATGAGAGTTATTAAGTGTAACTTGCCCAGTTGCTCTCCTGCTGGTGAAAAACCTTGTAATGGAACCTAGTACTATAAATTGAATGTGGTTAATTACTCTTCATGCTATGCCACCAGCCGTGTGTGCAGGGTGAAAAGGAAAAGCTTGGGAAAGTAGAGGGAAAAAGCGTCTGCAGAGGAACTTCAGGGCCCCTCATTACACTCTGCCCCTGGGTATTTTTACGCCTTTTATTTCCCATCTAATGAACTGTTTACATTTTTTTTCTGCTTTCTAGGCGCCACAATTATTCGACTTGTCCTTGTGTCACTCGTTGCACCAGGCAAAAAGCAAGGAGGAGAGTTGGAGGGCATTGAAATGTGTATATGGATCTCAGTTTGTTTCATTTGAATTTTTCTGAGAAAGTTTTGTTTAATATTACAGTGACCTTAATTGGAGACTGATTTTAATTTATTTTGAAAGGTCATATTATTATTATTATTATTATTATTTTATTTATATTTTTTACAATTAATAACGTGTTTTTCTGTGAGTGGTTTATGAAGGAATTAAGAGTCGTCATGTTTATTTAACAAAAGTATACCATTGCATGCTCATAGACTATAAAGGAATTGTACACAAATAAGATATCCATGTATTGGTTATAATTGAATTAATATCATTTGCTGCTCAGAGGATTATGCTGAACTGATTAGCATATCTGATATGAATTGTTATGCGTGCATATGTAATTATGTTTTGATGAGTAAAGAAGAATACTTTTTTTTTTTTTTCTGCTATCCATGTCAACAGAGGTAAAACGTGTGTTTTTGACAGGACACCAGCACCTCCATCGCCGCATTTGACGGGATGCGTGGAGTTTTTAAAGGCAGGCCACTTTGCATAAAGTTAAGATGTACCTTTTGTACTTTTCTTGTGTGCTTCCGGGAATAGAAGCAAATTCTCACCCAAGATAAAAAAAAAAAAAGTGACAAAAGACAGACCTTTCAAAAGGATTTAAAAAAAGCTCTTTTTCCCCCCGTTTCTGAGCAATAAGGTATCTTCTGAAAGCACGTATTCTTTTTTAGATTACAAAGCCTGATTAGTTGGTTTCGTCTTAAGATGCGGAGCTCTGTCTCCACGTACTGTAAATAGATTGAGTTAGTTTTAGAGCTTTTTTATTATTCTTATTATTATTAATGGAAAATAAGGTTTTTACAATAGACCAGATATCTCCTTTCTGACCTCGAGACTGTGCCTGTTGTCACTAAACACCCAAACTTATAATCAAAATCTGTTACTGTATTAAGCAGTCAGTATTGCACCTGCTTATATTTTACATCAAATGGGAAGGCAGTAGTCACTTAGGAATCTGTTGTTTTCCAGAGGGGGAATCCAAAAGCTGGAGTGTGTACTGTAGGTACAGGGAAAGTAGCGGCAACACTTTCATTTCAATGACATTTTCCATTCTTTATACTTTCTTTGTTATCTACTCTGTTCTCATTGCAGAAACCCTTCATACATTCATCCGTAACAAACAGCTATTTAGAAATACCAAAAAAGCCCTGCATATGGTTTGAAGGCGACGTAAGCCTCAACATTCAAATCAATGCTTCTCCCAGGCTTCCTCGTCTCAATTACTGGTGAAGTCGTCTTTCCCCCTAAGTTGCACTGAAGCTCTTTAAGATGAAACTCGACTTAAATGGAATATGTGGGTGTTTTTCCTGGCAAAAAAAAAAAGTGTGCGTGTGCCTGGTGTACAAGTGTACATGCTGTCGTTATATTGTCTTTATTGTCTTTCTGATTTTTAACAAATCTGAAATTCCTTTTTCTTGTGCTTACACTTGCACTAACAGCAACACAGTGACCATTCAGTTACCCTGGTGTAGAAGGTTTACAATGCTTTACAATGCTTGAATGGATGGGTTTTTTTGTTTTTTTTTTGTTTTTTTTAAAGGCGACAAAATATGGTTTAAATTATGTTTCAAATACATAAACATATGCATTAGGCATTTAAATAAAGGATGACGAGCTTCAGATGACAGAAAATAAATCAGAAACGATCTCATTAATTATGCTTATGCTCTCATGACCATTTAAATAGCGCGTGCTTCACCAGTTTATCTTGAACTGGCTGTTCCAGTTCATTCAGCATTAGAGCAATTAAGGTAAAAGTTAAATAATATTCAAAAACCAACTTTAACAGCATCTTTTGACAGAGTGCTCCTTTATACCGGTGTGTGTCGGTGTTATTTCAGACTGTGCTGCCAGTCTTTTTCTTCAGTAGGCGTTTAGTGGTTAGGTTAGGTCCCCGTGGTTGGCTATTGTTTGGGTGCGCTCTTTATGGGTTTTGTGGTCTGGATTGTCTATCTAGTCAGTAATTACTCCAGAGAACTGTGGCCCTCACCATCACGATAATAACAAATCACATCAGCGAGGAGTTTCCACTCAGTGCTCCAGATTATGAGGAGAGACAAATAAATAAAATCAACCGGCTCAGTTTTGATTGGTTCCAGAGCTATTTCAATCAAGCAGCTTGATGTCATCACTCCTGACGTTCGAATTGGCATTTTCAAGTTTGGTTTGTGCTTTTTGTCATGGTAGGCACCATTAAAGTGCTTGGTGCTATAGCTTCTTCAAACTTTTACTGTTAAGAAAGAGAGGAGGAAAGGATAGCGCCTTTGAGGGGGGAAAAAATGTCCCCACCAGGTAATTGGTGTTCCTTTGCTTATTCCCCGACTTTTGTTTTATTTACTTAGTCAATTACAATATAAATATAGAAAAATTGAAAGAATTTGTGCTGAGGAAAAGTGATATTTTCATTCCTCTGCTGGTGTTTGTCTTTGATTTTGCCCACCTCCTGCAGCCCACCTAGAAACCCTGTCAAGGCGGTGACAGAAAGCGAAAGAGGCTTAGTAAACACTTTCTGTGTCTGCTGCTGGTGTGTATTTAGTTTAGAGGGCATGCCAAGAGGCTGTTTTTCCATGGGTCGGGCGTCTGTAAACAAGCAGTACAACGGCAGCCCACTCTTCCACAATCGGAGGTGGCACACTCTGAAGTGTGTATGAAATGTGTGTGTCTGAGTGTTTGTCTTTTTGGGTGTTTTTTTTTTTCTCGGGTGGGGGGGACATGGATTCCCTCTTATTCTAGCCTATCTGGAGACAGAGAAAGAGAGAGCGTGAGAGAGAGTTTGTGTGTGTGTGTGTGCGTGTGTGTGAGGGAGAGAGAGGCAACCCCAAATCCGATGGACCGCCAATGGGTGATGAATTATTCCCTGTCTGAGTCACAGCATTGGTGTTATCACAGAGCCTGCCACTGCACTGGGATGACAGCAGTGACAGCCCCTAGAAAAGATTTAGCGCTGACAAGTGATACTTCCTCATAATACATCTCCCTGGCCCTCTACCCTGTCCCTGGTTCCTCAGCCTCTCCCTGCACACAGGATGGGTTTTTTTTTTTTATCCCTCAACTTGTATTTGTTTAAGTGGGCAAGGTGTATATGTGTGTGTGGTTGGGGCTCTTTGCCACCACTGCTGTGGCATAAGTGCACGAGGTAAAGTCGATCACCTTGGAAGGAGGCATAGGCACAAACCCCTAACACTGCTTTGTTGCTGGTACATGTGCTGTAAGGGCAAACACACACATATACACACCCTCCATGTTTGATTCGGTTTGTCACCGAGTTCCATTAGGGGGCTCTCGTGCTTAAGGAATGCCTGTTGTGTTTTTGCATCAACAACAGTACTAAGCCATATTTCCTCACTTGTTTTCTCTTTTTGCTCTCCTCTTTTTCTTCCTTCTTCTTTTTGTCCTTCTTCTTCTTCCTCCTCCTCCTCCTCCTGCAGAAAAGGTCACGCATTGCCTACAGTGATGAGGTGCGCAACGAGCTCCTGGGGGATGACGCCAGTTCTTCGGAGAGCCAGGTAAGGTGCTAATCAGGGGCCCAAATGAGACCAGTGTGGGTGGCTGACTGGCCCCCAGGGTGGGGAGGTGGGCCCCATCGTAGCAGCCATCGAGAGCTGAAACCACACCATTGTCACTAAGCCATGCGGAAGTAACACTGTTTAATGCAAAGCTGGGCTAGCAGTGAGCGGGCTCGGGGCATGGGACCAGTGTCTGGACACAGCCAGATTGTGACCGACACACACATGCACACACAAACACAAGCAGTGCACCTAAACACAAATACACACTTAAACACAGATTTCAATCCAAAACCCCAGCCTCCCTGCTCCAACCGTCCCACAGCTGTTCTCCAGCCGGGTACGGACTTAGGATCATAATAGATCCTCATGATCAAGACACACGCAAAGACATACACACGCACACAAAAATGAACACACAGCCGCTAAATCTTACTCTCTTGTCTTTTTGTGAACTCCAGTGGTGAACGATGTGTTCCCTTACTGATGACTGAAAGAAATTGAAAAAGTACTCCATAAAAGTTATTTAGTCACTAAATAATTTGATCTAGTATATCATGTCAAGCTTCAAACAGAAATCTTATTTTTTTAATGGCCCTTTTAATCATTTTTAGCTGTTAGCTATCAGTGTATTCACAATTGTTTGGGTTTGTTTTTTTTATATGTGCTATCAGTCCAGCCTGTTGAATCTGGGGATGTAAACAACATGAGCACATGAGCAATTTTCCTTTAACGTCAGCAATATTTACAAAAGATTTTTTACACCAGTTTTGAGGGGGGGTTGTATTAAGAAGACATTGCAGTTTTAATTTGCTAAAAATATACCACACTCTTTAAACTTAATTTTAAATAAATTGTTTTCAGACAAACAGTAATACATCAGCAGCACTGCTCACAGCTGTACTCAGCCACTCTCAACTATGACAAAATGTCTTTTGACTAATTATATATTGCCTTTAGAGTCAGCTGTCTTCTTGCAGAGGTTACTGTGTCTTAACACACACACGCGCACACACACACACATGCAAATAAATGCTTTCCACATACTAAAAAGAAGAAAGATGAATACATATGTGCACATTTAGTTTCACAGCGCTATGCGAGTATATTTAGATGATTCACACCCAGGCAAAGCTAAATAAAGTTGTCTGGTTTTTTTTTCTCGTTTTTTTGAACATTTCCCTATTACCATTTCAATGATGACCCATGAACCGCGCATCTTAGAAACATATGTATCACGAGCCAAGATGTGTAATTGATATGCATATTCTTGGCAAATTAGCGAGACACAAAAGTGGCTCCGACATTTTATGCAGAAGTTAGAAGGAGATTTGCTGTCAGAAATGCCACATTTGAGACTCTGATGGGTCCTATCAAAATCTTGTCAAGGAAAAGCTGAAAATCCAGATCCCATTTCATTTCAAATCTTATTTCCCCTTCATTAAAAATGTATCTGAAATATTTAAAATGAATATTTGTAAATCTGAAATGTATAAATCTGAGAGGAAAATAATAAAGAAAAAGTTTAGGATTAATATTGTGGCATAGTACTATAAATTTACATTACAGGATTTTGAAAGCTGATGTTGTATTTTAATTAATAAAAATATTCTTGCTTTTATATTATTTAATATAATTGTATTTCCAAATTAAGATAAAATATGTGGCTTTAATCCATGCATGTACAAATAAAAGTAGCAAAGCGTGACATTTAAATACATGAACAAATCCAGCCATTATTTTTCGATCCTATTTAATAATAACATAATCATATATATATTAAAAATCACAAATCCACATATATATAAAATAAAATTTTGATTATTTATTAATTTTAAATTAAGAGGAAGACATTTTTAACTTGGGGAATTTAGGTCAAACATGATGCCCTTAAAAAAAATGAGCCAAAATATGTGATTTATTACTCTTCTTTCATTTTATATTCACAAAATGTATTTATTGAATAGACTTCTGGGACTTAGAATGTTACATTTTTTATTTAAAAAACTCTTTAATGAATGGTGATAATGTCTGTTCAACTTTAAAAATTCAAAACTAATCTAAAACTGTCACATACACACAAACACACACCTACAAACGCGCGCACACGCACACACCCATACAAAGCCGAAGAAAGAGTTCATCTCGGGGGCAAAAGCAAAGTAAATAGATGATATACATTTATCCTTTTTCTTCCAGGTGCCGTATTTGCCTCATTTTCATTTAAAAACTTGTGGAGATAATACTTGTCTTGGTCTTGCTGTGAGTGGAGTACTCGCAACTTCAGGGTTTTTTTTTATCTAACGAGACGGCGGTGATAGGAGAGGGGAAAAGATGGTGGGGGCCGGGGCAAGTCGGTCAATTTAATTCCTGACGATCTGAAAGAGGTCAGGATCATTTCATATAGCCCTGGCTGAGCAGATCATTACCAGTCACAAATCTGTTGGTTACATGGCAAGGATTTATAGCTAAGTAAATAGGGAACCGTCATAAGTTCTGAAAATGGCGTGTTGGCCCTGCGATAATGGCTAAAGGACGATTTAATAGAGTTCGGCATTTATTCGTTATCTGTATGCGGACAGAGACTGAATTGGCACTATCACTCATTTTTTTAATAATGTGGTAGGCTACCATTGCACATTTTTTTTTTTTTCCCTTTCTGTTTCCTCTGCATGCAACACACGCACACACACACACACTGTCAGCACACACAGACGCCACACACAAAGCAACAAATGCGCACACATTTTTCACACACGAACACTATACGGAATAGTTTCGATTTCAGTCACAGCAGAAGGCTTGGCCACAAGAGATTGTGCTGGTTTGAGCCGGCATGGACCAGATTTTACAGGCTACAAAGGAAGCAGATTACCACTTGTATCGAATTCCGTATTGGATAAAAAAAAAAAAAATCTTTTGTTTGAAAAAAAAAAATTGCTGATTATCATAACAGAAAAATTGCAGCAGTGCAATTTTGAATACTGGCTGGCATCACAAAAACACAAGGAACTACGCTCATGCAGGAGTAATTATACCATTTACAATATTCTGTATTTACTGCTGTATCTCTCGAGCAACACGAGCATCACTGGCCAGAATAAAGAATGGATGCCAAAGAAAAAATAAAGCTAAACAGGAAGAAACGAGAAAAACAGCTCACCATGCCCCTCATATAGTTTTAACAAATCCTCCACAAGGACTTGCAATCAGTCAGGCAGCACAAATGAGCTAGAACAAGTTTTGTTTGGTATCCATTGACTGATGGCAGAGCTGTGGTGAGGGATCGCAGGATCTGATGGGGTTTTTTTCAAGCCCCAAATAACCACATTCACAGTGTCGTTTTAAACTTTGGCCTCTTCAATAATGCATTCTTAGCGGGAGTTGTTGCTTAAGTTAGAAAAGAGTGTTTCCTCACTAAAGTGCGCCTTGTTACTGCCGACATTTTCAAGGGTAAGAGCTCTTTATAAAAACATGGAGCTATACTTGTTTACCTCCCACATTACAGATATTGACAATATTTTTTTTTTATTTGCACCACTCACTGAAATGTCACAGAAATATACTTATGATAAGCAAAAATGATGCAAGAACTATTTTTGACATGCTTCTAAAATTACAGTGGGATATGCTGTGGCAAATGCAAGATTATAATGTGTGAGTTTCTTTATTTTTCAGTCAGTTTTTGTCGAGCACAGGCTCATCCTGAATTCATTATTTATGACAAATTTCTTTGACTGTGTTTACTAGTTTTGTTATAAATACAGGAGAGGGAAATTTAGGGAGTGCAGTATTGTTTTGTTGTTGTTGTTGTTTTGAATTTTGGTATAAGATAAAAGCAAATGTTAAGTCATAGTTTTAATTTAAATAGATTTTCCTCCTATATTGTTCACAATGATCCCAAATAAATAGTTTAAGTAATTGTGGCCTTAAGTCTCCTTTTACAGCTACTACCTTTGTAATAGTGACCAATTAAATATTAGATTAAATTAATTAAAATCACTTTACAAGGCTTACACATCAAAAATGCGTCCTTCCTCTTTCTCTTCCAAATGTGCTGCATTCCTACGTGAAGCCTTCCTCCTCTGCAACCCCAACTTAAGAACAGGCCAGGGAATCAACCTTTTAATTGTGATTGGGCATAATTAATGGCAAATGGGATTACTGCCCTCCCTTACATGTCTGTTTCATTATCAGAGATGCAAGAATTTCCAGGACAGGGAATAGGAATAGCATTTCTTATTTACTTCACTTTAAATTTGTTATTCTCTTTCATGAAAAATGTATAGCTATGCTAAGATTCATTTTTCATGATCTATGGTTGTCCTCATAATAAGCAGTACTGTATGTATACACAATTGTAGCCTTACATGGCTTTCCATGCATACGCTGAACAATCTGCACCTTTAATGCGATTGATAACAGACATTAAATATTGACAGCTTACCAGCATTGATAAACAGCGATGCAAAATAATGTGCCTCAGCATTTTTATAACTCGGTTCCAAAAGGCACACCGTTTCCTTTTTTTTGTTCGTTTTGCAGAGAATTGCACAGTGACAGATGAGAAAATTTCGCTCAACATTTAATCTTACTATAAATGTGCAAACCAGATTTTACTCATTCGTTCTTTTCTCTCGCTATATCAATTTCTGTAATGTGACTTCCTTGATAATCTCGGTTGATTCTGCGAGTCGAACGATCCATTCCCTGTGCTTGTTTAATGTGACAGCAGCAGGACTTGATCTTTGTTTGTTCAAAAAAAGTCAGCCCAAGCGGCGTGTTTAGCTCCGTTTAATGTGTTTGTCTTGTGATTTCCAAATGCTAAACATGCAAACAGATAAATCGTCAAGGTTAATTCTCTATCCAGCCATATGACTGTTTCTGCTTTTTTTAAAATCTATCTTTCACTTTCTCCATCCTTCTTTTCTTCTCCTTTTTGCTCTCACGATGCAGTTGGTAAAGTTGCGTGAAGAGGTAAGTGCTTTTCTGATCTAAGAATTTAAGTTCTGCTTTCCGTATGAAACTACCTATTTGCCCTCCTTTCTTTGTTAGAAAATTAGAACCACTCATTTGGACACTTTCTGGATGTCTGATTGAACAGTTTAGAGGCCGAACCGCAGATAATGAATTTACTTAGGGCCAATCCCTCAAGTTCCCCCTCCTATAAATATCCGGAAGTGAAGATGAGATACTATTTCTGACGCAGTTGTTTAAGGGCAAATATTAGGGAATCAAACTCAGAGTTCCTTCAGTTATTGGGACCAACAACTTTTAAGAACTTGATCAGCTTTTGAGTTTTGATCAGGAATGGCAGCTTGAAACTTTTTACTGTTCTTTAAATATCTCAATATGAGGCCAAAAAAGCTGCTTGTGCAGTAAAAAAACACTGAGGTTATTTTTTAGTGATTTTTGTTATGTGTTTAAGAGTGCACATTGTAGGCTAGTATTTGTTTTGTGCTTTTGATTACAAATGAAAGGAAAGAGATGCTTAGTAAGATGTTGGGCCACCACATGCCGCACCTTGGCTTTGATTGCACAAGTCCCTGGAAATCTCCTGGAGGGAAGGAACGCCATTCTTCCAAAAGATACTCACTCACTCATTTGGTCTTTTGATGATGATGTTGGAGAGGACTAACTAACACATCAATCCAAAATCTGCCAGAGATGTTAATCTGGGCTGAAGGAATTCTGAAGACTATAGCATATGACTCACATCCTTTTTAAAACTCATCAAGCCATCCACTGTCCCTTGTTTCCATAGACTGTATGTAAAAGAAGCCTTAAAGTTAAAGTGACAATATTCACCGTGGTATTAAATTGGTTGGATTTAGTACACACATGCCCCCATCTCACTTCCTTCTCTCATGCACAGGAAACTTTTATTGTAGTGACCAATTCGATTTTGTACCAGACGATAATCATGTTTAGTTCTTCTACAAAGTTTGATATTGAAGTACAATGACTTGATTTTGAAGCTGGCCTCAAGTGGCCATTTGAGGAACTGTAGTTTGAAACTTTTAGTAGAAAGGTTGTGGATTATCAGCCTTTATAGCATATCAATGTACAAAACAGCTAAACTATTGTTTTGACTTAGCAGAAAAGAAAAGTTAGCTACAAGGATACAACTTAAAGTTTAGATAACAGGATAATTTCGAGCCTATATAAAGGTCTTTTGAATCTTGAATCATATTCAGCTTAATACATTCAAGCAAAATGGCAGAGGAGTGGACAATAATGTGGAGGTTTTAATAGAAATATAGCATCTCAGAAATGGAGGGAGTGTGCTTGAAGAATTGGATCAGTTCTTTATTCCACTCTCTCAGAAATCTTGCTATAGTGCTGACCCCCCCATCTGCTGGAGAAAATGTGGAAACCAAAATGCAAACCACAACATTTTTTTTCTGGATTGTCAAGTTATTAAAGGGAACTTGAGAGAGCTACATAGTGCCCTGCAAGATCATTTTAATTGTGAATTCTCCTAGAAACCAAGTTTGTCTGTATAGATCTGTTTTTATTTTCACAAATTTATATTTATGTTTATTCTTTCTTCCCTCCTTACCTCCTTTGGTTTCTGCATATCCAAATATATTGTATATATAGGATTGCACGTTAATAATAGTAGCAATGATGATGATAAAAAATGAATAAAACGTTAACTGCATGCAGAAACTAGCATCTTTGTTAACTCATTAGCTTACCATATTTGAAACTGTATGGTATTGATATATGTAATTATTATAATGATATTTTAAATAGGTGACTTATCACTAAATACTATATTGTGCTCGAATCATGTTAATGTTGTGTATGTTGTCTTTATTATTTACTGGAGTATCGATACTTCAGGTTAAATTGAAATGTCTTATAACTGTTTAATTACATGTCGAGCCTTTAGAGTTTGTCTTTTCTTGGACTGCCCAGTAATGCTACTAATGGTAGGTTCAACATCAGCTTACCTTAATTTGAATGTAGTCATTGTCTCATTGTTGATTAACCGATATTATACACATATTTAGCTTTATATTGTGCATGTATTCTTAAGTCTATATAAATTGTATTTAGCGCTCAAAGAGGCAGGTTCTTTAGTTATTGTAGGTTACATTATATTGTTGTCCTGCCCTGAACTCGTCTTTGTAGCTATAGTTACAGTATGTTGTTAAATGTGCCTTCGAGTGAGACTTTATTCAAGAGGGATTCTGAAGAAACAGAGTAATTCAGTTCCTATCAAAGCATCTCCATTCACACCTATCCATAATTTAAAGTGCCAGCTTGGCCCAGATGCCATGTTATTGTGCTTTTTTTCCTTTTATTTAGCTTTACTTTTGTTTCCCCTTCTTCTACCGACTTTTTTCAGCATTTCCTCTTAGCCTGAGGGTCAGAAGACATCTTGAGTTACCTCACCTGTCTACCCTATTTGGAATGGTCCAGTCTGTGTAATCGGGCTTGAATCTTTGCCCTCGTCGCCATTGCAGTCTTTTACCCTTTTGCTCTTCCTGCATTTGAATCAAAGGCTGGCGCAGCTTATACACACTTAAGCCTTGCTTTTAAAAAACTGCACTTTTTTTCTTCAGCTGAAAAACATGTTTAAATATTTAGCACCCATATTCACAGCTGTTTGACACTTGTAATTCCTCGTCTTACAAGTCCCAAACAAACGGCAGAGAAGATCACACAGTCAGTCTGAATCACAGCTGTCATCATTATTCACTTTGACTCTCCCCCACCCTTATTGAAATAATAAGGAAATCATCTGAACTTTGGAAAATGGTGATAGTAACCGCCTGTGTTTGATATTGAAAGAAGGCAGGAGAAGGAAAGAAGAGGGGAGAGATTTCTTTTGAGCTACAGCTGCATTGTTCTGGGGCTCCCTGTTAATAACTTACAACTGAAGAGTGTTTCTTGACGCAAAAAAGCACAACAGAAAAACACCATTTTTGTGGTTCCTAAGAAGATCTTTGTTCAAAAATGTAGGTGTCAGATGAAAAGGCATACATACATAGGTAGGAATGGTGGTGGTGGCGGCGGGGCGCACTGGTGCACTCTCAGATGCACAATATTTATCATATATTATATTTTAATCTTTTGCTAGAAGGCTCCATGAGAGGATCAGGTATGATTTGTGCTCTGTGCATGTCTTTGCCTTGTTCTGAGGTTTTTACAGTGGTTATATGAGAACCGCAAGGGTCAAGTCTTGAATTGGGACAGTGCAGCACACCAGCAGCAACTTTGCATTTCTCTCAGTAAAAATTGCTGACAAGGATTGCTTGCTTGCTTGCTGCAGAATAAAAACAAATGGTTGAAAACCTGAACAATTCCACTATTTTTGGTCCTGCAACATTGGAGCAATATTGCATGACTGTGAGAGATACTGCATTGTAATTTGTATCTCTTTATGTATAATCTCTTTATCTGTGTTGACTGACTGTGGCAATGCAGTGAATGATCTTTAGTTTAATTTGTACACGTTCCTTTTCATTATTTTCCCTGGTATCATCTTGTGTCCATGGCTGGATTGTTCCATTATTAGGGCTATCATAGTCTGCTATTACTGGATTCTTAGTGGCTGAACTTTAACCCTTTCCTTCAGGTTCTGTCACTGTGAAACTCAGGATGCATTATTCTAATGATCACACACACACACACACACGTATACTACCACTGCCACCACTACCAACCCCCCCAGTGCCCCCCCTCCCTCCCCTCGCCTCCACCTCACACACCCAACCCTCCCCCCGGGCCTAAAAGAAGACAGAACGAGGGAGAGAAGAGACACAGAGAGAGAGAGAAATTCAGGAGGATAAAGCTTTGAAGTGGCTTTCCATCGCAGCGAGTCTGCCGGCCGTCTCCCCGAGACGTGTCACCTTTGCCGAGAGGGAATAGGAAAATCACGTTTCGAATGGTAATGATAACATACTAATCACTTGAGCTCTTTGAAGAACCCAGGGAGTGTGCTACTCTGTCAGTATCCCTGGCTGCCTCATGCTCCCAGGCACACACAGGCACTGCAGCCGTGGTCTAGGTGTATTAGCTTAAGCGTTGCATGTCAGTGCGTCCCCTGCATCGCAGCTGATCCATAGGGGCTCATTATAGCCCAAGCTTGGTATCCGTTTTCTCCCACATGTATACTGACACCATATCTGTTGGTGCCACTACCACTTCCACGCCACCTCCAAACCCCTTCTACCACAACCTTTACCAAAACCACACCACACCTTGCATCCAGCGCCGCTCGCCGTCTACTTATCAGTTTCCTACCGCAAGACCATTTTATCACTCAACCACCCAACCCGTTCTCCTATCGCGCCATCCCTCCCCTGCCCTCCCTTTAACTATTAAAAAGTATCTCTGCAATTTTAAATGACATCTGTCAGCGGCACAAAGAAAAAGGAAACGAGGGAAAGAAAAGAGTTCAGAGGGAGTTTTCTCCTCCCTGCTCTTTTCCCATCCCTCTTGTTGTCAAAGTTTGAAAAGTGTGTCGTTGACTTTTTTTTTTTCTTCCCCTCCACATTTTTCATTTCCTCTGAGTGATTAGCTGGTACACATTTTGACAGCCAAACCAAAACTAGAGATTTCACTTCTTTCCCTGTCCCCTTCACTCATGTGATGGGCGTGAAACCCTTGTCAGATGGGTGGCTGTCATTCATTGGGTTGTTTTCCTGTGTCAGATGTGTTAAATCTGATCAGTTTCTTAAGGTTGCGCATTAGAAAAGCCGTCACAACCAACAGCATTCAAGTAAACATTTAAGTCTTCCATGTTTATGCTGTTTGATTGCAGATGGGTTTAATGAAAGCTCGGTCTTATATTGGTTTTGCACATGAAGTGTCTCAGTTCAGTGGATGATGAGGGGTTGTTTTTAGTATGTATGTAAGTGCATCTTTATATGTTATAGGTGGCTGGTCATTTTGGACTGGCAATTCAGTTTGTAAGGCCACTACGACAGGCTTTAAAAGGCAGCTCACAACAGTCACCAGTTACAGACTTTTTAACTAACTTTATCTAAGTTTAATTAACTGTTTCAGCCTTTCAGAGAAAGCTTTGAATAAGAGTCTAAAAAAACTGTAAATTTCGGCATTTTAAAACTACCACTATTTTAACTCCACCAAAGAAAGTGAGAGCCCATAGTGGACGTCCAGTCAACGGATGAGCTCTTTTCTTGTCTTGCTTGTTATATAGGAGCTGTTTAGGAAGAGAAGAAGCCAAAATCACTGGTTTGCTTGGTATCCTAGGAACTGCTATCAGTAGTTTGTACTCGTATACACGTGATATTTACAGCCTTAGCTTAGACCTTGATACTCACAAACACCCTCTTTGGAAAATAAAAAAATCACATTGCAGTCTTAATAATTTATGAAACCCATCTTTTCTTGCTATGCTAGAGGTTGTGACTAGAGGTTCCTCCAGTTGGAAAACATTAGCTGGACCCGGTTTTGTTTTACCTGGACAGTTCTTTAAATAAATTTGTATTTCATCTTAAGGCAAGGAGCTAAAACAAATTAACTGTCCTGGGTTGTGAAACAATATGAGGAGGCAGCAAAGCTCCAAGTAGTGCCGCTTTTTATGTCCAAGATGAGGCAGCAACCTTTTTTACATGCATTTGCTTGATATTCCATCAGGACACAACACATTGTCATCCATGAAGGTTATTGCCAACATGGTTGTATTATGTTGTCGCTGTGGATGTGGTCTGTCTGCTTAGGTGACAGCGTTGATGTGTTTCTTTGAAATGGGTCCCAGCCCTCTCAATCAATTTTTATTTTGTGTTTGTTTCTCCAGCTTGAATTCTTTTTTTTCTATTTATTGCAGAGAGCACATCTGTTGGACAACACAGAGAAGCTGGAAAGGTCATCACGGAGACTGGAGGCCGGCTACCAGATAGCAGTAGAAACTGGTACGTATTCTGTTATGGATTGGAAAAGGAGTGGGGCGGTGTTGGGTGGGGGGGTTCAAGATAGTGCTGAGGATGAGTGAGCGACAGCAAATTGTCTTGCTCATATGCGAGGTGGGTGGGTGTGTGTGTGTGTGTGCGTGTGTTTTTGGAGGGTGGAAGGAGGGGAGTCGGTGGGGAAAAAAAACCTCTTTCCTTGACGCCTGATGACATTTTCGGGAGCACATCAAAGGTGAGCCAGGGAGGGAGTGAGAGAAGTGTACAGGCGACAGATCGGGCGCTGCTTCTCCTTGCTCTGCTCCTGAAGAAAATTCAAGCATCACTATGGCTCAGTGTGTATGCGTTTGTGTGTGTGTGTGTGTGTGTGTGTGTGTGTGTGTGTGTGTGTGTGTGTGTGTGTGTGTGTGTGTTATGTATGCATGTGCATTTGGTGGGTGGTGCTGTGCTTTTTTTTTCTTTTTTTTTTTCCTCCACAAACAGATAGGGGGTCTATGAAAATAAACAATGTCAGCATTCCTCCTGAAGTTCTTAATTCAGGAGCGTACAAGAAAGAAAATAAAAACATATCACTTTCTAAATAAATCCTCTTAAAAACACACAAACCTTTTTTTTCCTCATTATCAAGGATGGTTTTAATCTTAAAATAGGAAAAAATCTCATTGGGATCTTAAATAGATTTAACCAGTTAGCATATTTCTTTCCCCCCCCCTCCCTGTCTTCCTTCCTGACAGTCACCACATTATTGAGGCGCAGTGTATTCCTCAGAGATATATCAAAGCTCATTCTTGAAGTATCAACCAGCTTTCTGTGGCTTCCGTTGTAGTTTTGAAAAAGTTTGTCAATTTACACTATAATCGCGGGGCGGCTGGTGTGCGCGACATCGACAGATTTAATAATTCAAGTCAAGGCAGGTTTGCACGGAGACCACTGGCTTTTGATGTTCCCTGTAACTTGCATTCACAAATTCCTAAATACAATCTGCATTCTCTGCCTAAAAATGTTGATTCAAATTTCCGAGATGATTCTGACGTTATTAGAGTTTCTCGATGGTGTCGAATTCTGCAACAGCCGGCGGATTTTTGTTCCGCCCTGCCGCAGCTTTCACAGTGACTCGTTTTGATGTTTTGCCTCACAGCTTGGTTGTTGGTGAAGAAGTGTATGGTGACTTAGCAGTGTTGAGCACCTCCTGTGTCCAGCGGTTTCTCCCGCTGTAGTCAGCCACATGCCCCTTGACCCTGTGTCACCAGTGGCTGTCTCATCCACTGTGCGTGCAGCTAGCTAAGAACAATGCCCGTTTATCCTGCCTCGGTCCCACACACGTGGCTCGGTCCACACCAGCTGTGGGGTATGTTTGTGGTTTGGTGGGGAAGCTTCGCCCCGTGTCTTTAATCCATGACCCCTTCCTTTATTCTGCTGTCGATACCAGCCCTCCGCTCAGATGCACAACCTGAAATGGCGATGTCTCCAGGTCAGCTAGAGAATACATCTAAACAAGGAACGTAGATCCACGCGGCATACGCAGCTCTCTACCAGACTAATCTGCCAAGCTCTCAAATTTAATAAAAAGTGTTGGCATGAACATTCGGAAGCCAGATTTATCTACTCGGTTAATACAGTTTGACAGAGTTCACCATCTGATCCAAAGTTCTTTTATTTCTTTTTTCTTTTGAATTGTTCGCCCGTTTCAAATGATATATTTTCTCTTGTTGTCCTACTGTGATGCATTACAACGCTTCCCGGACATCTTCATATTATCTTGCACTATTTAGTCCATACTCCTGCCAGATTAGTGAGTCACACAGTACACTAAGGAAACTGGATTTGTGTTGAACTTGGTTATTTTTACAGCCCACCAAAGATTCCGTTTATTGTTGTTTGTTCTTTTTTCACATCATCAAGTACAAAACAAAATAAATATCCAAGTCCTGCAAGTACTAGGCTTTATTCATGAGCGTTATGAAATGCCATTGGCAGTTGTTGTGGAATAAGCTTTGTGTTTTCAAATGCAGGTGTGGCATCCATGGATATTTAACAAGAATAATTAGAGCATTAAGTGTTTCTCCAATCAGACATTCTCTAGTCATACTGTAAATGCTACTCTTGCCACACATCTCAACTCTTCTTAGACATCTAAGCCCTACTTTTTTTTACCAAGAGCAGTTTAGCATCGTTATTTTGCAGTAATTCAAAGTTGCATTCTCCATCCACAATGACACAGTAGCCCTTAAGAACTACAATTGACCAATGGGGGAAGTGGAACTAAAAGACATTATATTTCAAAGAGATAGATCCTGAACAAAGAAATGGCGTAGAAACTCTTTGCCCCCTTTTCTCTTCACCGCCGACAATATCTCTCTTAATGACCAGGAACAAAAAAAACAGGATGCTTCTAGGTCACATTTAAGGAGAAAAAAGAAGACTCTTAGTTCTAAGAAAAGATGAATCTTGACACAGTATCATTTTATCATAGATATTTTAGTTTTTTCTTCTTCTATTCTCAGTGTCTCTAGTGTATTTTGTGAAACAAAGGCTTGCCAAAAGCAGTGAGAGCCCTCAGAGGGATATAGAGGAGACTCTTTGGGCATGCAGAGCTATTTACCACACGCACCCTCAAGAAACAGGGTTCTCTGTTTGTCTCATAAATAAAGTATAGAACTTCATTAGTGAAGAGCACTGACTTGAAAGCCCAGGCATAGAGACATGCAGACATGGGGGCTAGCCCAGTTAAAGAGGGCAGTAAATAAAAAGGGAGGGCATGCAGTTAGCCAATTTAAAGACATTTGAGTCAGGGGCATTTGAAATGCCCAAACGTGGAGGCTTGTCAAATTTTGGAGATGTTGTTAAATCAAAGACATGCTGGATTTTAGTCCTTCCCGCCAAAGCTGAAGATATTTTGAATGATTCATGATGCTTGTTTAAGAATGAAAATAGCATGTTGTCCAACATATCCATGTTGCAATGATTTGTTGCCTTACCTTTCTATTCATTAAAGGTTAGAGACTGATTAGCAGTTTCTGAAAAGATATGACTCTATAAAAAATATATATGTATATTTAAAAATAAATTCCGCTTTACATAGTAAAAATTTAACTCTTAATTTAAAAACTGAAATATTAATTTGTGTTATCTCAGCAATTAAAATATTTGATGGCGCTTTATTGCACTTTTGTGAGGACGTCAATAGTTTAAGGTT
Organism: Perissodus microlepis; assembly: GCF_051167445.1. NCBI lineage: Eukaryota > Metazoa > Chordata > Actinopteri > Cichliformes > Cichlidae > Perissodus > Perissodus microlepis. Next base: position 12,758,832 of record NC_140468.1, read on the forward strand.
GAAATGTAACTTTGTAATAGCAGAATTCATTTTGTTAGCATGTTTGTGTGTTGCAAAGAACCGCTAAGGCGAGCGATCTAGCGTAATTCTAAAGGTAATTTTATAATAGATACAAGTTTACTGTAAAAACAAACCAGAGGCAGTATTTAAAAAGTGTCCAGTTCAGTAAATCACGCATTAAATATTAAGGAAACTTACTTTGAAAATTCATCCCTCCTTATGCTTTTCACAAATACTTTAGCAATGCCAACAAAATGAGCCGCTGAAACAAAGACGAGCACAGACAAAAGTATTGCTGCTCTGCATTTTAAAGGTGGCCAGCAAGAGGCTGAGACACTTCTTCTTAGGTGAGTGTTCTTGGTGTTAGGAGCCTGTAATCAATCCTGCAAATGAAAACAGCTCATTAGGGATTGATTTCAGCCCCGTTTAGATAAGCAGAGAGGGTTGGGGTACAGCCCCCAGGGGCCCCAGCCTAGCCCAAAGTTCACACCATGCCAGGTAGAGAGCAGCACTGCAGGCTATCAACTTTATTAGGATGGAGATAAGCTGATTAGACCTTGTCAATCAAAGGTGCCAGTGACTCAGTCATGATCCAGGGGATTTTTCTTTCTTTCTCTCCCTTTTTGTCTCGCTTCCCACTCTCACACTCTCCCTCTCTTTTTTTGTGATAAATCATTGAAGCGACCAACAAAGTGGCAGCCATCGCTGGGCTAAGCTAAGCAGCCCTGCAGTTGTCACCAAGGCAGACGTGTGAGGACCCTGTGATGATGTGACGACTATATTAAAGAGTACATCAATTTGTTTTAGAGCAGTTTGATTTTCAACTGCAGTGGTATTAAAAGAGGGGTGGGGGGGCAAAAGAGGGGAGGGTGAGCACGTCGGCGTCATCGAACAGGATTCCAGTGGCAGAGCAAGGGGTGCTGGGACAGCGAGAAATAAATAGATAAATGACGGAGTGACGAGAAATAAATAAATATGTTTTTGTAAACATTAAAAAAAAAATCTTCATGGCTCTCGTTTGAAGCAGAGTGTGGCTTTGAGTCTTGCTGAGAGTCCATGGGTGCTGGAGTGGCCCAGTAACACAACACACATTTGTCCCGACTCTCTATCTCTCCCTCTCCATCTTCGTCTCTTTCTCTGTGTCTCTCCCGCTCGCTTTATTTCTCCCTGTTCCCTGTAAAGATCAGACTCGATGATTCTTTTGGTGCTGGGCCACCAAAGCGTCGCCTCAAATCCATAAGCAAACACTTAACAAATGACTTAGCCGGTTACGTTTATGAACACCAACTTTTATATTAAACAGAGGCTGTTGTTCTCCCTCAATACATTTTATTCAATTCTTTAACATTCAAAACATGCTGTTAATGTAGAATATTTTATTACATTTTTACTGATTTACACAAATAAAAATCCTACAAATAAATAGGTAATTAATCAGTATTTAAGTGGAATTAGTATTTTTGGAAATTGACAATTATTTTACAATTTTAATACATTTAAAGAGATTAGTTTGAAAATTAGGTTTGTTTGTTTTGCAAATGCAACCCAATTTTATACTTGAATTATTTTGTATTAGTAAGTACTTTAATGATTTTTATATATATTTTTTAAAAAGCATACTATATACACACATTAAATGCAATGTAAATCTTTTTCTTATTAGCATGTAGCTGAATCTTTTCTCACTTCTTATTTTAGTTTATTCTCTCTGTTCTGCAATGTAGTTTTAATATTTTAAGCATCTCTTTTTCATTTCTCTTTTTAAAAGGACACTTTGCTAAAGTGGATTTCCTTGAGGTACAGCATAATAGATCACTTTTTTTGTAGGCCGATACAATCGGCATGTTGTATTGTGTTCAAAAAGAATATGAAGTTATTTGATAATTGTTTGATTAATAAAGCCGAGAGCCAGGACTTAAATATTTCACAGCTTGAATTTTCAGCTAAAGAGAAAGGAGGTCTTTTTAAAGAAATGTGCTTTAAAGCGAAAAACGTTTTTCTATAGCTATTTAAAAAGAAAACAGTCATTAAAAAAACACTGCCAAAATTTAACTTGAAACCATATTTCCTAAATATATATGCTTCAACGCATAACATCTCGCTCTCAGAAAATCTAGCCGTGGGTGAGCTGTTTATCGGTAAACCCCCGGTGGATGAAAGGCGTAGCAATAATGATTTTTTCTCTCCTAATCGGACCTTGTCAGCAAGGCGTCTTATCGTGGAGAGGAAAATGACACCGATCCTATCGAAGAGCCTGGAGTCCGAATCGGCGGCGTGTGTCCCCCCCAATCATGGCCGGCCGTGGCCCAGTCATATCTAGCGCCGCCACAAACGGCGAGCGACGCTTTTTTATGTGGACTTCAAAAACGTCGCGAGTCATTAAAATTGCACCCACGTTTGGCAGCGGGGATCAGCCGCTCTGGAGCGAAAATGGGATGTGGGAAGAGGAGACTCACTAAATGTGTTAATTCCATCCTCACATGTTTACGGCTTAATTTTAATCTGTTTGAGGGAGGAGGAGGGGTGGAGGGACGATTGGAAATGGGGGGCGGGAGGGGCAATGAGAAAGCCTAGCACTGCAATAAATCGCCATTATCTTTGACACCCTAGGACTCAGCTGTTCCAGGGATTTAGGGGTCCACTGGCAACAGTGTATATATATCGTAGGGCATGAAAACACTGTTTACGCTTGAACTGCGGTAGCTAAGGTGCAATCACCAGTTTCAGGCTGCCCAGACAAAAGGCCTTACGTTCACAATGGCCAGCTAGCATACGGACCCTCAATGGAAGAGCTGAACCAACAGACTCAAGTATGTGTTTGTGTGCGCGCGCCTGTTTTCCTGAACGTGCGTGGGCAAGTCTCTGTTTCCCTGTGTATCGACAGGTGTTACTGCAAACATCCAAATATTAGTTCGAGCTTTTGTGGGACTACAAAAATGGAAATAAGTGACATGTTTTTGCAAAGTTAAATGAACCTTCTCCAAAAATAGATCAAGAATTCTTGAACGAACAAAGATTGTTCCGTTAAGCTTACCGTCCACCAGCTACTACAGCTGCTCCTCGCCTCCTTGTGTTCCTCCATTAGGTCTCCACAGAGTGTGAGCTAGCATTAATAAAATTATGAGAAAATCTAATAATTAGACCTTTAGTCAGTTATTAGCTTCAACAAGGCGCTCAACATAATGAGACTCTTGGAAGTAATGATCTGACTAGAGAGCTCATTGGAGCTTTCCTGCTAAGTGTAAAAAATAAATAAATTAAAAAAATAGAGCGACAGACAACATTTTTAAGAGAAATGTTGGTTTTAAACACATTTTAACATTTAAGCTAGGCCCTAAAACGTAATCACTAGCGTTATACACATTTAGCGACTTTATGATGGATATGAGATGAGATTGACCAAGCAACATTGACTCAAATCTTTTATTAACTAAAGATTAAACCAGCACAGTGATTGCAACTGAACACAGGCAGCCCAACTGCTTGATTAGCATTCCTCAATAGCAAACCATGAGCAATGTCCCCAACTACGGCAAATAGCATTTTTTTGTGTGCGCTTTACTAGTCTATTTAATCAGAAAACACAATTTCATTAAAGAACAATGTCCTTGAGACGATGAAAATTAAGTCATTTTGGGACACTTTGTAAATTGGTTTAGATTCCTGATCAAACCCCATCCAAATCATTTATTGATATAATCTTATCCTTATCTCAAGATACAAAACACCCTCCAAATGCTAGATTGTGGTAAGACACTATATCTTAAAAGAGACCATCGTCCCAACCTTAAATCAGTTTTTTTTTTCTATTTTTAGGTTATAATAACTAAAAAGATACCCCCTGCCTTCTCGCATGCAGAAGAAAAAAGTGTAGCATTGACCTCTGGCTGACACAGAGAAAACTGAGGGAGGGTGGTGGGGGTGAGATGGAGAAAAAGAAAGCAGAAAGAGCGACGGAGAGGAGAGAGCTAAGACAACAACTGTGAAGAGCCGCATAGGGTTAAAGAAAAACTGTTTCAGAAGGAAATGGGAGACAAAAGCGCGGACTCGGGGCCCCCATGGGTGCTTTAAAGAGCCGCTACATCTGAGGTGCTGAAATATTAAAAACAGAAAAGGAGAAAAAAAACTGAAATAAAGTAAAGGAGTGGGAATGAGAGGGAATTGTGCTATTTTGTCAACTGAGGACCTTTTAACAGAAAAATTAATTGAGTGATGAGAATGACGCAGTGAATGACAAGATGATTGATGACATTTAAAACCCGAAAACGGAGTAAAAAAGAAAAGAGATTAGACATTTATCAGAGTGAGTGGATAGGTTGCTGTATAGAAGCAAGAAATAGAAATAATGGAAAGGAGATTACAAAGATCCACATAAAATATTTGAATGTTTTTTACTTGTTTACCAGGTTTTTTGGTTTGTTTGTTTGTTTGTTTTTTTAAATCCTCTTGCTTCTCTTTGACCAGTAAACCTCCCTTACACATGTTCTCATTGACAGTGCACTAAAGTGACAACCATTCCTTTATATATTTATATATATATATATATATATATATATATATATATATTTAAAAAAGAAAGGCAAGAGGCATTATACTACAAAGCAGTGTTTCTTCACAGTGAGTCTTCTGTCAAGCTGGCAGACATAAATGGGCAATTTTTTGATGCAGATTCAGCAGTGTTTTAAGGGTGAAAATTAAGGGGAAGATGGTGCCGTTACCATAACATTTCCCTTATGCTTTGCACATAGTTATACAATAAGATCTGACGAATTGAGCCATGCACCTGTGATGGGTCCCTTGCAATATTCTGTTTGGGTCTTAAAACAATCGCACAGCACTTAAGACATTACTTCTTAATAATTGATTAAACCTTTTAATCATTTGAATTCACATGACAACATACAAATGGTTAAAAATCCTATTAGCAGCTTTAAAACCTGACATGTATATGTGTAAGCCATGCATGACTGCCAGCCAGTAAAAACATTTTCAGAGCAGGAAGAATAATAAATAATGATACAAGATTGTAGTTTAGGTTTCAGACATGAAATTGAATTTTTACAGCACAGTAGTAAGCAGACGATAATGTAGAGTATAATAATGTAAGTATTTTGCTATCATTTATTTGCTGCATAATTGATATTATTTTTAGGCCTTTGTCTAAATTTTCTAATTAAAAAACACTTATACATTAAATTAATTAATACATATAAATAAGCCTTGCATAATTGTATTAAATGTAGAATACATTTAATTTAAACATATTATGGTATATTCTTATACCTTATTCCATCACTTTTACCCTTACTTCCCACTTTTTTTTCTATAAATGTTTTTGTTTGTTTGTTTTTACAATGCTGCCAAATTTAATACAAATTTTGGGGAGACTTTTGCAAATTTTGTCACACCATTTACATAAGTGTATTTATTTTTCCCCCTTGAAAATAGTCTCACACCACAGTTTGATATATAGACTTAAGAATAAATAAATTACTAATAGTTATATTAATTACTGCTGTCCTTTTCATATTACTTTCACAGAGATACAGAAATGATAGATAAAAGTTTAACACTGTTACTCTCAGTGATGACACCAATAACAACAGTCATAATATTTTAATACAGCAAGTGTCCATATATTATAGGGTCATAAAATGACTGTTAGTGTGTAATGTTTATTAGAATTTTAAACAAGTTTTTTTTTAAAGAACCTGTTCCATGTGAGGAAGTCTAAAGAAACATCCCGACAACACTGACTTATTTTAGCTTTAAATGGTGTAGCTGGTGCTTTGTTGTTAGTCAGTGATGACTGCACTGTGTCACTTCTCGTATAGTCACACAGATGTTTTTTTTATGTAGCCCACATGAAGACCCTGTGGTGTCATGTCTAGAATAGATACAATGTGCAATAGAATAAGCAATACCCATGCTATTAGATTTAAATTACTTGGTCTTTCTTAAAAAAGTATGACTGATTTTGATCTTTGAGACAGTAAAGTGGTGGCTCTAGCCTTAAGGAAACATTTTGATCTTTTGTTAGAAAACCATATGGACCTAAATGCCGTCATTAGCTTGTTATTAATGTGCATCTACTATAAACATTCCTGGCGTCCCCCCCCACACATCCAGTCCCCACCCTGCAAGGCACACAATTATACTGTACAAACAGAGTGGCGCATATTAGCCATCGCCGTCTGTCCTTGTTCCTTTTTCGCTCAATGGTTGCCACAAGAATCACACCTCCCCTCCTCTGTCAAAGGAGCTTCCTCCTTGGCTGTCCTGTGCCCATCAGACAGGGTGCCCGGCCGTTTAAGACACCCAGGGAACATGAAACGGAGCCGGGCTGAGATGTCAGCTGGTTGCCCCATCTGCCAGTCAGTGGGTTGGTAAAGCTTTTGTCCTGGGGGGTAACCTTAGGAGTGCAGTGTGTGCAGATAAAGTGTGTTTGTGTGTGCGTGCATGTGCATTTTGCTGAGGGACGTCAGACTCAGCATCACAGTTTTGAGCAAAGCGAGCCACATGCAACATGGTGACCTTGTCCTTTTAATTTATATGCGAGATGACATTTCCACCAAAATTGACCAAATTTAAAAAAATAAAAAATCTGATCTCACATCAGGGAAAATTAGCTGCTGTGTTTACTGGTGAGGATTTTTTTTTTTTTTTTTTAAATGAAGGCATTTCAGGGGAATAAAATGTGCAGGTCTCACACAGTTGTCCAGGATCCTCAGCTGGATTGAAGTTAATTGGTCTCATTTCAGATCTGCTCACTTCTTATGGACCACAGTTGGTGGAGGAGTCGACAGAACTTTAAATTGCCTGAAACTTGTCTATATTCTTTTCCTGTTCCCCTGCTAAATAACCTAACCTTGACAGTACAAACAGTTTGACTCCCATATAAATGAACCAAGGTACTGAGTGAACGCTGGCCGGCTGGTTGAATCGAAGCACATTTCCACTCATGCATTCTATCGTTTGGTAGATAGGCCGCGCCCTTGAGCTGCTTTAGGAGGCAGGCACTGCTTGTTTTCACTCTAAGAAGGTGCTGAAAGGGGGCCTCTGTGTATGCACGAATGCACACACATAATCCTTTGGACGGTTCTACGTGAGCCCAAGAGTTCCTAAAAAGAAAATGTATGCAGACAGCATGAACTTATTTATTTACCACTGGCTTATGCTTTTGTAGTTTCGCCTGTCAAGGATATCAGCACAAGTTAATATGTGCGCTTTTGTGTGTGCGTGTGAGTCTGCGTGTGTGTGTGTCTTTGCACCTCAGTTGTTTCACTCTCAGATAAAATCTGATTTATAACAACAAAGCCACCCTGTAATAATTTTTAGTCAACTTTGACTGTTGACTGCCACGTAGAAAGCTTCGCTTAAGTGGTCTACATATTCCCCATGTTCACATCAGTCAGTCTCACCACATGATGTATGTAGTGGTAGTCCTGAAGGGCTTATGCATGCACAGCTCTGCACCGGCAAGTCCTCCCTGAGCACATCTATGATCTTGGGTTGTTCAATCATCAATCAAGGCCAACTGCAGCGTACTGTACTGTCGCCCATCTTTTAAAGTGCAGTTGTGAAGGACTGGCTAAGATGGCCTAAGGGACACCTTCCTTGGTCAGGCCCATCTTAGGTTTGATGTGATTATGTGCGTGGTTATGACTACACAGAACAGACTTGACACATCGATGTAGACTTTTTAAAAATGTTTGGTGAATACTATCTGACAGGAGGGAAGTGCTTACTGGTATTTTTGTATTTGAATTTTTGGCTGTACTTTCTCCAGACATTTTTTATTAATTTTCTTGGCATTTTGCTGCTGTGATTCCCCATTAACTTTCAGCTATTATAGAAAATAGACTAAGGTTCATCTCAAAAACGGAGAAACTTAAGTTTTTATCAATCGTATTTTTTTTATTTTAGTTTTACATTTCTTTTGTAGGGTTTTGTGGTCACATCTTTCATGCTTTAGGCCATTTTTTACAATAACTCTTAGCTCATTATTAAGGCAAATGTCTTGTGAGATAAATAAACATGCATCGAGCAACTACAAAATTCACTAAATCAAGAAAACCTGGAAAAAAAATTTGCCTAAATTTTAGACGGTATGGGCAGAGAGAGCAGACAAAGAAGGCAGTGCAGTGAAAACACTGCCAGAAAATCAAAAAGAAATATACAGTACATTCACTTTCTCCACAAAGCTACTCTGAATTCATTATATTATCCAGAATGGACATTCAGAACCATATGATATTGCAGTGATAGAGTTGCTTGCCAATTTTCCTGTGTGCTTGAAGTGAGGTATTGTGCTATTTTAATGAGCTGTTTAGACTAGTGGACGGTTGCATTTGGGTTTTAACAACCGGCTCAATGAATAATTGTTATTGCCTCTTAAAGGCCAGATGTATGGAATTCATGCAAATATAGAGCAAAGGGAAATAAGTGTGTGTGTGAGTGTATGTGTGTGTGAGGGTGTCTTGGAATAATTGTTTTCCAGATGTCCTTCTTTCATGTAAACCACACACGTGCTCGTGCACACGCACACACTTAAAGGACTGAACAGATGATGGTGATGATGATTAAGCTCTTAAGCATATGGAGATATTGTCTTTTAGTGTGTGTGTGTGTGTGTGTGTGTCTGAGACTTTTTTTTTGAACATTTCTGTTCCCTCAGTCTTCCGTGACAGGTTCACCCATCTCTCCTGGGGAGACTTTCACTCCCAATTTAGACGCAACCGTCATCAAGTGACAGCAATGGCTCCGGCACCCTACCTTTGCAATGTGACTACAGTTAACTTAACAAGTCTCGATATGTGAGCTCCATCTTTGATGTAATTGATTTGAGTAGTCTGAGCATCTTTCTTGCCAGGAAGTTGAGATTTTTGGTGGATCTGTCAAGATGATCTTTGGAGGAATGCAGGTCACTTCTCTTACAGTTTTAAAAAAGTTATTATCTTTTATCATGTTGCATGTTTTGTATGCCTCCTTTGCTGCTCTAGATGTCAGATATGGTGCATCCTATCTGTAAACTCATCAGGAAGAACACGTGTGGCCACACTGTACTCAGGTCTCTATTCCGTATTGCAGTCCATCTGTCCAGTCCTGCTTGTTTTACAGTGATCATAAATATCAACAGCAGAAAAGAAATCAAAGATCCCTCTGATATAAAGCTGTTTAGAAGGTGGTCATTTTACAAGCGAATTGTGTATTGTTTCAATATGTTTTAAAGTTTACATTGGACCTTTCGTGGGCCGTGCTGTAGTGTGAGTGTGGACACTTTTGTTGGGTTTTTTCCCCCCGCTGATGAGATTCAAGTACAGTGTATCTATTGTTTGTTCTTGTCTTTGATGTTTTTCCTGCCTCTGCAACACCTTACGCTTGGATGTTGCATCTGTTTTATAAAAAAAGAAATGAATATCCACTTTTGCTTAAGTAAAACTAACTTAAAAGTGAAATGTACTAAACAAAAGAAGTACATTAAACTAGTTTATATATTATGAAATAATAATTTAAATAGTACACTTATGACATTTGATGAATAAAATTGAATTTGTTTCATATGGTTCATCTGAAATTCCCTGAAGACCTTTTAATCTTCTACCTGATGTTGTTACGCGGTCAGCCGTGCTCGCCTTTTAAAAGTGTTCAAATTTCAGTGAACGCAGAGTACACAAGTGTCTTAAACTGTGTGCATTTCATCACATTGGTGTGATTGTGTGTCTGTGTCTGTATATTTGTGTGGGTTGAAGTTGTGTTGAGTGACAAGAGCATGCGTCTTAAGCCACCTGGATTTATTTGGGCCAAACAAGAGGGGCCCATGTCTGTCTGGGCCCCTCTTCTGTCCGCACGGGGGCCTCAGAGCCATGAACAGAAGGTACCTCCTCACATCTCACACCTGAGCTCCTCCCAGGCTGGGACCAACCTCTCTTTCTATCTCTCTCCCTCCATCCACACAGGCTTGTTTCTCTCTTTCTTTCACTACCCTCTGTGTCCTCTCCACTTCTCTCCCAGGCCATGGCCTGGCCTACTTTTACCTCTCCCACTCTGTACTCTTTGATCTCAACTGTGTTGGCACTTTCCATAGATCATGTGCATGTTTGAAAATGGCCCATTTGCTCAATCCTCAGTCTGTTTATGAATATACATTTCACAAACATTAACATGTAGTTAATAGTCTACAAAGAGAAGGATTCTCTCTCATGTATTAGCTGTGCTTATCGCAGTAAGTGATGCTAAGGTTTGCAGTAAAATCCACTTTTCTGTTTGCTTGATGCGCTCCTTTCTTTTCCAGACATTGAAAGTTTGTTTCCCATTTTTTCCTCCTTCTTTTTTGTTTTCCTAATGGTTTTTTTTTCCTTTCATACAAATCTCTCAACTCGGTTCCTGGAAAAGAGGCTTTATTCAGGGAGGAAATGTGTTTGCTTGTCTGTTAGCATCGTTTTCATTTGTGCTTGAAGTGACAGGGTGTGAAGCTGGGTAGGCGTGTGCATCTCAGAAGTCAAAAGCACAAACACTAACAAGACATCAAGTCAGCTGCTTTATTTTTTTTTAAGGTAAAATCGACTCAAACTCAATAGGAATTGCGTTCCTCTGGTCAGTCTGGCATTAAATCGGGGGATTTTTCTCCACACTGTGAATGCATTTCACAGAATCTTGGGAACAAGCTGCTTCTGATTGCATAATACTAACATTTAACTCTGGGTAGAAATATAGTTTTGAGCTATGAAAAGTTTTAGGGTTGAGTCATCAGATTTATATATATATATATTTTTTTATTTGCTTACTGTAATTTAATTCAGTATATTACCTTATGACAAGAAAACCATTGTATGGCATTGATAGATACACATTATGAGGCTATACTGAGTCACAACAAATGAGGATACATTTTTTTCCCAAAATGTTTAATTTTCTGTTATAGCTGTGGTGACAAACATCCAAAAATTCATATCATAAGCCATTACTTACTTAAATATGGGCATCTTCATCACTCATTGTGAAGAAATGACACACCCTTAATAAACTTAACTCAGCTGTCATCTGACAGCAAGTCTTAAATTCATGTCATGTGCATGAAGTAAACAGAACTATATCTGCTTGTAATTGATCATAATTCGTATAAATTTTAGATTATTTGTAATAGCAGAACTGTTACGATATTGGATTAATGTAGCATATAGCAACAAAAGGAGTAGTAGCTCTGAGATGGGCTACCTGCTCAATATTTGTTGGAAAACCCCTCGCCCCTGTGACACTTTAGAACAGGGGTGTCAAACTTAAGGCCCAGGGGCCAGAATCAACCCAACAAAGACTCCAATGTGGGCCACTGGACAGCTATAGAAAATGTGACTGAATGCATAGATTTTAAACTGTATTTTCATAAGATTTATAGATTTTTTTCCCCATAAAGATCCCCCCACATTGGCATCCATACTACATTAAAGTACAAGAACATTTTCTTTGAATTAAAAACGTTATATTTCAATTTTACAGAACAATCTGAGCAATCAACCTTTGTTTGCAATGTTACATGTTTATTAATACACAAGATTATTACATGTGTATTTTCCCTAGTCTGGCCCACTTCACATCAAAGGGGGCTGCATGTTGCCCGCCATGTAAAATGAGTTTGACATCCCTGCTCTAGATGAGGGTTTCAACCTTAATGATAGCAGACTCTGAGCTATTACTAATATGGCCAGTTCCTAGTAGTATACATCGATAGTTAAACACTTTCAACCTTTAATTATGACCACTTTACTTGCTTGCAAATGACAGCTGTTGACCTTACAAGGAAAAATGCCTGAATCTGCCGTATACCGAAGTGTTAATTTGTGTTCCCTTCTTTGGGGTGGTTAAAGCTGGCTTGGTCTCATAAGTCATCAGCACAAACACTTAATTGAACCCCGCTGGTCTTGATGGGTGAAGCAGGATGTGGCGCAGCATCATAACCGGTGGCATGGGAAACCTGGCAATTAATTGGACGTGGTGGATGTGTCAGATTTAGTAGTATCAATTGAAAGTTAGCCCTTCACACTGTGGCATTGAGGTAATTGAGCCACTGGTCTCCTTGGACTCTTAGAGTTGTAGAGACTGAAATGTATCTCCAAAGGTTAAAATTGATTTGGCCGTATTGGGAAGGCCACTATTATGTATTGTCTAAAAAGTGGCAGCCATTAATCAATTATCTTCCACTCTTCACATTAAGGTTTGCTGTAATGATGATTCTGTACCAGCAGCACAAATATGTTTGCGAAACAGCCATAAAATGTGCACTCAAATGTAAGGCCTGTTACGATGCATCAATGTGTATGTGTCTGTGTTCGCTGATATATGTGTGTGTGATGAAGAGGCTTCCTTTTCCCTATCAAACTAATGGTGTGACAGCCTATTCTTTAAGATGTCTGAGACTGTAATTAGTAGATTGCTTTGAGTCAGGCACGAACAGGGCACTGGGAGGGTCTGGGGGAGTAAAAGGAGCAACAACAAGCGAGAGACTAAAGAAGAAAAGGGCTTCCAATTTTATAGTCCTGATGGAGGTTATATTTTCTGTGACAACTGGACCAGAGTAATCAAAATGTGTTAATAATCCCTTCAAAGAGCCTAGCGGCACATCAGTAAAGAGCTTCACTGAACGCCAATCCCCCCACCAGACCCTGGTTCTGGCTGCCCCACCCTCACTGACCCTCCGTCTCTCTTTCTTTGCCCTTGCCCTGCTTTGTCTTCATCATCACTTGATCTAATCTGTCATGTTCATTCAGTGCTTCTTTTGGCTCTACCTTGACAAACTTGCAGCAGAGTTACAGTTCTGTGTCTCCAGATAGCCCTGTCTATGTGTCATCATCTTTAGACTTGTTGATGCTGCAGTTATTGCAGTGGAGTCCGGGCCAAGAAGAGGGTATCGGTCTGAGTTTTAGTCTGCTTTGGCACCCTCCTGCTTGAATCTGTCGCACTGGGATGACTCTAGGTCAGACTGTATAGGTTCCAATAAGTTATTCTCTTTTGTTTGAGGATTAACTCAAAGGTCAAAGTTCATAAAGCTGGCCAGATGGGGTCTCTAGTGCTAAACATCCATACCTTCTGCTTCTAAAAGGAGGTTGAGCGCCAGGATCAATGGACTCAATCGATGGGCATAGTGGTGGAAGTAATGCTGGCAAAAAGTTTGATTGCATGCATATTGATCAGAGTGAGGCTAAGAAGCTGTGAGGATATTGATTTAATTTTGTTTTTGCGCATATACTAGTGTAATCAGGCCTGCACAACTTTCAAGAGCCAAATATGACCACAGTGATAATGTATGACACTTAAACCTAATGTGTTAATTATGATTTAATGAAAAGTGGTGATTAAACTTGCATCACCTGAATACAAATATGATGACAGTAGACTTTATATACTATATGTTTACACTAATATTCTATATGCAAGTTTTGCATTGTTGTCATTTACGGTAACTATTCTACATTACTAACATTAAAAGAAAGGATGCACTATGCTCTTCATGCTCATGATACTTCTCCCTCTCTTTTTTTTTATTTTTTTTATTTACAAAACTTTTAAATCTCAGCAATGACTTTTAAGTTTTAAGAGACATGGTGATTTTATTGAAGCAACTTGTCTCTGCTATCACTGTAGGGAACTTTTATTGGCACCATTCGTTCTCTAAGCCCTTCAGACTCTCTCAGACCAGGAAGCAACAATTGAAGTGCTCTGCTCGGTGCCCAGAGGCTTGGCCGCCCACTCCAGCAACTAAACTACTACCAAAATCTCACTGAAGCAAACAGAAACTAGACGGTCCATTTACAGTTGTCTTATCCATCAAAAACTTAACCTGAGCATTTAACTTAAAAACACTTGTTGGATCCCAAGGAGTTCTGTGCGCCTCCTTAATATCAGTGGGCCGACAGATTTGTGTCCTACAACAAAGAAAAAAAAAATTTTCTTGATAAATTTTTCTAAATTAACCTTAAAGGCTCTAAGTACTTTTATCATGATATTTAATTCTTCCCAAATATATTTACATATAAGTACTGAAATACACACACACACACACAATCTTCAACCACAATCTTTCCTTTACTTTATAAACATTTGGATATGGACAATATCATTGTGAAGTATGAATGCCTCTTCATGTTAACTTTCCTTTAAATTAAGTCTCTGCCAATTAGAGAAACTCTGCCTTATTTAGTAGTCTAGTCTGAGACTGTGTGTCAGGATCAGTTTGAGCCATTAAAAAATGCATGGGGTCCAGGTGAGGTGCCCCAGCCCCAGTGTGAATTGGGAGCGGTTTGTGTGCCGTCTCAGGAGAGGCTGTGTCCAGTGTAGGGGCAGCGGAAGGGACAGCACTTAATAATAGAGCCACAACATCAAAGGCTGTAGACTATTGCTGACTGACATGGCATACATCATGAATTATTGTGTGTCTGTGTGGTTCAGTGTGTGTCGATTTTTTTGTGGGTGCTCTGTATTTCTGTGAAAGTTTATGCTCAGGTGTCTTGATCCATGCTCAATCATCCAGAGAAGAAAATCCCAAAAAGTTGATTGTGTTTCGTCAGTCATCCAAGTGACAGCACATTTTTCCCACTCTTACTTTCTCTTCTCCTGATGTGCCGAGTTGATGCTCAGGTGTTTTCCACTAATCCATCACACGCCTGAGTTCAATAACGTGTACAAGCGTTATCTTTTTATCAAAACACGGCATTCCTAAATGCCATATATTGCTGTAGTCTATGCTATGTTCACAATAGGGCCCCTACTAGGTGGTGTGGCTCCCTGGGAAGGCTAGCGTAGCTGCAAGCGCTAGAGGACTCATTGACTTTATAATGATTAGTGGTCAGGCCCCCAGCCCATGCTAGTACCAGGGGTTTGGCCTAGCCGCTGCTGCTAGCCTCTGGCCACAGCCGAGCACCACTATCGACTCACCCCTAGCCCCCGCTCTCTTTGGCCTGCTGGCGATGTGTCAAAACCCATTACCACAGAGTTCCGCAAGTACAGAGAAGGATCATTTTAGGTTTATCTTTCTTGCTCTTCTCTCACTTCTCCGTAGCCATCTCCTCTCTCTCTCCCTCTCATTTGTTCTTCCTCCATCTCCTCATCCTCCTCCGCCCTGCTAAAATGAAGAGAGAAGCACAGAGAAAAAGGAGTAACCTTTGACAAGAGTTGTTCCAGTTGTGGTATGTATGGCTGCGTATTGATCTGCATTGGCTTTAGGAACTATAGAGAGGAGAGTCAGCGAGTTGCTGCTGCTTTCAAGTCCCACTCATTTTTTTCTGGGGAAATACAAGGAAGTTTTAGATGCTTGTTGACCTCCTTAGGTCTCATAAGCTATGGAGATTTGCTTGGAGAAAGGGGTGGAGTGTTGTAACGCGTGTGCATGTGAAAAATAAGCTCAAGAGTGAATGGTCCAATATGTAATCCTCTGTCATGTTAATTTCTTGTGTTTGTGTTAGTGTGTGTGTCTTTGTGTGCTTGAAAAGATACAAAGAAAGTGTGTTTTTGTACTCGGTTGTATTATATATTATGTGTAGTGTATCTTTCTGCTCTTCTTGTTGAGTTTGACCTCTTGACACACTTGTTTGTGTCTTTCAAGTTATTGACCAACACAGCGAGTTTATCCAGATAACTATTTTAGAGAGTGGAACTTCTTTATTTTTAAAAAGCCAAGCAATGGTTTGAATTAGAATAGATGCACTCGAACAGACACACCAGCTCACACGTACACACACACACACACACACACACACACACAGCTCAGCGAGACAGCATTCTTCCAACCTGGCACTTCTTTTTCTGATAAGCTCAATCTCCCCAGAGAAAAGTGCCTGTCAAAGACTTTGTCCAAACAACAAGAAATCAGTGCCAAAAAAAAAAAAACAACAACTAAAAAACACATACTTCTCCATCACTGTTCATCAATCCATCCAGTTGTGAATTCATTATTAATTTATGGAACTTTGGGGCGCGTTATTTGAATAATGCGGGGTATGACGAAGGGGGGAGCTGTGTGAAAACAACAAGATGACAGCCACACCAAAACCACCCGAGGGCACATGCCAACACATCGCATCAGTGTCATCCTTTCTCGCTTTGCCCCTGTGGGCTTACTACTCTGCAGGTAGCCACAAACACACATATTAACATTTGGTATATTTTATTCTAAAGCATACATAAACATATGAAATTGCTTTTTTGCACAAACCTGCAAAAATACTCAATAGTTTTCTGATAGACAAATATAAAGCATAGATTCCACGACTCCCCCCCCCCATCTCTCTCTCTCTCTCACATACACTCACACACACACACACACACACACACTCATACACATACAAGGAAACAAACAAAAACACACAGACACTCTCACGTTACGTATGCACCACGCCCTCAGGCTCTGGAGACGGCAGCAGTGGCATCAGTGGTCTGATAGATGGATCCTGTCTCCTTGTGATCTCCACTTGTCAGACAAGCGTCACACAAAGCCCAAACACAAATCAAAAACGCAGGTATGGGGCACATGACAGTTTGATAAGACCTTGCTGTTACCTCCCCATCCATCAACAGCTAAGATGTTCATCCATCGACTTGGAATAAGGGTGTTAATGTGAGCCTGTCACATTGTTTGGGCTATTGATGTACCCGGTTTGCAAACTAATGGTTTGAGTAGTAGTGTTTGGTTTGTGCTGTTGGAGCTCTTATCGCAAGTTGACAGCGAGAAACCAACACGGTCGTTAATAGCAGTTTCGGAGCGGCTGCTGTTCTGTGCTCTGGTCAATGTGGGGTGTTGCAAAACCTCAGTGAATCAGCACGTTAGCAGACTTATTAAGCAACTAAGCACAGCCACGCTCCAGCACCAACACCTTCACTCTGATCCTGCAGTAACATCCGCCTCCGGTGTGGTTCTCACACCTTCCAGCTCTTGTTCGCTTAACACCTGAACATCACAGGTAAACCACAAAGGCAGCCAACTTGTCCAACAACACAGCACACCACCTTACCTCTCCTCCACCTCCTCTTCCTCCTACTTGCCAGACAGGAACAACCCAAACTAGACCACAGCAAAAACGAGGCACAACCCACCTTTTGTTTACCGCTCTCAAAGGTGGATCACGGACCAGTCCTGGTAAGGGATTGTGACAGAGGTGATGTCTAAATTAATGATTCATGCTCTTTCACACGGGCTACAGTAACAGCCCTGAAATATTAATGACAGCTGCAGAATAAATTTGATTCCCTTTTCTCTCTGATTATAATCCACAGGCGCGCTCACACACACATGTTTATTTATGCCCTGGAGATGAGGTATGGGGTCACTATTAGGAGTTCGTCTGCACACGTAGACACACACGCGCTCTACTTCCCTCTCCCTTTTGCCACTTGCTCTTGTGTACCACCTCATTGTTTTGGAATATGTACATATTTTTCACATGTGGTGGGCGAGTGGGCTATATATTATACATTATATGCTTGTGCCGTCTAGGTATGATATACTGTATGAATTCTGCACATCTGCCAAGCAGAGTTTTTGTTTGTTATTGTAATTAGGCAAGGGGCCTTTTTCATACTTTTTTTTTTTTTTGGAGAGCATGACCTGAGTGGAGCAAAGAGGATGCAGGATGTATTACAGCGCTGCTACCTCTTGGTGGAATTTCTGTTTTGGGGTGATCTGACTTGCAAAGCAAGACACGCCTCTGTTCAGGTCATGCCACTTTCGGATTTAGTAACTCCACTATTGGGGGCTTTTCTGGAACATTGTCAGTTTCACGGTGCTAAAACAACTTTCGGCAAATGCTTTTAGCAATTTCGGCTTTCTTGCCAAGTCATAGACAAGACTGGGTACTCACTATGTGACATAACTATAGAATAAAGTATGCTGCAAGTTTTCTTAGTATAGCTAAAAGTCAGCAGTCAAAATGACCCGTTATTTGGTTGTAGACTCTTGACAGCTCTGCGGCAGTGTGACAGTTGTCTGTCATAAAATTTCCCAGATATCACTGCTGTAAGCCTAACTCACAGCAACATAAACTGGGCTTGGTGCACAGATAACTATCAGCTGTTTATGTCTCAACATGTCACCCGAGATCCCTGTCTTTTTCTGTCACCACTGTCCTTCCTTGTGTTTGCCCCTTACTTTTTCTTCTATAATGAGGAATAGAGAACAAACCAACAGGTTCTCTCTCAAAAGTTCCTCCCTACTGCTTACAAGAACAGAATGGATTTATTACAGTTCTTGCAAAACAGGCATTAGTTAAGTCACAGTGCCTCAGAAGGGGTTAGGTCGAGCAGAAGTACAGTGGTTTTACTGTTTTTTCGAGCATCACACTCATCTTAGCACTGATTTTGCAGAAGCATTTATGTTAAAATTACTTGCAAATTCACTTTTATTCCCAGTGTTTGTGTCCTCCAGCCTTTGTTTGTGCAATTAAACAAGCGATGTGCCTAATTACACATCATTCAGTTGTCATCTCCTCTCCGGGGACAGGCTCATGAGCAGAATTGTCAGCTCAGGTTTGCTCATTTAAATTCATCACGGTGAGCCAGTGCCGTCTTCTTGCTACTTGCCCGTGTATCAAAGATGAATTAACTGCTATTTTGAATTATCAAAAATAAAAAAAGGGAAGTGTAGGTCAAGATTTGATTTGATGTACATGGTAGCAGTCTCTCTGGGTTAATTTTTCATTTCTCTCTTTTGCAAGAGCCACCAAAGGTATCCGCTCTGATTTCAATTGGTTTCTATCCCACAGCAGGTGCTTCGTTTTATTGCGCCATATGGACATTTATTTATAACTTACAAGACTGTCAGGTAATTTCAGGCTAATCTATTTCAATAAAGTTTTATGGCAGTGATGTGTGTATTATATTATGTTACGGCCTGTGGACTTATGCTCAGTCATGTGTCGACGCTATTAAGGGTATGTATTACTAAGATGTCGCATGTCATATAATCGGTTTTCCCTGTCTGTTTTGGTGGCGTTTAGCCTTGACTCGCTCAGCCATAGTGCGACATGACAGCGGCCACAGCGTCATGCTCTGTTTGAGGTAGAAAATATCAGTCAAGAGATGCTTTCTTTCTTTTTTTTCTGTGCAGGCAAGCGTGCGCACAGTTTTTCATGTCTGATGGAGTGTATGCAAGCATTCCGTACATGAATATTTGCACGTTGATGTGTGTATTTGTATACGTGTGTGTGTGTGTGTGTGTGTGCACAATCCTAATGATGCCTTCCTCTGCTACTCTATTGGGCTGTCAGCACAGTGCTGGGGACTGTCACACACAGCACCCCCTCCTCTCCAAATCTTGCTGAGATAGGTCATTTTTCAGTGTCAGGACAGACGATTCGCATTGGCACCAGATAGATCCGGGACACATTGGATTCATTATTCTCTGTTTGCATATGTCTGTGTTGTACAGAAATGCAAGGTGACACGTACAGGAGACTTGAGCTGAAAACTCATAGAACTTTTTGCTGCTTTGTTTCCATTAGCCGAATGCAAGTGCTTTGCTGGGCATCTCAGACGTAGGACAAATATCCAGCTCATCACACAAATCAGAAATCTTATTAGTGGGATAACCAAATGTTAATTTCAGTATCACATCTGTATTTACTTATTTAGGCGTTTAGTTCTTTCCCTGTATTCCTTTTTGAGCCTATTTCTAACCAGCGTTCACATTGCTTTGTCCCACTTTCCCTAACGGTCCCCTTGCCCTCTTAGATTACTAGCCTTGCATTTTCCCATTTGACAGGGTAGGTGACTATGCGGGTAGATATTTGGCAATGTGGGGTAGGTGGGGGTCAAGGCCTGTGCCCCAGCAGTGTGGTATTTTAATCTGGGCTATTTGTAATGACAGGCCTCCTACGAGGGAAGAGGAGTGGCAGGTTGAGAGGCTCTGACAGGTTCTAATCGCTGTCAGGAAAAGTAGCTGAAGAATGTGCCAGATATCCCCCCCCCCCAGTCTCTCTTCTTGTCCTCTCATATAGCTGCTGTTTTGTTGTCTCTCTGACTCCTTGGCTTTCTCTCTGTTTCTTTTGACCTGTGTCTTTTAAAGGTGAGTGAAAGATAGTTGTCTCCAACTATTTTGTTTTCGCTTCTCCTCTTTCTTTATTTTGGCTGCCATCCAGATGCCACTACCTGACAGAGTAATCCCTTCCTCCTCCACATTCCTTGTCCACAGACCTCACCTTCTCTTTTCCACTGCTGTAATTCCGTGGGCTTAAAGAACCAGACCGACCTTGTGTAGCGCGAGTCTCATGGTCACTGGCAAGCTTGTCAGTTTATTGTCTTTGCCAGAGAAAACAGGCCCATATGTCCTGCACGTATTTTTTTTTATCTTAACTTTTATCTCAACTACCTATTTGTTTATGCAAATAATTTATGTACGCTACACACTGTTCCAAAGCTGTCATGTAGTCTTGTAAAGCCCCCAAAATACCAGTAAGTATATTAAGAATTTTAACAAATGCTTTTTTTCCCCTTTTTTGTTTTTAGTAATAAAAAAGGCACATATTGCATCTTGGAAAGGCATATATTGACGCAATAAATTAAACTTTTTTCCTCATTTCCCATTCAGCAAAAAAAAAAAAGTCAAAATAAAAAAATATAAAAGTGGTTCAGAGAAAAACAAGATGGCCAGTAGAAGTTTTCAGGTTCAACACATACTTGCTGCTCTGCCTCTTTTCTCCTTTGGCACAGGACAAGGGTGGCCAAGCTTTGCCCAGGTGCCGTCTGTGCCATTGGCGCTAAAGCGAGGAGAAGCTGGCACACTTTGGGCATGGCTGCAGCCCCTTCTTCCTCAAAGGCTTGCCTCGTCTCCCTTCTTTCCCCTCATGGTCCCTGCTGCTCCGTAGCCCAGGGAGCTCATTAGGCCAGACTTCCTCTTCATTTAATCCATTTTTCATAGCCTAAAAAACAGTCCCTGATCTTAAAAATCCTGGCTAATTTAAGCCTGGATGTTGGGGAAAAGAGTGAAAATATCATGAAAAAAGCAACCGTGTGCATGCTTTTAATATATCTGATGTCAAAATTAAATGTTTTTATAGTATTAGTGTGGCCAGAACAGGAAGATGCAGAAGCAGCACTAATATGAGCTGTTCTTGAGCAGAGTTTCAGACCTCAGTAGACGGTATCCTATTCCATCCACTTCCTTGACTTTTGTTTGTCGGTCTTGGGGGAGACCGATGTGTTAACTTGGCTTAATGAAAACATTGGTAATAACATGCTCCCTCTCCGTGTTCCTTTAATTATGTATCTCCAACTGGATACCAGAAGGCCCCTGTAGGATTCCAGCTCCACTTGTTGTAGAAGTGGAGTTTCATTTGTAACTAAGCTCCTGGTGGGGAAGATCTGTGTAGAGAAACTAACTCGTTCTCTCATGCTTGTTCTCTCCCTGAATCTCTGTCTCCCTCCAACCTTATGTAATTCCTATCTGTCTCACTTAGTTATTGATCAAGAGAAACTTAAATATATATTGCTTCTTTTGGAAAAACACACGATCAAGTATTGGTATTTCCATTGTAAGTGTGCTGTTTTTACAGATTCTGTTGTACATGTGATCATTGAGATTCCTCACGCTTGTACAACTTTCACATTATATCCACATAAACACTGCCAAAGTTAACATCCTCAAAAGTTGTCCAAGGCTTTGTCCTTTATCTCACTACGAGGACAAAGGTTTTTTTTTTCTTCCCTCTTCCCAGGCAACCATCACAGCATTAATATACCTCCCAGGTATAAAGTGTTGATGAGTGCCTGTCTCCTCAGGCTGACACTTATTTCACCAAAGGTCTCAGAGCAGGGGGAGAGGAACACTGACAGTAGGGATGAAAAAAAAGAGAGCTGCTTGCATACCCAGCCAACGGATGTGGTGGAATTGTTAAGCAGTCTCGGCTGCCCTCTCGTTAGCCTCCGAGATGCCTGGTGACAGAGGTGAAGCAGCAAAAGTTGCGGTAGGTTGAGAGTGGGAGGGTCAGTGCCCCTAAGGGTACCATGCCATGGCCGTGCCAGGCCAGGACCCTGTGCCACTGTCTCCAGTGCCTCCGCTGTCAGCATGCCCTATGCCCCAGGCCACTTCGGAGAGGGCACGTGGGGGGCTGTCACGCGTCTGCCTCAATTACAATCACAGGATGAAGCATACGAATACGGCCCATTGTCACGGCTCATACTGCAGGTGTAATGGCTGTAATGTATCATAAAGTATCGCCAACGTAAGGATGCTTGCAAGAGATTTAGTGGCCATAGATTTTCTTTCTTAACCAAATCTGCATAACCCTAAAGAAATCTACCAATATTTCAATTCACGTTCAGTTTTTTGCTTAAACTGTTACTAATCTTTTTAGCAAGACCTACATTAAAAACATATTTTCCGCTTAGCCTTTGACAGCACTGACAGCACTATAACATAAAATCTTACACATTAAAAAAAAAAAAACACACAAGCATCTTGGGATAGTTTTCTTCTTCTTACACATTTAGTGATCTTGAATTTTGCTTCCATTTTCAGTGCATTTTTTCTTGGTTTTGTTAAAGTTGTCAGAGAAAGTTATCAAACCGCTTGGGTTTGCCTCTATGAATCTATTGTGTTTCGCATAAAACCTTGAGATATAACCTTCAAGGCGTTGAGCATAGTGTGGTATTTTTCCTGTGTGTACCTAAAACTATTCAAACTTAAAAAATAATTAAATAGTGGGCTCATGTGGTATAGCTGTAGGTGCACTTTCAAAAAGAAACGATTAGTTACTCTGATTTTATACATTTAACTTTTCAAGTGAAGCGTGTCCTTTGCAGTTTTCATGTGACAAAGCAAAAGTTACATTTATAATCAGTGTTTGTCACCAAAATGCATTGTGTGTATATTTCATGGCTGATAGAAATATTAAGTGTATTTTTGTTCCTGAGAATCATTATTTATATATTTAAAAACTGTATTCAAAAAAATATACCCATCCACACAACAAAGAACACATGTTAGGGTAAAAACAAGTTCACGTAAAAATAAAACAATCCGACCATTTTACCCCTCCCCCCATTTCATATTTTAATATTTATATTGTTTACATCCATCTTTGCAAACTTGAGGATTGATGTATGTTAGTCATATGCTGTATATGTTTACGCTTAGGTAAATATAAATATCACAGCACCATCTATTAGCTGCTAATGAGGTCTGCTAATTCAATTCAGTTTTATTTATATATTGCCAAATCACAACAACTGTAGCCTCATAGCGCTTTGTATTGTAAGGCGAAGACGTTACAATACAAATACAGAGAAAACACCAACAATCACACGACTCCATCTGAGCAAGCACTTGGCGACAGTGGGAAGGAAAAAAACTCCCTTTTAACAGGAAGAAGCCACTTTTAACAGGAAGGGCGGGGGTGAGGGGAGGAAGACGGGAATAAAGACAATGTAAACTTCTAAAATGCACTGTAAAGCTGTGTTTGTGACACTAGTTAGTTGAAATACTTCCAGCTCTTCTGGTCTGATGAATATACTCATGAGTAAAATCGCAGGTATTACAAGTGTCTGCTGCATCACCAGTGCCATTTTTGTGCTTGTGCTGAATTGCTCTGTCTCAGTAAATGCAATGAAAGTATTTGGGTTCTTGGTTATTTTCTCCTTTTTCTACCACATGCTGATCTCCACACAGGATCACCACACTTGTATAAGAATTCAGCATATTCGTATTAGATTCTTACTGTAGAGTGCAGTGGCCATGCCAAGCTGCTGCTGTTCCTGTCAATCATGGAGGGTTGCATGCCATCATCGTTCCCCTGAAGAGAAACGACACTTGGCTAAAAGAACCACAGTGTGTAAAAGTAATTTTTGTCCCACCTCCTGGTGACCAACCTGTCTAAACAACATTATGGCAAGATTAGCTTTGTTAGATGGCATACATTATTCATAAGGGGAAAATGAAAGGTATCTAAGGTTGTATTATTACAGACTTGATGACTTTTCAGTGGGTCTTTCTTTTTTCTCCTCGGTAAATCTCACCCTTATACTGTAAAACCCACAGGGAGCTGCCACAATTGTAGAAATTCTCCTCAATCTCTTTGTCTACCCTATTCATCAGCAACCTTTTAAAAGAAGAAAGCAAATTATTTTGCTCAGCAGATACAATTACAATGTGTATTACTCTGTTATAGATTAAAAGCGAAGGACTTTCTTTAAAAGAAAGAGTCTGAGACAAAAGAGAGTGACAGGCTGGGGAGGATTTAAAAAAAAGAGCTGCAGAGTTTGACAATTGAGTTATAATATCATGTCCTTTATGAATAATTAATTTGATGGCACTAAGGCCCCTCAGAAGGTAGATTAAATTCGTTCTGCCATGTCTTAAAACTTAGATATGCTTTATTAGTGTGGAAAATGGTGGCAGGCATGTTGGGTTTTCACTTAGGCTGTTTTAGTTAATGATGTGGAGCAGGAGACACTTGTCACCCTAGCGCTGATGCACATAGTCATCGATTACATTTGTTTTGGTTACGTTACAGTTTTTTGGTTTGGGAGCATGTTTTTCCATCAATTTCTGCTTGTTGTGTTTGTACTGACACAATTTTCCTGATTTTGCAAACAACGGTGAATTTAAAATGAAAGCAGTTGATATGTGATTCAACTGTGTATTCTCATCTCCAATTCAAATGAGGTGTTTAACAGAAATTGTATTGGCTATAAAATGCTGCTACAGTTTAATTACAGCATTTCTCAGTTTAATTCAAATTTTTGGTCTCTGTGCTATTTTTAATTAAATATAGAGTTTAAAAGGTTTGAAAACTACTAAGTTCTGCTTTCATATGCTTTGTTTTTCACTTGTCAAAAAACAATGTTGAAACGTTACCAGACATCCCTGCAACAATACAATTTGATTAGATTTAAGAAACAACAATACTTTACTTCTAAAGTTGATTTAAAAGTAAATGCCTCTTCAAATGTGTCAGATGACCAACAGATTTAACCAAGACCGCTTACAGCTACACCACTGTGGTCCCCTCACTATAGAGAATATAAAAAAGATGGCTGCCACGTTTTTGTTTTGTTTTTTTAAATTGCCACCAGGGGGCGATCTGTGTGGTTGCAAAAAAGACTTCAGTGTTGTCGATGAGAAAACGACTTTCCGTCTTCTTGACCTTTGGAAACACTTTCCTGTAGACCGCATAGGCTCAGTTGCACATCCCGCTCATGTTGAATACAAAAAAATGAATTCCCTTTTATAACTTTGTGCTGTTTTTCTATAAATTAGGAGGAGTCTAGGCTACACTCAATTACACTCGATTGTCAATTACAAGTTGTTAACCAGTGAGTCTGCAGTTTCACACTCGGAGCTACCCTTTCATGTCACATACAGTTTCAAAACATGATAACACTTTAAAACAGGACTTCGGAAACGAGTGGGTGATGTCACGGTAGCGACATCCATCTTTTATACTGTCTATGGCCCTAACATCTGGGGACCAGTAAGTATTAATTGTCCAGAGGCCTGTACAAATAGACTCAAGGGCTCAACCCCCATGGGAAATATAATTCACATGTAGATGTGTATAAATGGCTCTTTTATGTTGAGCACTTGTTGGCTGGTAGTGCTCGTCTGTTTCGCTACTGTAAGCATTTTTTAAACAGCCAAGCCACTGAACTTTTACTTTTGAACTATTTGTAACATAATTTTATAACACTTTATGCCATTTCTTAGCGAAACATGAATTCATGGTTGACACTGGTTAAAAATCAAGTCTTTCCTGAAAAATCAAACTTTCCACTATATTTATACATAAACTACTTACCAACCAGATTGAAACTGTTAAGCAATGAATGTCTTGTGCTTCGTTCGAAACAGGTTTGTATTACCTCACGAGATCCTTGCAATTACTAAAAGCATATCTATTGTGCGACACTCACATTTAAAGTAAACACTGGAGAATTTTCACGAGCTTTCATTGAGAGAGGATTTGATTCTTCAACACTAGTGGAAAAGTCTAAAGGTAGCAAAGTAAGTTTGAATGAACAATGTACCCTGTGCTCAAGAACTTTGACATGCCATCACATGCCATGTATTCACAGCGGCAGCTGACAATAATCTGTCTTCAACTCTGTGGCCTCGGTCATTGTTAAATGAGGCGCATGATGTGTGTCTCTTTTGTAAGTCCCCTCTGTGCCTCATTCCCCTATAATAGCAGTATTATTTTCCTTTTACCAGAGCAAGGAAGTGTGATGGTATTACCCCAAAGTAAAACACAAACTTCTGTTGTGCTGTCGGTCAGAGCAGCCACTATGACGTCCTGCTCTAATAACAGGCTCCAGTGTTGCTGCCTCAAATGAGATTTTCAGAGCATGTTCAATTTGCTAAAGACAAGTCTATGTATCATGCGCACATAAAAGAGCAACTATTCCCGTGGCATTATGTAATTTAAGCAGATTACTTCTATCAGATTGGACAGAAAATTTTACAGCTAAATAAATTCGGTCTTCTGATGCACATCCTACTGAAGAAGAGTATTTCATTTTAATGCTTTTGGCACCAAGAAAGTCGAACCTTCTTCAGGCAAATATTTGAAAAAAGAGTTGTAGGACTTTTTTTCTAGAAGGTGTTTTTAGAAGCAGCAGGCACGGTTAAACGATATCTCTCCAATAGTTGTTTGCCAAGTGCTTCAGCATTGCGTTTACTGTTTCATTAGAAGTGCCCCTTTCAGTGTAACTGATATGAGGATAAAATCTTATATATGCAAATGTTAGAATTATAATGTAACGTTTGTAATGTTATGATGTAAGATCAAAATGTCAGTTCAATTTCTATTAACTTGAAAATCACCAGCTTTTAGCATGTATAAAATTCTTTAGTGTAACCTCCACAGCTCAGGCATCAGTTTTGGTTTGTTTTTTTCTGCTCTTGCGGACGTCCTTCATCCGCTCATGAGTACTAATGAATTCAACATTTGTACAAAATAATCTTGGTGCTTCTAACTGTCAGATCCCGTCAGTGCATCCACTTCTAATGGGCTGTGCTTTCCATTCAGGCTAATGTTTGATGCCTCCGACAGTCCCATCTCTCTACAGATTGTTTACTTTCAGCTGTGTTTGTTTTACTTAGCATTAATGTAATGAGTATTCATTAAGTAAAGTGATCAAGTCGAGACGGGAGGGTGTGGTCTATTGGCTTTGTTATATTCACAAACAGAAAGCGATCACGAGTCAGGTAGCAGTCTGTCGTAGAGACGAATCTGTTCAGCAACAAGCAGCATTATCGAGATCATCCAAAGCGATGGCAAATCTTTTGTAAAGGTACTGCAGCTTTTTCACGGCTAAATCACTTGACAGGGAACAGCTGGGCAGTCGAGCCGCAGAAGGCATCCAATCGTCATCAGTTTGAACAGGAGTGGTGATGAAAACAGTCCAAAGGCTCCTTTTGTCTGTACTTCACTCGGTGTTTACATCGGTTGCACGATGATGCCAATCCAGTAAAGCATCTTTAACAAGTTATTTCGTTCATTCAGCAACAAAAACCTATAATCAGTAGGTGTTGAAAAGTGTTAAATACTCATAGCATGCTGTAGAAAAATAGATGGAGGCTCCCAACAGACCTTGTCAAAACATGCAAATGAGCCTGACGCCACGTCCGTTTTTGACAAGCATAATTAAGTTGCTCCAATTCAGGACATGTTAATAAAGAAGACTGTAGGCCTCCCCCAGGTTTTCACTAATCATAAAGCCTTAAAGCTTTTGTTTGCACACGCATGTGTGTGTATGAGTTTGTGTGTTGTATTCCCCCCCCCGCCTCCCAATCTCCCATTTTATTGGATAATGAACTGTTGTAGAGTGTTAGATCTCCTTTCGCAGTCTTTCACTGAGTTTGAGGAGATAGGCAGGCACGAGCTGCTCGAGGTGCGGTGTTGTACAGATAATTAAAAGGCAAGAAATTTGTGTTGCGCTCTTTGATCTGCCTGTCAACTTTCTGATTAGAGACGTTAAAGCCTTTAATCAACAGTAATGCGATGATTAACGCTCCTAAACTGTTGAAAACGAACCAGAGGAACGTCAAGTTTTCCCTTTATTCTTCCCCTGCCTCCATATATCTTTCCCCGAGTCCATTTCCGAGAAACTAGCAAACTTTTCACTCCAGTAGAGGTTGTTAAATAAGATGTTGTATTTGATTAGGACCAACTGACAAGTCGTATTCCCCCTTCATGCGGTTTTGGCATAACTGTAGAGCTCAGATGAACTCGGTGTATTTGTCTTCCAAATCCAACAGAATGCACTTCTATTGATTTTTGTCCTGCACTACCGTCTTTATTTACTTTAGCCCCGACTAGATATGGTCATAATGGTATTATAGTGTTATATGCTGCTGTGCCTTCATGTATAGAGCTACTTCGCTCATTATAAAATCTAATTATTTAAATAGTAGCACTTAAACTCTGTATTTATTATTTAGCTCGACTGTTGCTGAATAAAGTTTAATATAGTAGTGTTTGTTTGTTTTTCCATGTACTATTTTTTTTTTTTTTTTTTTTTTTTTTTTTTGAATCATAGTTGCAGTGCGGCCACCACAATTGTGTGACACAAATGTCAGTGCTATGAATAATGCATACACAAATTAGCTTGTTCGGGTATGAGTTTTTAATTCTATACTTCATACATTTTTTACAATTTTGACCAAGTTTAATCAACACATAAAAAACCCCTTTCTCAGTGATGGAAACAGAATTAATAAGTCAGCTCTGTTTGAGCTTCACAATTGACCAATCAGGATATGAGTTGTGGTGGAATAGGTGTACAGGCTGACCAGCCGTCTGTAGAAATTCCCAGTTTTTTAATTGAAGACCTCAGAAAGCGCTGCTCCTGCCTACACATTGTTGCATTTGGGGCAATCACAGCAAGCACCCAAGTCCATTAGTTTTCATTTGGATGGTTCAGTGAGACTGGTTGATTAAGTCCAGGCAAATTGCTTGTTTCAACCCTCAATCTCCACTCACTCCTCCCGCTTCTCAGCCCTTTGCCACCAGCAGGGTTGTCGTTCAGGTTAATTTAATCTGGTTTGTTATACATTTAAAACACAATAGCTTTGTGGCTGTCTAGATGCCTTGGCGCAGCAGTTTGCTGTTGTTTATTATTGTAGAACTTTGCATATGAATGCTCTAACTGTATTGTTAATTACACTTACAGTAAATATTCAGATTCTATTGTTACTAACCCATGGTAAGAAACGTAATACGTGACTGGTCAAAGTTTGTGCAGCTGCGTCCACAGGGACGTGTAGGTATGGGTAATTTCATAAATGTAAAACAAGCCGTTCTTTTCCAAGACTCATCAATTTTCATTGAATGAGGGTGAAGGGGACTTTTGCTGTTTTTCTTTTTTTGTTTTTTTTAAATGTAAATCTGGCGATCTGAGAATTTGACTTTGAGGCTGAGGTGAAGGGAAAAGAGGAGGGGGAAGCTCAAATGGAAAGAAAATGTAGCTTTCAGTCCTCTCCACCCCAGTTCAGCCTTAAACAAATGGTTCTATTACCAGCTGCTCTCCTACAGGCCCGGTCATTTATACCCATTAAACTTGCGTCTTATCACCCATAAGACGGTCTTGCGTCTCTCCATCCACCAATTGTCTATAATCAGCCATTTAAAACAGCAGCGGAAATTTCTTTTGTGCCTTGCTTCGGTCTGACGGACAGGCAAACGAGCTGGGAGGAGGGGGGGACGGGGGAGTAGAGAGGAATATTTTCTGTAGAATGATGAATAAGCCAAGTTGAGTGGCTGACTAACAGAGATCTGTCTTAATCAGAAGTGATTTGTCAGAACAGGAGCTCTGCGGGGTCAGGGCGCAGGCGATGAATAAAACAGAGCCTGGCGGAGTGAAGAAAGGCCCCAGAAATCCACCCTGACTGCCCACCACCACTCAAACACATGCAAGGGGAAGGGCCGATGCATGGGCTACCTCAAGATAGACTGGAATGGTCCAGCTTCACCCTACCCAGAATATTCCTTGTTTTAGACTTTTAAGTATCTAATGCCCTATAAGTTCACTATCCCAAAGCTGTTAAAAAATATTGACATTAAAACCCAAAAAATGTCACTTAGACACGATGACCTCCTTCTTCTAATGAACCACCACAGCTGTCTTTGACTCTTGTTAAATCATAAATTGCTCTCATTGCAATAAAGAAAGTTCCTCATTAACATTCGGTAGAGTTTATTATTATTATAAGTAATCTGTCATAACATCACTGAGCCCCCAGATGCTACATGCCCCTCCTGTGACCTAGCAGTTGGCACCTCTTTATTTTGAGCTATCGCTCAGTGCGAAGGCGCTAGCCTCATGGCCTGTGGGCTCAGCATTACAAATACATCCCATTGTGGGTACAACTTTGATGGGGGTGATGAAAGTGTGTCACCCGGCAGCTGTAGACTTGAAAAGTCCTTAAAAAAAAGCTCCTCTGAAAGTGTACAAAGACAGGTAACTTTATTCACCTGGGAGTCACAGGCATACAAGTTGACTGCCGCACTGTGTGTGTGAAAGTGTGTTTGTGTGACTGATGGAGTTTGAGAGAGAAAATGCATGGTCTTACATTTTTTTAGGCCCCTCCTTACTTCCCCCTCAGCCCTCCCATAGGTTTCCATGGGTTTGTTGGAGTGTATGGATTGTGTCTGGATATAAGTGTGTGTGGTAACCTTCAAAAAGTGGTCTCAACTGCTTAATGAAAAGGAGCTGTGCTGAGCCTCAGAGCCTCAGAGCACACCACTGTCAGGTCTTGTCCCCTTTTGGCTCAGGGGAGAAGGAGAGCAAGCAAAAAAAAAAAAATAAAATAATGCACCACCGAAAAAGAGACAGGGGCCCTCACACAGTGTATACGCTATGAAGCACATTGTGTGAAATAGATGATGGCTCCAATTAAATGTGTCCATGGACTGGAGAAAAAAGTTGAAGGCTATAGAGGTTTGGACTTTATCCAAATTGTTAGTTGTTTGAGCCGTGTTGTCCTAACGTGTGCAGATAAGGGCAGGTTATGATTTTTATTTACACAGACATATGTTTTTTTTCTTCATAACACGAGATGGTGAGAGAAAGTAAAGCAGACCTTTTCTGTTGTCATCAAGTAACTGACAATTCTTCTTTATTTCGGTTTGTTGTGAAATGCCAAAAATGTTTGACCTAATTCCCTAAAGCCTAAGATGTCATCAAAATGCTTAATTGGTTATTGGTCCAACTTTCCAACATTCAGAGATATTAAGTTTAATATTGCATATGACTTTAGGCAAGGTGCTCGCACTCTACAAAAATTCAGTGTCTCAGCCAGACTGAACACACAAATTTAAACTGAATATTATTACTATTACTACTAATATTAAAATGATAAACGCTACAAGACAAAAATGCTCATAGTTACAGCTAAATATATAAAACAAGGTATTAAATTATAAGTAAAGAACAAAATGCTAACAGAAAAGATTTTAATATATTTATAAACATGTTCTAAAAGGGATTCTCTTATGATGTCAGTAATTAAAAATGTCTTCCATCCTTACTGGATGCCATCACTTACAGTTGGCACTATCCCACTGATGCTGGAGACTATGGGCATTTACTTCTTTGCTTATAATCTATGACTCTTTCTTTACTTATCAAATTAAATATTCCACACTGCCATTATTTCACCCAAGCCTCCTCCTTCCTCAGTGTTGACTTCCCTGGCTTCCTCCTTGGACGCTTATTATTTCATTTTCTTCATTTGATCTTTGTCATTTGTTTTGTTGCAGACAAACCTGCACGTTTCATAAAGCTGACAGTAATTGTGCCTGTGAACTTGCAACTGGTTGCCTAATATATACATATATGCTATAAATAAATGTGCCTATCCAGTACTCAGTCCCTTCTTACATGAATATATTAATCTTTATCTATAATAATTTAACCACACCATTCTAAAAGGATTGCTTTTTATAATACGTCATTCTATACAATTATCTGTTTCCAATTGCAGTCCTTTCAGAGTTGTTTTTCGTGGTGTTGTAATGGTGTTGTTTCTTGGTGGTAAAGTCTAGTGGAAACAATATATGCGGGTTGGTTGAGGTTTTTTTAATACATTTGGAGCTGATAAAATATCCTACTCCAGCTATGTTCGGCTTGTTCAAGCTTTATAGATTACATTACATTGCACCTCATACTCTAGTAAAGCTAATTACCCAGTAAAATAGCCTCCCCCCCACTGCCATGTAATTCTTAACAAAAGGTTGTGATAAAATACAGCAGGGCTTTGCTATGTCAATAGTCTTTCCGTGTATTTAAGGGAGAGAAAAAAATCGTAACACAGACATTATTTTCCCCTCAATCTAATTTGTGCCTTCAACTTTTCTATACTAATTATTTTCTACAGTTACATTACAGGAGCAAGTTAAATTAAGGCTCTCTGGTGCTGATGTAAATGCAATGTAATGGAATAATGGGCTTGTTAAATGGACCTTTGGGGGACGGACATCTTTAACAAGAGAGTCAGAGCAAGGCCTCTGGGCCAGGGTTATTTAAATTGTTAATAGCTGTTTAAACAGGAGGGGAATATTTTATACACTAACGAGCATTAAGTCAGGAGCATTAACAGTGAATTATTTTACCTCTCGGTTTTGTTTTTATCAACTGTATTTTTTTCAGTTTTGTTTTTTTTACATAGCCTCCATATTTGTCGTGGTCATAAATTGTGTGTTTATTTAGATTTTATGCAGTTAAACATCCTATACAAACTTGATTATGTAACATGTCAGCATTGCGAAAGGCAGAAAAAACTACCAAGCAATTTAAGGTAATTTCATCATGAGTTTATAGCTTGGATAATAGGGACCAGTTTGCTGTATTTCTTTCCACGAGTGGCGATAGCTTTGGGTGAAAGTATATGATGAAGATGCAGTACAGGTCACAAAATGGGAGTCTTAGTTTTTTTCCTAAAGTTGTTTTTTTCCCAGTAACTAATGAAGATTTACACAGAACTAGTCAGCAGGAATGAAATTAGATGAATGCAAGTGTAGATGCATGCCAGAGAATGAGTAAGGAAAGGGTGGATGCTTGAGAGCCAATCAACACAATACGTCCTTTGGGGAGATGATGTGTATACCTCTGAAGTCAGTGTAGGGGAAGAAAGTCATAAAGGAATGATGGGAAATTTTTTTGGGAGGACTGGAGAGAGACCTGACAGTGAACGAAATGTTAATCGTAGCAAGCCAACTCAAAATACTATTCTGGTGACTGCAAATGATTTGACGCAGCTGTGCTCATGGCTATCCATCAAAGATGCCACGATTGAGCTTATGCAGTGTCTTCAATGTCATTTTCTTGTAATAACATATTGATTTCTTTTAATAGAGGAACATCTTGGGTAATGACAGAAAAATAGAAAGGCAAGGTTGTGCGTTCTTGCTCCCTCCCAGTAAGGTTACAAAAATGGACGCAA
Organism: Perissodus microlepis; assembly: GCF_051167445.1. Taxonomy (NCBI): domain Eukaryota; kingdom Metazoa; phylum Chordata; class Actinopteri; order Cichliformes; family Cichlidae; genus Perissodus; species Perissodus microlepis. Next base: position 12,792,253 of record NC_140468.1, read on the forward strand.
CTTAAACAAGACTCGTATTGTGATTTCCTTTTTTTTTTTTCCAGCAGCTGTTAGATTTGTCAAGGACGGTCATTCACTTGTGGGTAGTGTATACAGTCAGCATGGAAAATGCATCTACAACAGACTCGGTTGTAGGTCCAAACCATAATCGCAAAACACGCCTTCGTGCACAGTGTCTGTAACGATTGCTTAAGTACCTGGAGCACAATGTCTTAGGAGGTCTTTTCTTCCTCTACCTCATCCATCTTTTTACACACTGCAAACCTCTCCAATAATGCACTTGCCATCAAAAAAGAAACCCTCTGCTGCTGCAGTGCTTGTCACACTCATTTATTTAAAAAAAAAAAAGAGCCACAGCCCTGACAGAGATGGATAGATGTGCTTATTTGTCTCTTTAACAGAAGATTTCCGCTTCAACTCCTTCCCTGTTTATCCCTTGTTCTTCTCCGTTCGGGACGGGGGAGGGCTTGTATTTTTATGGTTATTAATACCTGCGCTCAGTCTTTTAATCTGCCCTATTTGTCACATGTGACTGTCTGACTGCACTGTTTAATCTGGGTATCCTTCAATCTGTCTCGTCCCAGATTAGAAATTAATGAAGGCAGGAAGAGACACATTTGAGTCAGTTACAGTGCGAAGGGGGTAAAAGGGATGGGATGAATGGGAGACGAATGTCGTTCATTTGACAATGCTTTCTCTTTCTTTTCCTGCGTCTCCCTGATCCCCGTTCTATGCCGTTCTCTCTCTCTTTCTCTCCCCTCTTGTTTAGCTGCCAGATGTAGCCCATTTTTGCACTGCTCCCCCCCAAACAGGCGCTCAGCACGTGGGCCCTTTGGTGTGCGGCACCTGTGTAGTGTAATACAGTCAGCAACTGTGTTGTTTATTCCGGATTTGTTTGGTGCGCTTGAAAGCCTGTCTTTGATCCATGCAAAGATTCTTCACTCTTTTTTTTCTCCCCTTTTTCTCCTGATTCATCCTCTGCCTCTCTTATTTTTAAACACTAATGCTCTAGCAGTATGGTTACATTGATGGCACCGGTGGGTTTTTCTGGTGGTGGTGGGGGGCATCTTATTTGGTTTATCTTTTTTTTTCTTTCCTCCCGCCTTTCTTTTCTCATTCCCAAGGGACAGGAAAATGACAGTGACCACTGACAAGCTTGTCAGGTGCCTTGTCGGGGATGTTTTATAACTGTGCGTTAATGTGTTTACAACTACAACTGACGAGAGCCATTTAAAAAAAGGGAAGAAAAAAAGAAAGGAGTAATGAATATTGCATCGGCACAGTGGACCCCACTGGCAGGCTGGATGCTGGGATGTTGTTGTCTAGAACTTCATGTCTATTTACTCCAGCATCTTAAGAAAGTTCAACACTTCCCTCAGATGCAGTATTCTTCTGTCTGTCTGTCTGACACTCCTAGACAGCAATGTCTGTGTACACACTGCACAAATATTACACATACCCAAGTAGGTCCAGATGTGGAAAAAACAAAAAACAAATTATTTCTACATTAATCATGATGATGAGAATGATTGACAAATAAGAGATTACAGCTAAAGTGAGTGCAAGCCAGGCTTTCGCAATCACCTAATCGTTCATTTGTTTTATTTTATTTTATTCATTTCATCACATGGCGGAACTTTTTGGACCTGCCATCTTATGCTGGATGCTCTTTTCTTGCAGAACAAGTGGGGCAGGAGATTCTTGGCAACCTGCACAGTGACCGTGAGAAGATCCAGAGAGCTAGAGAAAGGGTGAGTGCACACCTGACACCTGCGCACACTCGCGCATCTGTTCTAACAAGTGTTCGTGAAACGGTAAGCCGTTACGGCCAACATTTGCCACTTTTGTACGGCTTCTCACGTAAACACACAAATGAAAGCTGCCTCACACAACTGTGAGATACACCCTCCTCGGCACGCACTAAGTCAGCAGATTTATATAACGAGAAGGAGCTCAGTGTGCCCGTTTATGGATGGCTGTGTTTGGCATTCAAGTAGGTGTTGCTGTCAGCTCACAGTTTTTTGTTTTTTGCTTTATTAGTGACGTCAGCTCCTTTAAACACAACTGAAGTGTCTGAAAGATATCAAAGCATGCAAATTTTTTAAATTTCAGTGAAAGTAAGATTGAGGTAATTGCGTTCAGACTCAGTAGTGTGTGTGCTGCTCTTCTCTTGGACCTGGGCCCCTGCAGCCACATGTTAAATGAGCAGTGACTAACATTGGTGTTTTAACTTTTGTCCGGTCTTCCTTCTCTCACCCCAACCGGTCGTGGCAGATGGCCGCCATCCCTGAGCCTGGTTCTGCTGGAGGTTTCTTCCTGTTAAAAGGGAGTTTTTTTCTTCCCACTGTTGCCAGAAGTGTTTGCTCATAGGGTCATATGATTGTTGGGTTTTCTTTGTATGTATTATTGTAGGATCTACCTTACAATATAAAGCGCCTTGATGCGACTGTTGTTGTGATTTGGTTCTGTATAAATATATAAAACTAGCTAAAAATAAATAAACCAGACTAGATAAGCAGATAAATGCTGTTATTAAAACTCGTTTTTAATCATTTGAGGCTTTTATACAGGATGAAGTCCACTTTATCTTTTAAAATTATTGAACGTCTCATTCATGCTTTTACCACAAAGCGTCTGGACGACTGTAATGTGCTCAGCGTTGCCCTTAACAAAGCACCTAAAATGCTGCAGCTCATCTTTTAACCAGAACCCATAAACGTGAGCACATTTCCCCTTGCACATTCTTGCTCCTTTTAAGATGTATTTTAAGATTTCATTATGTGCTTTTAAAAGCCTTAATTGATCAGCACCACAATACATATCTGAGCTGCTAGCTCCATATGTTTCCCTCAAGATGAATTGTACAGCACTTTGTCAAACTTGTGTTTTTCAAAAGTGTTTTATAACTAAAATTGGATTGGATAAAATGTTGAAATATGGCTTTCTTCCCCCCTTTGCTTCCTTTCACTTAAAAGGGGTTAACTTTGCCACCTGCCGTCCTTCCTCGCCCACCCTCCTGCACTTTTCCTGCACCCCTCTGCCGTTTCGCTCCATCCTTCCAACTTTTCCTCAGAGAGCCCTCCCAATCCTTAGTGCTGCCCCTCCTTACGTACAGTCAGCCAAACAGACAGGTAGGCAGAGACAGAAAAGACCAAACACAGGAAGGGGGCCCAGCCCTGTTGGCCCCCTCAACGCAGAATGCTTAAAGATCACAACATGGCATTGGGCCTCGCACAGCAGATTTCAAAGGAAATCAAACATCTCCTTTCAAAACGGTCCACAGCGTCTACTGAGAGTACCTGCTCTCTCTTTCTTTTGCTCTCTCTCTCTCTCCCTTCTTCCCATGAGTCTCCTCTGCTGAACCACTTCACCATATGTACACAAATGCTCACGCACACACACACACACACACACACACACACACACACACACACACACACACACACTGAGCCTTTAAAGGCAGTTTGTGGGGCAAAAGTTAAGTAAAAAGAAACCGAGATGTAAAGACACGAGGATAGAAGGGTCGGTTAGCAGCTCTTTTTGCATTAAAGAGATGGAATTTAAAATTGTTTCGGCAATGAATAAACCCACAAACATACAAACACAAAATTTACACAAGCCCCAGCGCTCGGCAGGAGGTGTGGCCTTTTGTTTTGCTTTTATGGTACAAATAGGAGTCAATAGAACACTTCAACACAGGGTCAGAGCAGTACGCTGCCGACTCAGAACCACCTGAACGGGTTGAAGAATTTCTTTTAACCGATCTCAAGGCTACCTCAGGGTGTGAAACGTAGCAGGGGGGCATTTTTTTAATGGTTGTTGCCTAAATGTGGTAATTCATGTCTTTTAAATGCATATAATACAAGAGCGGGAATGAGTGTAAGAATTTGAGAAAATAAAGTAAAAGTATTAGACAGCCTTAAAAGTAAAACCTGCTTCTTTTAACACTTTGATTACGACTGTGCAGAGTTAGCACAGCAAGCTGTAACTTCAGTTTCAACAGTTATTTATTAATTAACTGAAAATAAATGAAATAAACTCATGCACTTTGACAGTATCGCCTCAGTCATTTGTAAGCACAGTTTATTTAACCTGAGGAGGATTAATTATGCAGACAAATGAATGGTCGTACTCAGTGAGCTAACAAACTTTAATTTAATGCTGAATTAAATGTTCAGTTTGGACTTTTCATCCTTGAAGCTGAAACCTTACCTTTTATTTCCCTTAATGCCCCTCTATTTGCACTTTAAATGATATGGATCAGAGTTTGTTTAGAATTTTGTATGCAATTAGCTTTCATTTGTGTTAATAGTAACAACACGTGTATGCATTTTAATCCTCGATGCTGGCTAAAGATGTCTTTAGAAATTGTTCTACTTTAGTGCTGGAAAAAAATATGAGTTTCAAGGAACAAGGTCTTCTCACTCTCTCTTTATAGGCAGCCACGATTAATTTTAGACACTCGACTACCCTAAAACTTCAGTGGGTTTCCATTTCAGGTTATGGAGGAAGGCGTACGATTTGGTGAGAGGCTGTGGAGGGAGAGAGGTGGAAAAGGAAAGAAGGAATGATTCAGAGAGAGATGTATTTTGGGAGAAAGTGCGAAGTGTCTAGGGGACAGATCTGTGGGTAGAAGCAGACATCAGGCAACTGCTGGACTTGTTGTCTTTGCCAGAGGGTCCAAACCCCAGGTCCCCCACCTCCCACCCTGTACCACATGTATCTTTGGCTCTGGCAGCCTGCATCACACCAGCCCAGGCTGCCAGAGGGTAAGAAGGAAAGATGGAAGAAGAGGAAGAAAGGAGCAGTAAAGCAGGGCTGGGAAGGGAGGATGAATTGCAGGGAAGAGCGATGACTGCAGGATGAGCCAGAACAAACATGAAAAAAAGAGAGCGTGGCTCCGATCGTTGTAGAGGAAAGGGGAGTTTTGGTAGAAAAGATGTGAAACTGAAGAATTAAAAACAAATAGAATATAGTGTGATTCACTGATGAAAACATACAGAGAAGGGGTGACTTGATTGGGAAAGCAGTTATTATCTCAGAGAAAGACGAAGATAAATCACTCCCTGCTGACTGTTTAGAGAAAAACTCTGCAATCACTATTCCCCGTGCTCCCCTGTCATCCTCGAGAAATGCGACTACAGGTAGATGTTAGTGGCAGCTCACTCAGTGCAGTGTCAGCATTTTTTTTTCACTTTCACACTCACACTTTGCTGGCAACATCTTTGCCAAATCCTCCTCCCTGTGAAAAGTCCCTACGCCTGACAAGAGAGTAGCTTGAAAACATTCCTATGACCCCTGAAGGGAAAAAAGGCAGAGAGGAAGAAAAAGGGAAAGAAATGGAGCAAGAAAAGGGAAATATCCAGGCAATTAGTCCTCAATAGCCATGATCATCATTTCAAGGGTGCCTTCAAGGACTCCCACTGCTTGGTACCTACTTTAAAAGTAAAGGCATCTTTCACTCCATTTCCTTATATTCATCTAGCTCTGTAGTAAGATGAATATAAGACCATCAAGTGGCACGTCCTACTAAGGTTATGAAGGTTTTTTCAAAAGTTTTCTGTCATTGAACAGCTCACAATGCTGCTAGTTTATAGACATAGAGATGCATCAAATGAAGTAAACATTGATCTTATGTGTAGCCTAGCTGTTCATGCTTTGGTAAATAAGTTGCTTTTAAAGCAGCTCTAAAATTGTCGTGTATTTTTTCCCCCCCACTGGTTTTGTCTAAAAGTGGGGGGGTTTTGCCGAGGGTGGTCTCTTGACAGGTAAGCCAGTACCTTTAAGGTAAGAAGGCAAGCTCTAATCAAAGGATCTCCCATTCATCTCTCTGGGTCGCAAGAAACTTTAGTGAAAAGTGTGTCAAACTGTAGAGATGTCTTTCTGCCCTAAGGCCAGTAGTACAGTGCAATAGTACCTTGCACAACAATACTGTAATAATCAAATGACATTATTGCTGTGGTACTTATTTATACTCGTTACATGCTTCTTTTTTGTTTTCAAGTGTGGATGAAATAGTATCCACATATTATATGTTAAGCTCCAGCCGACAGCGTCGTGTGTGAAAGCAACGTCAGTTCTTATGATACAGAAGCCTTTAACTTGCAAACTTGCAACAAATTCCTAGTACAAAGTCCACCTCGATGTCAGATTTCACAACATGTGCAGCTAATACTGCAGCGCATTTAACAGTAGCGAGTGGTCATTATGTGCGCTGCCACCACCCACCATTGCCTAAACCCATTTACATATTTCCAGTTGTGCAAACACATCAGAAGGACTATTTCCTGGTGTGTGCTTCACGAGAGGGATTTTTTTAAAAACAGCTTTAGTTTGTTGATAGAGTGTGTTAAACTGAAATTGCTCAAGTGTTTGTTCAGAATTAAAACTAAAAGCTGTCCTTCACTGGTTCTGTCTCCCCTACAACTCCAGCTGAGAGAAACAGACGCCAACCTGGGCAAGAGTTCCCGCATCCTTACCGGCATGCTGAGAAGGTAAGAGGCAGGTAGGAACACTGTTTCTGCACCTCTTTGTATGCAAAGTGCTTTAACAGTGCTGTGAGGTTGTAAATAAAGACTTTCATAAGATTTAAAAGTGACTATTATAGTTAATAACTTGCTGCAGTCAGTCAACTGTGGTTATTAGCAAGTGCTTTTGTTCATGTTTCAAGCAGGTTAAACTCATTTGTAAAGGATCTGTGATCTTTGAGTCAAATTCTTATTAGTCAGAACTATTATAGCTGAGAAAACTAAGTAAGCAAATTGTGTGAGTGGCTGTTTGGTTAAATGTGGTGCTGTGTGCCTGAGAAACAAGTAGCCCAGTACAGCATCCTGCTGGAAGAGACAAGTGCACACTGTACATGTCTCCATTCTTTTCTTCTCTTTGCCTTTGTTTATTTTCTCTTTTCATTTTTTTTCCACAAAACGCACTTACCACCCATATCCATCTTGCACTCTTTGTCTCCCTGGCGTGCTAGTTCACTCACAAGGCAGTCACACAGGCACAGGCATTCAAACGCAAATATTTCAATAGGCCTTGCATTATCTGGTGCCTCCGCTTCCTAGCTTCCTAACACACACACACACACACACACACACACACACACACACACACACACACACACACACCGTAATGTCTTGTCACATCTCCATTTCATAAAGTGTCTGTGTGCTTACCCCTGAACCGTGACGCCACGGTTTTGTTTCTTGCTCGCTTGTTGTTTTTTTTTTTTTTTTCCCCTCCTTGTCACCCGCTGTGGATTTTGATTAAGAGTAATATGTAAATGACACAGACTAAATGTAAAATCCTGGGGGCAGGAAGGAAGTGCCAATTGAAATAGATGCTTCAGTGCCCATAGACAATTTGGAGGGTGGCTCGCAGGGCGGGCGGCAGATACTGGAGAGGAAAGGCCTGAGAAGGGCTGTGACGCCGACTGTAACCAATATTTCTGCATATGTCTCCATTTTGTCAAGCCTGATTATGGCAAGAGGAGGGCCGGGGGGGGGGGTCACTTCGCCTGGCATGTCACCCAGAGCTGTCCAGAAATCATTCATCATTCCCTCCTCCTCTTCTTCCCTCCACCCCTGCTGGTGCTGAAGTAAATAACATGCACTTATTTCAATATTATCATATTAATGTTAAAGTTCAGCTGTCACCTAATGGGAAGACTTAATCAGACGTAGCATTTTAAGAGGCATGCTGCCACCCACTTACTCTTCAGCCCCCCCTCCCTCCTCTCTTGATGCCTTAGCTCCTCTGGTTAGTGCCCGTCTCAAATCAGGATTTATGAGGGCTTTCCAAAGTGGGGCCCGGCTGCAAACCTATTCGACTACTGCCTGCCTTTATGCTTGACGGGAGCACCACAGCGTACACACAGTTTTATTTTATTTTTTGTCACTATTTGATAAAATAATTAATTTTTTTTTTATTTCAGTTTAAAAGCTTATAATATATTTATAATCAGAGCAAAAATTCAGTTAAGGTTAGTTAAATGCCCTCCTTTCTGGAAATTGTTCCTAATTTCCTCACTCATTTCATTACCTCCACCCGCACCCACCCCCTTTCTCGCTTTTTGATTAATAGTGTATTTGTTTTCGATGCCGGTTGCTTTGTCATACTCCACTTGTTTGAGGCAGCAGAAGAAGTAGTGTGCAGTGTAAAGGCTTACACAGATGAGTGTAGTGAAATCGTTTCTGGTACATGTTAGGAACCCGGATCACTTGTGACACAAACCAGAGGTGGACACAAATACTCATGCAGGTTGATGAATATTCCAGCTTTTGTTTGTTTATTTAAGTTTATATATTTTTTGTTTTCTTCTGTTTGAATGCAGATGTTTGATTAATTGGATGCACGGATACATTTTTTTTTCCAGATATATAAACACAGCAGCAGTTTTAAGTTGATTATAAGCATCGAAAAAACTTTGGCCCCGATAGAGCCGAGTGTGTAGGTGCAACAACGGAGGGATTTATTGTGATCTACGAGATGAAGGGTGTCCTTTTTAGAGTCGCACCTCTTCTTGAAGTGTCTTTCTGGTCTGGTGTGCTATCACCCCAGCTGAGAAACAATTAGACACTCATTAAGCTAGCTGTCATGGTTCAAGAAAGCCAATTAACTTAAAGACTGTGTGAATATCACTTATTGTAGGAAACATTCAGAAAGACACACATCTCAAATAGCTGTGGCTTTGTTTGAAAATAAATTGTTACATTTTCTGACTGTGAAACTCTAACTAATTACCCTCAGTGGCAGGAACATAGGTGCTGTTAATTGGTTGTGTCACGGGCTTATAACAAGTGTCACAAGTGAAAACGCAGTCTTGTGTCATCTACTCATGCTTAGTTACTCTAAGCTTTAAATGAGTTGTATACATGTGGGCTCAGCACCTACAGGTTTGAGAGGTTCACAGCTCACAGTGCGCCTCTCTGTCCCTGATTACAAAGGCCACAGACCTTTTGATAAAGCCTTTGTTGTTTCCATGCTGCATTGACACTGTGGCCTTTCATAAATACAAAATGTTCCCATCACTGCATGAAGATGCGTCCTGTTGCTATACTGAGCATCTCAAACATCTCACTCGCCCTGGTCAGAAGAAATGGCAGGGGGGGGGAATGGGATGCAGCTCCAGACCCAGTTAGGACCACTGGGGGCTCCTGGCAGCTTCACGGAAGGAGGGGGCACAGCGAAGGGCAATGAAGCAGTGAAGGGAGGGCGAAGGGGGTGCGTGTGTGTATATTTTGAAGCAGAGGGGTTGTCTGCTCTCGCTGGCAGCTGATCCCACATGCAGGTGGTCGACTCAGTCGCCAGGCAGATCAAAAAGTCAAGGCCCCGGGTGGACCTCCCTTTGAAATGGGAATGGGGCCTAGATATCAGACAGAAAACATAAGCAAGCTCCCAGCCACAGAACAGCTCCATATTCATGGCTGGGACTGGTGGTAGCGACGGGCAGGCAGGATGGACAGAGCTTCAGCCTTCAGACTCGTGCACTCTCTGGACACTGATTTAGAGATCAGCCTATCAGCCTGGGCGTAGATGATGCACTAGCTCACAGGTTAATACCGCCACGCTCTTAACAAGACTCTTACTTCCTTTTTTTTGAGCCGTGCCTTCACAAGATGCCTTAATGTGTGACTGCAATCATCTCTCTGATTTTAGCTACATATGGCAAATTCAGTACAAAATACAGTGCGGCTTACTGCGGCTAACCCTCAGAGTCTTGTTATAGTGAAGTTCTTCTGAACCTGGTCTAAACCTATTCATATGACTAATTGGCAGGAGAATAGTATTTACAGCTCATCCTTGCCTGCAGGATAATCAAAAGTTTTCTGCCTCTAATGGAAAGTAGTTTTTTTTTCCTTGTTTGCTCGACTTAATAAAACAACAGTATTTGGAGTCAACAGGCTAAAGTGCATGCCCTCAGAAAAGCGTCTGGAGAGCGGGATTTTTTTTAATTTTATTTTGTAAGATCTCTTAAGGCTCTGGTGCTTTTGTTTATTATTAGCAGATATGTGATCTCTTCCTGTATCTATCTGCGTAGAAGACCGACCTGTTAGTATATGTAGGTCGTGTAATTAATGGAGTTTAATTCAGTGAGTGAGTTGTGTTGAGATCTTGTCATTAAGTTGCAAAAGAACAGCTTCACGTTTTAATTGTCGCTAAAACAGGTCACATATGTTTTCCCTTCACTTTTCCATTTATTATTCTTTATATTATTATTATATTTATTTGTGTTTGGGGGAAAAAAACAGAGGGAAAACTTCTAGGCATTCAAATTCTGCACACTGAATTTTCAGCAGAGTATTGGAAGACATGTTTGTCCTATTTTACTTTGTATTACAGCTGAACTCATCACCGTAGCCGAGCTTTATGTTTGTCCCGAGAGTTGCAGATCGCTCCCAGTGGATCCCAGCCTCTCTGATCTTCCCTCTGTGTTGCATCCACGATAATTTCATGTACTACATTTAAAACGCACTCCCTTTGCTTTGCAATTTGTTCAGCTTGGCATCATTACTTCCCCCCTGCATCCACTCCCCCTTTAGTACTACATCCCCGTGGGTCACCTCTATCTTTGGCCTTTTCCACTACCTCCAGGGAAGCAATCCGAGTGTGTGTGAATGCATGTTTTCTTTTTAATGTCCAGTCTCTTTTCATTCTGGCAAATGAGCAAAGAATGAACGGTATGTGCCTCCACCTCATCCCCTAGATGAACTTTACACATATCAAAGTAAATGCATCTGCTGTTGACAGTGTTAAGTAGATCAGAGCTAGCATGTTAGCTTTCTGCAGGAAGATATTTGGTGTTAATGGCTTCTTTCAACATCACCTTGCAATGAAAAGGGCCTTGCTTAGTTATGTGAGCCATTGCAGTACTACTGCCAAGCAGGTTTCTCAAGGTAGACATAAACATTGCGCATCTGCATACACATTTGCAGAGCTAAATTCAGCTCTGCACCCGTGGTGTTGTTTTCTGCATCCATGAACTTGGACTTTTACCTTCACCTTATACCCATGCTTCGGAGAAGTGATGCAACATCTTAATAATCCAGAGTCACCCAGCAGCAGAGACGGAGAAAACAATGAATAGAATTCGTGAGAGACAATACGGAGTGTTTTAAACAAGCACCTCTTATGAATCCGTCTAACAAAACAAGACCAAATGGTCTTAAATACATTTTGAAATTAAACTACTTTGTTTAGTTTCATCAGGTACTTCACAGTGTAGATGCTGAATGTCAGACAAAGTCTTGTTTTTAGATGTTTTTTTTTTTTTTTCATCTGTGTGTATTTGTGTGTGTGTGTGTGTCTGTGGCTGCAGGCTGCTGCTGGGACAATGACAGGGTGCGCCTCAGCCTCATTACTCACTGCTCCTCAGCCACAAAAGCACCACTGCCACCTCGCTCTCTCTCTCTCTGTCTTCTTTCTGCTTCATCTCTGTCTTTTTCTCTCTTCCTACACCTTGCCCATTAGAGAGTGCTGATGGGACGTTTTTTGCAGAAAGAAAAAGGCACACACAAGCCTGGGCTGTAGAGGGAGACGTTGTTGACAAGGGCAAAGACGTGTTGTTGTTTTATAAGGGATGCAGTTGTCTGTTGAGGATTGACTCGCTTAACTGGCTGCCAAAGCCCTCTTTTTCTCCATACATATCTCCCTCTTTCTATTATACAGCTCATGGTGGGTTTCTGTTTTATGGCGTGTCAGGCCATAGCTGAATTCTAGTTATTCTGCTTGTGATAGGGAAGAAAATGTTCTTTTTTTTTTCTTTCTTTTTTTTTGTCCAAATCATGCAAAAATACCAAAGTGTGAGGCTGACAGCTAGCTTAAAATCTGGTAAATGCTGCATGCCATCTGATAGATTTTGAGGTAGATGGCATTTGTAATCAAAGCACGACAATCTTGAACTAATCGTGTATCATCGTATTGTTTTTGTGCGCACAATTAGTTCTAACCTGTATCTAAAACTAGTGCTAATCTTCAGCATCCCAACAAAAAAGATGTCTTCTGCAGTATCACTTCTCCAAATGCTCTAGGGTCAGGCATCCGTGACATTGAGGTGATTCTTCGTTCGACCTCACTCGTACCATCCTAGCTGATAGAGCTTCTTTTTTCCCCCTTCTTTAACCCTGACAGACTGTCGTTCTGACGAGATGACTGGAGATCAGTGGCGCTCTCATCCCTTGAAGTGGCTCCAGGTGTCACTCCAAGGGTACCCGCCCTGTTTGATCTGCCGTCGAGCGCCTGTCGGGCCACGGCACCCTCTGATTTCCCCGTCAGAGGGGAAAGAGGCTCTCCTGTCCAAAAGTTCCACTTCTACTTTTGAGTGATAGCAAGGGAGAGGAGTTGACTGTTGTAGAGCACATAGTCTCCATAATCGTTGGGAATGGGCCATTTCTTGTTGTCATTTACCTCTATGGCTTCCATTTAGTAGCTATAGGGAATCAAAAGGTAATCTTGATTCAGTATGCCAAGCCCCAGCAGTCCAGACAACAAAATACAGATCTGATGAAACCAAAACACTTTCAGTGATCATGCTGCGGGCCTTGTCTACAGAACAAAAAAGACCCATCCTCTTAGACATCTTCTGATGCTGTCCAAAGGAGGTCCCTGTCTTTATTGAGGAGCTGCACAAACAGAAAGGACAGATGAAACAAAATGAAGGAACGCAGATATACATCTTTTCAGCAAACATAGATGCCTTTATCCTTCCTGCCTTTTTATTTTACTGTATCCCTTGTGTTTTTCCCCCACCTACTGAGAGCTTCTGTAGAAATTACAGGTGAGATTTCAGTCTGTGGCAGGCCCTGCCTTTCGTCTAGAGGGAGCAGGGGGAAGGGTGATGGGTTTGAGGGAGAAAAAACTGAGAAGGAGAGGAAAAAGAGATTCATGCTTTGCAGTAGTGCTGTGTTGTTTGTGTAGCGCACTCTTTCCTTTGTGTGTCTGGCGATAACTTATTCAGCACAGGGCCATTCATCCAGGGGTTGAGCGCGGGCGTCCGTCAAGACGGAAAATAATGAGGCGACAGCAGCGCAGAGGATAGCTTTCACCCTCTGCCTAGCCCCCCCCCCCCCCCCCCCCCCCCATCCACCTCCCCCGTCTCCATCTCCTCCTCCTAGCCTCCCATTATTAGCCGATTTAAATAGATAATAGGGGGCCTTCTTCAGGACATTTTGAAGCAATTAGAAGCTATTACATTGTCTCTACTTTGACTCCTGTTACCTCCCAGCAAGCTATTGTGGATACTTCTCTGCATCCTATGCAACAACTTCCAGGAATTTTGTGGAATGCCACTGCATCACTAGATGCCAGTTTTTGTGTCAAGGACATAAACGGGCTGTCCTGTTTGCTATAGCTTTGCAACACACTCGCTCGTGTAGTTCACTATTCCGTCTCGATCCGTGCCAGGACATGCAGTCCCTTTGCCGTCATGAGTAACTCTTGGGCTCCATTACTTGCCAGGATAAAGTGTTTCCTGTCCAAACACTTGCACTGTTCATTCATTTCCTGCACTTTCAGTCAGCTCTCATTTAACTCTTCCTCTCATCATCTTTGCATAGTCCTTTCTTTTGGCTAAGAATATAGTCTAATCGCCAGGAAAAGGGATTTTAGCTTCTTTTTATTTAACTAATTAAATCACTATTATTTGAACTGTCAAAGCAGGACCACTGTCTCTTAAAGTTTATGATTGCTGGATACATTGTTATCCTCTGATTTAATCATATTTATTTGTAAGTAATCTCAAGGAACCATACAACACGCACCAGGAAACAGTAGTTCTTGCAAGCAGCAATAATTCCAGCAGTAACACCCGCCTGTGTCGTGTTTGTGTCAGGATAGATGGTTAAGTAGAGTTTTTCTGTTATTGTGTTGCCCCTCAGATCTCTCTTTGTTGGAGTGCAAGAGCTTGAAATATTTACAAATGTTGAATTTGGACTCTTTCTTTCTGTTTAATATTTTCTTCTAACCCATCAATCATTTACTGTGCCTCTGTATGTCTGTATCTCATCCTAACCGCCCCCCCAGGATGGCTCAATGAAACAAAGGCAGTACATTGTTGCCATGTTGTTGATGGCATAAAAGATCCCCTTTATCACAATGGGCAAAACAATAAAAACAGGGCCACTTTTCTTTTTTCAAGGAAGTGAAAAGGTTGCAAGACAAGGCGTTCGCAGGAATCAGGAGCTCCTGTCAAAATACTTCAACAGCAAATTGGTCCCTTTTTTAAGCAAAAGACATCTAACCTTCGGTGCTTTTATACAAAATACAAAAATAGACTTTATGCTGTATTATACTTTCCAGTCCCAAAGGCTGGAAGGCCAAAGGACAGACCCCACCTACCAATCCCTTACTTTGGTTTGGTTTTGCTTGCTGTGAAGGGCATTCAGTGGTGTGTACAACAGTTTTGACAAGTACCTTAGAAAGCAGCTCTTTGAAAATATCTTATTTGCCAAATCCAGTCTCCCGGTGTGGTTTACCACTGCACAAAAATTCAGGCTGAATCTCTTTTGAATTCCCTCTATTGCCTCATGAAAATTTGTGCAATTTGTTTGCTGGCACAATACAGGTGTCTCAGAATTTAAAAGAAATAAAACAAAAGGAATAGATAACAAAGTGCAAAATGAATTTTTACCTTGTTGTTCAAGTCATCTAGCACCACGACTCTTTAATGGTTATTAGAGGCACTGAAGTAACAACACAAAGACTAAATTATCCCCAATTCTGCAGTGTTTTGTCAGCTTTTGTAACGTGAGAATAGTAAATCACCTAAAATGGTTATTGGCCAATTCTGACCCAATTTAGCGATGTCTGCTTTGCCTCTTGGGAAATAAGAATATATAAATAAGAATATCTCTGATATTGAAGCAAATAGTTTGCATCATGCTGTTGACTGAATGTCAGTCTTATAATGCCAGATCTCAAAATCATTGTGAAAGTAATTTAGGTCAAGGTCAAAGACAAATATGCAGCTTTCCATGCCCATCCATCCATCCATCCATCCATCCTCCCTCCCTCCCTCTTAACAATTTATCCACTGGGTGTGGTTGTGTTGAAATCTGTTGTTTTGTTTAGGCATTTGCCTAAAGAGATCTTACGGAGAAAGGTTTTCAACTTAGGCAAATGCACTTCCATGCGGTCCTCCAGGAACCCAACAGCGTGTAGCTCAGCTAATTGCTTTTGTTTTGAATACTGAATGGTTGACAAATGGGTCGAGACGAGGATTGGAGTGACATACTTCTCCTGTGCCGGAGTTCACCGGGAAACAAGGGAAGCACAAAAAAACTTCAAAGATTAAAAAAATAAATAAAAACCACACAGAAAAACCAAGACACTAGCTGCAGTGGAGAGTTTTTATTGTTTTTAGCATGTTTCACTTAAGATTTTTGTATGTTGGTCTATCAGCCAGCAAACCTCTAAGAACAACAACAAAGTAAAGCTCGATTTAGACTTCTGCGGGAAATATACATCCTAACTTACATAAAAGTTCCTTTTATCCCTACATAATTTCCTTAATTAATTTAATAAAATATTCTCATTCAGATGCAGGTTCCCTACACTGCAGTCTTCCACGAGGTGCATGTCAGGTTTACGTAAAAGTTTGCGGGGTAGGGTTAAAATGTTGTTATGGTTATGGCTTAAGTTACAGCGTAGATCTGAGGCAGAAGCATAATTCACACGTAAGAGTAAATTCACAGACTGGTTGCACCACATACTTTGGACAGTGCCCCCATCTGGCAGTAGATGCTCTCTGCAGGTAGATGAGTTTTCCATAGCTCCTTGGGGGGCCTATTATATCCTTAGCATTGGTTTCTTTACACACTGCCAGTAACGTCATCACACAGCCACAGCTATTTATGCTCACTGTTATATCCTAAGTACCCACGGTAGTATTTTCTTCAACAATGGGTACTGCCACTCAGACAAAAACTCCACAGTTTTGTTTGTTTGTTTTTTCTTTTTCCATGAAGTCTCATTTATTCAAACTATTGTAACATCTCCTATATAATCTGTGAATCTCTGAGGATATGTAGTGATATATTACTTTAAAGGAAGTAAAAACCGACATGATCATACACTTAAACCGACTGCAGTTGCACAACAAAACAGGTTGCAAAAATCTACAATTACAGAACCAGCAGACACAGCCCCTTCTAATTGCAGATGTGACATCAATTTGATGTTAACTTTGCCATATGGTGCCGTTCGCCAGGCACTGGACAGCAGATATAATGGGGCCCTTACAGTCTGCCATTACATTGCTAACAGAGAACTACATTCAGCCCATATCCCAGCCATCATAGGGCGAGAGGTAGGGTACACCTTAAACAGGTCACCACTCTGTCTCCCAGCTAACACAATATATATATATGTGTATATATAGAATATATAAAAATATTGTTTTGTTTTATTGTCGATGGCATGAAAGAAAAAGAAAGGGACAAATTCACCGATATTTTAATTAGTAGGTTTTGACGCTGACTCGGGCATGGTCACTGAGATCTGTTGTGTGGTTTTGTGTTGCGGTAGTACATTGAGTTATTGTTCCACACTCTCTGAAACACTATTTGTCTCAGTGTGGAGCACATGACAAAGTTACTTTGTGACGCAGGTTGTTTTGTTCATTACTCTTGTCCCTGTGGTGCATTCCAGTGAAAGGAGCGCTTGACATATTCTTATTTTGTGATGTTGAAACTGCATTTTTTCATGATAGATGCCTCAAAAATGCCAAAATGCCAGAAAATCATGATCGCTGCAGAAAATCCAACTGAGGCACAAATGCCCACAGAGTCCAATTTTAGCCTTGGGACTGCAGAAAGGTTTCTAGATGTTTTGTTAATTAGATGGTAAGCAGTTAATCCCAGGGACTGTTGTAAGTTTTTCACTTGTATGTAACAAACTCGAACTTGTCATTCATGGACTTCATAATATTTTTATTCCTTCAGAAAGTTTTCAAAAAATCAAAATGATGTTTAGGTGGTAATTGTATATGCATTGTTTAATATGCTGATGATATAGCATGATTTTGAAAAGGGATTCTCTCATGACAAATCCTGGCTGAGAAATTTGCTGAAGTCAAGTGCAATACACGTTCAAGCCTGGCTCGGGTTTTGGGGAGTGAACCAGCAATGCACGGCTGGTAATGACAGGTTCCATGTTGCCCGTGGCTTGTGGCCCATTGCACTGTTTGTTTGGAGAGTGGTGCTCGGCCGTGAAGTGCTGGCCCAGCTGGCAGCAGTTCCATTACCCCTTTGGCCCGATGGCTGGGTCTTGTTTGGACCACACCAGCCAGGCAGACTGGCATCCAGGCGGCTGTAGAGGAAGAGGTGGAGGAAGGGGGGATGTGACAGAGGAGAGGAGCTGTTGGCTGAGCACCTTGGTGCTAGGCCAGGCCTGCTGCCAGCTGTAGAGAAGACTTCCCCGCTTACACCACAATCTTTACGTCTCTGTGGCGACAGTTGCACCTCCACGGTCAACATCATCCCATCACGATCTGTCTGAGCGTGAATGGCCATGCTCACAAAATATCATTTTTTTTCCTCCCCTATTCCTTTTTTTTGGCAGCAGATAAGCTTCTGGTATGATTATTATTACTGCAACCCCCAGTGTGATTTAACACAATATTATGTGCAGCCACACATTTGCACATTTGCTCCACATTCTAAAACTTCAGTTACTCACTTTGTTTTTGGGTCTCTTCTTTCAGGGATCTGATAATGAGAAACAAAGAGTTATTAAAGTTGCCAGCCTAATTCTGTTGACTGTTGCTTGTTAAGATAATTGCAAAAGAAAATCTTTAAAAAGATTGAAGCACAAGAAGTTCATCTGATTAATATTAGCTGAAAATCAAGAGAATATCTTGTGATAATTAATTTGACTGATTATACTGTATATGCAGTTTATGCTGACCTTTTGCGATCCTGTGTAGTCAGAATTATATTTTCAACATGCTTTGGGGCACTACATCTCGTTAAAGATCCTCTGTCCAAAAATAGATTCTTTCAAAATAACAACTAAGCCTTTGCCTTCCTTGAAAAAATTCTGAATAAATGAAGATATAAATAGTGTTCATTTCAAATGTTTAGCTGCTACACAAAGGTCCCAACAGTGTCCTCATGACACTGGTGTAACTTGCCTTTTGGGCCAGAAATCACTTCCAGACCAGTAAGGCTGTTACAAATGCTCAGAGGAACGCCTCTTGCACTCAAATTTTAAGTGAGCAGAGAATAACTTTCCACTTTCAGCAGAAGAATTTGCAAACAGTCTTGTAGTGTCAGACTCTGCACATACATAGTAAAAGCTAAGAAAAGTAACAATGACAAAAAGAGTTTAGTTGATTTGACAAATAAGCCTCTCAAATGGGACCTTTTTTTCCATGACCCCCTACACAAATATCCACTTCTTTCTACATTGTCACTTAAAGCCATGAAAACCATCGCATTTCAAAATTTAGAGCCACTTTGTTTATTTTCTGTTTGCTGGGTTACATGCGTACATCCTGTCAGCCATCATGTAAACTTTAACCCCCGCCCTGTATCCGATGGCGCCAGGGCTAACATTGCTTCACTGTTAAAGGGAAGTTGTGAGGACATTGATGTCTTGGCCTAGCATCCTGGTGTCACTTTCCCAGCCTGTTTGTGGAGCCCGCCAATCCCCTCATTCTCCCCAGCTGACCTGAATGCATCACTCAGTATCACACACATGCGAGGAGCCTGATTTTCCAGCCAACAACAAATGTTTTCCTACCGTTACCATTGCATTATTATCGTACACCGCCTTCGTCTTGTGACTTGGCTCATATTAAGGCTCTGTTGGTTAGATTTTTTTTTTAATCTTTAGCCTTTTTTTGTCTGAGTCTTTGGGCCAAGACTCTACTTTAACAGGACGTTGATGCACACCCATCCCATCTAAAAGTTCCCCTGTGGTATAACATTTGAGAACAGACTTGACATAAACCATTTCTAAACACTGGTTTCATTTCACCAATCTTTAATTACATCGTTTGGTAGCAACTGAGGTACAGAGCTGAAGCAAAGCACCATGTTAGCAAAGCGTATAATAGTGAGGGATACCACAGCCAGAGGACAGTGGGTCGCTAAGAGGGGAAAATATCATACACAAACAAATATGGAAAGGAACACTGAGGTGTTAAGGCCGTAGAAACATTTAAGAATGATTTTGATTGATTTTCTAGTTGCTAGTAGTTGTTAATTTTCATTTAATTGTTCTAATTATGAGCAAGATTTGACAAAATATGTATTTAAGATACCATAAACAACACAATAAAGAGCACATCAAAAATAAAATAAAATAAGCAAGGTACTGTAAGACAGATTGAACAAGTCATTGCCTACATTTTAGAATTGATGATGCGATTATATCGGATTGTCTAATTTTTTTATTTTTTTATTTATTTTTTGAAATAGCACCCTCACAGCTTTTTTTCCCCTCAAACCTGAAATCTCTCCAGTTTGTCTGCTCTGTTCCAGATTTCCCTCTCTAGTTCAGCAGTGACGTTTTTAGACATTTTGTTTCCTTTAGGCTAAAAGCAAAAGAGGAAAAATCATGCAGTGGTTTGTGACATTTAATTGAAAATTTTGTAGTCATTTTGAAAATATGTTTTGCCCTCAAGACCACCTAATATAAAGATCACAGCTCAGAGTCCCCCAGTATTAGCATTGGGGCATGATTTATTATTGATGCCAGCTTTATTTTAAATTAAATTTGTACAGGAATATTGTGTTTATTTCTCAGTGTCTTTCTTGCTCAACATATATTAACTTTAGCCTCAAGCCAACCACAGCCAGTCAATTAATTGTAGGTATACAAACCACTGGGTTGCATTCCAGTTGCTCAGTGTTTCAGTGTATTATTGTGCCATGAAGAGTATCATTGTAGCCCAGAGCGATGGGCAAGCCTTCCTCCAGCTCAGTGACAAAGGCAGCTGTGAGGTCATGGTCGAGGCCAGGACTATCAGAGCTATTAGTCCAGCACAGAACGACCATAACAACAAGCCCTGTCAAATAATGGTGTCAACGGTGGGATTGTGTAGCTTCATTTGTGGACAGAATGTCCACGGTTTAATGGTGATGTGTCACTTTCTATTGACTCAGTAGGTCGGATTTTACCCCTTTCTCTCTCTTTCTGAGCTGGGTGTGCTGTAAATATTTCTATATGGCATACGCTGATTTAAAAATTTTGCTTTTCTCAAACTTCAAAATGTCAGAAAGGTCATTTGTCTAGGATAGTTGGCCTAGAGACATAGATGTGGGAGGTTGTCATGATAACTCATGTTTCACTGAAGCTTTTCTTGCCTCCCACTGAGACCTGTATTGTATAAGCCTGATCAGAAATCCCCAGAGTTGTTGTTTTTTTCTTCTTCTTCTTCTTCTTTATTAAGTTTGGCTGCAGCACAGTCATCGATATTTAGAAGTTGGCATAATGCTAAAAGTCTTAGTGTCAGTTGATGGGCATTTGTGTAGGATTTATTGTCCTTGAGCTGAACTTATAATAAATTTACTTTTATATTGTTTTGCAGTGATTTGGTGTTTGCCATTTTGATGGGCAGACACCACAGAAGCTGTGAAAACACTTTTTCTTATTAAATGCGGCTTTTTTTCACGTACACGTTTCATAGTTTCGAGCAAAAAGATCTGAGCTTTCGGTGGTTTGTGTAGCCGCACTGTTGTGAACACTGTTGTGAGTCTTTCCAGGGTTCCGGATGCTGGTTGCCTTCTGAACTGTCAGAATATCCGTTAATATTGAGCCCCCTCTGCCTTGCCTTACCCTCTGAGTTTCAGCACTCCCTTTACCTGACTTACTGAATAAAATGATTTCTTTGCTCGTCTCTTGTTTTCTAGTCAGAATATTGCTTTCCCCCCTCTGCCACGCCACATCCTCCTTCCTCTCTCCTAACAGTAAACGTTAAGATCCAGGAGTGGATCAATGGCTGTTATCCTTTGATGTGCCAGGGCGCATTACGAGCGGTGAGTTCTAATTGGAGCAGAAAGCAAAGGATCAATGTTGGCTGTAATTGCCTGACACAGGGATGGGTGTGAGACTTTATTATCATTAATATTTAGACATGATGTGGGAGGACCCGGCCGAGGCTAAATGTACAACAGTGGTGCAAACCTTTGATCTCAGGAGAAAAGCAGATCGATTGAGGGTTGGTGAAGAGTGGCTAAAGGAAGAGAGGTCGTGGAAGTGGGGCTAGCAGGAAGCACGAGTTATCGTGACCCACACCCTGGATTCTATCGGATTTCTCGGAAGTTTCCCTTGGCTCGGAAAAGGCCACGCTAGGCCTCAGTCCAGAGCGGGTGCCATTAGGCATTCATTAAAACTGCAGTTACTGAAAGAGCAATAACTCCGCGGTTTAGTTTCCTTCATTAATTCCACTAGTTTAGCTTTGGATTTAGTTTTAATAGTGAGAAGAAGCAAAGATGACGAGATAATAGTCTTTGTTTTGTTGACAGAGTCCATTGTCAGGGAGATGTAACAAAATATGATGGAGGAGGAGGCCCTGTGGGGCTCAGGGCTGCTACCTCGGTGTCAGCAAACACGACATAATGTTACTTAATCTTATAGGTAAAGAAGGGGTCTACTTTGTGTGATGGAACACACCCAGCCTTAAAGCATGACTACAGGGAGCTGGGGCTGTCCCCTGTGTCCACAGAGGAGGCTAAGAGCACGCTGAAACCATGAAGCGGTGATTTATACTCTCAGGGCTGTCTCCTCTGTTTTTCACCTGGTTCCCCAAGGACTGATACCTTAATCATTGTACTTAGCAAGACAAAGAAGGGTAACGGGTTGCACAAGTGTGTTAGTTTTCATGTCTGTGACCTGCTGCCTGATATTAGACAGACGAGTGGGAAACCGATCAGGATCCAGGTCAGCCGGGATAATGATCCTAGAAAGAGACTAAATCAGAGAGTGATGTGTTATAAAATGACAGAGAACAAAAGCAATAAAGTTTTATTATTATTTAATTAAAAAAATGTCAGAACATATCCACTTGGTACTGTGATCAGATTTGTTGACGGTTTGAAAATAGAGCACCGTAGATCCCATTAATTGCCTTGTCCACTGCTGCGTCCCCTTAATAAAATTATACTGTTAATTATTTAATTAATAATGTGTTTTGAAGCTAATCTCTAGCTATAAGGTTGTAAGTATTATAGAGATGCTGACTAACTCTGTTTCTCTATGCATTTCTTCATTCTTAAAAAGAACAAGAGGTGATGTTGGGGTTTTGTGTTCAGTGTGACTCTTTGTCTCTGCATTCATGCTTTTTATGCTTGTGTGCATCCCTAACAGTACATCGTGCAGACACTAGCACCATTGTAGAAAACCCCTTGTGCAACAAATGACCCATTATGTAACTTTTTGATCATTATTCCAGCTTCAGCAGTGTTATCGCAAAGAAATGTGACTGCTGTGTTCCTTCTGCGAATGTGTGCGAAGCATGAATTGTCCAAAGTCCTAAAACAGTAACCAAAAGTCTCACTGAGAATTGATATTATTTTAAATCGCACATGAAAATCAGTAAACAAGCCAGCTTTTTGTGCTTTGACCCTCAAGTCTTGGTGATTTCTGTGGCTCACATTTTCAACATTTCTGTTTTGCCACTTGTGACAGGGTCTCTGTTATGGCAGTTAATGTTAAAAGTTAGCTCAGTGTGTTTTTCCTGTGTGCCCAAATGTGTGTGCATTTCTGTTGAGCGTTTGTGTATTTGTCTGTGTTTTGGCTGTGTGCGTGTGTGACTATGTGCAAGCGGATGAGAGAGCGAGATAAGAAGGAGATGAAGAGTCGTTCAGAAGAGCTTTCTCACTCAGAGGCGTCCCCATCTGTTCGTCTGGGCCTAATTGTTCCTGGGTGCGAAGACACACACACACACACACATTAAAAAAAAAGGAGGGAAAGCAACTGTACTCGTCCCCCTGTCCCAGAGTTATTTCTGTAACATTAAAAGAGCGCCACCAGCATGCTCCAGATTATTGCCATGTAAATAATGGCACTTGGCTCGATTCCCCGCTAATGAATGTCATTTACTTTTTTAAACGAGGATTAATTATCGACAGAGGACCTCTCTCTCTCCTCCCACGGGGGAGCTCTTTGCAATTAGCTGCCAAAAGATGGCCGCTAATATTTATGTTTTTTTAAATACATCTATACGTACGCACATGTGCATATGTTCCTGTGGCATGGTGAATAACCTCCTAATTAGCGGGCTGCTTAATTCTGTGAGAGACTGCTGAGAGAGACCACTGATGAGGAAGAGGTAAAGTGACCCATGTCGGCTTAATGTCCTTTCCTCAGTTGCGTATGTGGGTTTTTGTTGGACGCTGGTGCTGGACATTGTTGTGAAACTAGGGTAAAAGAGAGAGTGGTGCTGCTTTGGAGCCAGCCTCCCGGTTGCAAAATAACGCAGGGAAAACAAACACGGCCCTCAAATTAGATTTCCCAAAACATAGCATTCCCTCTCATTTTACACACCACAGTGGCCAGCGGACGAGAATAGACTAACCCGTGAAATCCGCTTCAGTTTCAGAATGGCACAGTCGCTGGAACACTTGATAAACGAAGGCCCTCTGGATCTATCGAATAGTGCTGCTTTCTTCAAAATACAAGATCTTAATTCTTACCTAATTTGCCAGTTTTGCATACATAGTGGAAGTGCGAAGGCAATGTCAATGTGCTATCATGGCTGGGTATAGTTAAAAACTTTTCCCCTTACTCTCTCTGTCTTTAACTCTTCTGTCAAATCCACCTCTTCGTTCCTCACTGCTTCCCGCCCATACGCTCCCACACTTCTTTTTCCCCCGTATACCAAGCTGCTTCTCTGTGCGTGGGCTGCTAGAGCTAATGCACTTAACCTAAATGAAGGAGAAGATGAGACTGATGGGTAGGTCTGTCAGCAGTGACACTGTATGAGGTGTAGACCGCCTTCTGAGCGCAGACATTAAAATGCCACACAGCTAAAAGGGTTAAATTTATTTATAATGTTTGGTTTTATACTTCTAACTTGTGAATTGGTTTTTTACCATCAGACCACGTAAGACTGTTTGTGTCAAGGCAAACATTTTTTGCCAGTCTCTAACTCTTAACTTTTCAGCCATTTTGGCAGTTATTTAAAGCCCCTATCTAAATGAGAAGGAGAAAGCTATAACTTCAGTGCCAAAGGTCAGTGGCACCAAGAAAAAGTGCCTATCTGGAATCACCAGTACAAAACCCCCCAAAACAAAACAGTTTAGGCATTTGGTGAACTTTTCCAGGCATATTTCATTTTCAGCTCAATACAAACTCCATGCTAATTCATATTATGGACACAGAAAACTAAAGTAAAGTTTTTGTAAAAAAGTACATTTATTTACATGTTTACTGACAAAGCAAATAGGTCTGGCTGCCACTACACAGCTGAAATACTCCTGAACCTCAATTATGTACATGCATGATTGGCTAATATTCCAGGTTAAGTGGACAGGTTTTTTTTGTCAGTTGGAATAATGTCTCATCACTCATCAAAGTGTCAGCTAACGGCAGGTTTCCACTGCCTTATAAACTGTACAGTTGCATAACGACTGAAACTAGTGCCATTGCCTAACAACGTCATTCAAATGAGTGATGAAACGCTTGTTCCACTGAAAACACCACATCCAGATGAACAGAATCAATTTCTGGAAGTGGGTAATGTGTTTCCTTACTCTCATAGATTTTGAATTTTTTGAGTGCAGCATCCCTTCCTTGTATAAGTTATCTGGCTTTTCCAGACCAGCTCAAAACAAACCTTGCAATTGCACCACATGCACCACAGTGTTTTTCAGGGGTGGATCTATGCTCCACATTACTTAAAGTACTGCCTGTATATCTAAAATAGGGCTTGTATGTCTAGTTTGTACCGAGGTCAGGTCAAGTGTGCATAAGGAAAGAAGGAAGTGAGACACAGTAACGGTCTAGAGGTTTGTCATGTCAAGACTTGTCTATTGGATGTGATACAACCAGTATTAACTACTAGCTGACAAGTGGTAAGACTTAAAAACATGCAATGGAAACCAGAGATGGTGAATTTTCGCCTTCAAAATAAAAGTTTTTGTGTCACTCTTTAGTAAGTGTTTGCAGTGTCTTCCATGCAAATTACAGGAAACAGCAGCAATCTGGCATCAACCTCCTTTGGAGTGCTGGTAAACAGTCAGGGAATTTCCCTAATGATTGGAGGTTACCTGGAGGTCACTGAACTGTTTGCTTGAAGCCTACGTCCACACGTACTCGGGTAATTTTGAAAACACGGGTACGTGTGGACGTAGCCTTAATCACTTGACCCTGCACTGTCACACATCCAAAATAGCAGACAAGTTAACAAGGGTAGCGGTCACATGACTACAAAACCAGGATAGAGAATTTTTAAAAGGAAAGACCCCGTTTAGACGAATTGCTCCCCAAGCCTGGACCTAAACTGCGTCTGCGACGCGACGTCAGAGGCACGCACCTGATATATTTTAGGGGTGAGTCGGCACGAGGCCAGTCGAAGTGAGAGCTGCCACGCTAAAGGGGGTTTATGTGTCAGACTTGCCCACTGAGACAGAGGTTAGGATAATAGATAACTGTGAGAAAGCCTTGGATGGATGGAGTCTAGCAGAGGTGGCAGTTACTATACCGTGGGCTATAGTCATCCCCCCCATTCGGCTCCGTGTTTTATAGCTAGATTCTGTTGCTGCTCTCTGGCTCACCTCTCAGTGTGAAATGAGCAAGTCTCGACTATCGTCCTCAGTCCGCCAGTCGAGCTCACAGTTACACACGAGCACTGCCAAGAATGGTGTTTCTGCCTGTGTCTAAACATGTGGAGCTGTATGATCTGCTGAGTGGGTCATTTGACATGTGTGCTCGGGGAAATGTTTGTGTGTACATTTAAGTGTCTGCTCATGAACTTTAAAATGGATGGGCTTTTTGGTTTGTACAAACATTTACAGTAACATTAGGAGAGAAAGCGCTCCTAAATAATAAAATTAAGAAGTACGACATTCTTGCATCGGCACTGTTTTTCCTCCTCCTTCTCTGTCGTTTCATTGGCCCCTCTCCTCACTTTCTTTCTATCTTTCTGTCAGCAGGAGGGTGAGGGGCTTGCTCCAGGCTGCAGCAGGTTTAGCTGATTCTGAGGAGTGCGAGAATAATTTGGGATCTGCTCTGTTTCATCATCTGCTGCTGTCAGAAGTTTGTTTCTGAAGCAGGAGCCTGAACATTTGCTTCCTCGGATGATGTGTCACAAGTGGCACTTTGTTGAGCAGTTGTGTTTGTCTTTGGCAGGTTTTACATGGTGGAGCACGAGTGCAGATTGTGCAGCGACCAATCGTGCTTTCTGTTCAACATAAATCAGGGCTTTGTCAGAACTTGTGTTCTTGTTGTACAGTGTTTGATTCACATTTGCATTTATAAGTTCGTACAGCTCCACCAAAGATAAACGCCTACATAAATTTCCCCTTTTATTCCCCTTTTATTTTTTTGTTATAGGATATATTCAGAAAAAAACAGGCTCAATATTGTTGCAGTGTGATTCTCAATGTTGTCAAAATACAGACATACAGGAAGCGTTATCAGGTGAGTCAGGCTTATGGAAGGTTAAATGAAGTATTTTTCTTAGGATGCAGTAAAGATCAGTGGTATGATTTCACCTGCTAGTCATTCAGTAAATCTTCTATCCAGGTTTTCTTTGGATTTGAAACACATTTGGCATACAACTGATTGTTGCTGCTGTGAGTTGAACAGGCTTTTATCCTGTGTACCTGTGTAGTTCAAAGGAGAATCTGTGGAAGTGGATGTTAAGCAGTCTGAAATGTTTTTAAAGTACCCATGTGCATGAAGTGTAAGTGAATAAATAGATAAACAACCACAAGACTTTGCAGACCGAGTCCCCCTGGCTGTTGGCCAAACAGGTAATTCCTGCGGCATAGTTTTGGAAGGGCCACAGCAAGCCAAGCCTGCCTCAGCAGTCAGACTGTCTGCACATTTCTGTTGCTGATGGCATACCAGGGGCGCCATTTTCCTCTCTGAGACAGACAAGCCAGAGGATCTGATTGGCCTTCCGCCAATGCACACTCACAAAGACTCCTTTGACAGCAGGTCAGTCGGTTAACCAACCAGTAGGCAGAGGGATAAGACAAAAAAAAATCCTCACCCTCTTCACTCCTAAGCTTCATGATTAAAGGGTTCTTAAAGCTAAAAAACGGGTGCATCCTAGTCTTCTCAAAAAGCAGTGCATATTTTCAGGTTTATTTGTGGTTTTGTATACCTTTATATTTCATCGTGGCAAGTGTTTGCTGCCGCCACAGACGTGGATCTGAGTGTGTGCTTAGAATTCATGCGTAAATATTGACGTGTGCTTGTGTGTTTTGTGTGCGGGCTTAAATCCTTGTGGCCTTGTGTAGACAACCAGGCTGGCATGAGCATACCATAAATACGCTGAACAAACATCTGCTGTTATTCTTCCCCCTTAGCCGCCTGATATTAGCTAATAAAGGCAACAATATCAAATCCAGTTCACGATCATGCAACAGTACTTTTTGTAAACTAAATATTTCTGAGATGGTAAATATTAGAAATGTTTAAGGCCAAACTTCATTATAAATTAGCGCTAAGCCTGTGCTCCATGATTAGCTCGTCGTGGTTATGATGTCAGCGGAGCCTCACATCTTATATTTTCATCATAAAGCTGTGTAGGAGCTGACGCACTACCTTAAATAGCTGTTGATGTTCTCCTGTGCGCTCATTATCTCTCCAGTCCAGGCTTTGCTTCTCCGCTTTCTCCTGCCGCCCATCTCCTCCCCTGTGTATCGGCCGCTTTGCATACGACTGATGTTTAAATGCTGCATTGTTAACTGACGTGGGGTAGCCCTTTGCTGACCTGGGAGGTATTTGCTCGTTTGATCATGGGGCAGCAGTTTTAATGTATCGAAGCAGCGCCGCTCCGTAAAGCCCCTAGTATAAGTAGAGACAGAGGGCGAAGGCAGGGCGAGGGATCCGTTGGTTGCAGGCCTGACAGTACAGAAGGAAGGTGATTATTAGAATATCTGTTGGTCAGCAAGGCCAAAGGGAACGCTGCTGACCCTGCATTTCCTGGTTATGCTGTGCTGGTGGGTGTTGGTATTTCGAGGGGGTTTTTTTTGGGGGGGGCATTGCGAGTTTTGTGGCAAAGATGGAGAACAGGACTCCATTGATGAGCAGATTCAACATTTCCATCATGTGTGTGTGTGTGGTTTTTTCTTTACAACACTTTAAATATTTGCATACAAGGCCTTCTTCTGATGTTTATTTCTTATGCTCTATCTGTACGAGATGCTACACTCTTTACACTTTCTTTTTCCACACTATGTATTCTGTGGTTGCCTTTAACATCGAGCCATTGATTCACTTCCCACAGTTATTTCTGCTCTTAGTTTGTCATAAAGACTAGACAAAGATAACTGAAAGGCCTCAGTGTCAGTGAAAACCACGTTGCCTTTTACATATGGGTCTCTGGATACAGAAATCTCACTTCACCAGCTGACAACACAAGAGAAAGAAGTGTTGAGAAAGAGGGAAAAAACAATGACACAAACAGAGTACAAGTTTGTGTTTGCACCCTGGGACCTGTGTATCAAGACCCTGCCTGCACTGAAGCTAACCGGAGGCTGGCCCCTCAAAAGAAAAATATTGAACACCCATACACCCTTCTTGCCTTTTTCTTACCATTCTTTGCCCTTTCCTCCCCCTGCTTTCATTCTCTGCTTTTCTTTTGGGCTTATTTCTTGTAGGGTGTCTTTCAGAGTGGCAGTGACCATAGATACCAGGAGGGGAAAAAACCTGTGGAGAGGAAAAAAAGAGAAAGAAAGACACTTTGTTCAACTTGATGATTAATATTTGATGGACAGTTCCCTCATGAAATTCCCATAGCATTCCATAGTGGACTTGTGATGTGCAGAAGGCTGCGAATGGAGATTGTTTGACTCGATGCACAGCTCATCATCAGCATTAAGTGGCCTGCTGTTTCCACTTTTCCATAAACAAACAAGAAATACAAAAACTAAATGAAAATGTATCTCCGAGTGTTGGAAAATCAGCTAATTTTTTGTCCCCAAGATTGAGCATGCGATTGTGTTTCTAAGCTCGTTTGACGCCGTTTACTAAAAAAAAGAGTTCCCTTTAAATTCCCTTCAGAAATATAATGTTAATAAGCTTCAGATTACCTCCCTCCCTCTATATCTGTGTCAAGCAGTGTGTATCCTCATGAGATCTCACAACTGGATTCAGTAAATATGGATTGCCTCTTTTATTTCCAAACGTCCCAAAGCAACCCAGATGCCCCTTGACTTTTGAACCGCGGTTCACAGAAAAGCAGAGGTGAAGCAGCAATCTGCATCTCTCATGGTGCCTCACGCCCACACTGTTTCTGAGACGGAGAGCGATGCCACATGAGTTTACCTCCAACGATGAAAAAAAAAACAGAAAAATAAAGAATTTGAAGGAGAATTCTTAGTCGATTAACTCGGGCTGTCATCATCTGCCCCTAAAAGTTCGTCTTCTCTTTCTGTTTCCCCCTATCATTTCCCAGTTTCTTCTTCTTTTTTTTTTTTGCAGAAGATTGACCCTGCATGGCTGCAAGTCTTGATTAGCAGGGCTTCAGAGCCCAGAGTCTATTGATCGGGCCTCCAGAGCACTAAGCAAATGTAGCAAGAGAAACAAGTCAATAATGCTGTTACTGCAACAATCCCCGTCACACTAGTGGCTTCCCCCGCACACTCCAAATAGTTATTTTTCATGGGTTGGTGGTGAAGCACGCAATTATGAGAAAATCAGTGTCACTCAAAATTCTGGTTGTGCGCACTTTCTCGTCTTCTCCTTCCGTCTCCGTTTGAGTCTCTCTATAAACTTTTGTCTGTTCTGTCCGTTCGGGATATCGCTTTACTTTTGTCTGTGACTTCATTCATGTAAAGACTGCTACACGAGTTTATTTTAATCCATTACTTGACTTCCCTTTCTCACATCTCCCAGGTCACTACCACCTCTATGTCTCTCTCAGCTTAGACATGGAGACCAGGAAAGCTAGTCTGCAAATTTAATGGAGCAGCATGGATTATTTAGACTGACTAAAGCCTCCCTTGTAGTGTCAAATAGGGGGTTGTGGGATGACATTAAACCCCTACTTTCTCTGTCTCCTTTTCTTTCTGGCTGCTGCCTTCTGGTTAAAGTGATCTGTACCTGCATGTCCAAACAACTCAAACCTGATGGTTCACATATTCTTTAATTGTTGTGTGTTATTTTACAGCAGTTTTCCAGACGCCCTCCTGTAGTTTTCACATGTTTTACTCAACACTGCCTTGACGGGCAAGCACGTGCAACATTACTGTTGGCGGAGGGTTTTTGCACGCATGCATGTAGAGTCTGACACTGCGAACCTTTGCTTGCTCAGTTCTTTCATACCTGCAGGGTAGAGAAGGAGCCAGAGTGGCCTTAGGGTCAAAAGGTCAAGTTCAAGAAATGGCTCTTTCTCTCGTTCATCCGTGACTCTGAAATGAAATCCAGGCTTTGGCAGTCTGCGTTCGGCCCAAACTCACATGCAAACGTGGCCTCTGACATTAAGATGCTAAGAGAAGTCACAGGTTCTTGTTGCTTTCTTTGCAATCAGGCTTGCTGCTGTCCTTAATGACTGGGATAGGTTGAAATAACTAAAAGTTCACTTTTCACTTTATTTACTAATTTCAGCCCAGTTCTTTAATCTATTCTCATAGAATGTGAATTTATTCTAGTATCCTTTAGTATAAGCCACTGCAAAGATATGTAGCTGCTTTAGCATGTGGACCACTCGTCACATTTTTATGCTTATAACTTGAGACAAGGAGACATAATAATAGAGACAATGCTGTATAATGATCCAAGCTGCATGTATAGAAACGAGCAGCCAGTACATGATTGCGACTTGGTCAGCGTCGGGTTTTTGTTTAGTGTTTTTTTTACATTTGTGTTAGAAAAAGCCAGCCCGTGTAGGTGTGTGTACTTGTATGCTGTTTGTGTGCGTGCTAGTGGGCAGTATCACACCATCATCTGAATCAGCAGAGAGACAGGATGCAAAGCTAAACCACACGGGACTTGAAGCAAATATTTGGAGAGTTGATTTGAAACGGCAAACAAACAACATGCGGAGGAGCTTCCTCACCAGTTAATAAAAAAGACTCAGACATAAACACTAATATCCTCATAGTTTCTTTGGTTGGGAATCCTAAACAGACTTTTAGGTTGTATTTTTGAGTGAAATGCAGTTGACGGCACCTCACGACTTGAAGCTGTCGGGACAAGTTCTTGTAAAGATAATAGCCCTGATTTTGATATGTTTAAAAAAAATGCAGAGATAAGGAGATGCTGTTTTTTTTTCTTCCGCAAGTTATCATAGCTCTGAATTACTGCTATAAACTCTGAAAATAGTTAGGTAGTAGGTCGGATTTCTCAGCAGCGGCGTTGGTGTTACGTGTCAGGCCGTGGATGTATTACTCAGCTTCAGTGTTTTTTTTTTTTCTGCAAAAGTAACAGGTTACGCTGGGAAAAAAATGAAAGTGAGCAGTTGTTCTCAAATGATTTATGTGCTTTAATGACATTTCAATACTGAACAAACAATAAAAATTTATGGACACCATAGTTTTGGAGGCCTGCAGCTCTAATGGCTAATGTTATGCCCTTTTTCATAGGGGCCAGTAATCGGATCTGCAGCTGGCCCCTGGCCTTCACAGAATGTATACAAGGGGGATTTTTGTGTTTTGGGAAATCTTAGCAGAAAGAAGAAATAGTGAGAAATGTGGGGATATCACATCCATATCTTTTGCAATCTCCAAAAATACTTGCTGAATAAATAAAATATTTATTTTTTCATAATTAAAATGCAGACACGCGTTACTCTGCAAAGGTTTCAGCCACTGGACGTAGTCTGTGGAGGTTTCTAAAGCAGTGAGAAGATTCCTTTATTTAAAGCCTGAACCATGAAATTATTGACATTAAATTCTAATTTTGAGAAACTGGAGTTTTAATTTGTATATTTTTTGTTACAACCAGCAGGAAATGTAAACCTCTCAAAAACTCATGTATCACATATGATCCACCTGTATTACATTTACACAAGAAATCATTTATTTTTATTACTTTTCTGTTCTTCCTGGGCAAATTTCACTGGAAGAATTGTAAAGAGAACTCAAATTACAGTCTAGTAGTTTTCTTCTTTTATTGTTTTAAATGCCAGTTATTGCTACCATGATGTTTATATCTCAGTCTTTTTCTTTCCGCTTCTAAGGCTGTGTTCAGACCGAACCTAAAGTGACGTTTTTGCACGGTGAAATTACGTTAGTAGTTTACGCAAAGACTGGTAATAACACAAATACACACCCACGCAAGTTGGAAATGTCTAAACCTGGAGGCAAAATTTGCTCCACTTTGAAAGCTCGATTTGACTTCACTTCTGCAGAAAAAGATTGCTCACAGAAAAGTGAGTAGAATAGTTTGACTTCCTGCTAAGTTCTAAAAATATGTTATTAATCGATTCCAGCTGTCGGGTTTACTTTAGAAGCAAGTATTTCTCTCGTTGGTTATTTGGGGTAAATATGCAGCATGTGGGCTACGAAATGGTCCAAAAACACTCCAGCGATTGAACACATACAAAAACCAAATTTGCCACTATGCTGCTCTGACAACCAGCTAATTAAGATGAGCCATTTTCCATATTAATCAAATAATAAAAATACAGTTGTATGAGTCAGAAAACGAGGTAGAATGGCTCTGATTACGGCAGCCTTGTGGAGTATACATACACAGTTTGGAAATGTGGGCTGTCGGCGTCGTCCTGTTGACTATAAACCAGCGACTTCACAAACACACGGGGCAAAAGAAAAACAACTTGGACTTGGAAATTTGAGTTAAGAAAAAGTAGGTGAGGGGAAAATAAGCAATATAAGAACTGAATATGAGCAAGGGGACAAAAAAAAAGAGGACACAGCGATAGAACAAAATAGAAGGAGGGGAAGGATGGAGATGAGAGCGGTAAGACAGAGGAGGGTGAGGGTTCGCGCAAGAGAATGATCTGTGTATGTTTGGAGCTCAGAAAAGCCACCTGTACATCACAACCGGATGAGGAGAAGCTGTAGCAGCTACCCGAGATTGCTGCCGGCAAAAGAAGTTCTTAAAAATTCCAGACACAGTTGCAATATACTCTCTCTTCCTCTTCTCACCCACTCTGTGTCTTTCCCATTTCCCTCTCCATCTCCCTCATTTCTCTCGATCCTCTTTTTCATCTTCCCCACACTCACATACTCTTGCATACTCGCCTCCCACTCTAAATTTACTCCTTCTTTCTCCCTCCCTCTTTTCTTCCTCCTTCTCTCTCCTTCAGTCGTTTTCTGCCCTCCCTTTCTTCCATCTTGCACCATTTTTTTTTTCAGGAGAGAACTGGGTCCCAGTGTAGGCTGCTGCTGGCCAGGGTTGTTAGCCACCAAATAAAAAATGGATGAACTTGTAGGGCCCCGGTGCTGTTCTCCTGCATCTAGTTGGTGGAAAGAGAGGGAGTAAATTGGAGATGGAGAAAGGGAGAGAGAGAGAGAATCAGGCTGACATGAAATACCTTGCTCAGTAGACATCTTCCAGATAGAAACCTGACCGTCTTTAATGTCAGTTTTTTCTCAGTTGAGGGGAAAAATTTTTTTTTATGTTAGTACAGGTCAAAAAAAGGTCTGCAGCTCTTTCGGGGATCGATGATCTCAACAAATAAATATATTTATATAAACTGTGAAACTTGTTACATTATAAGTGAAAATCTCTCAATTTGTGAATTATATGCTGTTTTCCTTTGATTTAGATTTAAATTACATTGAACGTCTCTCAGGTTTGGATGGCTGACTGGATGAAATGAGGCATTTGAAGACATAATTTTTTTAAATCTAGGCTGTTCATGCTAATGCGCTTATCTTTACAGTTCAGTGAGCATTTGAGTGTTAAGGTGTGGAGCAAGTTCCTAAATATTGTTTCTGTTTTTAAGTAATGTCAGTAAACAGCTTCCAGTTGGGAGCAAACTCCAGCTGTGCGTGCTTATTTCTAATAATCAGCATGTCTCTCAGACACCCCCGTGGGGGTGATAGGCTAAACATACGTGGTGGGATCAGATCTCTCCAACAAGCAGGTCAGCTTATTATCCCCGCACAGCAACGTGAACCTGATCCAGGTGTTCTGACTTGTTCCTCCTCATCTCATTTGCGATTGAAACATTGCACGTTTTTCCCGCCTTCTTCTCTCAACCTGGATTGTTTGCAGGCCAGGCTCAACCTTTTGTTTTTGTCGTGTGTGTGTGTGTGTGTGTGTGTGTTATGTGGCCGGTTTAAGTTTGAGCCCCAGACCGAGAGCAGCTGTGTGTATGTGTGTGTGAGCAAGCGTGTGTGCCTCCACAATGAAACATTTATTCGTATTAGTTTGTGATAACAAGTCGAGGCATTACTTAGGACTTACCCCCACCAGCATTTCACCTCCGTGTCCATCACTCAAACCATTTGTGAACACATTGATCCTTCCCTCCCCCCCCCATCCCCTCCTCCTCTCCCATGCTGTATATTCCCAGGGTTTGGAAGGAGAGCCAGAATGGCTCAGACAGCAATTGATTTTTATTTTATTGGTCTACTAGTGGAAAGAGGTGGGATAGGGGAGGGCCTGAGAGATGCAACTCTGCAGCTAAGTTTGCTCTTAGTGTGTGTGTGTGTGTGTGTGTGTGTGTGTGTGTGTGTGTGTGTGTGTGTGTGTGTGTGTGTGTGTGTCCAGGTGGGATGGGCCTATCTGCTTATGTCTGTCTCACAGAGAATGTTTTTGTTTTGGGGTAGGGGCTGTTGTCTGTCTGTCTGTCTGAAGGTTTGTGTGTGTGTGTGTGTGTGTGTGTGTGTGTGTGTGTGTGTGTGTGTGTGTGTGTTCATGTCCAGCCACCTCTGTGAGCCATCAAAAGCTGCATGTCTGTGTTCACGTGTGTCTGACACACACACACACACACACACACACACACACACACACACACACACACACACACACACACACACGTGCGTGTGTCATTTAAGGTATTGGGGGAATCTGAGGTGCTGATGGAGCTGGCACTAGGGACTTGGACCTCAACACACACACACACACTCTCTCTCACACACACACACACACACACACGCACACACACACACACACATAGCTGAGGTGTATCCCGGTGCTCATTAGAGCTGGTAATAAGGCTGTGCTGCTGGAAAAGGAGGGAAAAAACAGGGAAAGGAAGAGAGGGAGGGAGGAAGAGGGTGGGAAGGGAGAAAAAGGGAAAAAAAAAGGGAGATTTTAAATTTTAATAACACTGGTACGATTTTGTAAATCTTTCCTGACAGAAAAGTCCTCATTATTTTCATCTGTCTCCGAGGAGCCTCTCCAGCTTTGCCTCCCCGGGTAAACGGACCTTTCGCGCTCTCCCTCTTTCTCCTCTTTCTCTCCACCTCTCTATTGCTTTTTCCACACTTTGTCTTTCAGCTGCTTTGTTGTCTGTTTCCGATCTTTTTGACTCTCTCTCTCTCTCTCTCTCTGAATATTTCAGCCTCTCTTAGATTAGTGCTGTAAATCTGTTTATTTCCTTTTAGTAAGGTGTTAGCTGACTGGCTGTCTGCGATGAAGGAACATAAGGATCCAATAGCATTTCCAGTACTATGTGCTGTGATTGGCTGACATTTTAGTTAGAGTTACTGTTGGTCTGTTTTCGTGAGAGTGTTTCTTTTTTTCCCCCACCGGTACGGGGCACCGACACAGGAAAATACTTGAGGATCATAGTATCAGGTATCAAACTCACTGTGTGTAGGAGTGTGCATATGTGGGTCAGCAGGTACACCCTTGTACCTGCGGTCTTTGCGTCACTCACACATCCCCAAATCCTTCCCTCCACTTACACACACACGCACACACACACACACTCACACTCCTAGCCCCCCCTCCACCTCTATGTCAAGTGTCAAAACTGGAGGATGGATCCGGTTTGATAAGTTCTGTTCTGTCTGGCCACGTGTCAGGGCGGGATCAACTATATAGCAGAGGAAAACCATGTTCTTCACTCTCCAACCTCCCAGTTTTGGGGATTTTTTTTTTACTTCTCTTTTTTGGGAGTATTGGGGTGTGGATATTTTTAGGGTAGGTTTTATTTTAGTTGTTTCTGGTAGCTTTAGTACCTTATTTGACTTGTTAGCTTATTATAAAAGGAAAAAAAACAAAGAAAAAAATAGTTTGACGTATGAAATTTCATCAGTTTGTGTGGTTTTGTTTCAAATAGATGAAGAATAATTTCCCCATCCTCTGTAAAATGTAACCAAGTAGTCATTTTCCAGCCTTCTTAGGTCTGCAGTGGTTAAAGAGTGTGATGGCTGACTTTCATGTCCCACTGCTCATATGTCAGTGGGGAAAACTGTGGCTCTTTACAGTGTCACAGACACTATTTTTCAAACAGTTTTCAACATCAGTGAAGTGATTTATGACAGCACCTCCACACACTAATTCCTCCAATCTGTCTAGCTAGATCCATGTGTATGTGTGTGTGTGTGTGTGTGTGCGGCCCCCCTTCAGGTCATCTGGTCTAAATTGACCTTTGGTCGTAAGCTTTGCAGGATCTTCTCGGTCTGTGTGAACTATTGCAAGCATTAAAGTAAAGATGTACTGTTTATGGCTCCCCCTCCAAGTTTCTGATTGGCTGCCTCTTGCAAACAGAAGAACCTGAGGTTAAAATATTGGGAATATCCCTGCTCTATGACATCAGAAAGATTTGAGTGGAAAAAAAACTTGCCTAAAACCAAATGTCGAGAGCAGTGTGACGCCCGAGCTTTTAGCTTGCACATGTGCCGACCTAATTATTTGAAACTTTGACCATGTTTCATATAAGCGTGCACTATTTCATTAGTGTATATATATGTGTGTGTGTGTGTGTGTGAGTGTGTCAGAAAAAGAGGAAAAAGCATTAACGTTTTTGGACGGGCCACTCCTAAAATTTATATCCATCTTCTCTTTAAAGGTTGGAGTTGCCATATGTGCTGCTTTACATTTATACTTCCAAGACACGTTTTGTTAGATTGGTGCACAGAGGATCAGTTAAGGTCAAAATAATGCATTTTTTAAAAAAGATGTGTCCCCAGAGGGGGGAGGAAAAAAAAAACTTCTTAAACCGCAGCACTGTCATATTCCTTCCTGCTTTGAACATTTAAGTGTTTGAAGTTATTCCACGTTGTTTGCTACCAAATCAGACTCCTTTAATAAATGCCGTTTTAACAGAATTGAACCCCCCTCCATGAGGCTAAAACTAACTTTATGTTCATTTCTCCACTGCAAGCCTCTACTAGCCCCCCCCCCCCCCCCCCCTTTTTTTTTTCTTCTTTTCACCCCAGCTGAAAAATTAGCACAACACAAAGCGAGCTGGCTTCTTCTAACACACTGCCACAGATACACACACACACACACACACACACACACACACACACACACACAAGCGCCTCCTCTGGGTATTTGACTGGGATAAATAATCATTGTAAATAATGAATGTCAATTAATAGGGGGAGACGTGTCCTTGCTAAGCATGCTCTGATTAGTGTTTCACTGGGATCTCTTCCCCCAGCTGGCTTCAGCCAATCATGTCAGCCTCATCCAAAACACCAGAATAAAACTGGCCTATCACAACATATGATATCATCTAATACTGCCTCAGCTTATAGGCATATGGCAAATATAGTATTATCTGTCACTATTCTTTTTGCATTTTTTTTACCTCAGCAGTGAGGTAAAAAATGCCACGTGTGGGTGTGTGTGGGCTGGGGGAGGGATACCATAGCTGTTGCTTATGTTGTTCGGGACATGGTTTGCTATAAACAATATGACAGTGTCATAATAATGTATGCATTTATTCAAGGATAAACTGTCTACTTATAAAGCAGTGCTGCTTACACACAGTAGTTGTAATGAGCTCTCTGGTGTTAGCGAGAGCATTACAGCATGTCAGAGAAGTGTCCTATTACTGGAAAGAAGTTCATGGCGATTGGTTATATATATATTTTTTTAGTTTGTAACAGTATCCTCTGAATCTCATATAAAGCAGTTGATAAAATTTGTTGTTATGCGGCCGAGAGTCTTTTTGCAAAAGGAAATACAAAGATGTAAAGCATCAAAGCTTGTCTGTGTGATTTTTGTCATCCTTCCCTCCAATAGCTTCATCAGTTCTGCGCTTTAAGCTAAGCAAACGGTCGAGACTTTTGCCAGGCGGGCTGGTGGACTAGAGGGAGGCCGCGAGCTCGACTGGTGTGTCAGCTCAGACTTGGACTTTAGAGGGTAGCTGGGTGACTGAGCAACCAGCCAGCGCCCTCCCCTCCCTCGGTGATAAATGGCCACAGCATGGGCTATTCATCTCCTGCTTAGAGAAGTGGACAGTGCCCCCCTGCTCGGCCTCTCCTCCACCCCTCCACATGTCAGCAAATGTGATAATTCTCTCATTTGTCAGGAGCAGTGGAGGGTTTGGAATCTGTGTGTGTGTGTGTCTGAGTGAGTGCATGTGTGCTGATGCAAACTCTGGAGAATTTGGGGGACACATGCTAGATAAGTTGCTCACTTACCAGATGCCTTGCTCTGCACATCTTCACTCCATTCCTCATCTGGTACTTTTGTGATTTATTTATTTATTTATTTTTTGGGGGGAGGGTTCAAAGCCCCCACTCCCCCACACCAATTTTACTTCGGTCACAGTGGGAAAATTTAAATGAGCAAATGAGTAAG
The DNA here is from genome assembly GCF_051167445.1 of Perissodus microlepis. Taxonomy (NCBI): domain Eukaryota; kingdom Metazoa; phylum Chordata; class Actinopteri; order Cichliformes; family Cichlidae; genus Perissodus; species Perissodus microlepis. The sequence goes on from NC_140468.1 coordinate 12,831,049, forward strand.
TCGTTTTATGGCAAATTCCATCAGTAATTCAGCGATTTTTTTTTTTTATTACCTTCAGGAAACTACTGAGCCACTTTTTCCACTTTATTGTGCAAATAAAGTTTAAGAGCCTGTCAGCTATGTGTGTGCGTGTGTGTATATGTTTGCATGTCATGCTTGTTTATAAGTGTGTTGGTCTCTTTTGTATTTGTATGTTCATGTCTGTACACAAATCAGCGTTGTTGTTTTTTTACAGAGGGTACACATATGTAAGCAAATCACTCTTATCACGATTGTTTTATCCAGTCACGCTGTGGTTTTATGACGTGTGCCAGCGAGTGTATAGCGATTAAAAACCGAGCGTTCAGACCTCATGGTAACAATTAAACAGGATCAGGCTCCAGTTGACTTTCCTCCGTAGATCCGCGAACCTTTTCCTAATCCCTCTCGGTTCTTTCTCTCTGCAGGATCATCCAGAATCGGGTCCTGGTCTTCATCCTCGGAGCCATCATCCTCCTCACCATCATCCTGGCCATCTATTTTAATGTGCGAGGCCACTGATCTCCCCTGTACGCACATGCATATACACACACACACACACTCCCTTCCCCTAAACACAAATACACACACAGTCTCTTGTGATTAATAGCGACAAAAGCGTTGTTCTGCTGTAATTAGGACAAATGGTCCCCATGAATCACTATTTCCAAAGCCTGACAGCAAGCTTTTTTTTTTTTTACCATTTCTCACTCCTTTTTTTGTTTGCAGTTTCTTTCCCTTTCCCCCCCTTTCTCCTTCTTCTCTTTTACTCCCTTTTTCTCTTTCACTTTCTTCTTCTCCTTCCCCCCTCCTCCTCTGCCTGTCAGGCTTGTTCTTACATCTCCAGGGACTTGAACGGGGTGAGATGTTTTTATAATAGTTAATATTTTTCATGGTGTCGTCCTCAGCGTGGTTTGCAGCCTGGTCATTTTTTTTCTTGTGTAACTTAATGGAGGGCTTTTTTTGTAGTGTAGGTGGGTTTGGTGTTATTCAGGGTGTGGGGATGCATGAAAGGCAGAGAGAAACCGAAGTTCTACACACATCTGTGGGTTTGCACGTGTGCATGCGTGAGTGACAGTCATGGATGGGGGCCCGCACTGCGTTTCTTATTGACACCAACAGTAGGCACACATACTGTATTAGCTTCTGTAACTAAATGATTCAGCTGTTCTTCTCCCCACCAATCACCCTACCCCTGCACAGCTCAGAGGACAGTGCCTTCAGTTTAGATATGCTGTTCACACTCCTGCTTTAAAAGGCTCAGCAGAGCCCAAAATAGACAAGTGGCGCTGCCTTGAAAAGAGAGGATGCACGCAAAAAGGTTGAGGTTAGTTCAGCTTGTGTTCATTGAATCAAGGTGAAAGTATTTTGGGTTGGGTTTTTTTTCATTATTAGGAGGAAACTGGTTGCAGTTTTTGTTTTCAGGAGCAAAAAAGTGGTTATTTTAGAGAATTTAGAGATTGAAGATTAAATAAAAATTGCTCTTTTAATGGATTTTAATGCAAAAGAGACCTGACCTCAGCCTCCGTGAGTACAGCACAGAAACAAAGAGAAATGCTTCAAATGACATTGTAACCACATCTGGGACATCAACCCTTCCCAAATACATACTTCATTAACTGATTCCCAATTATAAGCATCATACTGTATGTACTAACATTGAAATGGACATCATGTATAGTGTTTTTGCTCTTACTAAGTGACTCTGTTGCTATTTATTTATAAATGTAGAGTTTCCATTCAGATTTCTGTGTTGGAAGTGTATATTTTTGTGATGTTGAAATTATTTAGAATTAACATTAATCACATGTTTGTTTCTTCTTGATTTGTGGTGGTTCTCTGATGCAGACTGTACACCAGGACCAACTGAAATATGTGTATTTCTAGTCTTTCATCTTAAAGGCTTTTTTTTCTTGATTTCTTTCTTCTATAAATGGATCTAGCTTGTTTCAAAATGTGTACTTTTTGTTCTTTATTTTCTATGTAATCTTCGGAGGTGTGAGATGGGACCCTTGTTTCTGTGTTTATGTGATGATGTGATGCATCTGCAGGTGTTTGAAAAAAGGCGTGCTTGAGTTTACCGGCGTTTAATTCTTCGGGGGGAAAAGCCATTCTTTGGGGACGGCGTTTGAAAAATCTAAATTTAAGAGCATATTTGGATAATTTTTAATTTTATTTTTGTTTTGGTGGGGGGGGGGGGCTAATGCTAATGCAAGCCACAAGCTCGCACACGCATGGAAACACACACTGGTGCGCGCGCGTATGTCTCTTGTGGTTGGTGTTCCCAGTGAGGACATTTGCTATTCTGTTTCAGGGTCATAGTCTTCATTTTTGAAGATGCGGGGGAGTCCCCGTCCCACCATACCACCCCCACCCTCCCCCACCCTGTGCTATCGTCCACCATTTCACAGGCCCTCGCCAGCCGCGGCGCCGTGGTCTGCTTCAAAGCCTCAAATTAATGGCCAACAAAATAGTGTGTCTCTGACCGTCCCATGCGGGGCCGACCCACTAAGAGTTATCATTAAAGTGAAGCAATAATGAAAAAAACGAGGGAAGGAAGGAAAAAAGAAGAAGAGCCGGGGAAGGAAGCGAACGAGGAAGCGTGGAGGTGGGGGGTGCCGAGAGGGGGTTAAATCCCAGGCAGTTTGACAACAAACCTCATCTGGTAATGACCCTCAGTGATTGTGTTTTTACCCAGTCAGCGTGCACAGTGTGTGTCTGTGCGTGTCTGCATGTTCAGCCTACCTATGTGCTGATGTGCTCTCTCTGTCTCTCCTGCCCCCCTCCCTCCTTCTCTCTACCTCTCCTGCCACCTTTTCCTCCTCCTCCCTGTCCTCCCCTCCCTTCCCTCCCCTCCCAGCCTGTCAGATGAGCGGAGCGGTAGCTAGCGAGTGAGCGGTGGAAGGCAGCGTGGCGGCGGCTTCTATTTGAAGTTGTAATGGTGTCAAAAAGTCAGGGCTGACTGACAGACGTCAGTCCCACAGGGCCTCATTAAAAACAGACCCACTTGACAAGGAAATAATTGAGCGCCGGCGACAACTCGGGGGCCCCTCCGCGTTTTTAGATGTTTTTATTTTCTTTTCATTATTAGCGCCGAGCTATTATGTTCATTAAGAAATGGCATTAAAACAAGTTTTTTTCTTCTTTTTTTTAAAAAAAAAAAACGGGCGAGGGAGGGAGCAGGGAAGGAAGACAGGATGCATGGAGGTGGGAGATAACGATTTGTTTAGAGCCCCGGTTCTGTTTTATTATTTAAACAGGAGCGCTGTCATGTGATACCTTGGCAGACGTTGGCTATCATCTCTCCCTTCTTTCTCCTTTCCTCCCTCTCTTTCTTTTCCCCCCTCCTTCTCTCCTCTGTACTCATCCCTTACTTTTCCCCAAGCTTTTATCTTCCCCTCCTCGGTCCGTCTCCATCTCTTTCTCCACCTGCTCGTCTCACTCCTCTCTCTATCCCCTTTTCTTTCTCTCCCCGTTGAGCGGCGGGTGTCATTGGAATATGAACTAGATTATTCATCAGTGCCCCCACCACCCACTACCACTCCCTCCAATCGCTGATTTGGTTTTCGACAAGCGTCTCACCGCAGAAGGCTGAGGATGAAAACTTGTCAAAAATAGGTTATATCTTATTCCAAGGGGCAACAATAGCAGCAGGTACAGACACCATTTAATATTTAATTTAGGCGGGTGGTAACCCTCCTTAAGTGACTGGAGCTGCGTCTTCCATACAAACGCCAGGAGAAAAGGAGGGGTGGGTGAGCAAGAGGGGAGAGCAATTAATTATTTGATGTCTGAAAAGTGATTTTTGAAGCTCTCGCTGCCTTCTCCTGTTTGCCGGGGGGGGGAAAGGGATCGAGTCTTTGGGTGTCCCGGTTCGCTTTCCACACACGTTCCTTATCTTGGTCGCCCCCCCCGAGAGCCGAAACGTTTCCACTCGTATCACGTTACATCCTCATGATAATTGTTCATATAGTAAAAGGTTTTCAGTCTCTTTATGTTATCAGTGGAAATTATGAAATCTTCTACCACCACCATCTTTGCGACATCTCGCTAACGTTCCCAGTCATTCCTATCCTCACCGGTCCTCTCTATCCTCTCTACGTGGTTTTACATAGAAATTATAAAAGGAAGGTTCCTCAACAAGGAACCTGTGTGATGCACCAACCATTGCAAACGCTCGATGTTTGTCAGCCATTTAAGACGACAAGGGATTGTGACAAGCGTCGTTTGAGCTGCCTGTCCCCCCAGCGGAGGGCGGGCCTTAAACGGCACAAACAGCGCCAGTGGTGGGATCGCAACAGGAGGGTGGGCGCTTCGTCTTCAGGAGTGTCCACGATGCTGTCACCCACTGCACACGCAGACACAGACACACACAAACGCACATTCATGTACATTGAGAGAGGCCCAGCAAGAACAGCTAGCCAAGAAAAAGAAGAATGGGGGGGGAATCACAATGGCACTGTTTGAGGAGTACAATGAATATTCTTCTGTTTGATTCAGCAGACGTGGACGCATATGCGCACGCACACACACACTGCTGCACGTATGGTCCCAATAAAGACAGGCACACATGCTCTAGTGTGGAGCTGTTAGAAGAGGAGCCATGGTCTCCATTTGTACATGCCACCAGTTCCAGCAGAATGGCTTTCTTTCTCTCATCAGCCCATTATCTATCTGTTTTTTCGCCCCATCAGCGCTGTCAACCGTTTTATTAGTGTTTGTGCTCACAATGAAATGACAAAGGCTCCCATTATTTGAGGAAGTCGCAGGGGCCGCAGCCATACATGCATGCACGGATGTCCGTGTGCTCGTGGCCGGTGTTAAGAGGTGATGCCGAATCGTCCACATGCGCATGTATCCGTCTCGAGTTATCGCGTTCCCTTCAGTTCAGCCAATTGAGACTCCGGGCTGATCCTGACTTGTGAAGCTGACTTTTTTTTTTGTGATCTCTGTCAGTGTCTGTGTTTGACATCTGTGATTAAAGCGGCTCTGGATCTTTGTAACCTAGATGCTGTGTCGTAACTTGCACACAAACACTTGGTGGGGTCTCCGGCTGACTCCGCGGGAATGAGTAAGGAGGTACGGGAAAAACAAGAGCTGACATTTACAAACCGAATGTGGCGCTGTGTGCTTCCTTTCGTATTTTAAAGGCGAAGCAAGCCGCGTGCTGAAAATCCTCTTAAGACATTGTGTCGTGGAGGAAAGAGAGATGCAGAGAGCCAGGTCAGAGCTATGCAGAGCCAGACCAGCTTTCCCCCACCACCACCAGACCCTATCCCTGCCTCCTTACTCTTCCTTCCCTCTATCTCCATCACATCTTTCCCGGTAGAAACACAACCTTTGAACTGAAATTAACACTTTCCACTACAAAGACAGCGGTAATCTTCAATGTCATTTGCATGACAATGAGGTTATGTAGATAATAGAGCTGTCAGTGGATCTTTTTCCCCCCACTTTTTATTCTTTTGGTCCCTTTAACTGCCTCATCAGTATGCTACAATGTGTCCAAGCAGATATTTTATGACATGCTTGAGATTATTCTATTTATGTTTTTTGTTAAATGGATTTCTATCATTGCAATTGAGCAGTGAGAATGAGCGCATTCTGTGACTGCTGCGCGTTTGTCTTGTATGGTTTCTCCTGTGTTGCCGTCCATTTTAAAAAGACAAATGATAGAAAGAGAAAGAACTTAAAAGGAGAAAAGTGGGAATGAGTGCAAAGCAGCCCAGGTTGCCTGGGAGGCACTCAGTGGCCTGGACGTTCTGAAAGAGGAGGGTTTAGTTGAGCTCGCCCTTGTACAGTAATTTACTTTGCATATGGTGTCTTAGCAGACACGATTCTAAATTTCCAACTGGGAGGCATCAGTGGAGGAATCACTGTCTTCAAAAGACGGCCTGCCAGTCACGCTCCTCCCGTAGCTAGAGATCTGAGCGTGCGGTGATAACCCGCGACATCTTTCTGGAAAAACGAGGAGTCGATCAGCTTTGATGGAGCACATCCGCCATGACAGGCTACTGAGGAGCTCGCTAATGAACTGGGGAAGGGGGGTGGGCATCGCTTAGGGTAAGAGCACAGAGGAGAAGGGTAGTTGAATGGGGAATGGATGGATTGATGGATGGAGAAGGTGTACTTGATAGTTATGAGGTAGCCTCTGCTTTAAGATATTCAGGTAGATGGAAGAGTGCCCAGGTTAGAGAAAAACAGCTATGTGTTTGTTTAGGAGAAACAACCCCCACTCCACTACTTACATCAGCTCGTTACCCCTCCAGCACCAAAGGGTGGGGAGGTTTTTGTTGTTGTTTTGGGGTAAATATTCATGAGAAGGTACCCAGTCCCAGAGCTCTCCAGCCAGTTTTTTCCATCTATTCCAGGAAGTTTGAGTCTTTTGAATGGGGGCTACCACCTATTTGTGTGCTGGGGATCAAGTGCAATAAAAGTCTAAAGTTAACACAAATAATGGCCCAGCTGCAATATGTGTGACACAAAACAATCGCTTTACCTTTTTCTCAGGAAGAGGTGGAGTCTCACTTTAACACATAACTACTAGTTGTACTAATGTAGTTATCAAGTTACAGTTTCCACAGATTACTCTTATAGTTTGTCTGGAAGAAGAGGACAAAAATGAAATGCAGTCTTCTGCTTTCGAGGATAGAATATCAGAGTTTAACTGATATGTTGACATATGTAAAGTTTAAGATTATCACATCCTGGAAGCTGTGAATCAGCTGGTAGAGCGGGTTGATCCTCAACCTCTACACAGGTAAGGGTCATTGGGCATGGCAGATAAGCACAATGCGTGGCCATTTTTAGTCGGTGAATGAAAAACATTAAAATTTTACGCAAAAGTTCTTCACGTACTTTTAATCAGTAGTATAAGTAAATAAGCTAGAACTATTTTATAATAAGTGTTACAGTACTGAGCAAAAGTCTGGAGCCACCCCTTATTTCTTTATACTTGACTTTTAAACGGCCAGACTTTCTTGTAGTTTTTAAAGGGGTCATGAATAACAGTTGAATAATCATAAGCATAAAAAGGAAGTTAACAAAAGGGATAAACCAGACAACTTAGCAAAGACCAATGTTAAAGTGTATCTTTGGGCACTTTGTTAGTAGCAGCCTATTTCAAAGCACGTAATTTGTTTCCAATTGACAAAAAATGCAGGAGATAAAATAGTAGTTTTGTACTAACAAGGTGATTCCTAAAGAGCTATTAGCTGAAAACCTGGCATAGCTCACCATGGTGTGCAGTGTGTCAGTAATAAAATTTGAGATAACTGGAGAAGTGGTGGACAATAGAAGAAATGGTAGGTGTGGAAAAAAACTCTACAGCTGATGGACAGAATCTGAAAGTCATGTCCTTGAGAAACAGGAATAAATCCAGCAAAGACCTGACACAGGACCAGAAGATGCATCTGACCAGTTGATCCATCTACTGTTCGCTGAAGCCTCACCAGAAATGGTCTCAGTGGAAGGGTCACTTTCAAGAAGCTGTTCCTAAGAAAGGTAAATGGGGAGAAAGGGCTGAGTTATGCCAAATAACACAAGAACTGGATTGAAAATCAGTGGCAACAGGTCTTATGGAGTCATTAATCTATATTATAAATTACCAATTCAAATCATTGTTAATACTATCAAAGACTCACCCTATGGGCATTTGTTTGTTAGATTTTTTGGAGATCAGCTACTACACATAATCTATGTAATTATTATTTATTTGAGTGTTATTTAAATCATTCTCAAAAACTATATAGATGTTGAGAATACTGGTAGCCTAGGCAGTTTGTATAGTAAGTTTTGTTAAGATTGATTAACGTCTCTGGGAAGAAATGGGGGACGCATCTAAATGCTACAATAATTATAAGATGCGTTGAAGACGTCAAGAGAACTACAACAGTAAGTCTACAGCCATCTGTAAAACACTGTGGAGGCTCTGTCATGGTTTGGAGCTGCATTTCAGCCAGTAGTGTTGGGGATGATGTCAAAGTTAGATAAAGTACTAACACATTTTGATTTACCATGAAATACTAACTAGAAAGCATCTGATTGGCAACAGCTTAATTTTTCAGCGTGACAATTATCCCAAACTTACTGATAATGTAGTTAAAGCATACCTGGATTGAACCCCCACCATCCCACCACACAAACACACACACACACCCCCTGAACTTTAACATTATTGAAGCAGTGTGGGATCATTTAACAGCGAACAGAACAAAAGGAAGCGAACAGAACAAAAGGAAGCCAACATCCAAAGTGGAAAAAGTAGTCAAACCAAATATTGACTTTCAAGCTTGTTAGAGTTAAACAAACTCTGTCTTTGCCTTATATACACTTTATTTACACGTATGTTTCAATAAATCACCTCACCTATTTCCCATTTTCCTAGCAAAATATGCAAAAATGAAAGATGGCTCAAGACTTTTGCACAGCACTGCAAGTGTTAACACTGTTTATAGGTATTTACCACTCACCCTGCACAATATGAACCAGGCCTTCCTTCACCTTTATGCTGTTCTCAACACAAACAGCCTTGCAGACAGGCTTATTCTTCACACACACACACACACTCACTTAGTTTTACACACAAACACACACCGCTCTATTGAGACATATGGATGTGGCAACAAAATGCACAACTTTTTGTTCATCTCAAGGACTTGTGAGGGCCCAAGTGAACTGAGAGGCCATATTGATTTTCCCTCTTTTCATGCTGTGACTCGGGGATTACCCATTTTCTCATTCATTTTTAAAGACAACTCGTGAGAGTCTTCCTTCCCTTTTTCCTCTCTGTTTTTTTCCTTTTTCCCCCCACTTCCCCTTCTCGCCATCGTACATACGCACACACCCACCTGCGCAGCCGGTCGTACCCACCCCTTTTCCACAACCACAAGTCCCTCCTTGACCCTGAAAATTGTAATTCAGCCATAGATCACAGCTGCTGAATATTAGGGCTTACAAAAGCAGTTAAATAAAATATGTCGAAATCATCCAATCCCAGAGGCCACGGCAGAAATTCTAATCAGGTGAGAGAAAGGGGAAGGAGTCAGCAGGGGGATTATGGGTAAAGAAAATCGTCTGGATCTACCAAAGAGCAGACGGAGAGCTGGGTTTGAGCTAAAAATCATAGCAATCATAACGTCGTGTCATGAAAGGTTTTTGGAGGCATGTGAGCTCTTACCTCAAAAACACAGAAATGCAGTCCTACACTCCTAAAATGTAACAACCTGTGTTACAGTTTTAGGTTTGATTTCCTTCTTTTTGTGATTCTTGGAACTAAAATTTTAAAAAAAAAAACCATCAAAACACAAAGTACATAAATCAATAAATTTGCATATAATTCACTCCTTCTGTGTGTTATGTTACCCCAAAGACAGTTTAAAAAACATTTTGAATGCACACGTAACTTGCAGTCATCCATGCTATAGTGTTGTCCATAATTAGTGCCAAAGCCAGCACTGCCTCTAGCTAAAGGTCTTCAAAGTTGGCAGATTCTCATAACCTGCAGTGTCAACCAAACTATTTGTAAAATAATTGAGTCTCCCGGTATTAATGCACTCATTTTATGCTAAACAGGCCAACAGCACTTTTGGCCTATAGGCCTTCCTTTGACCAGGCGTAGGAGGGGGTCAAAACATATTAATGATTCTGTTGGCATGCTTGTTAAAATGAACCACAAAGGTTGATCCAGCTGAGAGCAATGCATGGGACAGTGCAGCTTGAGATGGTCAGATTTTAGAGCAATTTCAGTGCAAAACGTTCTTCCGTAAACTGCTTGCTGTTTTATTTCTTTTTGTTTGGGTTTTTTAAGGTGCACATATAATACATTTCCCTTTAAGTGAAGGTAAATTTCGTACCGCGCTGGCTGTGATGAGAAAGTCATAAACCAGCCTCAAACACAAACTCGTTACGAGAATGAAAACTTTTCTTGCAGGCCCGGACTCAGCCACATGTAAAATGGCCGGACAGTCCAGAGAGCGAGGGAGGTCTGATGGATGGTGCTTCAATCCCTCGGCGGTTCTCCAAACAAGGAGACGCTCGATTACACTGCAGGATCAAAAATGCTGAATGCACACACTCCCCTCCAGAGTGAGGGAGAAACAAAACATCCACAGACCTTCGAGAGGTAGATTCTGTTTCTCGGGACTTTGTGCTTTGTCTTTGGTGACCAAGTAATTTCACTGATTTGGTACAAAACAGCAGGAAGGCATAGCTGGCTCTTATATTGCCAGCAAAACAAACGCAAATGAGCATTTACTTTCCTCAACACCCACGGCTTCGGTGCGTTTGCATAGATAAAAGTGGACTGTGAACACTTCCCCATCTGTCTAGGAGGCAGTTGACCACTCTCAAATGAGGCCAGTCGTAGTAGAAGAAGCTGCACACTGCAAAACACCTTTTCTTCTTCTTCTACTACTGAAAATTTGGTGTACAGGAAGACCAACAGCAATCAGTTTTCTTCAGTAACACCTTCACAGACTTGCATCAAGATAAGGAGATAACTACTGTATGGTATGCCTCAATTAAAGGGTTGATGTAAAACGGAGTTAAATGTTAAGAGTTGTACGTGGTTTAAGTTTTCCTTTAAAAAATATTTCACGTGCTGTCAGTGGTAGAGGCTCTTGTTTTTTTTTTATGTGCGCATGTCATAGCTGCCTTTTAAGATAGATTTAAAGTTCGATCAAATGTTCGGCCAGACGTTTAAACGACGTGAATTTATCTTTTGTTTCTTAGATATTGTGAGCTGATTTAAGAACAAAGGATTTTCAAGCCAAGTCAAACACGTTCTGTGATGTCTCTTTAAGAAAGGATTTTTCGTTAGACTTTGATGGTCGCATAAACCAAATACAAACTGTTTCTTCCTGCCTGTTGAATTCTAATGTGCTCGTGCTGCTTTAAATGTCAGGCTGGAAACGCATCCAAGCCCACATAAATAATAAAAAAAAATTTAAACAAAATATCTGCATAATCTATAGGTCATAAATCTTTAACGTTAGTTTTCTTTGGAGGTTTTGTGAAGGGCTTAGAGAGCATATGGGGACTCATGGGTCATGAGGTTATTCATCCCTGTGGATGCAACGGCGGCATTAGTGGTCAGTGCAAAAACACTTCAGTATTTTTTAAATGTACAGCCCAAAGACGAGACACACACACACACAAAAACACTCCTCATGGTTTGAATAAGGCAAGCCTCTTATTCAACCCAGCCACTGCTCACAGCCATTGAAATCTAATGTAATCTACTTGTATTTGAGTCGATGGCACTGGTTGAAGGACGGGCCATTTAGAAAAGGAACAATCTTATAGATGCGCTCATGTAGTGCCTTTGAATGAACCCTCAGAATTGTTGCACTCATTCAAAGAGAGAATGCGTTCTCGAGTGGTTCATATTCTACTAAAACGGAGATGGGAAATGGGATTGGAAAGTAAGTAAAGTAGAAGATGGCGCAACCAAGATCTTCCTTTTGAATTCTGAAGCCTATAAAGGATTTGGGGAGGTCAGCAGCTGGAGACGCGTCTTTAGAGGAGGACAGTGCTTTGGGATTGCGCTTTGACCTTGTACCACCATCTACCACCGATCTCTCTTACAGATACACGATGCCCTGTGCTGTCAGCAGCAACTAACAAGGTAAAACCTTTAACAGCGCTGCTTGTTGTCATTTAGGCATGTTAAGGCGATGTCGCAAAGGTCTGCTTACTTTTATTTGCAGATAACATAATAGATGTTTTCTGTTAAAATGCAGTTGTGTGTGGAGCCTTGTTACTGTCACTGAAGGGTTCGTTAGACTGAGCCCAGGCACCATTGTGAAGCACTCTGGCTTGTTTGGATCTCGCTAAGGCTACAGCTGAAAGACGTTATTAGGACACGACCCTCTTTTTGTGACCTAAAAATCTGAGGATCGTTGGAAGGTCTGCAAAATTATGCCCTTATTACTTAAAATCCATTTTATACCATCTTGAATCTTGCTTTTTGCCATTTTGCTCATTCATAACTAACATGAGTGACCTCACCTACATATTTGTTCAGATCTGGAAACACAACAATATCACTAAAAGTCCAACAGGGCAAAAAGCATGAGTAGATATGCGGCAGTGTAAATAGGTGAAAGTTTAGCCAGATTAACTGCACTGTCTTTGAAGGTACAAAAGGGATTATGTGCAAGGTGCAATTCCAAGAGCATGCCAATGATCACTTCATCGCTATCCAGGTGAAGGTCATACATGACTGACTGGTGTTAAAGGATACTGTTGGTGTGTTCCCTCTGAGAGCACCAAAGAAGCCTATGTAGGTATCAAAAAAGTGTTGACTTTACCTGTTGCATTTATCAAAACTTCTGTGAACTTATTTTTGACTGAAGATGAAGGCAGCGGTACTGATGAAACATACAGCATCCTTGGTCTATCTTCTTCTAGGAGCCACTGAAATTCAGAATACTGAAGCTTAGAAGGCATCAAAATGGTGGCAGCCGCTTATACGACCTCCCTCCAGCAGGAATGCGTGCTCTCGCATCTAACGATAAGTAGGCTGGTATGCAGTGTATACAGTCATTTGCCTGGTGATCTACTGGGCTTTTCAAATAAACATATGCAGAAGAGCACTCCTGAACATACAACCATGAAACAAATGGGATATAGGGGCAGAAGACCACAATGGATGAACAGGAAAGTGAGGCTACAGCTTGCACAGGCATAGAAGATAAAAAAATGAGTCATCTGCAACATTAAGATGATAGGGTGAGAATCTAGCATAAACAACATGAATGCATGAATCCATCCTGCCTGTTTCAGTGGTGGGGGATATTTTCATGGTGCACTTTGGGCCCCTTGGTGCCAGCTGAGCATCATTTAAACACCACAGACTACCTGATATTGTCCCTTAAAGGTATGACCACAGCGGATCCACCTATACTGCTGGTGGAAGGGTTACACACCATGCCACAAAATTCAGATAATGTCAACTGACTTCTTGAGCATGAACTCACTCTATAGCCTCCACAGTCACATGAGCTCAACCCAAAAGAGGACCTTTGGGATGGAAAAGGGATTCACATCATAGATGATAAATCTGGAGCAGCTATGTGATGGGATCATGTGAAAATGGACCAAAATCTCTGAGGATGAATCTATGCCACAAAGAATTAAAGCAGTTCTGAAGGCAAGAGGTCAAGTCAGTACTAGCAAGATCACTTCACAAAGTGGCCAGTGAGTGTATTTTACTATTGAGTATAGATCTAGGCTTATTAACTAAAAGTGAGTAAAAAGAAAAACTGAAAATAGCAGCGCATAGGTAATTAAAATGTTTTAAAAAGTGAATAAATGCTCGGATTAGCTTGCTAAACATATATATAATTAACATTTGCAATTGTTAGCCGATATAATTGGTGGTCAATACTGTTTGTAACTTCCTAAAAACATCGATAGACAGGTGAAATTATTACCTAGGTGTAAGATGGCTTAACAAATTAGTAGATATACATAACAAACAATAAGTTAAAATAGCAACAATAGCTGCAGATTATATAGCAAAAGTAGCCTAGCTTAACGTGAAATAGTTAGCTAGCAATACTTAGCTAAATATAATGGAACAACGATAGAATTGGTAATAATTAGCAATACATTCCTATTAGCTTCTGCTTATTTAAAATCGTGTCATAGTGGTGTTGAAATAATCAACACCACTACTTTTCTTTTTATATATACAAAATGATGTTATAAAGGTAAATAAATGAGTTAGTAATAAGTAATAAATATAAAGGAAGCGATTTGATCAACTGAAAGGCACTATAGAGGTCAGGAATATTAGTGTCCTGTAATAACAATAGATTCATGCTAGTTGACTGAGTAAGCAGAGAGAAAAGGGGAGCTCAGTTTTATTTTAGCTGTCGGGATGTCTGGGTAGGTATCTGTCAGAAATATAACTCCACAGGTTATGACATACAGGCTGAAGGGTGAGGGCTACTCACCAGAGGAGACACCATCCAAGAATACCAGAGATATGGACAAAGACAAGCTGAACATGAACCTGCAGGCCATGGTCTGAAGAATTTGCTTCAAAGAGCAAGAAATCAACGTAGAAAGAGGAAAAGGTCAGTGTATATCTGTAATGCACAGTTTTTTGTTTTTGTTTTTATGAAATCTATGAACTTGTAGTCTTTGCATAGTTTTTGTATACATGTGATGCACATACAAGGTCGTCTAGTCAGGCTTGGCAAGATAGGTTATTATGGAGTTTAGCCTTTAGCCTAAAATAAAACGTTTACAAAGTGGTCTTGTAAAGTTCAGTTACATAGGGACATGCAGCTAGTTTTTGTCACAATGCACACAAAATCATGCAACTGGCTTTGATTAGAGACCATGTGTTAAGTACTGGTCAGGCTGGTTCAGCACCATGGACAGATTCAGCAAATTTCAGAGTGAGCAATTATCAGTGGAATAATAATAATTGGCAAAGAAAGGTCTGTTGTCGCTAATGTGGATTGTGAAATGGTCATCAGTACAGCTTGTGGGTGAATTTGAAATGCAGATGGAGCTAGAGATTGAGATCGAGATATTTCATTTTAATGCTTACGAGCAAAACCCACATAACTGCCAAATTCACGTACAATGAGTCTAAAACCTGGACATTAATTGTTTTTTACAGGTTCTAAATCTTATGTTAACAGTGTATGTAGTTTTGATTGGACTGGATGTTTCTTACAAAAAAATCCTCTTAGACATGCTTCTGCCTTTGCATTTTTATGTACACAGACTTCTTCCTTTGACTTATTGATCAAAGAATTCAATCTTTTTGAAACATGACTGCTTGAGTTTTTCCAGTGATAATTTAAGTTGTAAAGTTTGGTGTTTCTCATTCTTTGTGAACAGAGAGGACAGAAGGTATCAAATCAGCTGTAAAGGGTACAGAAGGGTGGTCCATTATCACTGAGAAACCAAAGTAATACAACGTTTCATGGCCAGAGATGAAATAGTTGTTTTACATGTGACGCACACCAATAGAGACAGGGTGGTGATGAAGCAGAGGCCCTCCTGGTTATACTGCGTCTCCTTAAAAACAAAAATCTCCCGGCGTAGCTTCGGCTCCAAGCTGATGTGCTATAGGGAGCTGAGGTCACTGGTTCATCCGTCAGAGACGCTCCTCGCTGATGGATGGCACTCAGAGCAACGCGCGCCCAATCCGCTGTAGCCCTAACCGCCGAGAAAAGGCCTTTGCAGGCAGAGAAATAAATAAATAAACAGCAACATCAAAGGGATGTTCAAAAGAAAAACAAAGCCTGCACACGTTCGTTTGCAAACACACACACAGAGGCGCACATTGGCTCTCTCGCACACATCCGGCGAGAGAGAAAAGGGAGGCGGAGGGAAAAAATACAAAGGAGTGAAAGCGTACACATAGTTTACTCTCCGATGACACTCGGCTTGAAGAAAATCCAGACAAAACAAGGCAGAGTGGCGAAAATTGGAGCGTTTGATGGTTCGATATTCATTCTGAACAGACTCAAAAACAAATATCACGGCAAAAACTATATACAGATTCACATTTGTTTGTTTGTTTGTTTAAAAAGAAATCTACAAACACCCTCAGAGATCTTTATTTCAAGTCTTTTGGTATCTCACTGTGGGGATTAACTGACACCTTCACATACTGGACATCCAGCTGAGGTTCAGCAGTCATCAGTAAATCTATACGTGTTATGCGTAGTCTAAAAAATCTTTTTAGGCATTCTTCAAATAACTGTTAAAGAACATGTTTCTTATTGCCCAGGAATCCCACGAAAAGATCATTTGATCCTAGTAACATGTGATCTCTGTGAAACCTGATATTGTAGCTCTTTCCACCATACCATATGGATTAATTTTTCCAGGATTTCACAAGTGTGGTTAGCACTGCAAAATGACGTCAATGTCAAGTGTCGAAAACTGTAGTTCCTCAAATTGCCACTTGAGGCTTGCTACACAAGTGAGTTACTCTCCATAGACTCCCATGCTAAAATGCTCACTTTACAGCAGGACTGAGAATATTTACAGCTAGTAGAAAAACGGGTTTGGTCTCAATAGATAAGCATTCATAACAATTGTAAAGGTGTTGAATCCTTTTTTAAAACGCTTAAAGTTTGTTTGCTTTGGCAGCTGAAATTAGTTTGATCAGAATCAGAATCCTTGAGAAAATGATGTGGTCACAATTGCTCCAAGACAATAAAAAAGTAACTCACTAAACTAAATTAAACATATTACAAAGTTACAAAATATAACAAAATAGCACTAATATATACAAATAGCTCAATTATAAGTATCCCAGTATATAACACTAATGGTTGAAATTGAAGTGCAAGGATGTGCAAATATTATGGGTGTGCAGCTATTACAGTGCATATTGTGCATTAGATGGAGGAATTACCACAAGCAGGAATGATTTCCTGTTTTGTTCAGCGATGCATTTTGGTAATAGGCTAGCAAACAACCTGTTTGCTGTATTGTGGTGAGGTTTACAGTAATTGTACAGAACTTGCTCTGGACTTCATGTTAGGTTGTATCAAATGTTGCTGACATCAGTTTATACTGTTCGAGTCACTCACTGAATTCTACTTCTTATACCAACTTTATAGTGTCCAGCCATGGAGCTGATGTAACTTCAATTCAATTCAATTTTATTTATATAGCGCCAAATCACAACAAAAGTCGCCTCAAGGCGCTTCATAGATACAGAGAAAAACCCAACAATCATATGACCCCCTATGAGCAAGCACTTTGGCGACAGTGGGAAGGAAAAACTCCCTTTTAACAGGAAGAAACCTCCGGCAGAACCAGGCTCAGGGAGGGGCGGCCATTTGCTGCGACCGGTTGGGGTGAGAGAAGGAAGACAGGATAAAAGACATGCTGTGGAAGAGAGACAGAGGTTAATAACAGATATGATTCAATGCAGAGAGGTCTATTAATACATAGTGAGTGAGAAAGGTGACTGGAAAGGAAAAACTCAATGCATCATGGGAATCCCCCGGCAGCCTACGTCTATTGCAGCATAACTAAGGGAGGATTCAGGGTCACCTGGTCCAGCCCTAACTATATGCTTTAGCAAAGAGGAAAGTTTTAAGCCTAATCTTAAAAGTAGAGATAGCTTCTGTCTCCCGAATCCAAACTGGAAGCTGGTTCCACAGAAGAGGGGCCTGAAAACTGAAGGCTCTGCCTCCCATTCTACTTTTAAATACTCTAGGAACAACAAGTAGGCCTGCAGAGCGAGAGCGAAGTGCTCTAATAGGGTGATATGGTACTACAAGGTCATTAAGATAAGATGGGGCCTGATTATTTAAGACCTTGTATGTGAGGAGCAGGATTTTGAATTCAATTCTGGACTTAACAGGAAGCCAATGAAGGGAAGCCACAACAGGAGAAATATGCTCTCTCCTTCTAGTCCCTGTCAGTACTCTTGCTGCAGCATTTTGGATTAGCTGAAGGCTTTTCAGTGAGTTTTTTGGACATCCTGATAATAATGAATTACAGTAGTCCAGCCTGGAAGTAATAAATGCATGAACTAGTTTTTCAGCGTCACTCTGAGACAGGATATTTCTAATTTTAGAGATGTTGCGCAAATGGAAGAAAGCAGTCTTACATATTTGTTTAATATGTGCGTTGAAGGACATGTCCTGGTCAAAAATGACTCCAAGGTTCCTCACAGCGTTACTGGAGGCCAAGGTAATGCCATCCAGAGTATGAATCTGGTTAGATACCATATTTCTAAGATTTTCAGGGCCGAGTACAATAACCTCAGTTTTATCTGAATTAAGAAGCAGAAAGTTAGCGGCCATCCAGGTCTTTATGTCTTTAAGACATTCCTGCAGTTTAACTAATTGGTGTGTGTTATCTGGCTTCATGGACAGATAGAGCTGGGTGTCATCGGCATAGCAGTGAAAATGTATGCTATGTCTTCTAATGATGCTGCCTAAGGGAAGCATGTATAATGTAAACAGAATTGGTCCTAGCACTGAACCCTGTGGAACTCCATAATTAACCTCAGTGTGTGAAGAGGACTCTCCATTTACATGCACAAATTGGAGTCTATTAGATAGATATGATACAAACCACTGCAGTGCAGTACCTGTAATACCTACAGCATGTTCTAATCGCTCTAATAGGATATTATGGTCAACAGTATCGAACGCTGCACTGAGGTCTAGCAGGACAAGCACAGAGATGAGTCCACTGTCAGAGGCCATAAGAAGATCATTTGTAACCTTCACTAAAGCTGTTTCTGTGCTGTGATGAGCTCTGAAACCTGACTGAAACTCTTCAAATAAACCATTCCTCTGCAGATGATCTGTTAGCTGTTTGACAACTACTCTTTCAAGGATTTTTGATATGAAAGGAAGGTTGGAGGTTGGCCTATAATTAGCTAAGACTGCTGGGTCTAGAGATGGCTTTTTGAGTAAAGGTTTAACTACAGCCAGCTTGAAGGCCTGTGGTACATAGCCGATTATTAGAGATAGGTTGATCATATTTAAGATCGAAGAATTAATTAATGGCAGGACTTCTTTGAGCAGTTTTGTAGGAATGGGGTCTAAAAGACACGTTGATGGTTTGGAGGAAGTAATTATTGAAGTTAACTCAGAAAGATCAATTGGAGAAAAAGAGTCTAACTTAACATCAATGGTACTAAGAGTAGCTGTAGATAATATTACATCTGTGGGATGATTACTGGTAATTTTTTCTCTAATGATAAAAATTTTATTTGTGAAGAAGTTCATGAAGTCATTACTAGTTAACGTTAAAGGGATGGTTGGCTCAACAGAGCTCTGACTCTTTGTCAGCCTGGCTACAGTGCTGAAGAGAAACCTGGGGTTGTTCTTATTTTCTTCAATCAGTGATGAATAGTAAGATGTTCTGGCTTTGCGGAGGGCTTTCTTATAAAGCAGCAAACTATTTCTCCAGGCTAAATGATGATCCTCTAAATTTGTGACACGCCATTTCCTCTCCAGATTACGAGTCATCTGCTTTAGGGTACGTGTTTGAGAATTATACCACGGAGTCAGGTACTTCTGATTAGAGACCTTAGTTTTCACTGGAGCTACAGTATCCAGAGTCGTACGTAGTGACGAGGTGAAATTATTAACAAGATAATCGACCTCTGTTGGGGTAGCGTTCAGATAGCTGCTCTGCTCTGTGTTGGTACAGGGCATTGAAGATGATAACAGTGGGTGGATTATATTCTTAAACTTAGTTACAGCGCTTTCAGAAAGACATCTACTTTGATAAAATCTACTCTCCACCGCTGTGTAATCAATTATTGTAAATGTAAATGTTATCAGGAAATGATCAGACAGGAGAGGGTTTTCAGGAAACACTGTTAAATGTTCAGTTTCTATGCCATATGTTAAAACAAGATCTAGAGTGTGATTAAAGTGGTGGGTGGGTTCTTTTACATTTTGAGAGAAGCCGATTGAGTCTAATAACAGACTAAATGCCATGTTGAGGCTGTCATTTTTAGCATCTACATGGATGTAACGTTGCTTATATCTTGCTGAATTCAATGTGAGAGTAGCAGCACAGACCAGCCAATCACAGCTGGTAGAAAAATATACTGGAACTCAAAAAACAAATTATTTTGCGTCTTACTTCTAAGTATTTCTTCACCCCACGCTCCACCTGCCAAGTCCCACTTTAACCCTTGCCAGTGGCTGAAAGTAACATTTGCTTGACAGTAACATAAAACAGACTATCGTCTGGTATATCCTTTAAGCGAGAACGAAATATCTGCCATTTGTTGAGTCCCAGTTAGGACAGTCTCCAGTTGCTCCAGTGGTACTGCCGTCCTGTATCCGGCAGCTCACACAGAATGTGAAAAATGTAAGAGCCTTTTGTTTGTGTCAAATGTGTCAAATAATCTACTTGCACTCTGTTTCTGGACAGAAATCTGTCTGCTGGGATTATAGAAGAGCACCAAGAGGTCAGAAAGGAGGCAACAAAACTCCCCCCAAAAGTTGAAGAATCCTGTATGAGGTAACTTAAAGCAATCATTCTAAAACAAGTTTGAATTCGGGAACTTTTACCCCTTGAAGAGTCTTAGGATGCTTTTAAACATGTGGCTACTTATTGTATTCCAACTCAAAAAATGCATCGTGATACCGGTTAACACATTTTCCTTCACTTCTTTCCTTTTGAAGACACGCTCAAAAATGATAACATTTACATTTATGGCAGTCATCACAGATGCACCGTGTTCTTCTTTGTCTCCTTCAACCGATTCCTGGGAACTGGAGCTAAATGTTATTGTTTCCACAATCGTGGATATTGGCAACCGGGAACCTCAGCAGATTGTGAGTGCTTTGGTTGGTTAGGGAGCCTTGCTTGCATGGCCTTGAGTTAGTCAGCATGGGCTCATCCCATGAAATATTGAGGAAGCTGGAAGGGCTGGGCTGGGGCCTCACGTTGGGTGTGTGTGTGTGTATGTATGTATGTGTGTGTGTGAGTGTTTTTGTGTGATGGGGAATGCCTGACGGTGGAAATAGTGGATGTTGTGTCAGCTCCCCCAAACCAAAACAAACACCTATACCCCTCCCCCCTCTCCCCCCAGTGTACTCCTAAAATCAGAAAAGTGGATTGCAATATATCTTCCATTGAAAATATACCATTCTCTCTCTTCTTTTCGCACCCGACTCCCCCCTCCTGCTCACTCCTCTCTCTCCTTTCTGTCTTACACCAGCCTGACTCTCCGCCTAGATTTAATCTCATCCTTATTCCTGTACCCTTAATCTTTTTCTTTCTTTACATCTCCATTTCCTTCCAAATCAGCACCTCTCATCTTTCAGATTATTCTCCTTCACTTTCTGCTCTTGCTCTTTCTCTCTGTTTTCCAATCAGCCCACAGAGTTGCTGCTGTGTGTGTGTGTGTTTGTGTGTGTGAGTGTGTGTGTCTAGTCAGTCAGTGAGCTGAGCTACTGTACAGACAGTTTAGTACAGTTGAAAGAGCACATCAGACTTCTGCCCTGCTCTCTCTGAGGGCTGATAATATGGGCCCTTCTTACCTGTTAGGAGCTAGTGAGCCGCTGCTCCTCCCTTTAAATGAACTTCAGAGGGGGAATCAGATTGACAGGAACACAGAGAGGGCTGCCTCGTTTGACTGGCGGTCCTGTCAAGGTGAACCCAAGGTGCTGTCTCGGGCCCCGTATTGCTTTCCACAAGGCTGCCCTGGTGAGCTGATTGGGTCTTAATGGTGCAGTAATGACCCAAACAAGCTCTCGCACACTTATGCGCACACTCCATCTCGGCCAAGGGCGCGCTATTGCAACCCATTTTGGAAACTTAAAGGTCTAAGCCAGCTAATTTAGCAAGTTAACATCAGTTGAGCTTCCCTATTAATCTTTGTTTCAAAGTATGTGAGAGAAATATAAGGCGAGAGTAGTAAGTGTTTGAGAAACCATTAAGAGTGCGTGGTCTCGTTTTTCTCCCCGACAGATTCTGCATAGTAATAAAGGCGAGGGGAAGCCTCTCTTTAAGCCTCAGCACCTTAATAGCCTGTATGATGACACTTTATCTATAGTTTGTGCATATAATCACCAAACTAAAGGGGGCGACCTCAGGGCGTGGGTTCACCCGCTGACATTTGACATCTTTATAATTAACTGGGAAGGTCTAATCTCTGCCTTCAAATGACGCGTGGCCGCATTCCATTTAATATGCTTATAAGCACTATGTATTATTCAAATATGCTGATGAGGCTCCGTTACAAAACAGACTTTTTGACACAGGTTTTTCTCTCCCGTCGTGGTGGGGTACGGGGCCACTAATGGACGTGCAGGGATCGGAGAGCAACAGCCCTTCTGAAATTTTCATTCCCTGAGAAAGACGACAAAATTTTCTCCTAAATCCTCTTTGTCTTACGCTCCTGTTTGAATTTAAGGAACTCCGGAATAACAGAAGCTAAATGAATGCTTTTCAAGGTGCAAACAAACCAAAAAGCTCTTAAAGCGAATTCTTTCTCGTAGTATAAGACCTCATTAGTATTAGGACAGGGGCTGCTTGTGTGGCTTTCTCTGAAGAGTTTTAATAGTTTTAATAGTTTTGGCCAGAGATGTTTGGAAGAATCAGCCATCTTTAAACCGAGGGAACCAGCAGAGCTTTTTATGGATGCGGGCTCTAACAGGGCTGGAAGAAAGAGCCTCTTATGTTCACTTTTGGCTTGAGTTACTTTTGAGAGGTTGGTGGTCGCTGGGTCAGAGGCTTCAGTGAGCCGGTAACCACTACACGAAGCCCTCAGTCCTCACCGGAGCTTTTCGGCTGCAGCAGAGCCTCACCGCATTCCCAGCCTTCCATCCTCTCATTTTAAGGAAAGGAAGGGAGCTAGAAATCACCGAGCAGCGTATCTTAAGACGCTATCAATGTTTTTGCCTTTTCTTTCACCAATCCATATTCATGAATCTCTTAGAAATTAAAAAATCAATATTAGACCACAATTAGACTGTGCTGAGGTCATGCGGTCTTGTTTTTTGGAAATCATACAAGCAACCACGGAGCAGCTACTATAAAAACAATGGAAAATTATTTGAATGAATGCATTATGATACAAGGTCATTAAAACTAGAATATTAATTACATCTTTTGTCTTTTGAAACCACGTTTTTGCACTAAATGTTGGCGATCTGCAAATCTAAGTGTTCTTATGATGTTTACGAAGTCTTTTAACTTTAAAATCATGGTAGATTTGGAGTAATTAAGAAAATGAGGCAAACAACTTTTTTCATTAATTTCACTATTATGTTGTCTGAAGCAAATATACAGTCCCTGGATGAGGCAAGTGCAACCTCTTTTTAACTGCGTATCATTTTAATACGCTGGTCTTCTCAGCAGGAGAAGAACGAGGCTGTGTTATTTATATAACATAGGGGGCATTTTTCATACTTTCCTCTGCTTAATTGTTCGCATTGTCTTCAAAAAATCGAACATCCGAAAATGTGAAAAAGCAGTTTTCTTAAAAACAACCCCCCCCCCCCCCCCCCCAAAAAAAAAAAGCAACAAAAATCAAACAACGTCTGGTGCATATGCCCTCTGTTTCAGGTTTATCCCCAGCCCGCTGTTTGGTTGTTACAGGGTTGATATTGAACAGCATTGAATCACCTTTTTTTTTTTGTTCCTTAAAGGTTTGTAAAAATTTGTAAATGAGTTCTTGCATTTGTTGAAGGCATATTTTCTCCCTGGTGCCCATGGGTGTAGGGTGTGTGTGTGTGTGTGGGGGGGGGGGGTTATTGAGTGTGCTGTTGTTGATCCTGGGCCGTGAATCCTTCCCTGCCCTCTCCTCTGCCTGGAGCCTGCCCCCAGCCTCTCCACAACCTCCCACCGAGCTCCTTCCGTGTCGGGCTTCAGCTCCGACTTTTCCGTCTACGCGGCTCACCATCGCATCTCCCGCCTTCCCGTCTCGTGTCCCTTTAAACGAAACTGTTTTCGCTCTTCTTTCTGATTCTTGTGTTGCTTGTGTACCTGAGTTTTACAACCCTCAAACTAGTCCCTTTTAGAGACCCTCGCAGGTGTTTTTCACCTGCCTTCAGCCCACGTGTACACTTTACTTGCCTGGGTCTCTTTCAGAAGCGACTAAACAACAAAATGCTTAAAGCTTAATTTGACTTTAGGTTTATGTAACAGCTGTTGTGTTAATTGGAGACACACAGTGTTGCAAATCCAATGTTTCGTTAACTCGTTGGTAAGAAAATCACACCTTTGGAGTTACACAGCTGTAGAAAGTAAAAACTGAGCACTTTTGAGTGGATGATAAAGAGCTGGCCTAGTCGTAAAATACCAAGCGACAAAGTATATGTGTTTTTTTTTTTTGCTTGTTTGGTTGGTGCTGAAATCCCACCAAGAGCACACAAAAAAGTCACCACAAAAACCATAAAATACCATAAAAGAAGCTTTTGTTAGCTTTAGAAAGAGCCAGATGAACTGTAAGAACTCTGTCAAACTACAGTACTGTGCTGTAATGGCTATCAGGCGTATAAGTATAATGCTGTCAACTGTTTAGCTGCTAGATTCCCAACTGGAACATTATCACATTTTCACAAATGCCTTGTTTGATGATTTTAATTTGAACATTTGCATTTACATGACTTCGTTTATGGGACCCCATTACTGCTGTTGGAGGAAGGGTACACCAATTTTAATCTCAATCGTGATTTTTGGCTTCTCAAAATTAAGCGAGCATGATTTAGTAATACTGGCTAACGTAGTTGAGACAGACAGTCTGATGTGCTCACATTTACACCTATAGGTAGTTTTAAATCACCATTTAACTGATATCTCTGGACTCTGAGAAACCAAAGTGCTAACCACTGTACCACAACGCAGCCATTTCTAGATGTCTGTGTAGGTTCTCAGGCATCCAGGTTGTGTTTGTCTTAGGAGCCTGAAAAAAGAAGACAACTGGACTTCTTTACGTTTGTGAAGATGCTTCAACCCTCATCCAGGAGGCTTCTTCAGTTCTAAAACAAAAAGTGGCGACACCTTGGACTCTCCAACCCCTACTGGGGGTTAAATACCTGGGATCTTTTGTTTTGGATCTGAAGAAGCCTCTTGGATGAGCATTGAAGCATTTCACAAATTTCAAGCTCCTAATATTTCTAAAAGATAAATGTTCTTTTTCATAATTTAACTCAGGATTGTCAAACATAAAGCCTTGGGGCCAGAATTGGCCAGCCAAAGACTCTAATACGCCCCATTGGATGGCTTTGGATTTTGCATTTGCATTTTCTTGTCATGTAGAAAATACTCAACATACTGATGAAATTGCTCTTCTTTTTCTTATATTAAGGCATCTCACTGATTAAATGTGTAGCTAAACCTTGTTACACTGACAGAAATTGGAATTTCACTGGTCCGGACCACATAAAATCAAAGTGCGTTGTATGTGGCCTGCATTATAAAATGACTTTAACATCCCAGTTTTAAATGTTATCAGCACACTCGTGTTTTCTTATGTTTTTGTCTAAATGCTTTCAAGTTGTATGGAAAGGCTTATAGAAGGCATAATTCTCATTATCTACCCATGATGATATATCCCATAGCATATAACATGAGCCAAGCCTCGTGCCAAAGGTGCAGTATAGACATGAGCAGCGTCTATGAGAATTTTATTAAAAAGTTCCAGACAGAAAATGATGCTCTGCACAAATATGCGTGGGATACACATAACATCTTGTGCATCTGTTCAGAGTGCATGTCCGCCAACGATTCTCTTTGCAGACACATTAAAAAAAAACAAAAAAAACAAAAAAACCAGTGAAGGCAACGGGCCTGTTGGCAGCCATATTGGCTGAGTGATTTATTACTTTTCTCACATCCACCTGTTGTTTTTCATGGGGCCTAATTAGAAGCCTGCTGTGTGTGTCATATTGTAACGTCAGTCAAACAAGCATGGAGGCAGTTGTGCAAAATTTGCTTACGCCCAAAATAAACAAGGTAAGAAATATTTGCCGTCTTCAGCCATTTGAGGACAAAGTCCCAAAAGGCTTCAAATATTTTAGCATATTAGAACTGTATTTATTTATTCATTTATTTATTAGGTGAGGAATATTAAAGGCTTATCTCGCTTTTTAATGTCCTAAATATATCAAGAAAGATATTTCCCTCTTTTTTCCCCTCTTTTCTGCCACTGTCCTCTCTCTCAAACAACCCATCTTTATCGCTTCGACACATCTCTCTTTCCTCTCCTTCTCTCCTTCTCTCCTTCCCTAGGCCCTGCAGATTGTCACTGTTATTTACCAAATATAGTCTGACAAAGAAGAAGTGGGATTTTTTACTGATTGAAGATCAAAGTAGCAAAGTCTCCTCCTCGAAGCCCGCCCCTTCTATTAGCCGCCCTTAAGAACAGAGGAAAACATCAATTTCTCGCACATCAATGGCGGCTTCATAATCAATTGAAAAAGACACTTGTATGGGGATGCAAATCTTATCTTTGTCTTATTAGAGCTTTTAGAAGATGCATGTCGGGATTTAATGTTATGAAATAAAAGGGGGTCGCTTTTTTTAATCTAAAGATGCAGAGGCGTTAGTAATGGTCGAAATCAAAGCCCAGAGACTGTGGTAATTACTGGAGGAGTTTGGCTATCCTTATTAATATTGATCAAATATTACTGTGATCTGATCTCTGGGCTTATGATGAATTTGGAAGGTGGTTAACGAGCACAAAGAGGAACGTGGCAAAGCAACAACGAACAGATGTCCATTTTCTTCTGGTTGGGATTATGACCATAAATGGTAGAAAGACCAGCAGAAAAATAAAATCTTTTTTTTTTTTTAAGTAAAATTATTTTCACTCACATTTTTCTCTTATTCCTGTATTCCTCCATTTTGCCTTAAGTCGCAACAAGGTGATGCACGCTCAGGCTGGTTTGAAAACTGGAAAAAGACAGTTGTGTCAAAGGGAATTCAAGGTTGCTTTTTCATTGACCTGATGATGATGTGCAGAGCTTTCAAATGGCCCTAAATAAGCTGATGTCCTCTAGGTAAACGGGATGCACAAAACACACTGATTCATCCACCAAGAACGCTGCAGATGATCACAGAATGTTAAAAGATCCTCATTTTGAAGTGTAAATAAGGCCGGCTCAAAAGTGTTGCCGGTAAGGGCACAATTTCTACAAAAAATATCCCAATTCTAGTAAGCTTTTTTTTTCACGTTAAGTCATACTTAAATGAAAACCAAAGGGATGATTTCATGCCCTGGAATATACATTGTAGATCACAGGGGATTGTGAAAGGTGGAAAATTCATTAATGTTTATTTCATTTAAATTCATATATCGAAATCCTCCAGCTATGAACACATAAACAAAAGAGTGAGGGGGCTTTGGAGCCACCCATGTGGAAAGCATTGATTGCTGCTTGCTTGAAGCCTTCAGGAGTCTATTGGACATAAAACTTGAGGCCAATTGATTTTTCTGCATTAATTTCTCAATTAGGATCTTCGAAGAAGACCACGAGGGCTGCAGCCAAAACACTCCAGTTGAGGCTAAAGCATGAAGCTTTGGGGCCTTATTGTTGTGGATGTGTGTTTGTGTATGTGTGTGTGTGTGTGTTGGCACTGTATCTAATGTACCTACCACAGAACTATCTGTGTGATTATGAAGGATTGTGGGATCAATTTTCAGGAAAAATGAATACCTGAGAGGTAATCAATATTTGAACCAACTGTGCCCTCAAACTTCATACACTCACATCCCTCCATCACAGTCAAACATTAAAACAAAAGACCGACATACCTTTAAGAGCAGCTGTGAGCGTACAGTATGTGTCATGTTGACAACAAAGAGCATTTAAACAAAGAGGAATTACACAGCTAAATATGTACTTTGGTATATTTGGTTGCCCTTGTTTCTTTTTTACCTTCTGTCATCTGCAAAATAACAACTGTTGAATTATGAGTGGGTCTTAACAATCAGGGATTTCGTTAAACATCCCTGTTTGACTAATGCAGTGAGGTCATGTTAAGTTAAAAAGAAAAGAGATGCAGAACGTGAGTGTTTTTCTAAGTGCACTTGTTTTCTTTACAATTGGCTTTAGAGGTTTAGATTTTACTTAAATGTGTTAAAAACTTAGAACCAGATTAGTCCCTGCTTTAACTCTCAACTCTCAGTACTGTACTTTGAAGCATAGTACTGTGGAAAAGTCTTGAGCTGCCCCTCATTTCTTTATATTTTACTAAGAAAATGGGAAATACATGCAGGGATTTGCTGAAATGTGTAAATACAGTATATAAAGGAAAAACAGTTTGTACAATTCTAACAAGCTTGAAAATCAATATTGGTATGACCACCTTTATTCTTCAGCACAGCTTGAACTCTCTTAGGCAAACTTTCTTCTAATTTCTTTTCTTCAGTCTTCAGGAATAGTTCTCTTCTCTTCTTAAGGATATTCAAAGCTCTTCTTTGGATGTTGGCTGTCTTTAGTTCTGTTTTCTGTCTGCTTCAGTAATGTTAAGGTTCGAGGCCAATCCATGACTCTTAGTGTTCCACAGTGGGTTTTTCTATGCAGCTATGCTTTTCTGCTTTTACTGTGTTTGGGATCATTGTCATGCTGAAAAATGAAGCTGGTGTCAATCAAACACTATTAGGATGGTACATACATGGTAGATTTTAAGGCCAAAGCAAAAGCATCCGTGTTCACAATTCTATCAAATTCAACAAGATTCCCAACACTTTTCTTTAGACATTCAGTTGTCTGGCCCTCTTAGGAGATTTCCAGTGACCTTGTACATATTGAGAATGATTTGACCTAATCACTCCATAAGACCTATTGCCACTGATTTTCAGTCCACCTCTTGTGTAATTTCCTCCCTTTTTCTCTTCCTCAAGAAAAGCTTTATGACAGCCACCCTTCCTCTGAGACCATTACTAATGAGGCTTTGGAGAGTAGTAGATGGACTCAAGGGTAACATGCATTTCTCAGGTCCTATGTCAGGTCTTTGGTCCATTTTCTCTTCAAATTTTGCACAACATGTCAGATAATATTTTCACGGACCGGCCTTTAAGGTGTCGCGATTCACAGAAGATCCAAAATCAAATGATACAACCAAGACAAAAACTGTGTTTTTTTGTAAATATAATAATAAATGTGAATTCATTGTGTAATTGTGTAACTTTATTAGCAGCATTCTCCTGAAATGTGCCAACAACACTGAGAGTGACATCCTCCCCTCTGGCCCTTAACGCTCTCTGGTCACTATGGTAACGCGTAAATATTTCTTTCAAAATAAGACACACAACTACAACACGAGAAAAGACCCAGGGAAACCGAGTTAACGATAAAAACCCTGAAAACCATAAATTTCACTCCCGTGGCTCAACTCTCACGGCCCGGTACCAAGTGACTCACGAACCGGTACTGGTCCGTGGCCCGGGGATTGGGGACCGCTGATCTAAGTTATAATTATAAATTATATAAATTATAATTATTGTGTCAAGGTTAAATGGCTAAACAAAATAACATCTGTCTGAAAGTGATCAGGTACAAGGACTGGACTAAAATTATTGAAAAGCAGCCAATGTCCAAAGAAAAAGTTTGAAAAACTTTAAGAAAGCCTGGAGAACTATGGAGAAAGTCTGGCTCCTTATATGCAAGATATTGTATAAAAAAAAACTAATGGGTGATTCATGACTTTTGCACAGTACTGTATGTGTAATCTATATTAAGATATTTTATGACAGCGTGGTGGTGCAGTGGTTAGCGCTGCCACCTCAAATTAAGACGGTTTCTTGATTTGAACCTGCTGGACAGCTGGGGGGCTCTCTGTGTGGAGCTGGTGGCTGCATGGTTTTTCCTCAGGCGCTCCGGTTTCCTCAGTTGTAACCTGTCTCTGACGGCTGGGATAGGATCCAGCTGCCCTACGACTCTAGCTGGATAAGCAGTTAAAAAAACGGATGGATAAATGAGACTTTAATGCAATTTTATGAAAGTTTACTTTACAAAATATACATGACAACAATAATTTCTAGAGACAAACACAATATATGGTAATGATCAGTTTATTAAGTCAAAATATTAACATTATAATATGGAAAACCACTGAAAACTTTGCATAATGAGTGCTTTTACTTTAATTGCTTGTGATTTTTAATACAGGATTAAAAAAATAGTTTGACATTATGCTACTTAGTAATGACCTAAATACTTAATGCAGTTGTCTGGCTTATGTCTTTAGGAACAGGCATACATAATATAAGGCTCTAAAGTGTTATTTAGGTGTATAAAAAGAATGTATTAAAAGAATGATTCTTATAAGTTAGACTATTACTGAAGTCAAGATAAAGAGAAGATCAAATCTTTTATTTGCCATTTGCACCCATACACTGGGTCTGGGAATACAGGAACTCGGAGTCGAAGTCAAATAAATACAGATGTATATATACAAGTATAAAACAAAGGACACACTGAGGTAAAGTAAGGTGTTTTATTTAACAGATAAAGATACGAAAAACAACATGTCAAGTAGTTTCAGGTAAGAATCTGGAGGAATGAGATGTAAAATGTGTGTTCCAGTGTTAGATAGGGCACAAAGGAGTCCAGTGTAATTACATAGAGACTAGTTAAAATGGTAATGGTTTGTACAAAAGCTTCCCACCCTCTACTTATCATTACTCACAGTTTTAAACAGTCTAATAAAGACTGGATTTTAGCGCATATATTTTACAAAGCAAATGCAACCTCAAGTAAACAAAAGGGGTTTGTATACACGACAACAGATTTTGGCTCAGATCTACATGATATTCTTGTGGTTCTCTTGTTTTGTGTGTGTAGATACCGAGAGCAATATGTGACCACCAAGATATGAGCCTTCGCATCAGCTATAACCTGCTCACAACTTAACCTTGGATGATGTTTAGCTTTCTTTTGACTTGTATTGCACAAAGAACGCAGACTGATGTCTCATTAAGCGGCTCATCTTCCACTCTGTTAATGAAAACATAGCCAAATGAACACGCCGCGGCTCTGATTTATACCGAGAGGCGACTCATTTCACACAAGGTCACGTCTCCATTGTGTCGCTCGTTAATAACTGCGCACGTTAAAGATGCAATGGGTTCTCTGTACTCAAGCTTTTTCCAAGAATTTATAGCATTGAAAGAAAACCCGTCGCTTCTTCATAACTCTGCAAATGAGCAATAATGTCAAGTTCAAATGGGCGTTCTTTATGTTTGAAATAACATCTCAAATTCCTCTCTGTGGGTTGGTTTACCGCAAAGGCGTTTAGATAATGTGCTACCAAAACTTTGTCTTCAATGAGCATAAGTCCCTTGGATATCTTAAAAATAGCATGCATACACAAGATAACAAAAGTTTGCTGAAAACTCGCACGCAGTCACACAAAGGCACCTGTTTCCATCATTTACATAACCCCCAAAAAAGGTCAACTTGCCCTTACTGTGATTTTAATTAACGTCCCATTGTCAGGAACATGAAGAAGGCACCGTTCCCTCTTTTTCCTCCTCTTACAATAGGGCCCTCTGCTTCCTGTTTGAGGAAGCACCTTCTATGAGACTCTCCCTCTCTTAACCAAGAATCAGAAAGAGTTTCTCCTCATTAAAAGCGCAGAGATGTCAACGGTCCTGCTTACAATACCATTAAAGAAGAGGGAGTCCTGGTTTTCTTCAGAGGGATAAAGCAGGACTCAGCAGGGAGATACTTTCTCCACATTTGTCCTCTTTTACTTTACTTTAGTGGTGAAAAACATGAAGGTCATAGGTTAAATTTGTTGTCTGGCTTTTGCTTTAGTAGCTCGCCAGCTGACAAGGTGAACACCTCAAATTCATCAGGATTTTGCCGCCTGAGTGCTTATGTGCATCGTTGCAGGGAGGGCCGTGCTTTTAAGAAGAATGCCAGTGGGCTTTACCCATCTGTGATTCCTTTATGCAGACTGTCAGTGATTTCTGTGTGACAAAGGCTACTACATGTTTGCTTTGCATTACATACAAACTGAATTCACTGAAGATCCATTAGGAAACACATGAATGACACGAGTCACCTGAATCAGCCTATAAACATCTTCTTCGGCTACCTAAAGCCAGTCTGAAAATATTACTTAACCACCAACCGATTGGCTCAAACACCACTGACCTTTCAGTAACATTTACCAGCCAGCAGCGGCTTGGCTTGCTCCTCCCTGCAAGATGCTGCTCTGATGGACAGGTGAACAGTGTGTGCATGTGCGTGTGTGCAGCACAGTACATAAGTTAGCTCGTCTCCCAGGTGGATTCCATGTTTAAAGAGTTAAGGCCCTGCCTCGGACCTTGATTAGTGGCTATCTCGTCCATTTCTGAAAATCGCTCGGCTGTTTGTTTTGGAGGCGACAGGAGACAGCTCACGTAGCTGGCCTAATATAGTTCCCATGATGCTGGCTGCGCGGATGAGTTCTGGAGACGCTCAGCTCCTGCTTGAGTCCGGTTCCTCCAGTAATATGAAAAGCAGTGTGCCTACATTCATCACACGTGTCCAGTCTGTTTGCAAGCTAACTCCTCGTCCAATTTTTTTTTCCTGGCAAAAATAAAAATGAAACTTTGCATCCTCAGGTTTGACCTGTTCTGTTAATTGATTCACAAACTTTTAACCTAATGAGACGCTCGCCGAGCTGTTTCTTTTATTACTCTCGTGGGGGTAATATTGATTTGGATGAGTGCAGAGTCACAGGCAAATTCATTATGCTATTATTCTTATTCTGTGCTGTCATCACTGAGATTTATAATGTGGGTTATAAACACAGACAGAAATTGAATGCATTAAAAAACAAAACAAAACATTGTGCTTTTTATACTAATATGTTCCTGCAAAACACGTCCCTGAGACATCAGTGACCTTCAGTGAGCAGACGCACTGGATTTCTTCTTTCTACATTGATAACAGGTCCTCTCTGTGAAAAAGACATAACCCTCAGCCCTTAAAGCTTTGGTCAATATAACTCTCTGAGCATTTTCCTTCTTAAATTAATTTCTGAAGGATTTATGAATGGAATTCCTGTATACAAAGCTTTTTTTTTTTCAAATAAATTGTCCTATTGTGTCAAATGATTACAGTGCTGAGGGGCAAGGGAGCGGAGAAACTCCTTTTGTACATTTACAATAAGAGTAAAAATAAATATATAAATGTATATATCGACTGTATATACATTGTGCACATGAAATGACTTCATTTTCAAGAAAGCGGCTCTTTCCTCATCATTTGCCACGCTTTGATGTATAGAATATAAACCCCCCAATCCATCCAGTGAGTAATTAAAAGACACAGAAATGCTTAGACAACAGCCATGCACTCAATCTGGCGAGCACAATGAGAGGAAGAGTGTTCAAGAAAGCGGGCTCAACCATTTGCACACAAATGCAAGCGCAAACTAGATATTTGTTGTGTGATTTGGCTTTTAGCCTAAAATAATATACAGCATTAGACATGGTTTTCATAATCAGGTAAAACAGACATCTATTTCTCCATCCTGTCCATTCTTTAAAAAGAAAAAAAAAACCCAATGAGGACTATTAGTATAGATGTAATTACGGCTAACTGCAGTATTATCCCGGTGATAGAATTCATGTGAGCCAAATGCCAAAAAAAATGCTCCGCAGCATCTTTCTCAACAATAGAGGAAATTTGCAAATGCAC
This sequence comes from Perissodus microlepis, assembly GCF_051167445.1. Taxonomy (NCBI): domain Eukaryota; kingdom Metazoa; phylum Chordata; class Actinopteri; order Cichliformes; family Cichlidae; genus Perissodus; species Perissodus microlepis. The sequence continues at coordinate 12,864,183 of NC_140468.1, forward strand.
ATGAAGTTAAATGTTAAGTCTGGCTTATTAACAAGTAAACAAACCTCGTCGCAGGAATAAATAAGTTACCATAAAACAGCCCGCTTTTTTGTGCAGGAAAAAAAGGAGGAAAATGTCCAGCGTTAATATGTTAATCAGCAACGAGAGACCTTTTAGTGGCAACGCAGATGCATGATGGGAAATTAACCGCTTGACAACGCAGAGCATGTTCGCTGCATGTTGCTCGAAAGCAGGCGACTATTTGCTGTGATGTCTGAGGATTCGAGGACTCTGAATCTTTTTAACCCTCCTCCTGTTGTGTTTTTAAGACTGGGAACAGCTGTAGACAAACTTTATTTAGCCGCGTACCTGTAAACACAAAACCTATGGGATATTTTTGTCTGTGCAGGCTGTACATAAACCAGTACAGCCTAAACACATGTCAGTTTTTACTTGTGCAGCTTCTATTTACTTTACACAAACATGAAGCATATGTGCAGGGTGGTGGTGGGGATTGAGAAGAATTATGAGATTATAGTAAACAGTAACTCCTCTTCATGAAAGCTCTTTTCACCAAAGACTGTTTGGACTGGGTAGATCATTTAATTATTCAAGCCACTATTTGAAAGCAAAGGAGCAAATTAAAAGCAAAATGTGGACTACTACGTAAAAAGCTTCTTGTGTGTGTGTTGCAAATATTGCTGCATGCATGTGTATTTCAAAGCAATGTCGTGTTTTGTTCCTGTAAAGCAAAAGAAAAATGATCAAAGCATGCATTATATACTTTTAATTTGACATTTAATTATATTAAATGTGTGTGAGGGAACATTAGTGTGATTAAATCTGGGCCAAGTTTCATTTCCAAAAGTGCCAGTTCAAAAAAAAAGAAAAAAAGGTCAGAGTGCGATCATGTGATCAGGCACAGGTGATGCTTCTGACTTCCTCCACGCGCTCGGCCAAAGGAGGATGAGGCAGTCTGCGTCTGTACTGAACGACAACCACAAGGATGCAGAGGTGAAGATGCCGGTAACAAAATAAATAACAGCGACAGACACTGAGTGTGCTCCCGCTCCATCATTCAAGGCAGCGGCGGCAGCAGCATAGCCTATCATTATGATATTAAAGGGTCCTGTAGATTAGAATCACCATGGCGGCATCAGAGGCAGGTGTCCCCACGGCATGCATGATAACATGCTGCCAGCCCCCAGTAAACTCTCAGGTACCTGCTGAGGCAATCCGGGGAGAGGCCAGCTTGGATCTCCTCTGCTTTGGTCTGGTCTGTGTGGGCTCGGGTTTGGAGGGCCCCGAGCGGCAGGGTGCCTCTTCTTCTTCCACCGGCTGCCTAAACACAGACACACTGGATGAGAACCAGAGACGGCAATGCCTTCCCCTTTTCCTCCTCGCCCCCTAACACTGCTGGCTGGGCTGCAGCCAGCTAACACAATCACAGCTTTCACCGCATCCAGATAAGGCACATCAGTGATCACCGAGCGGAATCGTCTGCTTTCATGGTGCTGCCTGGTCTAGGTGAGTCAGGCAGGCAGATTCACAGCACAGTGGTGCTACGCTGTGCACATAATTCCCCATCAGTTCTGTTTGACAACACTGCTGAGAGCAGATACAGAGGAATTAGCGTCATAATATTTGTTTTTATGCGTCTTAGAGCGTGATGACATGAAACAATATTTTTTTAATCAGCAATTCTGTGGCTTGTTTTTTTTTTTTGATCTCACACTCTTTTATTTTTGCCTGAAAGGAGCCATGTTGCAACAGAGTGTAAGTGTCACCTGGATGTATGATGCAGCTCTGTTTCTTGCAGCTATATTTAAATTTTTTTTGTGCATGTGTGTGTGTGTTTGTGTGATTACTCCATCAAATATTGGCTGTATGAGAAAATGCATTTCCTGCCTGATGAGGTTCACCTCCCCACTCCTACTCATTTACCAATATGCATATATATATATATATATATATATATATATATATATATATATATATATATAATATATAATATAATATAATTTCTTTTGTTATTTAACGTATACCCTTAATGAATCAATTTTATTTTGAGAAAACTGGTAAACATTTTTCTCTTTTTTAAAAAACATTTTTTATAATAATTTTATGCAATGGCTTTTAGATGATAAAATCTATAAAATATAAAAAAAATATGTATATCGTCAAATTATAAGCAGTTCTCTCAACTTTCTTCCTAATATATGCATATGTGTAGTCTGCAGTATCATATAGCTGTCTGTGGTTGATTTTCTGCTAAATAAAACGCAGAACTGGAGCATCTAAATTTGCATCAGTTGTTTGTGTCCAGCCTGGGTGCTAAAAGAGAAGAGAGAGAGAGAGAAAATAAATAAATAAATATATGTAGTCAGTCTGTGCTGCCAGTGAGGAATTCAGGTTAGTCCCAAAGGACATCACACCTGTCAAGAAAGCAGGATGCAATAACACCCTCCATCCCAAAAAATAGATCTGAGGAAACATTATCTAATATGATGAAAAATAGATCTAAGGACCTGACAAAGCAGATAAAATAGGAAAACAAGGTCGGAGTAATAGCTTTTATTCTGCCTTGATGGGCCTCTAGTAGTTAGTATGCAAACTAAGGACAGATCCAAAAGTAGGTTAGAGAATCTGAATGTGAAAGGATAGGATTGGAGGGGATAAAAAATAAAACTTTAATTTCAGCTATGATCTTAACTTTATTTGGCCCTAGTGTGGCAGACTGGTCGGGAACAGAGGAGTCAAACTGGTTGCAAACAGCCTGAGGAAGTACCCTCTTTTCATTTTTTTTATTTTCATTTTTTCTTCCTCCCCCCTCTGGGAGACCGCCCATATGTGCGTTTAATCCACATTTGCAAGCAACTCCTATCTTCCTCCTATTTTACCATCACTGTCCTGCTCCCAAACTGCCTTTTTCCTCCTCACATGCTTTTTTCACCGCAGTCGTCCGCCGGCTTCCTCCAGCCTCTATCTCTCTCTCTCTCTCTCTCTCTCCCCTCCCTCCCTCTCTCTCCTTTTTTTCCTCCTATTTATGAAAACGTCACTTCAAGTCCCTCCCTGTTTGAATCTCATTAGTTTCTTGTGTGTTTCTCCCTGTCAATAATCCTGAATCCAGACTCTCTCTATTTCCATCCCTCTCTATCTGTCAATCAGCGCCGCCTTTGAACTGAAAACCACTCCGACCAACTTCAACTCACTCAATCCGAGCGGCTCGGCTCCTTCTCCGGCTTCCTTTTTCTGCCAAGATTCCCTTCTTTTTTAGTTTTGTACCAACCGCCAGAGCTTTGGAAAACGCCAATACAGACCCCAAACTTAAACTCGGACTTTTCTAGATCACCGAGATCAAGGTTTTTTTTAAAAAACTTTTTTTTTGGTTTTTTTGTGCCCCCTTGTCTCTTAAAAAAAAAGAAAAGAGAAAAGATTTTTGCTCGGGAAAAATGCCGCAGCTCAACGGCGGTGGAGGGGACGATCTGGGCGCAAACGATGAAATGATTTCCTTCAAAGACGAAGGGGAGCAGGAAGAGAAAATTTCGGAGAACTCCTCGGCAGAAAGGGATTTAGCAGATGTCAAATCTTCTCTTGTAAACGAGTCGGAAACAAATCAGAACAGCTCGTCGGATTCAGAGGTGAGTTCAGTCTGTTTCTTCGCATGTTAGAGAAAAAAAAATCGGGGATCGATCGTCCCCCCGGCGCTGTTTTTAAGTTTAGGGGCCTACATTTACTAACACTGTAACAGCGGGTGGACTTGGAAAGAAAGTTAACTATCGCCCTTCACCGTCCGCTGTGCTAACTTTAACGCAATCCTTGTGTTTCATTGCATTTCAAGGCGGAAAGACGGCCTGCGCCTAGATCTGAAACTTTCAGAGACAAAACAAGGGAAAGTTTAGAGGAGGGTGAGTTTCTGCTTTATTGTTCACTCTTGTTTTTTATTTTATTTCTACCTACAACATGACATTATATGTGCCTGTGCCTCCGCCTTTTATTATGCAATTGCAATTTTTTTGCAAAAAAAAAAAAAAAGTTCTCAAGGCCACTTTATAAAAAAAGTTTTCTTCTTTCCCACAACCCCCTCTTCCCCCCCTCGCCATGTTAGCTGCGAAAAGGCAAGATGGAGGGCTGTTCAAGAGCCCACCGTACCCGGGCTATCCATTTATAATGATCCCCGATCTCACAAGCCCCTACCTTCCCAATGGATCACTTTCTCCAACAGCACGCACAGTAAGTTCATTTATTTACAGCTTGTATGTGCACACACACTCGCCACACACACACACACACACACACACACACTGACTCCCCGGGTTAGGCGCCGAGGCAAAGGCAGACGCGGAGTGTTGTCACCCTGAAGTGCAGCCGATAAAAATGCAGAGCCAAGTTTTGCAAACTCCCCGTGAAGTGTACAGTACAATGGCATGCATGCGTGCATGCGTGCCCGCACGCGGCTCCCAGCCCGTTTGCCCTGGTCAGAAGCTAGCATGCTAACAGTGCTAAAGAGCTGCAAGTGGGTTAAAATAAAAGGAGAAAAGGAAAAACAGAAATAAGTAGGTTATTGTTATATGTCAGCTGTACGTGCACGGCATTTTTACCAATATTTTTAGCAACTTTTAAATCAAATGCACAAGCCCCTGTGAAAATTGTATTCTCCTTGTTATAATTTAATAATGATTATGACATTATTATTGTTATTATCATTATTACTACTAAGGGTCTGCGTATTCTCCAGGCTTACAAGTGCATGTTTTTACTCTCCTGAATAATGCAGTTGGCTTGTGTTTGCACGGCCTCATCAAAAATGCCCTTTTTTCTAAATGCAACACCATGCATGAGCATTCAGACCTTTATATAGCAGCTTTTCTGACACACTGTAAGCAGGGGAAAGCAGTGTAAAACTACACAAATAAAATCAATATGCAAATTGGGTTGGTTTTTTTACAGAGTGATTAGCATGTGTCAAAACCTGTAAAGACACTATGTAAAAGATGCATGCGTGATAGCTTTTCCCCCCTGAAACATCAAGCAGTGCATTTTTTTTCTATTAAATTAAATTTTTTACTTTTTCTAATTATTCTTTCAAATGCGTTTGTATATATATACATATACAGACATATATATATATATTTCTATATGTTTGTATGTATGGTGTGATTTACTGATAGGAATTGTGCGAGACTGTGCTGTTTTGCATGTGCACTGCCTTTGCTCCCAGCGAGGAATCCATGGCAAACATGTGCCATGCAGTAAACCCATATTTATAAATAAATTCATGTTATTTATTTAAACACAATCAGCCATGCTGTAATTATGCCCACTTACTCATTTGCTCAGCACCTCGCTGGTCCCACTGGGCGATGGCAATCCTTAAGCAGCATAATTTTCTCAACCATGGGTGTTTTTGTTTTGTTTTGTTTTTTTCTTTTTCTTTGCCCCCCTATTTTAAACGGTTGCAATTACAAGTCTGCGCTTTAGGACCTGTCATCTCATTTTACAAGGTTAAGGCAAAGACCAGGCATTAGGAAATGTGACCCTCCAACACCCCCCCCACCGCCACCACCACCACCTCAGCTCTGCCTAACGAAACTGATATTTGTTACCTCTTTTTTTTGTGTTCTCCGCACACCTTGGAAATCAACGCACATCTGACACACAATGCCTTCTTTTGTGTTTGACACAAATTCTGCTTTTGAGTTCAACATGATCACCCATGGTTTCACATGAAATATTTCTTTTGCTGCTTACACAGGTTCTCTCTTTGCGTGCGTGCTTCTTTTGCACATAGGAGAACATTTTGCCATTCATTCTCTCTTAGTCAGCCAGCCTTTTTAACGCTGCTGGCTGGTATGTGGAATTAGTCACTCATTATTCTCATCAGCACTGACACAAACACACATTCACAACAACACGCATGATTTGAAGTGAAGCACTTCCTTGTTTCGATGGCAGAGTTTTGTAGTTTGCTGTCACACACTACTGTGTGTGGAGCGCTCGTTTCCTTGTGCTTATGCAGCAGTTAGAAAAGCAGTAAACTGTGTGGTATGGCTGGAGGATGCTGCGGCGAGACCGTATTGACCTTTGCCCTCTTAATGATGCCCTTGAAATACTATTCTCGGACATAATTGAGGAAAGGAAAGATTTTTAATTTTTTTTTTAAATATATGCTCCCAGATTTATTTATTCATTTTTTTATCTGTTGTTTTCCTCTCTGTGCCGCTTTCCCTTATTTAAGGAAAAGTCATTACAAAATCTAAAAGAAGGAGGTGCTCGTTTGCAGATGATTCGGAAACCTTTATTACAGCTTAACCTACTGATGCACCTGGACGTGGTTTTTGACTTATGGTGGTCTTCCTACTGTACTGCCTCGGCCCCCTCTTGTCTGCAGCGCGCTGTGTGTCCAGCCATTAGCGCTTTGAAGTCAGCGGTCGCTGTAATATAAATCTATTAGACTTAAAGCTGGCATAAATAATTCACCTGGACATTGATTAGCTGTCTTGCTCCCTAACATGTCATGTAAGGCACTGAATATGACTGCTAGTATCATTAGAATGAGACTTTCTCCTTCATGGCATGAAAGGCTTTGATTCTCGCTGCTTTTACCTTCGTCTTTTCTTTTTCTCCACTCGGTTTTGGTGATGCTGCGATGCTGGTTTTTCCTTTTGCCTTTTTAAAAATTATTTAAATGAATACAATTGATTGGAAGTCTTACAGGCTAAATTCTGATGGGTTTAAATGTTTCCCATCAGCTGGCGGTGATTCTGATCTCCCTGGACGTCTTAACTTGCTTCACTTATTTAGTGTTTGCACGACTTAAGGAGGGGAAAAAAAAGATTTCTTGCATGTGGCTATTACGATAGTTTGTCTGACCTCTGGGAGTCATAACCAGTGAAAATTTGTTTTTCCTACCACCTAAGCCCAAGGAGGCTCACAATTTAGTATCATTTAGCAATTTGACATGACGCTGTGCCCGGGCTTTAAAAGCCTTCCTGCCCTCGTCTCCTCCTCTCCTTTCCCTGCCGTCTCCCTCCTCCCTAAACCTCACACAAAGGCCTACTGGATCACTCGGTGCAGGTTGAATTGCAGAAGTGGCCTGGCTAGTTCACCCTGGGTTTTCTATCTCCTTTCCCCCTGTTCCCTTTGCTCTCTTCCTTTCTTCCTCACTACCTTTTGTTTCCTGCCAATGCTAACACTAGGCTTTTTAAAAAAAGGCGGCGGGTTAACTCCCGGTGCTGTGGGCTAACATCTACACCTCAACAGGTCTGTGGATGCAGAGGCTGAGGGAGGGAGAATGGGATCTGGGCGGCCAGCTCCCCTGCATCGGGGCTGCTGAGCCGTAAATCCACTGGCTTTATTTACTGCCTCGCGGACTTATGAATGTTAAGATATTTGACGCCACCCCTGGCCCCATAATTCTCCAGGCCTGGAGACTTTTGGCGGAGGTTTTGAGTTTCGACGTATAATTACAAGCAGTTTAAAAAAGAACGAGAAAGTGCACGGGGTGGGGAGCAAAACGGGGGATGAAGACACAACACTGTGCATCCAATACTGTGTTTAGAGTGGGAAGGGAGGAAAATAAGAAAGACGCTCCGAGAACCCGTGATGATTCTACTACAGGGCGGTGAAAAGGCTTTGTGTGGTTGAAACAATAGTTTTCTCCCCTTTTTTTCCTCTTTTGTTTCATTCGTCTAGTCACGCCAGGACTGCTCATGTTGCCGCACATTCACCTATTTTTTAATAAAAAAAACATAAATCTACTTTGATACGGGGGCCGACTCGGTCTTTTGTCTTTTTTTATTTTATTTTTAAGGAAGAAATAATGGAGGATTTTCTGGTGAGATTATTATAATCAACACGCATAAGTGCACACCACCTCCTTTGTGCTCACGTGCACACATTGCTGTGGCCTGTTATCTGTTATAAATGACACAGACAGTATCTTTCCTAAACATGGCAGCAGCATAAGCATAACAATGGTATATCATATGGATTATGTGTGTTCGGCTGTTGTAAAATGGATTTTATTTTTTTTTGGCCGTGACAAGGGGGAAGATAGTTTAATGCGGATTTAAGGGATAGGGCCCACACCTTATCAAATTGGCTTTACATGTTAATAGGGCCTAATTGGTGTCCGTGGGGGGTTTGGTGGCACGACGTGGCCGCATTTTGTGCCTCAAGCTGCAGAATGCACTCCGAATTTAGTTGGAAGGTTGCGCTCCTTTTGTCTTGCAAATCACTTTTGTTTACAAAGTATGGCGGAAGCGGCTCCCGCTCGCTCTCTCACTCACTCTCCCCCATCTCTCTCTTCCTCTTCTGCATCTACTCCCTCTTTTCCTCTCACTCGGTCTCCGCTGCTTCTCTCATCCTAGGCAAGGAGAGGGGGAAAAGAAAAAAGGTCCTTATTTTTCTTCGACTCAATAAACACTCATAAAAAAAAAAAAGTACAATCTGCTTTGGATTTGAGGAGTTAAGTTAGAGAAAAGGGGGAGGCGGGGGTGGCTGGGAAGCAAAGTTTGGCACCATTAAACTAAAATTGGGGTCTGCTAGACATTAGCGGTGCACAGCACATTCTCAGAGCTTAATTAGTCCGAACTGTAATTGTTCATGGTCTGCCAATAGGAGTAATGCTCAGAAAAAGTGGAGTTGCACTAAATCGGCCCGGGGTTTTTAAAACAATAAATCACTCGCATATTTGTGTCGTGATTCAAATGGAGGCTCGACCTCTCCCATCTCGACATGTGGTAAATTGTAAAGTCAATGAATCGCAGATGTAGGGGTGGGGTGGGGGGATTGGTGATGGTGCTGAGGACTCAGAAAGAGAGCGAGAGAGAGGGAGTACAGTAAGGTTTTGTTAGTGCCTGGTGAATGAATGGAAAAGATTTGTGCAGTAAATATTTACCTTTTTATATATAAAATATAAAAAAAAATTCTCCCTGCTAGCGGGGCTTAATTGTCTAATGCTGATGATGTTGGCAGGCTGAGCCGTGTGAGAGCTTACGCGCTCGTCGATCTGTCACTCCGCTTGAAACACCACAGAGGCAGGAGGAAAAAAAAATCAGTCAGTTTGTGGGGTGTGTTTCTAATCAGATTTTAAACTAGTGCGAAGGGAGTAGTGGTTCCCTGGTGGCAGTGTGAGCTGGGTTTGGGTGTAGCAGCTGCAGTAAAGTCTGGTTTGGAGCTGAACCTTTTTTTTTTTAAATTAAATCATCGACTTTATTGCTTTTAATGTAATAACAGCTAATCTGAGGCCTAATTTTGCCTTCGATGTGACATTATGCCTGTTAATCATTATCAATCTGGATATATATATGTATATGTTTATTTTTGCTTTTTATTCTTAAAAGTGAATTAATCGATTTATCCTAGTTTCCGTCAGTGAGCCACCAACACTCTGCTTTTCTGTGTCTGAGCAAAGAAAAAAAAAAGGCATTAGTTAAGCAGCTGTGCACTGGGGTCCCTCTTACCCCAGCCCCCTGGTGTAACCCCCTTCCTCTCCCAGTTTACCCCCACCCATCCAGCCCCACCTCTTTCTCCAGTGCATTTCTATAGAGCTGAACACAAAGATACTACTGTACATCTGGAATGAAACTTGTGTCATCTGTTTAAATATAGGCTGGCTCCACTCTTGGCCCACAGGGATTGGGGCTCCCTCAAACATGGAAATTAAATTATTGTGTGTGTGTGTCCATGTAGCCACACTTAAAATCTCTTATCTGTGTATGTTACCTTATTTTAGCTCAATGTACCCCGGTGAACAGCTCATCTTGCACATCCACAGCATTGTGGGCAAGTTCATGCTTAATATCAAAAGCAGTGTGGAGATATATGCTTGGGAAGCCAATATTTTCCCATTTTACTTCTTCCTCTTACAAAAATATTTGCACTGTTGGAATATGTTAACAACAATATACGCCAAGTTCCTTTAAAAAAAAAAAAAAGCAAAGAAAAACAAAAAAACTTTACTGTCTCTTTATGGATTTTAAATTACTGAAGAGCAGCAGAGTACAAATGCAGGTGTTCCTAGGATGGATTGAACTTGTGAACTTATATGGAAGTGGCGATAAGATAATTAAAAGTGGTTGCTGGAAATTTTCTTGGCAGTGTTACTTTGCTGCATCCAGCAAAAGAAGATAAGGTTAAATGACTATTGATCGCATCTTTTTAGATATGAAGGTTATGGGTAGGGCTAGGATTAGCTGCTTTCAAGAGATGATTACCTAGAATTGGTATTTTTATTTTTTTTCTATTTTTTAAAAGCGTCGTAATTACAAAAAAACACTGGAAATGTCACTTTTTAACAAGGCGGTGGATGCTGTGTATGTGCATCTAGAAGGAAGCCACAGATTGTTTGTCATATTCCTTTTCCTCTAAGTTCATTCATAATGGGACCAGAGTGCTCCAGTAGTCAAATGAGTTCACCAGTAGCTGAGTGGGAGGGGAGGGGGGGCTCAGAGAAAAGCGGGAAATGTGTGTTAGGCCTCTGCCTGTGTGTGTGTGTGTGCGTGTGTGAGTGAATTGGGACGGTGGGGGGGCCTGGGGGTCGACCGCACAAAAGCTGTCTGAATAGAGCGCATAATTGCTGTTAATGCCAGGGCAATGAGAGCAGCGACAGTTCCTGGCTAGATGTCCAAACAATAGTGCCCCTCGGCTTCACATTTATCTTCCCGTTTGGAGGAATGAAAAAAAAGGGGGGGGGGGGAAGAGAGGAACACAGATTGGAACAGGAGAGTTTCAGTTTTCATTCACGCCTGACGAACAGGCATGTGTTCATGTGCGTGGTTCGCGTCTCTGAATAAACCCCCCTCCCGCCCCGCCGCCCTATCTCTCGGCCCAACCTCCACTCCACGTTTTCCCTTCGTGCTTCCCATTCTCGTCGTCATCAGAAAATATTTGCCTTAAAAGCTCTGGGTGAGAAGGCCGCCGTGACGCTGGGAGGAATTCTGGTTGCTGTCGACCTTCTGTTTGGATTGCGGCATGTGTTTGGGAGGGGTCAAAGTGCACTGGCGCTGACATGCTTTTCGTTGACGAAGGAGCTTCCCCTCTCACCCCCTTTTTCTTTCTGATAGGGAGTGCTTGAGTATCCATTGGAGGTTGTTTTTTTTTTTGTTTTTTTTGTAATTCCAGCTTGTGTGTGTGTGAATGCAGGGAGGAGGTGCCAAACTGCCATCACAGCTCCTAATGATCACGTTGGGCTAGATAATGACTAGCCGTGCCAGTGTGCAGTGAACACCTGTGGTACACCAGCCTTTTATGGATGTGGTACAATGTCCTGGAATGTACCACAGAAGAAGAATTTCATTCATTCATTCCAGTATCTGTTTTAAAAATACTTTCCTCACTTTTTCCTCACAAAAATGGTGGCAGTGTTATTTAAATATTCACATCTAGATATTAAACATTAATTATACAAAAGTCTTTGTCCAGTGTTCATCCAGCCGCGCGATATATTATGCAGATGGTTGTTTTTCTACCCAGTTTGTATCTGCAGCCTTAATGTAGTCAAGGGAATTTCAGTATGCAGATAATCTGTTCAAAATGGCTCAGATGGGAAGGAGGCACTTGTGTGTGCTAAACACATAATAGAGGAGTTTAAGGTGATAAAAGTCCAGTCAATGTATTTTTAATCTACTAATTAAACTTTTAATTGTAGCGGGATAAGCTCCAAGGAGCGTGTGTGATTATGTGTGTGTGTGTGTGTGTTTTGGAAGCGAAGCCGGTCCGCTAATGAGGTGATCGTCTGCTTGTTTTGTCGTCAGGAGGTGGTGGATTCATAACTCCCCGCAAAAGGTGAGGGAGGGTTTAAAAGTGCGAGCGAAATAAATGCATCTACTAATCTGCGGATTACGGTGGGATTTGTGTAAAAAAAAAAAAAAAATGTTGGCAAGATTATTTTAAAATGCACAAGGCTAATAAAATGTAACCTCCATACCCTGCGATGTGGTGCAACGTTAGAGTCTTTTTCTTTTCTTTTTTTTAGCTAGTTGATGAAGCAATTCCAGTGGAAAACAGATTAAGAGTAAATTCCCATGTTAGCTCTTTAACCAGCTGTTAGAAACCTATTTACACACAATAATAATACGCCTCTTTTAAAGAGACAGCTGTCGGCTTGCGTACAGCACTAGATAACATTTCATGAGAACAGCTTGTCACATCCACACATGGCCTGCACATGGGCACTGAATTGCCAGTCATTGTGCAGGTGATGATATTTGGAAGTGCATATATATATATGTATATAAACTTCTGCTTTTGCAAAATTAATTACATCTTTGACTGATTTTTAAATAATAAGATGGATTTTTAATTTTTATATGGCATTTTCCCCCATTATTTTCTTAATGGCTTCAGCTTTTAAAAAATAAATCCCCCCTCCCATCCCTTCCCTGGCATTCTCATTATTATGTATCCATCCAGGCTCCAGTGAGAGGCCAGTGTGTCACCAGTGTTCAGGGTCAATTCCAAAAGTGCACAAATTGACTGGTGGAAGTGAATTGTCAATTGTCTTTCTCCCTCGAGGGGTCAGAGTGAATGGAGAGGCTTGTTTGGACAACTGTCCCGAGGTGAGATGTGTGGCCCTCTCTGTCCAGCCAGAGGGGATGGACTGATGAACGGACAAGAGAGCGGGGAAACGAATGAACAGCAGATAGGCAAGACGACGCTGTGGAGGTAGAAAACAATGCAGTCTCGTCCCCCTGAAATCACAGTTTTGATTGAGCGGATTTGGTTGGCAACTCTTGATGGTATCCAGTGGAGGCACTGACACAATAGGGAAGTAATTATCACAGTCTTCCTATAATAAAACCAACACTGAATGACGCCTGGTCTCTGTGTTAAATATTAAATCTATTCCCATAACTTAAATGTACATAGTTCTGCACGGATACTCAAAATCAGGTTATTCCAAAAGTTTATTTTTTAATTTTGATCCCAGTAAAACTCAACTAAAGTCCACGATTCATTGATGGATCAACACGTAAGGCAAGATATGTCTCTAACTATTTGGATAGTCATATGTATGACGTTTGCATGCTATTACTCTGTGGGTTAAATTGTTCCGCTAAAGCGGATCTTTACTGTACGATTATTTCGAGAACTATTCATTTTATTCTTAGATGGAACCTAGTTTTAGTTTACTGTCCATTGGCATGCAAACCAAAGGTTCATTTTATAGATTAACTTTGAACCTGAAACCACCAGTTCAGCCATAATGAAAGTTGAGATTAGAGGCAGGCATTACTAAGCAGGTTTGGCCTTTGTGTCATGTGATGCACGTCACAGTGTACTTTAGAACCAGGAGGTGTTTTATCTTCACTTTACTGCCTCCTCTATCTTTATTGGCAGCTACACTTTGCATATTTCGTGTACCAATAAAGATAAATTTCCTGCTTTATCATTACAGATGGCGTCAAATGGTTAAGGTCTGGCTTGGCGATGTTATGATTTTAGCTCTCAGGGTGGTCAGCTAAGACTACAGCATTCAGCAGCATGGGGAGCATTTCTGGAAGATGCAACCTGTTTTGCATGTCTTATAAAAGCCCTTTGTCTGTTGTGGATGACCCTTGCTGTTGTAAGGCCTGTATCTGTCTCTGCTCAGGCAGGCAGGCAGGCCTGCAGTGAGGATGCAGCAGCTGGCCTGGGCCCAGGCACAGGAATGCTGTGTGTGCTGTTTAAACACTGGCTTGTCTCAGTGCAGGCCTAGAGGACTGGAGGGAAGGAAGTTGCAGCATGTTTACATAGCTGAATTGTCCGTTGGGCCCCCCCCCCAATGGCTGATACACTTCTGTTCAAACATCCACAAGTGTGGAGATGACCCCCGTTGATGCCGGTGTTCACAGCTCTGCCTTAACACTTACTTCTTTCTCTCTGAATGTGTGTGTGTGTGTGTGTGAACACTGAACACTCATAGCCAGTACTTTCTTCCCTGCTGTGGGTGTTTGCTGTTTTAACCTGGAGGCTTGGATAATAGATAAAAAGTGTTATAAGGGAGCATTTATCACACTGAGAATGGCAACAAGAAGAGATATTCAGACAGATGAAGCGATAGAGGGGAACCTCATTGCTTCAACCAAGGTCCTATCCAAGCAGGGAGCCAGCCATTGACATACGGTGGAATTGTCATCTAATTGTTGTTTGAATTACCTGTTATGATCCAATGACAAATCTCTCACACTCTTGCCATCAGAGCGGAAAATGCATCCGGGGATTGGCATGATCTTTGTGAGTGTGTAAACCTGGCTTCAACAAGATGGATAAATGCAATTACTGGACAGACCTGGAGAGGAGAAAATCCATTTAAAGCCCGTAAAGCTAAGCAGGGGCCGTGCTTAATTCATTTGGCCAATTTACGGGTGATGTACGAGTGTCAGGGCACATTAGTCAGGCGGGGGGAGAGGTGAGTGTATGCTGGCTCAATGGGTTGGGTGTATTTTCTTTCTTTTTTGGGGAGGGGGGGCTTTTTGGTAGCAGAGCAGTCTCCTTGAGACCGGGTTCCATGCTTTCCTCCAGACAAAGCCAGTGGAGCCTGGACATGGAAATGACAAAAAGATGCACTGAGTGGGAGGGAAGCGGGATTGCTTTGCAAATGAGGTGGGGAAATGTTGCTTTGGTCTGCTGGGCAGCAGAGTGAGTACCGGCATGCTTTGCCATACCAAGAGCTCAATCAGGTGCTGTCAGCAACCCTCGCGTCCTACAAGTTAAACGACTGATTTTTATATAGAAGTGTAAACGCTTGTGACCAGTGTTGTTGCCTAGTTTCTGTTTTTTTTTTAGTTTATTAATAGTGCCTTTGCAAACACTTTTGCAAACACTTTAATTTTAGTTAAAGATAATGAAGGAAGAGCAGACTAAAGCGTTAGAGGGCTCTGTTCATTTTGATCCCTGCTGACTTTGAAACTCTCTCTCAACTCTTTACTTTCAAAATGAGTTATAATTACATTGTTTATCTAGACTGCAACCGGTTCACCTGAGAAATCTTTGCTTTTGGCCTGTGCAGTGTTTGCCTCAGCCGCTGGCAGTCTCATCCGTGTTACTGTTATTATTTTATCCTGGAGGCACTTTAGTCTCCCAGTGCTTACATTTTTATTTCGTCTGTGCTTCTTGCGCCGCGTAGACCAACTTCTGTTTATCAACTCTTCCAGTGCATTGACATTAGACGTCTTTACTCTGCTTAGTCTGTTACGCAGCCATTGTCTTGGTGGAGCAAAACCACTCAACGGTTACACAAGCTGAGTGGTATGCAAAAACAGTGGTTAGAGCCTCGCCGGGCGGGTGAGAGGCGTTGAGGGAAGCTTTGGTTTACGGCTTCAAGCCGCAGCCTGAATCAGGGCAGGGTTAGCTATCAGACAGAGAGACATGTGAGGCTAAGACCTCTCTCACTATGATGCAGATGCTTTTTAAGTGGTTGGGATCACACTTAAGTGCCTCTTGGGTTAGTAGATTTGGATTGCCAGAGTGTATGTGTGTGCACTCGGTGTCAGGGAAAGTGTGCGTTAGCATATGTCACCTGACTGCCAGGCAGCCGGCCTCGGGAAACCAGAGTTAGCGTGAATGCCGGGGCTTGTCAAAGACAGGTGCCACCACTGCGGCCCATGCCTGCCACACAGCAGCTGGGAAAAGACTGCAAGGCCCACGGTCAAGTGTGGGCCATTGGGAGATCGCATCAGGCTAGAATTCCAGATCAGTGGGGGGTGAAATGGGCATGCCTCCCTGCAGTACTGTGGCTTAAAGGGTGATGTATGCATGGTGCATAGGCTTCTCTGTTCACTTTCTGCAGCCAACACTGTTTAAAGTAATTAAATAATTTGTAGGTCAAATTTCCACTTCCTTCAAACATGTCTGTTGCATTGCTCTTGATGATAATCTAACACCGAACGACATGCAGTGGGTATTTGGGGTATAAATTTTGAGTTGCACATACTGGCTACCATCATGTCCCCCGCTCCTCAGCCCCTTCTGTAAATGTCTCTCGACTTCCTATAGCAATGTGAGGATTGTTGTAGTGTTGTGGCACAGTGGTGCAGCTTCTTTCCCGAGCACGGCAACTGGAAGCCTCCCCCCGACATCTCGGGGTATCGTGGGGTTGTGGATGTGCCTGGGAGTCATCACTGTAAGTCCTCTGAGCCTTCTGGGGGAAGTTTCACGGACCCTTTCGTCTCATTTTCTGCACTTGCTTTTGGGATGACTTTGAGTCCTGAAAACTCAAAATCCTGTGCTGTAAATATGCAGATGTAGTCATCGTTTTCCCCTGATCCGCCTGCTCGCTTCTTCCCAGATGCCTGCCTCCTCCGTCCTCATGGGAGAACAACTGCTGGTTGCCATCTATAGGCCAGTGGAATTCCTCACCCTGACTCAAGAATAATAATATAAAAAAAAAAAACGTGGAAGTTTTCTATATGCTCCTGCAGATCATTTTACAGCAGTGCCTCTCAACACAACTGTTCCTAGTTAGTGGAAACTTCCAGACTTATTACAGTCACCAACAGGGCAAATTTCTTCACTACCAGTGCTTGTACGTTTAATGCTACATGGCTTGGGGTGACGTTATTTAAGCCAATGAGCCAGTCTGTCCTTGTATGCTATGTTAAATTTAGAATTAAATGCTCAGCTGTAAATTATGTAGTCTCCTGGCATGAGACAAATAGTTTTGGTTTAATCTGACACCCACAGGCATAAGCGGGAGTTAGCCCAACTAGGCTGGAGAATTTATGATCATGCCGACCAGAAGCCATACCTTTTTTGGCCCAAAACCAAAGTTTGGCAACCGAGTTTATATCAGTGGTTGCCATTGCACATTCAGAAATGATCTCAGTGAAAGCATTTTATGCATGACATTAATGAGGCCAGTCAGCACAGTTAATTTGCTGTTATTTAGCTCTGCGGTCGTGTTAAATCATAAACAGGCTGAGAGAGGCCTCACTGCTAACAGTAAGTGTTGAATAAGGGGTAAAACTCAGACCTGAACTTGAGGGGAATCTTGATTCTTGGCTAGGTAGCTCAGTTATTGGAGCTTCCTGGCCAGAAATTGAGATTCTGCGGTCTCAGACGCTGGGAAAGTTAACCTCTAATTGTTCGCAGAAGCTATTGGCAGGAGGAGCTAAGTGATGATGAGTGAGGCATCGACGGGGAACACGGGTTGGATGCTGAGATGAGACAGCTCACACTTGCCGGTCAGGGGTTTTGTTTTTTTTTTCATTAGGAAAGAACTTGAGCCCAATGGGATTCTCCCCAATGACAAAATGGTAGTCCTAAAGGGGGAAAGAAGAAAACCCAGCTCTTTCTTGGCTCTGTTTTAAGAGACAGACACTTTGTTCACGTTTTAAATTGGCCTTGTCATGCGGTTTCCTCCACTGGGCTGCTGGGAGCTGACTGTTTCCACATAGGCCAATGTTCTGTACCAGTTTTGGTTTCGAGAAAAATAAGCGTCTGTTTTTTGTGGCACTGATCGCTGTCGTATTAAACTTGGGTTTTTTGTTGCTTTTTCCCCTCCCCAAAAGCTAACACAGCCGTGCTTGTATTCTTTACGCCTTATATATATATTTTTAGTATTATTATTATTATCTCAGTTGCAGTTGCTTGGCAAGAGGCACATCAGCCTCTGTCCTAACACGGCCACGACCCTGTAACCTCACCCCCGACCCCTCTTCCCGCTTGTACTACAAATCTACTTTTTGTAGTGTTTTTCTGCGTGCCACATTTTCGCAAATAACATCAGTAATCATTCAATTGGGCATAAAGTAATTGAGAGGCGGCCTGCTTGCCATCTGTCTGGTGAGATTACTACTTTCTGTGTAATTAAACGTGTGACCTTGCGGCCATGGAGGGAGGTGCCAGCGGGCGAGCCACTGCCAAAGAGCCAGGCTGTCTTATTTGAAGTCAGAGGGAAGCTGTTGGTGAGGGTGGGAGGGAGAGAGAGTTGTGCGGTTTTAAAAGTTTAGCCCAGCTGCTAAAGATAGCACAGGTTGATGTGAGTTGAGCTTAAGCGGCAGCCTTTACATGGCTGCGTCCTGCGTGTGTCGAAGCCCAAGCCTCAGTCAATTTTGCAATTCTACAGGAGCCTTGTTGAAGTCAGCATGATCCCTGTGTGCATACAGTGTAACCAGGAGAGGATAGAAAAGCAGGGGTCAGAAAAGTGTGTGTATGTGTGTTTCTGTGTGTGCTTGTGGGGTCAGGATGGGCTGAATAGAGACTGCTGTTTTAACTCTGATTTTATGTGTGGTTTTGTTTGGACTCCTGAGGTTTGGTTTCCTTTGGACAGTGTCCAGAGACTACAAGGCCTGCTTCTCCTCAGCTTTCTTGTGAGGCCGACGTGAAGGGCCCTGCAAAGCCCCGTGATTGGATTTCAGCGCTGATCTGGTTGATTTGCGTTGTAAACAGGACATTAAAGACAGGGGAGATGGCGAACTAATGAGTCTTTGTGTCAGTGTGCATACTGCAAAAGGGTGCTTGTGTGGTTTTATCCTCTGCATCCTGCATCGCGGTGTCACACGCCCAGTTAAGAAGAGGAACTAAAACTCCTGTAGATCCCTGATGACATTCAGTATACTCATAGACATATACATAAACACCAAATGCGTAACTGAAAGAGACATTGGCATGGTTTAGTTAGTGTGGGCTGGATGGTGTCTTGCAATACTTCCGCTCAGATCTGGAAAAAAAAAAAAGTCTCTCTTGTTCCCCCAAACAAAAATAACCGTTTTAATTACTATGGTTGTGCTATGGTGCAGCCACAGCATGGCTGGTGGGACCCAGCTGAGGTGGCACTTGCCACTGGGGATGGGGACAAGGTCTGGGCCGGCCTCCAGGGAAATTATAGGGTGGTGTGGAGGATGGGGGGGAACTGTATCCGTCCTCCAGTCCCTGCTGTCAACCCAGAGAGCTCCTGTTTGCAGCTAAGCGAGGCTCTCTCTGTTTCATCTTCACCCTCTGGAGATAATTGGAGTTGTACTGTGTGTAAACATGTTTTTGGTTTCAAAGATAAGTTTCAGTCTGAAGATCTGTATATCTGCCCGGCATGCAGGGGGGAGGAAAAAAAAATCAGTTTTTAATTTTTTTTCTAAAAAAAAGAGCAGCATTTTTAAACTGAACTCGATTCTTATTTTCTGTTTCTTACATTATTCTTCTTCTGTTTTCTCCCTAACCTCTTCAGCCATCTCCCTTTTCTCTTTTTCCACTAACCCTCCCCTCCCCTCTCTCAGTATGTGCTCTGATTACCTCTCCAAACTGGCAATAAGTTGATTGCTTTACAGAGATGATGTAAGCCTCTGCCCTAGGGTACATCAGGTTGGATTTCTCCCGCTTTATCTTGTAAAGCCTAAATTAACAGCTGGTTTGGTTGGAGTTCTCCTGGATCTGACTAAAGGATTAGGCTTGGTTCTCATGCGAGTCAATCCGGTTTGATTTATTGCAGGTCTATCAAAAAAGATCAATGGGAGTCCTTTTGAAAGTAAATCCTTAATCGCTCTTTGCACTTACGTGTCATCATTGTGAATTTTTTCCCTCCCCTCTGTTTCTTGCTCCCTTCTTTCTCACTCCCTAATTCTTATTCTTTCCTTACACCACTGCCTGTCTGTTTTTATTTTTTCATCTCCTCCTATACCCCACCCCACCCAATCTGTGGTAGCGTTTTGCACTTGTCGATGGTATCATGGTGAATTGCTGGATAGATTTTCTCTCTGTTCTCATTAGTTTTCCATCGGGGCAAATGCTCGCTTTTAAAGCCTCAGGTTGCGATTGCGAATGAAATATAGCCAGTATAGCTTGGTCTTAACCCAAACTTGCCCCAAGTTTTTTTCTGTATAAGACCCATCAGTCACCTTTGGCCATAAGTAACAAGAATGCTGAAGAAAGCAGTGTTTGGTTCTCATATTCTCTTACTTCCCATTGTGGGCCCATCTGGGGTTAAATTGGCCATAGATATAAAAGTGAATGACAGGTGATTTGGAAATTAAAGCTCAGTCGGACTATTAATTCCATTTGCATGTTATGGCTGCTGTTTGCATTTGGCACTTTTATTATATCTGACATTGCTGCCTGGTTCCAGCTAATCATCAGTGCTTTTGGCTCATTAGTATCCAGGAACTGAAGATCAGAAACGCTTGAGATGTTTTTAACTCAAATAATGACGTATCATCCTTAACTTCCCTTTTGGATCTCTCCTGTCTCATGCTAGCGTTGAAACATTTGCTAAACTGAATGAATTAACTCAATCCTAGCTCTAATTATGGAGCACTGAATGCATTTTTCCTGCATATTCACATATGTCTGTGCTCACAAAATGATATGTGAGTCGAACAACACCCTGCAGCATGTGGCGTATTTTCTTCCACACTTACGTAAATGGACATGGCAGCTTCTGCTATTTTTCCGCCCAATCTCTCTCCTTCACTTTCCCTTATTTCCTCATTAACAGGGCTCGTTATGTATTATATATCATCCTCCTCCTCTTCCGCTAGGCTAATTTTCCCCTGCTCCGCCTCCATCGATGCCTTGGCTCTCTAGGAATCTGTATCTTGAAGGATGCAACCAGTATCACTGACAGGAAGACTAGATTGATTGGCAGACCCCCTTTGATGGTGCCAGTGATATGTAGGCCTTCTCCTGGCCAACATTCACATTTATCTTGAGGATTTTCCATGTCTTTAAATACTTTTTAGCTCTGAAGTATGACTGATGTGATCAGTGTCAAATTCAGGTGTATCTGCTTGGCATGCTCTGTGGCCTGGTTGGCTGTCAGACCTGGGTATGGAGGTGTGGGAGGGGCTCTAAATAAGGGAAGGGGGTGGAGGTGGGTGGGTGGGTGGGGGGAGTTGGGTGAGATCGACGGGATACGTGGGAAGGAAGGGCTTGCTGTCAGCCAGCTGGACCTCTTAATCCTACAGCCTTGGGGAAAGGGTGTGTGTGAATGTGTGTGTGTGAGTGAGTGTGTGTGTATTGTGTTTGTCTCGTAGAGATTTGTCAATTTTAGCACACCTCTGCTCGACTCTTTGGCCCAGCTGAGCCCACAATCGCGCGTGCGTGCGCGTGGTAGTGTGTTGTGTGAGTGTCTCTGCTCCAGTGAGACACAACCAGGATTTCATGCACGCTGTGTTTACTGTAGTCTTCGCTTTAACAGCACACTGTATATTTATGTCAAGACGACACAGTCTCTCACCCCCTTGATGTTGGAGAGGAGCTGGTGGTTGGTGCAGGGTGGAAGTGTCTGTCTGTGTTTGTGCGCGTACACGCATGTGTGTGTTGAGGGTAATTTTTGTACCGTGTTGCTGGTTGAGGAGGAACCCGTGGATGGGGGTGGGGGGGCAGGACACTGCCAGCGCCACTCACTCCAAGCCTTTATGCCCAGCCCTGCGAGCATGAAGCGTCTCTAAAACTTGTGCACGCGCGAGCTCCATCCTGCTCTACGTCATTTTGTAGCTCGCTGTCTGATTGCGTCACCCCCTTGTCATTCATTAGACACAAAACGCGCTATTTAACCAAATTCCATGCAAGCTTCCTCTTTCCCGAGCACCCTCTCCTGCTCTCTCTGCCCCACTCTCTCTCTCTCTTTTGGCGTAGACTTTTGCATATATAACAGGCTGGCAGGCTAAGAGCTTGGGACTTCCCCACGCCACACTCCAAGCCTTTGATCCTTTGCTTTGGAGGTAACATCAAAAGGAGAGGCATAGAAAGGCAGCTACTACTGTGAAGTTCAATGTTCAACTTGATGGCTTGGCTGAGGGCTTTTTTTTCCCTCTCTCCTCCTCCTCCTCCCCTCCCGCTTCACCTCCCTCCTCCCACCGCTCCCTCGATCCCTTCGCTGTATCCCTCAGCTGACAAAAACACACAGTTTGTAGCCAAGGGTTTTTTTATTTATTTATTTATTTCTTTTTATTTTTTTTATTTTAGTGCCTCTGACCTCACCTCCATAGAATGAGAATCTGACATAAAACAAGATCTCAAGAAAACAAAAAAAGGGTGTACACAAACATTCAGATGTTTCCTTTTTGACGCCGAGGTAAAAGGTGCTTTTCCAGCGCCAGGCCCTTCTTTTTCCTCTCAGTTTCTCCCACTGTCTGTGTGGGTAACATGCAGCAGCAGCATGCCTGTATTGCACCTTGTTGCGTCAATGCCGAGCTGGGCTCTTTGCTGCTAGGTTAAGCAGAAGGATGAGGGCAACATACCGTATTGTTTTCTGCACACCCTCTTTTGAATGGATGCATCCTTAAGCTTGATTTAGGGTCAGTGCGAACTGCCTTTGGATAGCTTTGAAAACCACTCCCCTGCACCTTATAAACATTGGACAGTGGTTGTCAAAGTTGCCCATTTTGTGCAGTTTCTGCATCCACCACTGGCTTGCTCTCAGGACATGGGAGAACAGCCGGGCATTTTGCTTATTTTTTTTCGTCTTACAGCTGATTCTTTTTGCCCTGCCTTTGCATGCGTCTGCCAGGGATGACTTTAAACACATTTGATTTCCAACAGCACGCCTTGAAAACTTGTTCTGAGAGGTTATAACCTGACCCTTATGCTCTACCTCACTTTTTCTTTCTGATTTGGAGAAAAAGAGAGTGCCAGAATAAGCTCAGAGGAGGAAAAAGGCCTGTTTTCTGCTTCTATCTTTTGGTTGTTTTGTTTTTTTCATCTTCTCCTTTGCAGCGTTGACATGTGAAGCTTGCAATCAGCCGTTCACGGAAAAAACAAACGATTTTCATAATGAACGTCTTAACCAAGTTTCTTATGCAAACTCTGTAAATTAAGGAAGAATCAGACGAGGCCGTGGCCTTCCAGGTCAAAAGCGGGCTTTTGCTGTGCTGTTTGCAACTGTATTTAAATGACACAGACTTGATAAAGGCAATCTAGAAAGCTGAGATGCTTCACTAAATGCTTTTTCGTCCTTTATGAGCTTCGTTGTCTGACTGTGCCAATTAGCAAAGGCGTGTGGCCTGCTTTCCCTCTCCTCTTTTTCTCTTTTTCCCCCCTGTGCTCCAACTCTCTTTCTAGATAGATGCTTTCTCTATCATGCTCCTGCACACACACACACACACCAAGCACACATTTGGTGTATCATTAGCTTAGTGTGCGGGGAGGCGTGCGAGCCTGGGCTCTCTCCTGCCTTATCTCCATGTCAATCACAGCGTGTGTGTGAACATCAGTTGTAATGATCTCCATCCAGCCTGTCGGTGCGTGTTAGCGCCTGGCTTCCCTCGCCCCCGGAGCAAGCCGTTCCCTAGCTAATAGATGCAAAATTAAGCTGATCAATAGATGGCCTCAGCTCATTATTGACATGTTATCGTGGTGTGGGATTTTTGTGTTTGTGTGTGTGTGAGAGTGTGTGTCCAGGGGTTTATATACAGTCAGAGATGCAAGACAGGATGAGCCCACCCCCAAAAAATTTAAAGTTAGCTTTCTTCTCCAAATGGCTCAGACCACTTTATCTCAGGCCTGCAATGATATTGCATTAAGCTAATTTATTCTTACTCTGTTTTATGCATTTTTTGGATGCTAAAGCCTCTACTCAAAGCGTAATCATCGGCTCAGTGGTAGGAAATGAGATGGAGACTTTGCAAAGCGCCATATTAAAGATTCATCAATAATTGGCATGTGTGCTGCTGTTTGTGTTGCGGGGGAGGAAGGTGGAGGGGGCTCTTATGGACAGATCACCACGTGATTGAGCTAAGTGGTAATTAACCATGAGAGAGGTGTGTATGTTTTGGTGTGTGTGTGCACATCCTAGAAGATGTATGCGCTGTTGCGTGTCAGCGAAGGTGGGAATGCTGAGGGTAAGGTTGGCTGACAGAGTTGATTTGGAGGTGAGCGTTTGGGGCCATGTGGTCAGGTCATTGAGGGATGGGGTGTACGGAGGTGGCGAGGGGTGTGTGTGACACTAGCCCTAGTCACACAACCGCCTCCCCTGACCCTCTTCAAGTCTTATTGTCTCGGAAGCATCCCCCATTTTAATGAGCTCCAATAACCAAGTCCTTATTACTTATTTATTCATTAAGCCACCGTGGCAAAGCGGCAGTACCCCACTGTGTGTGCGTGCATGTAATTGCTTGTGTGCATTTTTTTTCTTCCCTGTCTTCCGTGCACAATATCATAGTAAATACCATGTTTCAATGGCAATAATAAGTTTGATTAAAGCTAATTGAACCTAAAATAGATTAGATGAAAGCTAATGATTTTCCCCGCTTGTTTGGGTTACGAATCTATAACCTGAAACCATATTTGAGATTTGAGTTGAAACCTTAAAATCCTGGGCTTTAGCTCTGCTGAGGGAGTATGTCTCATGAATATGGAGGCTGAACCGCTTCAAGGTGCGCAAGTGTGAAAGAGACATGAAACAGACTAAATGTTTGTTAGTTTCAGATGATTCTTTTGTGAGGATTAATTGCCTGTTGGTATGTGCGTGTGATGCCTTCAACATAATGCTTTGTGATTGATGAACGCGCGTAGGTGGAATTGTGTGATAGCGTGTAGTGTTTTCAGAATATCGGAAGTCTTTGTGAAGCCTGAGAGTGTACACACTCTCTCCCTCTGAGGCATGTTTCATAGCTTCCCTATATCCAGTCTGCCGTTTAACTAATTCATAGTGAACTCTCGAAGAACAAAACCAGACACCCAACATCAAGGGCAGCGTTCAGCTCTCCTCCAGCACAATACCAAATACAGCATTCTCCAGCAGAACGTGGGCGCTGCAATCAGCTTACTTTTCTCCCGTAGCAGAGCTCAGCTGCTGTTCACCTTCTTAACTCTCCCCTCTGCAACCTTAAGCCTGCTTCCTGCAAAGGTAACATATGAGTTGCCCAACCTCTTCTTCTCCTAGCTCCTGCCCTGGCCTTGCGTAAGGGGCTCAGACACACCCAGGCCTGCAGACATGCCCGTTCACCTCCAAGCAGCTTCTGAGTAGGTCAGCGTGTATGAGACTTCAGCTGGCAAGGCCCTCATTGTTTTGTCGGACCATTGGCCCCTTCTGCCACTGATCTTCAAGGGTCTTCAACGGATTACTATTAGAAAATGATGCTAAATAAGTTACAAAGAAATCCTGGTTACTGGAACTATCTAGACTAAGTTAATATTTACACTGGGTGTTTACATGGGTTTCAGCGAGGTTATGTTGTCTTAGGTTTATTCACAGAGCTGTGTTTTGGTAACTGGACTGTTTTGAAGTTAAAGACATTTCACCTGTCGTAAAAGACACATTTAGCCTTTGTCTCGTCACTTGTTGGCTTGTGAAGTCCAGTTTGTATGAATCTCGGCCTCTTGGTCTGCTGGAGCCTGAAGTGAATATATCTTGTAAGTGTGGGGAATAAATTTATGTGGCGATATTGTATCGATACAGAGACACCAAATATTTCTTAAAATATATTAAAAGACTATGGGAATACTAAGGGCAGAAAGACTGTTGCCATCTGTCTGATTGAGTTTTTGTCAGCGAGCACAACTCAAGGGGACTCGACTCAGCTGGCTTCCAGCTGGTTGTATTCTCGTTATATTCTTTTAGAATGAAAGTGCAATACTAAAATATGAATTTCTGTCCTTTTAAACAGCTACAAATGTGTGATTTTTCACAGATTTCAACAATTCAGTTGTAGACTGATAGCAGACTGACTCCATCTTATGGCAACATTCTGGCAGGGTTGAGTGACAGTGTTGGTATGCTTGATAAATGACAAAGTGGGATTGTTAAGTTGTGGTTATTTTTTAACAAGAAGTTTAGCTTTGAAGAAATGATTTAAAATTGAAAAAAGGCGATAAACAGCAATATACATATTACAAAACTCAGCTCAATGTTAAAAATCCCAATAATGTCGTATCAGGAGTGAAGTATTGTGATAATATTGTGTTGTGGGCTGTCTGGTGATTCCCACTTCTAATACCTAGATGACCTAACAACCTAACAGTCTGGGGCCCCATAAAGCGAAACAAACCAGTTTGCTTGCCAACCAAATGTGTTAACCACTACACTTTGGAACCTGTATGTTTTTGCTGTAAAGTTGAGCATCTTAACTTTGGAGTCTTTGGAGCTTGGATCCAGCCTCAAGAAGCCATTCAAGGAAATCCAGTTTTCCCCACTTTGCTAGTTGGTTTCATCAGACATCCAAGATTATTTGATCTTCAGCTTTAAGGAGAACACAAACCTGTAATTCCAGTTACCTTTGACTTTGTACATCTGATATCTCATTACACTGTTGGCTAATGTGGATGGACTTGTTCATCGTCTTGATCTGATAGGGCGCCGTTCGTTTGCTGTTGAGGTGCAAAAAAACCATGCTTGACGTATACTGCCTAAACTGAGCATTAAGGTATTCGTTCAGCTTCTACGGTGTGAACTCTAGAAGATATCAGTTCTTTCTAGTCTGCCTGAATATCCCACTCTGTTAATTGATTAATTTAACAACCCTAATAGGAGAAAGTAAAATAAATCAATTAAGATTCATTTACTACCACTGAAATAATCAGAGCTTCCAGGCTCATAACAGTTTGTTACCCCAGTGAGTCTGGAAGTCAATGAAAGCACCCTAGAGCCTATTTGTGTCCAAGCAAAGGAAACGAAAAGAAGTGGAAGAGTCACTGAGAAAGATGAGCAGCAGGAGGAACACCTGAAAGAAAAGGCATTCTGTCGCAGAGCTGGATGCTAAAGGTGCCAGAGTACCTGTTCATTAACTGGCCCGATGGAAGACTAGCCATCTCCTGCTGGCCTTCACCCTTCATGCCACTATTTATAGAGCAGCCAAGAGATACTCTTAATGACACAGGACAGTGTTAACTGGGAGGGAGGGGGTGCAAAAGTCAGAAATGGAACGGTGTTTACTTTCTGAGAAGAGCTGAGAAGTTGGCGTATTTTAGAATGCTGTCATATCATCCTCACACTTCCTTTGAGAACTTTATAGTTTCATCCAGGTAGTGTTCGTGGCACACTTTCCCCATCTAATTAATTGAATGAAGTGAATGTAACTATATTTTCTAGTCTTTTTCTTATGTCTTCTCCTTGTTTTTTCCACTTGGAAAAATATGTCTTCTGTGGCTTGTGCAATCCTTTGAAACTCTGGTCAGTCAGCTGGTGTTTGAACAGCACATTTGTCCACACCTGCTAAGCAAACAGTGATGGAGCATAGCCATACTTATCGCGTGACCCAGTGTTTAAAAAGAGTGAAACAAACTTCCAGGACGGACCTGATAAAAAGAAAAAAAAGACGAAGAAGAAGTGTTCATGGACAAAAAAAAAAGAGTGTTAAAAGCTGACAAATGCTCCCCCTTTTTCCATCATAGACTACGGTGCTTTCTGAACTAATTTAGAACAATAGTAGTTTCTCGTTTCTACAGCTTCATTGTAAACGGTGAGCAAAGTCTGAGCTGGGTAGAGAGGCAAGAGAGGTCATGTGCACATTCTACCCTTGTGGGAAAAAAGGCTTATATGAAAGTGTCAAGGCGAGTTTTTCTGCAAGAAAGAAAGCGAGTGAGAGAGAGAAAGAGGAGGGGAGTTTGAGGTTTAGGTGGAGATTGTTGGCAAAGGGGGTAGGGGTAGGAGGTAAGGAGAGGAGAAGGGAGGTTTTGGATCAGGTCGGCAGCCCCTGTGCTGTCAGGGCCAGTGGAACCCCCAAGCGGTTCTGGCTTTGGAGTAAATATGGGCCCAGCGGACCCCTTCCCGCCCCAGGGCACACAAACCCCAGGCCTTCCCACATTTCACTTTTATTTTCCTGGTTGCAAAATGCCTCTGGCTATCAGATCAGGTGGGGTGCTTTTTTTTTTTCTTTAATATTTACTCATAAAATGTGCATTAGTAGAACCAAAGCAGCCATGATGGACCCTCTTGTGTTGGCTAACTTTCTCTCAGTTTTGTCAAGGAACTCTTGCGCAGGTCTCTTTACAATAAACACGTGCTGTATGCAGAAGCAGACACAGCAATGGATCATGTAACAAAGTGGGCTGGTGGGTTTTTTTGTTTGTTTTTTTTGTTTGTTTTGTAACCAAAAATATTTCAAAGACTCTCCTTTAAGCTTTTCCTCTCTGTTGCAGAGAATCACTTTCTCCCCCTTAATAAATTACGTGTGAATAAGCGTGCGTTTGCTTCTTCTCCTGCACCTGTGAGTGAGGACAAAGACTGCCAGCATTATCCGCAACAGATCAAGACAATATGCTCAGCTCTCGTTTTTAAAGGGATAAAATTGTAGTCAAACTGGATGGACTAATCTTTTAAGCTCGGTGCAGTTTACTCCGTGCAGCTTTGAATGGGCTCCTCTTACTAGCCTTGATCATTTCAGACTTAAATAAAGCTCTTTATAGTAAGGGGTCTGATTGGTGTAATCTGCAAGCTGTCAATCCCATCTCTGAGCGCCCTCCCCGAGGAGCTGCTGGCCCAGTCGAGCGTGGCATGTTCAAATATGGGTGAGCTTTGTTTTTCAGGTGTGAATCAGTGAATAAGCATGTACAGTATGTTGGGATTGGAGGTGCGGGGTCATGTATATCTGTATATGTTCCCCCCTGATGTCTGTGTAAAGCTGTCATATTTGTGAAATGAGGTGGCCACAGATGGTCTGAATATCTGCTGGACTCTAGAGCAACACCCAGCATCCATATGCTGACACTAAAACCCAGGCTGCTGCCTTTCTATCTTTTACATTACTCACATGGCTGAAATGCTCGATGGATCCCCCATTTGTCTCCTGTTCCCCATCTGGAAAGTAGACCAGCGTTTGGGAGCCACATTGGCACATAAGGACCTCTGTTTGTTTGATTGGTCTGGAGCCCTCTGCTCTTAATCCAAAACAAAACGAACAAGCCGTGCAGTGGCATGTGATAAAAACATCAGATTGGGGGGGGGGGCTTTATAGAGAAGAAGCTGGTTGTTGACGAGAAACAGACAGAACAATCCTGCTCGTTCACACTAAAAAAATTATGAGTAAGACTTCCTCTTCTTCTTTGTCGATATCTTATATTGGCGTTTGTCAAATTTTGATGGGCTGTAGAAAAAAAAAAATGTTTTATTTTCAGGAGGATTTGGGTGTCTGCTGTGGGTACTGGGGAGTGGTGTTTGAGGCCAAATTGCTCCTGTGCCAGCTTGTTGAATTGGTAATGACAGTGGTGGAAGCTGGTGTGAGCTCAGGATGCCTGTTCATTTGTCTCTAGGCTGCTTCCTTCCCCACTACCATGAGCTGTGACACGGTACCAGGGCCCTAGCTTGTTTTCCCTTCGATGACAGTCAGATCTGGGTTAACACTCTGTAGCTCATAACATGTCAAACCTGGGTGTAGTTGCAGTCAGTCACAGACTTGGGTGAGTGGTTCAACATGTAAGTAGGAAACACCTACTCAGATATAGTATAGTAACAAAATATAGCTAAAACAAGTAAAAGGTTATAGAATTAATCATTGTAAACAAAGAGGGGGGGGGGGGCTTCCTCTGAGGTAAGGATATTTCAGGTCAGGTCAGGTCATGTGTATTCAAAAGGAAATTGTTATTTCTGTTTAGTGCAACTTATATTTGGCAGCATGACTGTTTTTACCTACAGTTACACATATGCGGTAGGAAAGAGAGAGACAGCTGCAACAACACAGAATACAGGAGTCCTCGAGACTTGACTTTGTTTGAGACAGAAAGAGTATTAAAAAAAAGGAGTTGCGGATTAGGTGGGTTGCAAAGAGACTTGCAGATATGCAGCGTAATAGAGCTTAAAAATGTTCTATGTGTGATTTACCTATTGGATTTGAAGGGTATCATCTGAGCTGTCAGCTGATGTGGGCTTGAACCCCACTTAGACTCTGTGGCAGGTCTAAATCTAATGCTGTGTTTGGTATTGGAGTTTCGGAGAGTCAGACATCAGCCAATTTCAAGGTTCTTGGAGTCTGACAAGTTCTGGCAATTAAATGTTCCTGTGCTCTGGAATCTTTTATAGACTAAACCTATAAATTGATTGCATTAAAAAAAAAGCTTACGTAATAAACAGTAATGAAATTAATTGTAAGTTGTAGCCCTTGCCAAACCCCCCCCCCCCCCCCCCACACACCACACACCACACACACACACACACACACACACACACACACGCACTCCCCATTGCCAATCACCAATTGCCTCCTTGTTCTTAGGAAAGCAGCAGACGACCGGAATATCGGGACAAGCGAGAGTGAGTTCATCCCTCTGTTAGGATTTAGAGGACTCCCTTGTCTTTCACTTCATCAGAGACAATTGAGTCATTCAGATCCCATTGTGGGGCTGGCCAGCTGAGGAGGGGTGCAGGGTAGTGAGGAGAGAACAAGAGGGATATTGGGTGGGAAGACTGAAAGGGAGAGAGGAGAAGGAGAAGCCGTATGCTGCATAACCCAGAGCAGGAGCACAACGGCTAGGATGGCTCTTACAGGGTGGGGGTCCGTCAAAGGGGGGCTGGCCAGTGTTTGTATGTGTGGGAGGGAGGGAGGGAGGGGAGGAGAGACAGACGAGAGGAGAGAGTTATCCTGGAATGGAGCAATTTGTCACATTGGAATGGCTCTTGAGTTACACGGGGGGCCCCCTCATAGCAGGAGAGTTTTCAGGTCGCAGAGTTGGGAACAGGGAGGGGCTTGGAGTAGCAGAGAGGGGGTCAGAGGTCACGGCCTACTCAAGCCCAGGCAGCGTGTCCGTTAGCAGGGCAGACGGGCCTGCGGAGAGAGAGAGAGAAAGAAAGAGAGAGAAGGAGAGGGAGGCAGGAGGCCAAGAAGGGGGTGGTCGGAAAGTCTGGTTCTTGCCAAGGCTCCGTTTTCCTCTGCATGCTTATAAAATCTGCAGGAGAGATTAGTGTGTGAGAACATTTGCAACAGCAGAGCTGAAGTGGAGCCACTTGTCAGGGCAAGCACTCCCAGCACCCTCCCTCTCTCCCTGCTAGACTTTTGGTGTCTCACTACCCCATCACCCCACTCTGGAGTGTCACCTTCACGGTCTTTACCCACCTCCACAGAATGTCCCCTTGTTTTAACCTCCCCTGGCTGCAGCTGTGTTTGAAAATTCGATTGTGTGAGCACGTGTACACATGCGCACGCGATGGCAGGACTTTCCCATGACTGGATTCCCAATTCCTCCAATTTCTCCACCACTGCCCTGTCCTCTCGCCCCTCTGGCACCACTGGACGCTGTCTTGAATTACCTCATACATGACAGCAGCCCCGTCACTCTCCTCCTTCTACTCCTTGCCTTTTTTTTTTAGTTTTCCTTTTTTTTTTTACTGTTACAACACCACCCTTCTCTCCTACTCACCCTCCTTCATGGCAATTAATACCCAGTGTAGGGGGTGCATAAAAAGCTCACAAGACTTCGGCACTGGAGTTTTTATAACCATTCCCTTTTCCACTCTGAGGACATACAAACAAGCATAAACAAACCCAGCTTTTTAGCAGTAAAAGCCATCTTTGGGTCATAAATGAGTGTTAGCTGTGGAGAAAGACCAGGCAGCAAACTGTTTTTTTCCCCCAGTACAGGCTATAACCGAGGACATGGAGTCAATAACTCCCTCCAGCGTC
This sequence comes from Perissodus microlepis, assembly GCF_051167445.1. Taxonomy (NCBI): domain Eukaryota; kingdom Metazoa; phylum Chordata; class Actinopteri; order Cichliformes; family Cichlidae; genus Perissodus; species Perissodus microlepis. The sequence goes on from NC_140468.1 coordinate 12,895,628, forward strand.
TATCACTGGCAGACACCCCACAGTGAACCCTTCGCTAATTACCACTGATTTAGACACAGTCTCAGGAAGGGTCGCGACACGCTCACTCTCACCAGCACCGGCACACTCTCGCACACACGCGCACACACATATCCTCAGACGTGCCTGAGCCGTCACTTCTGCGAGATGGCAACACAAAGAAAGCGGATGCGTACCTTCGTCGCTGTGCGAGCGCTACCACACAATTAAGCTCGATCTCTTCCGCTCTGCATAGATTGTCCTCGAGGAAGAGATAATGCAAACTTTTTGTCATCATGTGCCAACATGTGATCATGGGTGTAATAATTATATATAAATATGGAGAAGAGACTGGGAAGAAGTGTGATTTAAGAGTGTCCGTGGCACTGAAGTTACAGCATAGGGCTGTTACTCCTCTTTGGTGTTAGTTAGTCCCAACCCCAGTGATTTCTCAATGGAATTGAAGCAGATATAAAGCAAATATTCGAATGTAACTGAAATACCCGTTGTTATTGTGCTGCGTAGAGCCCCTGTTGTTCCTTCCTTCACAGCTGAAACAGTTGCTGTGACCTCTTTCCCTCGAGCTAGGTGGCTGTGACATTGATAAGCAGAGTCAACACCAAGAAGTTGGTGGCTGAGCAAGCCACAGTTTACTGTGTGGTCAGCAAGAATTTATAAATTTCGTACTGCTCTTGCATGTTTGAGCATTTGCAATGTTTTATTATGACTAAATATGCACATGTCCAGAAAGTTTCCAGGGTCATTTTGCCAACAGGTATGAGCTAGTACTTTTTAAGGTCAACGTATGTCATCAAATTACAAAGGATGCCACCAAGTTTATTACCCAGACAGATGTTTCTCTTGACCTGTGTTTCTGCTTATCTGTGTACGTGTGTGTCAGAGAGAGAGAGAGAGGGCGGGAGAAAGAGACAGACTGACTTCTGATAGAGGCCAAGTCAATCATTTATAAGTGCAGTCAAGAGGTTTAGCCTTAGATGAGCGTGGTGGTGAGACGCCATGCTCTATCCACTTTATGGGTTCTAATAAAATGTCTGACAACAGTCACATTTATGACATTAGGTCATCTTAAAGCCATAAGATGCGTACAGTGCCAGCCCTAACTCGACCTTAACTCCAAAAATGTGTCACTGAATCATGTGTCTGCTGCTTAGTTAACATAAAAAAAAAAATTAAAGATAAGTAGAGCTCTAAACCTGCGATGGAGCCTGGTTACCACATGTGTGCTATGTGTTTCTGATATGATTTGGTTTTGCTGCTGCCACTGCTGCTGCTGTGGACTCTCGTGTGTATGCTTGACCCATCCTCACCACCTTCTACCATCCGCCTTTAGATCTTTATTTGCGTTTCCATGTTTTTAAGTTTCCACATCCATACACTTGTCAAGAAATGTCGTCTCCCCCTTTTTTTTTTTGTCTTTTTTTTAATTTGGTCTTTTGGTTTTTGCTTTCTGCATTGTTAACATGTTTTGTTTCTTTCTTTCCATTCTGTTTCCTTTCTGCCATTCAGTACCTACAGATGAAATGGCCCCTGCTAGATGTTCAACCAGGAAGTCTTCAAAGTAGACAAGCACTTAAAGATGCCAGGTCCCCTTCACCGGCACACATCGTTGTAAGTAATACGCCGCTCGGTCCTTTATCTCTTTCTTCCCTCATTCACGACTGACGGAGCTGAACAGAAACAAACCCTTGGACTTGAATACGCATAGCTGTTTGCATTTACCCTTAAACACAGTCACTAACCACCCAGTCAGTTTTATATCAACTTTTTCTTTTTGTGCGGGTGCACGCTTTGACAAGGGCAGTTTCGTGGGTCCCAGAAAGCAGAGGCTTTGCAAGTGCGATCAGGGGCGGCCACTGTGGCAGGTGCTGTAATCTCAGGGAAAAATGATAACTCCCGGGGCAGGCTGAGCTGGCTGATGGTGGAAAAACTGGTCTCGTGTTGACAACTTTCATGAGAATAGGCTAACGCTGGGCTGCTAATACACCGCCTTTGAGAGAAGTGTGGGCGTTCCTTCAGCATTGATTACCCTACCCATGTAGTTGGAGGAGTACTCTGGCAGGAGAGTTGGCTGGACAGCCATAGGGGCATATTCAGTACATGCACATAACAGAGCATCTATCCCAGGCATGTCAATATCTAAGAGGCTAGCAGTTCTAGATTGAACAGTTGAATATGAACTTCATAGTTAGCCAAAGGCTTAAAGTTTTCAGGAGGTCAGCGGAGAGGTTGAACATGGGGAGGTGTACGTATGTGGTCACAGGGTTAGCGAGCCAAGAAAATCAATGAGAGTAGGGATTGAGCAGAATTAGTGAGGTGGCCATCAACGCCCTGGGCCGTTATTGGCACAGTTGTTACTTTTGTTTGGAGTGCATTAACTGTTATGAAAATGAAAATTTAAGAAGGAGAAACCTTCCAAGTTTGTATCCTCGTGAGTATCTCCTGTGGTAATGGCTACAAAGTAACCCCCCCTCCCCTCCTTTTTTTTGTGTTTGCTGCACAGTTGTCATCATGACTCTGGAGCTCACGCCAAACTTAGTAAGGATTTTTGTCACGCAGATTACACTGTCAAGACACGGTGTCCCTCTGAGTCACATATGACATTTGATCAGTTCACTTACATTTCTGGTGTGTAGTAAATACGTGCTCAAACGCTTGCTGAACAGTTGGCAAACCAAAGCCTCTTTAGTGTTTTTGGCTATTTAAGTTAAGCTCAACATAGCTTAAAAATAGCAGGACTTGACAAGGCTTTTTATTTAAAACAGAAACCCTGTCAAAAGTGGTCTTCAAGACAAAGAGCCAGTGATGACAGTGTTATTCTGAACAAAACAAGCCCAGCTAAGGCCCTCCTTATCTTCGCCTGCGATGCTAGTGTTATTTTTATACCAAAGAGTTCAGGGGGCCTCTTCTTACTCTGTTATTTTCGGAGACGCTGAGAAAAAGAGTCCCAACTTCTCTGAAGTCATTAAACTGGTCGTAGGCAGCAAACGCTGCAGGTAAATACTTGAGGTTTTATCCTGCTATGAGTCATATGGCTGTAAATACCAGCTCACATACGCATCAACCCGTGCAGCACAATTCACGTTTCTTCCCCGCATGAAGAAGTTTAAGGACAAGAAAAAGCGCTGCAGCTCTAACTTTGGAGACTCTGGGGGTGACGTCATGCTGCTTTTCTTCTGTAATAAACTGCTTTAATTAGAGACCTCATTTGGCTGCTAAAATGATCTATAATTGCAATTAAAGCACATTTTATAAATGTAAACATCTGATTTTTAGAAGACAGAGAGTAAGCTCCATTACAACGCCACACAGTCAGTCAAGCATGAAACAGTAATAGGCTTGGAACAAAAAAGGCAACACCAGCTCAGAAAACAGAAATTGGCTATGGGGCAAAAACAAACATGAAACAAGAAAGATGGACAACCAGACTGATGGAAGAAATAAGCTCGCAACAGTGAAAAGTAGAGACCGTACCTATTGAGTTACACCAAAAGATAAGAGACATAAAGACATAAATTGGTCATAAGTAATAGATCAGGGAGATGTAAAAGCAAAATGCATGAAGAGAAGCGAAGCCGTGGCCAGATCAGTTTTCTCCCAAGTTTAATAAAATCCTGGATCATTTTATGCCAAAGGACACTTTAAGGCAGTAAAGTGGGATTAAATGTAACAGAAAATTGCTGCTTTAAAACAAATAAAGACAAATAAAGTTATGTTAAAAATAGGGATGCTGCAGTTGTGACATTCTGAAACAGACCGTATTTTATTTTCTCGTTTATCTCGTTTTCTTTTAAGCTGGTGGGCGGAAAATAAATCCTTATTATAAACATTTAGCTCTTTTACATTTAGCCAGTACCACAGATAAACATTGGACACTGTAGGTCATCTAGTTTGCAGATAGCAGCAACATGTACATATGTTCACCCAACATAACCCCTAGTAAAAAGGAACAGTTAAGCCTAGTGTGGGCACAGATGGGCTTTGAGCATGGATACAATTTAGTTTGGGACTGAATAGGTGATTTCTGGCCAAAAATAATAGTGAGCCTAAGCAACCTTTTCCCAATTCAATCTCCTAAATGGGTTTTTACAGGGCTGTGAGTTGGATTTGATAATTAAAACCTCATCTGAATTCTAAATAAACCTTTTGGTGTGCTTTTTGCTTTCTTTGGGCTTTACTTGTAAGCAGAGAGCCAAAGAAATATCACATTGCAATAGTGAGAGCGCTCTTAAACTCTTAGTGTGATTAGTACTGACAGTGATCAATATGGGAGAATATATTGTAATATCTGTGGTCATATTGCCCAACCCCAGTGTGATCTGTTTGATAGAGTACACAGGCTGGTAAGATCAGAGGCATTGCAGCATGGCTGCATAGGCACACAACTGGCTGTTAGTACAAGTGATGAAATTGAATGTGAACTGCAGCTTGTATTGTTGCCACTCCTTCCATCCTGCTCCAGCATCCACCTCTGACTGAGAAGGAAGTGTGATTGAATGTTTCCCTGGTTTGCATCATATCGGCTGTCATACATATAGAAAAGACAGATAACTGTGTACAGCGTAGTGAATTCCAATGATAACCCCACGCGGACTCCCACAGGTGTCACTCATCGGTCAAGCCCTTTTTTTCCCTCCTTCTTCTTCTTCGTCTTCTTTTTTTACATCTACAAGATGTAGGTCTGCACGATCTAGTACGTGATCCCCTTATCAATCAATTGGGCTGTAAACGGTAGCTTCTTTTTGTTTACAAATGCAAAGAAACATTCAATCACCTTGACTCTTCCTGCCTGGAGCGCTAACAGGCTGCTTCGACAGTGATAAGAACCACTTGATTGGCCTGTCGATAACAGCAATCTGAAGCCTGAGTGACCCAGAGACAGTTAAAACAACAATATAAAGACGGAGAAAGAAGGAAAGACATCGATGCCTGCAGATAAAGCCTCTGAGAAAGTTAAGGCACATAGAGATGGGCAGGGACAAAGATGCAGACAGATGGTGTCATTTCTGTCTGGAAGGCTCATTCGAGGTGGAGCACTGGAGGATCAGCCAAGAAAAAGAGGAAGTGACCTCACGGCGGCTGGTCTTTCTGAGGGCACGGTGTATGCCCCTGTTTACCATGCCCTCAAAGGGGGGCACGCAGGACTTTTTGAAGTGCCTGACCACCCCGCAGGCAGCCTCAAAACCTGCCGCTGCTGAACTTTCATGCCATTGGTTGAAAGTTATTCAATATTTATCTGCCTATTGATGTGTATTTCTAGAGGGAGAGACTCCAAGAAACATTTTTATGCCTCACACAGCTCCTGAGGGAAAGATCATAAACAGTCCTTACTTTGTCAACTTGCCTTTTTTATTGTGAGGGTTTAATTTGACACTGTGGTCTTGAAGACTGTTTGTGCACACTTGGCTAGAGGAAGTAGCCTGAAGCTGGTTGATAGATTTTGGAGTAGATATGCGTGACTTAATCAGTCTTATACTTTTATTTAGATAGGGATTATTGCGTTAACTGGTAACGCAACATGTCACAACATGAGATTGTTTTGGAAATCTACCTCTTACACAGCATGTGTTGATGGCATAACAGTATTGCCGTAGCTGAAATCCAGGCTCATGTTGGTAATGTCATGGCATCATTTGTCAACTTTCAGAAAGTTTTTTTCTTCTTTTTTCTCAATTTTAGTTAATCCAGTACCAAGAAACCAAGATATGCCATTCTAATTGAATCACATTTCCTAATTTGCTATTCTGGGAATGGTGGGTGGGCATGTCCATGTTAAGAGCATACGCACACAGTCTACTTTCTGACATCCACGTGCACAATCATGCACACGCGTACACAACCCTAGAGTCTAGAGTCTAGTCCTGGACGAACAATGTCTCCATTGTTTTGTGGGCTTTCACTGGCAGCAGGGGACGGCTGGAGTGTTAACCATTTCCCGACTGCACCTCGCTGTGTGCCATTGTGTGCGTGTGTGTGTGTCAGAGGAAGTGAAGCATGGGCTCAGGGATGAAGAGAAGAAGGGCACTCGCTCCAAGTGTATGGTAATTAGTGTGGAGGAAGTGATGGAATCTGGGCATTTTTACGGCTTGTAAGACCTCCCACCTGAGCTTTTGCAACTGTTGAACATGCGTATTTTACTCCCATTCGCTCTCACCGGTTCTATACTAGAAGGAGGCTGGGAAGAAAATAATACAAAGTGACATATTTTTGATATTAGGTTGGGGGGGGGAAAAGCAGCTTTAGCCATGCATTCAGAAAAGACAGACCACAGTGGATTCCTATTATAGTCGTGCGACTGCTGCTCGAGGTCAGCATTAGAAAGAGACAGGATCACATTCGCCCTCCTTGACCACTTCTCTGTCCATTTTGAGGGAAGAGGGATAAAGGGAGCTTCCTGTGGTCTGAATGGGCCATGCACCTGGGCTGTCCAGACAATCGTCCAGGCCTCTGGGAGGCCTAGCCTTCTCTCTTGTTAATTAGCGACCCCGTGGTCAGCAGCCACCACCCACAAACTGTCCATAGGCTTTACCCAGCGCACTTTCTCTATCCTGGCTTATGTCAGCCTTAAGCTGCTTTTTCCTTCTGCATTTAAGCCTTCTTCTAAATAACCTCTTCTACTCCACCCCACCTTTTGTCTTCTTTTTGTTCACGTGCATCAATCCTTGTCCTTCACTGCACATCTCAAACATAACAAGTAATTTTCATCTGATTCTTTTATGTGCAAGTATTTTCTTAGTTGAGTTTACTAATACTAATACTGCATTTTGTCATTCTATACACCAATATGTAAATCCAACTTAGCACGTAACACCACTGAAGATTCCATCCACATAGGCTAGTTCTTCTTGGCGGTGCCGTCCAGCTCTCAGATTAGAGACGGCTGTGACTGTCCGCTGTCACTCGCCGTCTTCTCCAGACAAGGAGTTTGTTCAAGGGGTCACGCTTACATCATCGGCTCGGGCCAAAATCTGAGGCAGTTGAGACATGGCGTCAGGCCCGGGAACTGTGACAATGAAAATGAGAGCACCTCAGTCATTGTATCTGTCCAGCAGTCTGGATGGTGGCTTGTTCCCACAGACAATCCACTCAGTGTTGGCTTAGTCAGCAGCAACACCACAACAAAGCTCGAAGAGTCTTCTTGCTCCTAGGATTTGGAACATAACACCTTAATGTGTTAAAACACCTGATAACTTGTTAACAGGCCACCTAGTGAGAATACAAATTGTTAAATATTTAATTTATTTTGTCAAGTGTGCGTATTAAATTTAAAGACATAGTTAAGTGTCTCGCCCTCTTGGCTCTTTATCTCCAGCCCTTATTTTCTTCTCCTCCTGTCCTCTATAATCCCAAACTTTAAGGCAAATTATCGATCTTTTTAAATGTGCCAGTTTAACCTCTGAATGCCTCTTAAAGAAAAAAATTGGTATTTGAAAACCTAGTAATGTAGTTCACAATTTTAATGCCTATATCAGAGAGGTAAAAACACCTGAAAATTCTGCTCTGGGGACTCAAAGTCGCCATCATTTTATTTCAGGCGTAATTTGTTCTGCCATCAGTAAAAGCACGACTGGTGACACCTTTCATCCTGTCGCCTGTTTGCAGTTAAAATATTTTCAGCTTTTGCCAAAATGGTGGCGACGCTAAGTCCCTAGATCAGCTGACTGCTGCTGAACATATGTGAAGGTGCGCATGCTGAGGAGATGAAATGTTCTACCAAAGTGAAATACTGTTTGAACAACCAGCCAGCCAGTACTGACAACCGCGTAACCCCGTGCCGAGCCAGTGTTCTCCCATTCTCTCCGAGTAAAATTAGTCATAACGGGGCCGAGCGCGCACCCAGGAGAAAGCTGAGCCAGCAGAGATGAGGCAGTTGCTTAAATAACTAAAAGGCCAGGGGGGTGCGTTATTTCCGGGGAGAACACGTTGCTTTCTGCATAAAACCTGGCCGGCTGGGATTGAGTGCAGATATCTGTGTGTTCGTGTGTGTGTGAGAGTGTACGAGTGAGAGAAAGAATAGATGAGAGATGGAGAGCTGATATAATTGTGTGACTTGGGAACGTCCATCTTTGCCTTACAGGGGCCCTTCCGCTGGGAATTCCCCGGACAGTCAGATCTGAGCCTTCACCAATTTCATTTGGTGAGAGACCTTTGAATTCCAAAAATATCTTCTTGGATTTTATTTTTGGTTGATTCCACACACAAATTAACAGCTGATAATTGATGATTTAAAACAACAGCAACAAAAATAAGAATGAAAAATGAAATCCTGATGATGATGATGATGATGATGATTATGCTTTGCTGTTTATTGCGCTAATTCAGTGCTGCTGCTCTAATGCTAATGTGCTTTTTGAATGTCTAAAATGCCTTCATCCAGGAGATGGTACCGGAGGGACGGTGCTCAGGCTTCATTCTTTTATATCCATTTAACTTCTTGGATTTTCTTTTTCTTTTTATGTTCAGCTTTATTCAGCTTTGAAAATGTTTTTGCATGTGACTGTTTTTACTTTCCAGATCTTTCTAGTGATAACATTTTTTTTAAAAGCGGAGTAAGAAAAAAATAATGCATGTTTTAATGGGTAACATCCTTTTTAGATGTGCAGTGTGGCAGGGTAAGACCTTTTTTATGGGGGTAGCCAGGTTGAGACTAGTATGCAGACTACCCTGCATACTTTTTATTGTTTTTATTGCTGTTTCAAATAATTTTTATAAGGTTATTGGAGTTGAAAATATGATCAAATGGATGAAATTGCAGTTCTGTTTGTATATGCAAAACTCCTTTGCCGGCTTCATTTTTGCTTGTGTGGGTTGGCTAACTGTTTTAGACAGTGAGGGCAGTGGGTACCCCTGGCCACCCTTAACTCTGCCACTGTCTGTGCACTTGTTTTGAATATTGAGAGTTTTCCTTATTCCTGGCATTTGGGTCCAGATTTGATCAAAGAGCAGCAACTCATTGGTTACAACTTCTGTGGAATCTTTTTTAAAGCTCACAGGTAAAGTTAGTCCTGTTTCTGCTGCAATGCTGACATTCTGAGGACATCGCTAAGCCTTGTTTTGATTTGCTTCAGTCGGGCATTGGGAAGTCAGAAAGAGGCTGGCATTACGAAGCCCATCAGAGACATCTTAATCTCCTCTGAGACGTCCGTGGCTCTCTGGATTGCTTACTTGAATTGTTTGACCAATCAATTGCTTGTTGATTTTGCACACCATGTGCAGCCTTTCTTGTTAGGAGGGAAAAAACCCAAACATAGCCCTTTTAAAACAGGCCGAAGGGAAATCAGCTGTTAATGTGGTTAACATTCCTCCGTCGATGTGATCCCCCCCCCCCTCCTCTCCTCCTCTCTTGTACAAGTGCCTTTGCTAGAACTTGTTTGACAAGGTCTGTAAGGATCACTGTTGGGTGTGCCCGTCTGTCTTTTTCTGCGTGCGTGTGTGTGTGTGTGTGTGTGTGTGTGTGTGTGCTCGTGTCTTACAAACAAATCTTTGTCTACACGAGTGTGTGTGCGTAGTGTCCTTGTGTCTAAGGTGTGACTTATTTAGATAGATAGTCAGGTTATGATATAACTTTTATGTGAGTGCATTCAGGAGTTTGACTCTATTTAACCCTGAGCTCTGACTTTCAGGCTTTCAAGGAGTGGATCGAAAGCCCCTAACTAAGTAGGCGTTTGGAAAAACATGACAATCAAGTCAGAGGTTATTTGCACAAAGAAACAGGGTCAAGGTTCAGGAGTAATATTAATGAATAATCTTAATTTACAACAAACCAATCCTCACATCCCGGCAGTCGGGGTGTGCTGGCGTTTGAGACATGTCCTCAGATAGGACGATCCCTGGTTGCATTTCTGTGGTCAGCCTCGCGAGTGACAACAGACTCAGCGTCTCGGTACGCTACTGTATTAACACTGGAGGCCGTTTCACAGGGAAACTTGTTTTGACAGAGCTCCAGGTGTCTCATTGTTAGGGATGACATGGTTCAACAGATTTACCAATTAGCACCGGGTTGAGTGCGCAGGGTGGGTGGTAGCAAAGAAGAGGGGAGGGAAGAAATGAAACTCGGAGCGGTGGAGGGCGGAGTGAGAGTCGGACGAGGCGGATTTGGCCACAGTGATGGAATGAGGTTTTAAGTGAGCGGGGAGGGGGGTGGTGAAGAGTGGGTGACCATAGGGGAGGCAGGCCTGAGTAAGGCGATCCTTGACCTCATTTTTTTCCCCCCTCCCGGCAGTAGTAAGGAAGGGCCTGAGGTTTCAGCCGAGCCACAAAGAGGAGAGAAGAGGCAGAGAAGAGGGAGGGTAGCAGTGGCTCATGGCAACTTTTCAGGAGTTTGTGGCGTTTCTCTTGCAGACAAACTCCTACCTCTTACTTCTGCTGCTAACACGGGTCCATCTGCAGGAGTGGCAATTTCTTTTCGCCGCACCGCCTCACCTTCCCCGCCGGTTTGCTGTTCTCACTGTGGTACGAGGCAGAATTGTGCGGGATTAAACAAAATGTTATTACTCCGTGCTGTTATTACTCTCACTAACCCTCTTTGTGTTTCCTCAGAAAATTCTGCTCCTTTTTTTCCAGGAAGTTTGGAAGTGAACTTTAGAGAACGGGGTGAAGAGATTTAGAGAATATATCCCAGGGGTGGCCTGCAGAATTTAGTGTTTTTTGGCTCTTGATTGTTAGCACATGCACACACATACACAAATTCTTTTTAGCATGCATGTTGTGCAGGTATCACTGCCCTTTTTTAGTTTTAAAAAAGCGGGCGGTTGAATATATATATTTATATATTTCTCTCCCTCTATCTCTCTCTATATATATACACACACAACTAGTGAAGGTGTGTTTGCAGTATTGTGCTTCTTTCAAAATGACAGCCTTCTGTAGTTGAGAAAAAAAATCACTTTTCAGAGGAGCATGCCTTTTTTTTGAGCCACAACAAAGAGAAGTCAGGCTTTTTCTTTATGTAGGAAACTGTCAGTTTACAACAACAACCAGACTACAACAGGGGCAAGTAGCAAAGTTGGGGAGCAGCTGTTTGTCTGATCCTTTAGTCAGCACAGGCATGGTGTTTAGTATATATTACTGTTTAATATCAAAGACTTGGACGTACACTTAAGAGAAATCTGGTAACTAGAACCTGGACCTACTGTCCTTTTCCTTATATTCTCTCATGCTGTCAGAATGATGGACGCTTGAATTTAAAATGGCCAAATTTTCAAATTGTGAGGGTAGCGTATGGACTTCAGACTGCTCCAGAGGGTGGGTTTTAGACAGTTTTTTCCACTCTTATCTGTCAGTGATGTCATTGAGATCATATATCCCAGCCAGCTCTGGCGCTTTAGGGCTGTGGAATAGCCGAGGGGCCGGACCAAGGCAGTATAAAGCCTTAATCACGCAAAGTTACTGTAGTAGAGCCTGCAAATAAAACAATATGGCATTGGAAATTAAATTTAGAAATTATAATAATAAAAGCAGTGGTAGGTGTATTTGCCATTTAATTTTCTTACTAAAGTCTTGAAGTAAAATTTAAAAACTTTGGAAGTTTTGCCAGTTTTCCCCCCCCCAGATATTTAAACCCTTTATTAGCAGTGCTGATGCACATAAGTTGTGGCCTATAGGGCAGAAAGAGAGAAGGCATCTGAGACAAGCAACATGTACTTAAAAGATTTAATAAATGCAAACAGTAATCAGAAAGCAATCAATAATCCAACTACAGAAGGTGCTTCAAGGACATAGGCAATGAGTTATTGTTGCCTTCGTCTTTATAAGCCCCGGATCACTGTTGTGGCCTCACAGATATTTCTGGTTTTATAATGATTTAGCACGGAGTGATCCCACAATTGCTTTGGCAACTGTCTGTTCTTTACATTTGAGCAAGCAGCTTGTGATTGAGAGTGATGGAGACAGCTTTCTGGAAAGGCCAAGGATACAGGGACTGTAGCGGGGAAAGATGGGAAGGGGTTGTGGGGTGTACGAAGCCCCGCCAAATTCCCCAAAGAACAATTTACAGTTATGGATGAATACACTGTCGCAGTCAAATTTCGACTCGGTGAATGTGTCGGAGACGGTGGAATGCTGAGTGATTCCAGAGAGCACTTAAGCTGCCTCGAATTCAGTTTTCTCTCTCCCACCCGCGTTATAACAGGAGAGGGGGCTTTTCTTTTGGAGTTTGCAGGGGTAAACACGGGGTATCTGCTTTCTGAGTCATTTAGCATCGTCCTCCGTCACCTTCCTCATATATTCTAAACCGTGTTTCCTGGTTTGTTGGGGCAGACTGAACGAGACTAACCCCCCAATTTATTTGATTTGTTCCTCTCTGCGGTTCCAATGAAGACCTATCTGAACTTTTCTTGGATTTGTTTGGCTCTGGTTTTGATGTGCGGGTTGTTATTTTTTTCCCTCCGTCTTCCAAGTGCGCGCAGTCGACAGTGTCTGAGTACCAGGCCTCGCTTTTGTCTTGGCCCGGGGAGGGAATTTGATGTGATGCTTATTTTCCTACTCAGTCAGTTTCTTTGAGTGTTTTTTTTTTATTTTTCCCCCTCAGCTCCTGTTTTCCCTTTTTTTTTGTTGTTTTTGTTTTTGTTTGTTCTAATAGTCCTCGAAGTTTGGGACACTTCTTTGAGGCAGGTGACGCTGTGATACGACTGCTTTTTGCATACCTATGCAGGTGTGAGCACGCTTTTGTATTTATTTATCCAGCCGTTCTGAAACGTCTGCTCTAATTGAACGGCCCGTTAAAGACGTCACTGGAATCAGTCAAGTAATAGCAGGAGGGAATGGTGATGGGGTGAAAAGGAGAGCTGCATTGTGGGAGATTAAGGAGGATCATCATCCTGGAGGTTTTTGGATGAAGCGAGAGATGGCTCAATACTCAGGGTATTGGCTGCTTTTCATGGGAGAGAAGTCTAAACTAATGTGTCAGACCGCTTTTTCTCATCAGCGAGATGTGCTATAGACGCTCAGCACTGGCTAGACGGTGCCTTTCGAAAGATGCAGAGAAGTGCATGCTGGGAAAAGAATAAACAAGCTTGTCACCAAAGTTGGGAAGAATCCTTAGTGCAGCGCTACTGTCAAAAAGCAGCTTCCAATTCATACATTATTAACATTACCTAAACGCATTATTTGTGTATTTATTCATTCATTTGTCTTGTTAACATCCTCCTGGAGTAAGATAAACAGCGCGGCCAGACTGGCTGCGTGACAGTTGTGTGTGAGATTTGAATAAAAAGCCCGCCAGCGTGATTGGAGTGAGACAGGAGCCCATTCTGTGGACACCAGACTTCCTCTCCAGGCTCATTAAGGGACAGTAAGGCGATGATGTCGAATCGGCGCGCACTTTACCGGCCTGCCTTTTTCTTTGAACAGCATCGCCCTCTTATCTGCAACATGCTCTGTTCCTCCATAACAAGACGCTCGTACTCCCGTGCACGCACACGCTCAGTCCGTCTCTCTCCCTGTCTCCCTCACACACACATTCTGCCTACATACACACTCTTCGTACTTATTTAGTTTGTGTAGACAGAAAACTCTTAAGTATGTGGCTTGTCCACAGAATTTTGGCAGCTTTTGTTGTATTTTCTCCTACGCTATCGAAAAAGCCCGGTCCTTGTTTTCGTTTTCTTTTTTTTTTCTTGCACAGACATCACAAATGGATATTTTAATTGGAACTTTTGGCACTGTCTCCATCTTGTGTTGGAATGGCAGACAAGTGAGTGGCTGGCGAGGCCGGGGCTGGGCTGATTGGTGTGTAGCGAGGCGTGCCTAAATCAACTGGCAGCATGAATAGCTTGCTTGATTCTCACTGGCATTCACTGGAATCCATGCCTTCTTTCCTTTTTTTTTTTTTTTTTTAAACAAGATTCTTTCTTTGGAGAAAAAAATAGTGTGGAATAACCAACAAGGGAGAGAGAATACCTCCTGCTTCCTTGATGCATGACTTCCCTTTTGTTTTGCTGGTGCAATTTACTTGCCTTTATGCCGACTCACTCCTTGAATCTTTTGTGCTTTTTGTCAGATTGAAATGGCTAACTCGTGTTGTTGCTGCTCCCTGGCCATAGATTCATTGACTTCACAGCTTCATGTGAAGTTTTTTTGAAATATGTGATAATAAAAACAAACATTTCACTGCAGTGAGATATCACTTTAGTCTTAATGTTTTCATATTTGAAGTCTAACTCAAAGGAAGTGGCAAGCCTGTTGGGATTAGTGTAGTTGCAGCCCTGATGATGATTAAGAATATCTGCTTTTTCAAGTGGTTTTAAGGCTTCAGACTGTTGCAGAGTTTTGTTATGACTCCGTTACGCTGCTTTGTGAAACCGTGACGTCACGCTGCGATCTCTGCGCACCTCCGGGTTCAACGCCGAGGATTAAAGCAGTTAAATAAAACCGATAAAAGCGCTCAGTGTGGTTGATTGTCTTGTTATTTCTTTACTTGAGCAGTGCTAAACCCATTACTCCCATGCATGAATTCAATTACAACAATTCGGAAATAATTAAAGCAGTCCACTCACAATTCTGAATTATGCCGGAGATTAAATAAGCATATGTTTCTAGCGTCTCGTTTATTCATTTATATTGGAATTTGAGGAAGTGTCCACTTCCCGAATTCATGGAAAGTGAATAGATCACCAACCCCAAGTGACAAGCTGGGCTCGGTTCCTGCTCCAGCTTTGGCTTTACTGCAGCAGCTAATGCAGACCACATGTTTGAGCCTTGTTGCATCTGCATAAGTATACACCTGTTTAAACTTTGGACAGTCTTTAAGCCCCAAACAGTAAATTCAGGGAGACTCACGCCAGAGGTAGAGTGGCTGCAGAGCCGGGTCAGGTTGGAGTCATTGTAATCCTCCTTGACATAATGTAGTCTTTGTATTTGGCAGGGACGGTGTGCATGTGTGTGTGTGTGAGGGAAGAGAGAGAGAGAGAATGCAAGACAGATTATGTGTGTGTGTGCAGGTGGGACTGTGTGAGCTGTATACTTTGGGCATGCAAATAAGTGTTTTTGTGTATGTGTGTGTGGTATTGGCCCTTTCTCTTCGAGCTGGTAGTCAGTGCTGTGTAATTACCTGGCTGTCTGCCACCAAGCCCCACTGGAGCAAAGACAGAAGTGAAGCTGGGTCTTACACAACGAAATGCAGCAGCTCGTCCTGAACCACAGGCTCTGAGTTTGTTCATTTTGGGTTCTGGACACATTCTGTCCTTTGACACGCAGATGACAAGTCGGGGGTGATTTTGAAAGACTACACTTAAAATAAAAGCCTATGAAATGAAACATATTTTAAAAAAACACATAAAATATGTTATGTCAGAAAAATCTCCACCAGAACTTCCCCATAGCCCAGGATGGCACCTCCAGATTACCTGTTTACCCAAGCTATTCAGTTTTAATTAATGCAAAACAGAAAGACTGCAGATTCTTAAACTGAAGATGAAAAGAAAAATCAAACAACAACATGGAGGATTTTTTTGCTTTATAAATTAATTAAATAGTTCATAAATAAGGAAAATTCTCGATTAGTTTAAGCTGCTGCAGGCCAAAAAAGGTTGTGAAATGTTGCTACGGGGGAAAAAAGCGCCTAACTGACAGACACAGACGGAAACGAGGTGGGGGGGAGCAGCCAATATGAAGCCAGGAGAAGCCACAAGACAGATTTATAGCACTGGCATAAAGAGCATATCTGAACTTGCATGTGACTTCTCATTGCTCCAGCAGGCTGTGGTGCTCCCTCTACTTGCAAAGGCCAGTGTCCTAGGCGCACAGGTGGGCACATGCCTGTGCAAGCACGTGCCGCGACGTCAGCCTGTCCCGCCATTTTAATTGTTATATCTCCTCAGCCTTGATATGAGCAAAAAGGGAGGCCTAGGTAAAACCTGGCACATCAAAGGCTACCTCCCCTAGTCTTACAAGTTGCCTGTCTCTTTGGAGGAGCGCAGGCTTTGGAGAATCAGAAAGGGGTACTGGAGAGGCGGTGTGGATCCCCGGCTTGAATGAGTTTGATGGACTAATTGTAGCCCCCAGTGGACACAGGCACACATCACAGAGGGCTGGCTGAGTAGGGGAGCAGAGGCTGCTGCTGGAAAGTGTTCCTGCTTAGCTTTTCCCTCCATATCTGGATTTTTGCACATGCCAATGTGTCACCTTTGATTGTGGTATCCTGTCTTAAGTAGATGGATGCCATGGATATTCCAGTCCCTCTTTTTCTCCACTGTTTCTCCATTTCAGTCCTGCCTTTCCTTCCCTTGCTATAAACTTACAAACTTTTTGTGTTTCCTCACACAGCTGCAGTGTTTTGTGTGCTCACTTTGACATCCTCCATTGGAATTACAACCTTTTTCTCTATGATTGCATCCATCAGTGATAGCACTGCATGCTGGCCTCTGCATTTAATAAGCCTTCTGGCTGAACTGTAACACAATGCACAACAAAGAAAACATTGCACACACAATGCCTTACTACCAACAACATTACCAACTGGCTCGACTGTAGTGGTGATCAAAACAAGGGCCTCTCTGTAGCTTTGAACAGTTTTCTTTATTCCCTATCTGCTTCAAAAAGAAATCAATAGCCAAAACTTTTGAGTGCATTTATCGGCTTTTCCTCCCATTGCTCTTCCCTCCCTATCACCAGTTTGGCAGTTGTATATTATGCCAAGAGTAAAGCACAGTTAAAAGGAGAAAGGCACAAGGAGATGACACCAGCAAGGAAACAGCTTGTGTTGGGTAGGGCCTTGGCTGGGAGAAAATCAATGGGAGGGAACACTTCCATACACGGAAATGGCACAATGGGAGGGAGAGGAGGGAGTAAAGATTCTTTCTTTTTTATTTTTTTTTTTAAACTGAAAAATGATGCATTTGTTTTTCCCAGGGAGAGAAAAAGCAAAGACGAGGAGATAAAAAAAAAAGAAAAAAAAACCACTCTTCTGAACATCTTTTGAAAAAAAGCCAGTTCTTTGGTGAGGTTCAGTTGTGTGGTTAAGGTTTGTTTTATCCAACTGTGCGGAAGCGTGTGTAGCTGTCTTTCAGGTTTCTTTTTAGTTGAGGCGCAGAAAGACTACTCATGGCATGTTCAAGGGCACTCAGTGGACACGGATGCCCTGCAGGAGGCGGAATTATGAATACAACATGAGTAAACAGACACCTACATATACTATTAAAAATAGTAAGGCTAGCACTTGGCAAGAGACCATCTTTAAGTAGTAATTTGAGCCGGTCCGTAGCATTTCAGCCTTACTCTTCCGAGGGTCATTGATAAAGACTTGTTTTAAAATAAATAAATCTTTTTTTTTTTTTAAATCGTCTCTAATTTGCCTGATAGTGGGATGATTTGCACATTGGCAGTAATGTATTCCTGTGTGCATTCCTCCAGTACAACCGTTTTAGTATTCAGTTTAGTGATAAAGGATTTTTTTTTTGTAACACAGCAGCTGTGAACAAAGAATACAATAGCACACAAACTTGAAACACAATTCCAAGCCTGAGCCTTGAATGCCATTCAGACTTCACTGTGACTGAGCAAACCCATTCAGTGGGAGTACGCGGCAGTTGAAGAGATGGTATCAAGTTGCCTGCAGATGGAGGTCAGTGTGACTGGCACAGTTGGCACCTTGGCACAGCAGCAGTGTGCCGCAGCACTCAGCCCCGCAAAGGATGCGTCGACTGAAGGAGGGGGGGGGGGTGACCGGGGAGCGAAGCGTTCTTCTCACTTCTCCTTTTTTTTTTATTGTCTGCGCTTCCTGTTTTGAAAGCCATTAAGGAGCAAATTTCCTCACAGCGAGAGGGGAGATGAAAAGGCCCGGTCTTTTGAAACATGTCCAAGCACAAATGTGAAAAAGAGGGGGAATGATAGCTATCTGTAAACATCTCTGTCGAGGGGTCGACGGAAAAGGAATTGTGAGGGGGGAGAAAATGATACATTCATTTGCGTTCTTCTTCTTCTTCTTCTATTTTTTTTTTTTGATTTGCTGATGAAAGCGATGCTGCAGTTTTTGTTCCAAGCCAGCTGTATTGCTCTTTTCACTGCCACACTAATGTATCAGGGCAGAATCGCATAACTACACAGCCACCCCCCCCAACCCCTTTCCGAAAATGCTTTGTGACATCTGCATCCACACATGTCTGCATTCACTGTAGCCAGTGAGTATTTATAGATGAGTTGGTTTTGTCATCCATTGATCCTTGCAGGTTCTCTGATCACAAAATTGCGCTTCTAAGCGGCGTTTGTGCGCCATCACAATGGTAATCTCTCTGCATTTGAACAGAGGTTACCTGCAGAAGCGGACCTGATCTGGTGCTTGGCTTTTTTTTAAAAAGTCCAATCTGGGTTAGTCATAATTGCCACAGCTGTCCTGTTTAGTTGGCATACAGTGTATTTACACCAGTTTCCCCTCAGCGGTGCTTGCCTAGTTTCTCAAGAGCAGCGATAGCTTGGTGCTGCAGACTCCTCCTCCCTCTCCTCCTCCTCCTCCCTCCTACCCCTCACTGCCCCCGAGCCTGGCCAGTCTGCGCCTCTTAATAAAACCGACAGGCTCTAATTGGGCTTAATTGCACCCTTCGGGCGTCGTCAAAAGGAGTGTTGCTAAACAAACTGCAGGGTCTGCAAGCAGGCCAGCCAGTCTGCGGCTGCACATTGGCCGCTGAGCTCATGCCTCCATGTTATGCGTACCGATCGCCAAAGCTTGCTGCATAAAATGCACAGCGCATGTGAGCGTTTAATGGCACATTAGCAATGTGCATGAGTAAGCATCAGATTTAATTGCGTGGGTGTGCGTGCATGCGAGTTTGGAGCTATGCAGCAAGCCATTCATTCCTCTCGGTGAGCCAACTGAACAAGAGATCACAAGTCTGAGAATCTTATGCATTCAAGTAGGCAGCGTCACCTGACTGTGAACCTCTCAGCGCTCTCTGCCGCTAAATCGACACCGACAGTAAAACAGAGTACGTCTGTGTCTTTGAGGAAGTGTCTACAACTCCAGGTGTCAGAAAAGCCTTTTAAATCCCCGCTATTATGAAAACCCCTACCAAACAAATCCCTGTCTGCCTTTCAGCTATGTAAGCAAAAAGATGAAGTAGTGCTCTACATCCCGGTAGCACCACCTCCTGGTTAATGGACAGGGGCGGCCATGATACTAATTTCCTTTCTGAATGTGGTCTGATTCGGAGAGGTGGAGCAAGGCGCTCGCCACATGGGCCTTTGCTGGGTCACTGACCACAATCGATGGAGAGCTCCAGATGCGATTGAGTCATTGAAACGGCAAAGCCTAACCTGTGTCTGTGTGTGCGCGCCCGCGCGTGTGTGTATTAGACGGCAGCGACCCTAAAGCTGCAACCCGCGAGGAGAGAAAAGACAAATCAGTGAGCACAGCACAGCGCTAAAATCCTTCTGGCTATTTGTTCCCCTTCTACCCTTTGAGCTATTTACTCATTACAGCCTTTCACAGCCTGTTAGTCTTCCCGAAAAGTTTCGGAGTTCCAGTTTGTTTTGAAGGCGTGCAGCTTGAGACGAAAAAATGCCATAAACAGGATCGCTTTTATTATGCAGCGTTACGCCAGGAAAGACACGGGGAACAAGGCATCCACTGTGTTTTTGTCCAGAGCTTAAAAGTCGTGTAATGATGCAGTGGCTGAGCTGGAGGCCCCATAAAGACTGGAAGGGCCTCATTTCAGTGGCCTGCTGCTGCTCCAGTGCCTGACTGGCAGACTCCATCACCGCTTCTTTTAGGAAAAGAGGTAGAGCACATAATTAAGATATACAGCCCAGGGTGGACTGAATATATAGACTGAAAATATAGAGGAGCAGGCCAGTCTGCCTCAATCACAGCCTGTGGTTTAGTGTTTGGCTGCAGACGGTGCCCAGACCTGTATGAGTGTGTGTGTGTGTGTGAGTCTGAGCAGTGTGAGCAGCATGCTATAAAAGGCTGGTGAGTTGAGCCATAGCCTCTCTGTGTGTCGGGGTCACAGCGAGCCAAACTGTTTGTGCGTGTTTGTGAACACGTACACATACTCTGTGCGGGTATTCTGTGTATTTATTTGTGTGTGTGTGTGTGTGTGTGTGTGGGTGTGAAGGAGGCAACCCTGCTCCCTGACCCAAAGTTCTTCACCATCCCATCTCTCTGTATTCATACTGTTGTAATATATAATCCTGCTGTCTGGGGCAGCAGTGTGTATCAGAGAGGACACCTCTTCCACTGCCGGTGTGCACACAAACGCACACACGCACTTTGCTGCTCACGCCTCAGTTGTTTCAGTGCTTTGTCACTCTCTAATGATAACTATCCATCAATGGTAGGGGCGTTGCTCTTGGAAATGAAGATGGATTGAATTAGCGCTGAGTGTGCTGGCCGCTGCGTTGTGGCGGCAACCCGTAATTACACTGTCAGGACCATTGAACCCCCCTCAACGAGACACTGAACTTAACACATTTACACCAGGGTTGATTACAAGGTCTTTTAGTCTGGGCAGATTCAGATCATGTAGTTTCTAATAGCAAGTGAAAGGCCCAGTCATTTGCAGGAGATTAGTGAAACGGTGTGATGTGTGTGTGCGTGTGTGCAGCGGTTCCCTTGCGCTTAAGTGAAGGCGAGTTGCTGCAAATTTACCCTTATGGTTTGGGAAGTTATAACAATAGCAGAAGCTTCATGCAGTTTCATTGTCCCATGATGAGCAAACACATATGGGAGCGATCATGTTCTGAGCTAGCCTGCATACTGGAGTGAAAAACCTGATAGAAAAGCACGCAGCTGGAACTGAGCCTGAGTGGGAAAGGGGAGTCCAAATTGAAACTGCTGCATACTTTGAGGGTAAACTCGATATGTGTACATGCCAGGGATGCTGATATTGAACCCATTCACTGCCAAATAGCATTATATTTATCAGTAGCATATTCTTGTGTCTTATCAATTATACGCTGGCTAAATGCTTAAAGATTGTGTTTCTTCTGGCACAAAAGATCAAATAAACAACAAAAACCCAATAAATGCAACCATAGTTTTCCCAAGGTTGTTTATTTTAAACACTGGCATTGGTGCAAGCCTGACAGATGCAAAAAGTTGAGTGTTTTTTCTTAACCACAGTCAAGGCTGAATGCCAGAGTTTGAGACTGTTTGCAGTTTATGGTTGCAAATATTGAAATGTGCAAGTGTGCATTGCCTCAGTAAACATCGTGTTAAGAATATTAGGGATATTACCTCATAGATAAATGCAGAATTAGCTTAGACGACAGATGAAAGCTCTTCTTACACACTGTTGGAGAACAGAAAACCAAGCGAAACCCAACTGTGGTCTATGTGACAAGCAACCACAGTGAATAAGTACAGTGTGCAGCCTCATATGATTTCAGATTTTTTAAAAAAAAAAAGAAGCCGCAGAATAATATTTTGCTGGTACTTAGCTTTTAGGTATCTGTGAAATACACAGCAATAATTGCATTCGTTAAGTTACACACTGGTCTCAGAAGAAACATAAACACCGATGGCGTTAATAGTATAGGCAAGTAACACAACTAAAAACAACCAACCTCCACCCCCTCCACACAGACCTTCGCCAAGCTTCACTGTATTTCTCCCTGCACCCTGGAACATGAAAATTGGGCTGAAGTGTTTGTTATTAAACACGTCCGGGGGAAACTCCAGGAAATGGACTTCATTTCATATAGAGGCACATGACTCAGAGGATCTTAGTGAACCAATTAACCTTACCTCAGCTCATTAAAAACTCTCCTTTCATGGCCAGAAGCAGCAACTCATCTGCTAACACGGGACATGAAAGCACAAATTTGTCCATCCAAAACTCTTAAAAGTAATTGGGAAGGTAGATACGAAGGGCCGGTAATCTAGTGACACAGCCTAAGTTGAGTGAAGTGAAAATAGAGGTGATTATAGGGCGAGCCGAAAGATCACGCTCATGATCTCATAAAAAATCTGAATGTAATTATCAGCCTCGGAAGTGTGCAATAGATCTTAAAATTACCCTTCAGGATTAAGGCTGTTTCGCTCAAGGTCACAGCGAGGTAGAGGGGGCATCCTGAGTGCAGCGGAGGCTGGGAGGACAAAAACGTCCTCTTCACACAGTGGAGATCAGCTGTGGCTCAATTATGCTGGTGCCAAGAGAGAAATTAAACTTTAGACATAACATCATTACTGACTGACGATATTACACATTTTCCTGCTGTTTTTCTGCAAGATGTGTTCCTATGAAAGCACGGAGTCTGCTTTGATTTGTTTTTAGGGGTGCAACAAAAATATTTTTTACTTCTGTCAAGGTAAGATAGTGTTTTTACCACAGCGGTTACATGTTTAAGCTTAGCTCAACACGCCATTGTTGTCCGAGGATTTCGCTTTCGATCTCATTGAAAGTCCATTTGTGTTGCCCAGCAAGAACATTAATTTTTTCCCCCCCCTTGCACATAAAACATTATTCTCAGGCCTTTGTTGAAATTATCTAATGGGTTAATGGCATTGAGAGTACCCATTCAGCTCTTTCCACGCTCGCGTGCCTGCCTGAGAGTGTGTGTGCATGCCTTGGCTCACACTGTGCACACTCATCTAACCACATGCAAACAACCAATCTCTGTCATCTGCATCAAAATAATTACAGAGAGATAAACACACCATTTGACCATTTTCACAGTGATCTAATCTGAAGCCGGGCTGTGAAAGCGCACGGGGGAGATGATCAAATCCCCGCTTAATGGAACTGATCACTACTGTGTGTTCAACATTCAGCCGACAGCCGTGTTACAGATGCATCGCCTCGTTTTCCTCTGCGTTTAGCATGCCGGCTTCGCCGCTTCAGCCATGTCTATTTAGAACAGAAATAAAGATTAAAATGACATTTGGAATAAATTTAAATTTTGACTCCGCGTCCCATTTTTCTTGGCCATACATACCAGTTTAAGTGTGAGAAAACAAACGCAAGGCCTTTTGTGTCGAGGTCAGGATTGCGATGAACTCTTAAGTATACTGGTTACAGCCCTATTGCTCCAAGCGTTTCCATCTCCTTTTAGCTAGAAGGCAAACGGCATCCGAAATCTGATTAGCCTCCATTACAAAGAGTGATATTTTCATCCCGCCGATTCTCGGCACTGCGTCAGAGCATTCGGTCGCTTTAATGCCGGGAAAAGCCTACTCTTCTGACAGATAGTAGATATTCCTAACATCACTTGTTTGGACATTTATGTCTTTTATGACATGGAATAAAAGACGGGCAAGAAAATAAAAAGCTACTAAATAATGTCAAAAGATCAGAAATCAATGGGCCGGAGGAACGTGATACGCACATCTCCGTAAGCGACCGGCCCGCTCCCCCCCTCGCATTGCGAGTGTCTTTCCACAGCCACTAAAGTTGCTTTTGTTCACCCCCTCGGAGATGTAACTCAAGCATGAGGAAGCCGTCTGACAATGTTTGGATATCGGCAAAAAAACAGCCTTTTACTTAAAGGTTACCGGCCGAGGTTTATTGAGTTACATGTTCATCAGTGATGGGAGGCAGAGGAGTTGAGCCATGAGAGAGCTTCTTCATTAATGTGTAGGTTTGTATTTCACATTTTGATGTAACTGTGCTGTGGAGTAGCAGGAAATGATCAATGAGGCTGTGGATAAAATGGTTGTGATTTGTTTGTTTTTTCGTTTGTTTTTTTTAATCGAAATTTATTACATTTATTCAATGTAAGTCTATTTTAAAATATAGTTTATAAAAAAATGCAAATGTTACTTACGTAATTATGCTATTTTATTTAAAAAATTCTTTCATTTTATTATTATTATTATTATTATTGTTGTTAATATTTAGATGATGCATTCTTAAATTTCATGATAAAAATTGTTTTATTAATAAACAGCGATTTTAAGATTTATTTAAAAATAGTTCTGGATATATCAAAAATATTTTAAAATCTAATTTTATAATTTTTTTGGCATAGATGAATATAACTGCAGAATTCATGTGACAATGTTGCTGCAGGACAAACAAAATGTAACAGCACATTTTAAATGGTGCCGTGTAAATTAAATGATAAATGCTCGTGTGAAGATTGATTTTGAGAACTGATAAATACAAAAGAAAAGCCTTAGCGTTTTTTCCCCCGTAAAGCGTTTTATTCCTTTAATCTGATAATAGCTCCCCTTGTAGGGTAAAAAATAGATACTGCATTTATCGTCTAGTATTTTTGTTGGATCCGTAGGTCACGGGCAGGCTACTTTATCGCCTTCTTTTTTCTTCCCAAAGAAATGTTGGACTCCTTTTAAAGTAATTTCTACGGGTTAGTCTAGAGGTTACAGTATAGGGTTTCAACTTCTGTGGGAGTTGTGATCTGTTCTAATGAGAAAAAGAAAATGTAGCACCACAATGCTTTGTGTCACCCACTGAGGCTGAGAGATAGACACAGGATTAAAAAAAAAAGAAAGGGAAGAAAAAAAAACAATTTCTGGACATTTCTAGGAGATAAATTTAATTTCTTTGCTATTTGGAGGTCTTCTTTGAAAACGCAATTGTAATGAACACATTCAAAACTGGAGAATAGATTTACCCTCGGCTTCAAATAAGGCTGCGTTATCGGACTCTGTCATTCGCTCCTTCCCATTTTCGAGCTGCTAATTGATGTTTTTGATGTTGGCGAGAAAATTGAAGAAAATGTCATGAGTGAACCGGCGCGGAAGTTAATAAGATTGACTTCGTTGACTGAATTCACAATGAGCGAAGGAGAGGCGTGTAATGGGGACTGCTGCGAATTCGTCCGTCCATCTGCCGAGGGATGAAATTGACACCGAGCGCGAATGGGCCCGTAGAGGTCGATGTGGAGGGAGGTAGCATTTGGGATGCCCTGTCTGTCTTCAAAAAAAAAAAAAAATGAAAATAAATAAATGTTTCCCCTCCCTTCGTAGCCGTTGGGTTTTGGTTTGTTTGTCTACTGATTGGAGTGCATAAGCAGCTGCTTTTCCAGAGGGCTCCTTGCCCCAGCTTTTCTGTGGCGTCGTCTCCCAGGGCTGTTCTTTCCTCGCACCAAACAATGCTAGTTCTTAATGCTGTTTTGAGTCTGAAAAGCTGCACAGCTTTATAAAGGTTAGATTAAGATGTGGCTAAAAGATGCACCAATATCAGTTAGGGTCATTGCATATCCTTGGCCAATGTGTAGCCGAGCCTGAACTTAAATCCCCTTAAATAAAAGGATAGAAGCACCACTGGGGTCGCGCCATCTTGAGCCATTTATCGAGCACTGGCTGATAGCCGAACGGAGAAGGTTTATTTCTCGTGTTGTCTCTCCTAAAGTGAATTTGCGCTAATACTCCAAATATTTGTCAGAATTTGGCAAAGTTTAATCAATTTAGCCGTAATTTTAAGGTTTTTATTTGTCAATGCGCTAATGTTCAGTGTAATGGGTTCGCCGTTTTTAATTGGAGTACGGATTACTTGAGTTTGGTTCAGTGCTTCTGATTATTTTTCCCAGCCTGAAGGGGACTGAGCTAAACCCCTAATACGGCCAGTACCCCTAAGCGCTCGTCTTTTTGAAGACACCAAACAAAAAAAAAGAAAAAAAAAAGTGGCCTCTGCTAGCGTTCGGCCCTCCGAGAATCGTGGTTAAGGGACATTATTCTCAGAATAGGCAATTAATTCCGCTGGCAACGATCGGTTCGAGCGACTTCCCCCACCGCCCCTCCAAATGCCCTCCTCTCCACCCTCCACTCGCCATTTGAAATGCTAACACAATGAAATATTTTTCTATTGGTCCATGTCCCTCGGCTAAGCCACCGCCGCGGGCAAAGAATTTCATCGACTGATGAGACCACAGGCATGCCCGATAAAAAGGTTAACTGTACGTGACACGCACTCCAAGTAGCCCGCGCTACCTTGAACTCTCAAGTTCTGTAACTTTTATTTGACTTTTTTATTGTTAGCGAGTGCGGGCTGTGTGGCCCGGTGAAGCAGTTTGAAAACGGGGATAACGTGACGTTTTTCAACAAAGTCATTTTCTCGTTTTTTGATTGCGCTTTTTCTGGGTCGGCATTTTACAAGCAAGCTTCCATTGTCTGGTTATTCTTAGACAGATTGTTGTTGGGTTTTCTTGGTTTTTTTAATGAAACGGAAACGAGCTTTAATCAAAGACAGGATAACTTTACTTGTAGTGTCGTGTTTCATACCGTACAACTGAGGAATATATTTGTCGGACAGTAATTATTCCCTGTGAAGATTAAAAAGACAAATTTAATCTATTATTATTATGATTATTATTTTTATTATTGTTATTGTTTTTATTGTTGTGGTCTTCCATTGTTTTGGATTTTACCTCAGCTTGGCTTTGCTGTGTGTGAGAATAAAGAAAGATCCAAGATGGCACATTTCTTCCACCTTCAGGGGTAGGCAAGGTAGACTGCCAGAGAGTGGGAGGAGGATTCCAGGCTGTTTTCAAATTGTTAGTAAAAGATATATGGGCACAGAATAGGCATGGCTGCTGAAATACCCCCCAAAACCATCTTTCATGCACATAAACACACACGCATACACATCGCGCGCACACACGCATACACACGGAGTGCTGTGCGAGGACTGAGGCAGGTGGCTCCCCATGGCTGCAGCTTCATGACAACATGCCATTAGAAATAGCAGGCCTGTTGATCAATCCTGCCGACATGACAGCTTCGCCGCGAGGCCTGGCTCTTTGAGTGCCGACGCCGCGGCAGCTCCCTCTCCCGTTTCTCCCCACTAATTGGTGAAGGTTTCTCTTATATATGCTTTTGGCACAGTGCTTTTTTTCTCCTCCACCTCCTCCTCCTTTTCTTCTTTTTCTCTCTTACTCTCTCTCTCTTTTTTTTGTGCTTTTTTAGCTCTCCATTCTCTCTCCCATCACCCCTTCCACCCCATTTTATCTCTTTCTCTTTTTCTGTCTTCCCTTCTTTAACATACTGTGATAAACAGACGCTATATATGACATAAATACACGCACACAGTATAGGTAGAGTATATATTCTAGGTATGTAATATTTTTTTGTTTTTCAATTTAACGTTGTCACAGTGGAAACGGTAACTTTGGGTGAGATATTGCAAGTGGGTTGAGTAAAAGGAATGTGTGTGCCGCGGGCACTGTTCGTTCTGTATTTTTTGCGGGACTTTTGGAGCTGGGATTTGACATTGACTCTAGGCAATGTGCATCAGTACGAGATACACAATGGGGATCAACCAGAAAAAAAAAATTAAGTCTTTGTCAGGTGAAATGAAGGAGAAACTAGGCCTTTGATATAGTTGCATTTTTAATTGCATGGTTTGTTTTGACAATTTAGGCAATGATGCTAAAAATACTTTATCCATAATCGAGTGACGCTGTCATTTACATTGTCCTCCTTTTTTTTTTTGGTTTTTTGCTTTTCAGAAACAGCTGTGTAGCAGAATCCATATTTGTGTTTATTTGATTTATTACCTAATCCCTTTCTTTCCCATCAAACAGAATTAAGTTGCAAAACGTCAAAACAATTGTCAGGAAATGGCTGCGTGCTGCTTGCTGACTTCTCGCGGCGCGCGAGGCTGCGTTCTAATTCCGCCAGCGTTTCGCCGGCACATCACTCTTAAACGCCACCCACTCTGAATCTCTCCCAACTAAATAAATGAGGGGGGAGATAAGCACACATTAAATGTTTAACTGTCTCGCATTTGTCATCTGTTTTACCCCTCTTAATTAAACAGACGCAGCTTAGCCCCGGCACTCCAAGTGCAGACACACTCGCGCGCAAGCGCACACATACACATACACATACACACCCCTGCCTTTGAGCACTGGAGCTTGAGTGCAAACACTGTCCTGCCGATGATTAATTTAGCCGTTAATATTTATTTTACTCGGTCCCGCTAAGTTAGCAGCTCAGTGGAGGGCAAACCTAAGTTTTGTAGGCTGTTTTGTTGCAAAATGATGAGAGGAAACAAATAGGATTTTATTTAGTTGTTGCTTTTTTTCCATATTTATTTCCTGTATTTTGTCCTGTAATGTTTTTAGTTTGTGGAGAGGAGGTGGTGTTCTGTGGGCCGGCTGTGGTTTGTGTCTGCTTCGGTATATTGTAGTGATAAGAGTGCATGTTGAAAACATTAACTACTACCTCCACCCAGTGGCACAAAATGAAAAAAAAGGCAGGTGTGATTGGCAGCACACAATATTTAATGTAGTGGGAAGACTTGCCTTAAGCGAAGAGGGGGATGTATTCACCACACAATAGTACTGCTATCTTCCACTCTGCATTGTCTCTCTCATCGTCGACCTTATTACATGCCGTATTTGGCATGAAGAATCCCCTTCTTATCGACACTGAATTTTAATGCCATTGCGCTTAGATGGCCGCCTTAGTCTAGTTGTTGTTTTGACATCGTATTGCATTTTTTGGTGTTCGTGTGTGTGTGTGTGTTGCTTTATTATGATTTCTCAGTGAATCAGAAAAAACATCTGTCTGCACCACTGTGCACTACTGCGTTCTCCATTGGTGCGATTGAACACTGTGTGCCAGCGGTGCTTTGCCGGTTCTTGGGGCATCAACAGATGTGGAAAGGGAAAGAGAGAGCCGCAGCCCGGGCCCGGGATGAGTGGGAGAAGAGAGGAGAGCAGAATTGGGGGTTCCTCTGAAGCCCCCTCTCCAGATCCGAGGAGCGGAGCGGGGATCAAAGTGGCTTGTTTTATGTGGCTGGTGCAACACTTTGAAGTCCCAGAGTCACCTACAGCACTCACTTCATCAAGTTCACTAGTGTCTTAATAGCAGATCAATAAATTTCAAAGTCAGAGAGTTAATTTGATACTAGCGCTGATGTGATCACGCTGGGCCACAGAGCTGGCTGCTCCGCTCACTTTCGTCTCTCCCTTCCCTTCTCTCCTCCTCACCTAGATTGGACCTGTTTTAGGCTCTCAACTTGAATTAATTCGCAGCGTTTGGTGCCTGTTTTCATAGACGGCCTTGTGTGAACACTTAATCAGTGTCTGTGCCCTTGTCACAACAATGAAAAGATTGTTTTATTAATTGTAATTTAAATTTGAGTCATTCCCTTCCTTGCACTTATTTGAATTTAAAGAGATGTATGTTTAAAATCTAAATTTCTTATGTTTTTTAATTAGAAATGATTTATTAGTGATGCACATTTGAAATTTTGATTCTTTGATATTTTTAGCGATACGTGTTTAATTGAGATAATTATTTAAACCCACAATTAATTCGATTTTTTTTTAAAACTAGGTTAGCTTCCTAATTTTATTACATTTACAATTTTTAGCTGGTGAAATCAAACATTGAAAGATCTTGCAAATTTATACTAAATTATATGTATGACACACATTTAGTTAGATTTCAGATTTAAAAGTAAATAAACTGGTAAAAAAGAAAAATCTAAAGAATTATTTCCAATTTTTTTAAAAGCGACATCATTTAAAAAATACAATAAAATAAGATAATGCCGCGCCGACGGCTTTTAGAGATCGGGCGATTCGGGACGAAGCAGCGCTTTCTTAAGCGCGCTATTCATCTCAGAGAAAACCAGCACCATCTGCATTCGGTGCCGTGATACCAGTGAGTTGGTGAGGCCGGATCAGCTCCTGGAGAACAAAAGGCCAATTTAGTATGTTCATCTAAGGGTTACTAATGGTATTAGGTAGCCGGCAGGGTGGTCGGCAGGGGCTCGGCGCTCCAAGGTGAGCCCGCAGCTTGACCCCTACACTCACACCAATTCACTGGGCTGCTGGCATTAGTGCCCCACATCTGCCATTTTTTTGTGCGACTGCGTCTGTGCCTTTTCGCTTTATTTCGTGGTTGTGTTCTTCAGACGACAGAAAGTAACAGAAAATAAGTTTTAATTGGACCCGATAAGAATTTGTCCGTTCCCCCGATTGAAATGATTGAAAAGAGAAGAGTAATCAGATAATTGTGGGGAAAGGAAGGATGCTGCTGGGAAAGCTGGGCATGGTGTCGTTCAAAATTTACAATACTAAGAAAAGTGTTTTGTATTTTTTTTAAATCATGCAAAAGGTGAGTAAAGAAGATGATGCGTCATCTGCTTAATTTTTCTAGACACGTGTTAGTAGCAGTGATATTTGTTGAGGTAAATATTTCAACGAGAGCTTTAAATTTACTAAACAATTCCGATGAGGATTTTCATTGGAGAAATGAAACCAGCTTTATTATTATTATTATTCAGATAATAATAGGAATTGTCACACATTCGATGAAGGTTTGGAAAATTGTGCCGGGAGCCGTAGTTGCTGGTTGTGATGCCGTTTCAGTGGAAAGCGGGCGGCGAAGCAGGGGAGAAAGCTCCGGGATGGAGCTGGTGCAGCGGGTGGTGCTGATGCAGGCTGCCTGTGTGGTCCTCAGCGGTCGGCGATCCGCCGGGCTCTGCCGAGAGAGCCGGAGGTCCCGTGTTTTAATTATTGTTTCATGTTAAATTTATCTCCAGCGACGCTCACTCTGAAGCGCACGCACGTCTTATTTTTTTCTATGATCAAAAGAAAAAAAAAGGTGAAATCCAGCTTTTATGTATTAATAAAGATACCTGAGAGAACAAATGTTTTTCACTCCAAAAAAAATATAAATCTTTGAGGTAAAATTTTGTCTCCTGTCATCGAAATTAGTTGTAATTTATAAATCCAGTGCTTAAATGATTGTAGAAATTGAGCCGAAATATTTCTATATTCCTCTCTCCTTTTTTTTCTCGAGGTTCCTGCTGTTCGTGCACCATGAAATCTTGCTTCATTAAAAGTGTATTAATCTTGTCTCGTCTCATGGGAGGTACCTTAAGATGATGTTGTGTCTTTTTCTTTAAATTGTTGGAGGGGAAAAAAAAATCTTCCAGATTTGGTCCCTGTCAGTCAGAAATAATTGTGTGCTTAATCTTGTCCCTGATGGATGACTTGGAGTTCAGCAATGGGCCAGCTCCAATGACAAATACAATATTAATATTCATTAACTGCTTTGACAATGCTAATTTTGATGCAGTAGTAAAGGGCCTTCCAAAGTTAGCGGCCAAAGCATCAGAGCTGAGCAAGGTGGCAAGATAATTTGTGCTGCTTTACTGAGCTGAAGGCTTTTAAAGTCTTAAGCAGGGGGAAAAAAAGGCTAGGTACCACAAACAAAATAAAAGAGAAAGGGAAAAAGTTCAGACGCATTGGAAACCAGGACTGTGGAAGTAATACGATCAAGAGACGGCTACAAAAATTTGACACCTCCAATGCTGCATCTTTGAGCAAATATTTTTTTTTATTTAAACAAAATCTTGCAACAAAAAAGGAGCACAACATGGTAAGTCAGCACATTCTTGATTTTTCTCTCTTTTTCTTTTTGTTTAATCTTTTTGATCTTTTCAATTATCGCCATTTGAAGATCAATAGTAATTTTTTTTCTGCTGTGGTTAAAAGGCTCACAGCGGTGGTATAGCGGATGGTCGGATCACGGCTTTAAGAGTGGGCTTCCTCTCTTCAAGCCACCAGTTGGCCGGGTTGAATTTACTATTGCCAGCTCTCCTGAAAACCGTCCACAGCTTGTATCCATTTATTTGTATTTTTGGGTATTGTTTTAACTGCTGTTGTTGCCTTGTTGTCTGGCAGGTTTGACTTTGGAGTTGGGGCTCCTTTTCCCCCCTCAGTTGTCTTAAGAGAGTTCAGGCAGGAGAGTTGGAGGTGCAAAAGCTGTACTACAGTGACAGGCTCTTTTGGTGATAAATGTCTGGTTTTTTTGTCTTTTGTGAGACTGTTTTGTTTTTTTTTTTCTTCCCGGGGCTTCCTACATCAAAAATTGGGGCTACCGACGGGCAGGACTTTACGGGCAACGTGGCTGCAACACCACACACCCTTTGCCCTGGATCGGAAAGCTTTCTCTAGCCTTTTTTCCCCCTTTTTCTGACACTTCTTCTGCCCGGCGTTTGTGTTTTTGATTTTGCATTTAATTTAGTGTGACTAGCAGTGAATGGAGCGTGGCTAGTTTTGGGGATTAATGACATGACGAGAGACACCCCGCTGCTTGAGTTTAGCCAAGTTAGGGCAACTCCTATAGACGGCACTCCACTACCTTTATGTCTTCCAAGCAAGCTGAATGAAAGCTTTTCTTTCTCGCCCTCTTTTTGTTGTTCTTTCAACTTATCAAAGAAAGAGAGATGGACACAAAAGAGCTTATTAGGGGGGATATGAAGATGGGCAAGGGGTAAAGAGGGAGTCCCGGACAGACGCGGAGAAGAGCAGCGCAGCCTCTGAGTGTGCGTTTGAATGCGTGAGGTGGCTGAAAGTGAACAGCCAGCTCTGGCCGCTCGCTCGCGGTCCTTCCCCCCCGCTCTGGGACCCGAAGGGCTGCCGTCCTAAATTCGCTCCAGCATTACCTTGGCTGTCGCCCGGTCCTCCGGCCGCTGTCTTATCGGCTTAACCCATCGGGCTTTAGCGAGGGGCTGCCGTAGATGAGGTGCTGCCCCCCAGTGGATTAGTGGCTGACATGGTGGTGGGAGTCTGCTTGGAGTCTGTGCACTACCATGAGTGCCAGCATGCTTGTTTTAACCAGGAACCGAGCAGCATCTCAAATACAGCTCTTTTAAATGGTAAGACTTTTCAACATTTTAATTACAGCTGTGCTTAATTTTCTGGTGCTTGTTTGACTTTAAATATCATGTTTTGGTTGAATCTATCCGTGGATATTTTTCTGTGCTCCGTTTGGCAATTTATAACACTTATGTTGCTAAGTGACAGATTGACAATTTGGATAATGAAAGGCACTGTTTGATTGCTTTGTCCTGACAGCCTGACAGGGGTGCATTATTCTAACACATCAAACCAAATACGATTCTTATTTATTGTGTGCTTTCAAAAATAAAATGCTGCTATTTTACGTTTTAATTCATGCATGCTGTTATTCGTATCGAATCAGTTTTAAAATATATATTTTATTGACGTTTTAATTTAAGTAAATCTGATCATCGCTCACATCTGATGTTCTCGTTCTTCTGGTAATATTAAAAAAAATCTGAGTCAATATTTAATTTGGATTTTGTGTGTTTAAAAGAATTTCAATTGTTTTTACTCAAATAGAATTTTTTGGAAATATCATAATTATACTGTAATTATTATAGTAATTGCTGAGGACTTTGAAGTTGGTGCTCGTGCATTTTGCCTCCGATTGTTGTGATTTATCAGAGAAAACAATGAACTGCTAAGGTCATAGGTTGTTTCATTTCCTTGTTTTGTAAAACTTTTTGTCCGTCATTCTTTTTCTTTTCTTTTTTTCCCCTCGCACACTTTTCGGTCTCGTGCGAACATCTTAGACCGTCGAATAAAAAAAAAAGAGGGTTTTTAAAAGTTTTTTTTATCCTCCCTGTGCTCTCTTGTGTTGTGGCGTTGATGCCATTGTGGCTGGATGATTGGGAGCTGTCCATCACTTGCTGGCAAACTGGCAGTTTACTTAAGAAAGTGCACGTGGGACAAAAGGAGATGGCAGGAGTGTGGCGGGGCGGCTGAATGGAGGGAGGGCAGGCAATTAGCCACCGCCTTGTCGGAGCTCTTTTACTTGTCAAGCTGGAGCCCCGGCGCTATTGTTCAAGTTGTGTAAAGGACATTCCCAGGGCTTTGTTTTGGCTTTAAGGGCCTCAGGACTGCCTGCTGCAGGCCAGGGGAAGAGCAGGGTCCTAACAGCAGCAGAGAGGCTGAGCGAGTGCAGGAGGAAAAGAAAGCGAGAGCGTATTTTGAGGAAAACAAAGTCTCTGTTGTATTAAGAAAAAAAAACTTTGCAGTTGTTTCTGTTGCCAGCTTTTAAAATGCTGTAATGAGAAACATTTGTGTTTTCATTTCTCTGACCTCACTTCCAAAAAAGAAATTATTGCTTGTTTCTACATACAAATTTTCTCACTGTAGTTAAACTTTATTTTTAATTTTTTTTATTGATATTCTTATTTAGGTCATGTTAAAAAAAATTGAATAAATGTGACATTTATTCTATAAATATTTAATTTGTCATGGTTCTTATTCAGGTTCAGGTGGTTAGATAATTAAAATAAGGCAAGCCTAATTATTATTATAGAACGCAAAATTTAAAATCTCTTTAAAAAGTGTGACAGCTTGACTTATTACTTTAAATAATTAATTTGTTGCAATGAAAAAGAAATTTTCCTCAACATGTAGCATTTTTTTTGTTTCTTCTCAGTTTACTGAACTTTTTTTTTTTTTTATATTTCCTCTTCTCTTATTTTTAGTCATGTTAGGATGAACAAAATATTTTTGGATATTTCATTTATTTATTTATTATTTTATTGCTACACCCAAAACTAAATAAATAAAGCGAACAAACAGCATTGCAAAATTCTGGAAAGTTTTTTATTTTCTTTTTTTAAATAATAAATGAAAAGTCTCGTTTGAAGGATTTCCCTTTTAAATACATCTCGTCTATTTCTGCAGTGGATGGCACATCTTTTGAATTGCTCGGGGGGGGGGGGGGGGGGGGGGAATCTTGACCACACAAAGCTTATTGTTTGGTTTCAGTATTCAGAAGAATAATGGTCTTGAAGGTGAAATAGTTGCAGAGAAAAAGGAGAACAGGGAAGAGAGGGCAGTGAGGAGGGGCTCGAGGCCTTGTTCACATGAACCTTGAATTGAGTTGGAAGGAGGGAGGAGGGGGGTTAAAAGAAGAATTGTTCTCCACTCTAAGGTATTGTTTAGAGGAAAAAAAGTAGAGCGGGGTAGAGGACAGGAACCAAAAAAAAGAGAAAGATTGCAACGAAAGGTGCCACGTCTGTGTCAGAGTGAAGACTTTCTCTCCTTGGTTTCTCCCCTGGAAAGTGGGCATGAAGAGGGGACTGTCAGCATCACACAGATAAAGTGACTGTTGGCCACACTTTGCTGAGCCTGCCCTCCCTTTGTGGATGTTGTTGTGTCTTGTTCCTTTTTTTTCCACTTTCTATCTCTCTCTCTCTCTCTCCTGCTCTCTCTCTCCTCTTTGTCTCCATCTCTCGCTTTGCTCGCTTTACCTTGTAGCCAAAGCTTTTCAAGCTGCCAGTTCGTCTCTGGGCATCCTGGAGGCACAGCAGAGCCCACACACATACACACACATACTCTTAAGAAACACATACACAGACCCAACGTACAGCAGGGATTTGGGTAATAACTGATTTTGTGTGTATATGTATGTGTGTGTGTGTGTTTGTGAGTATTTTTTCTGGAGTATAGCTAGTGGGAAGACTACTGCGGTGCTGAACAACTGCTCAGAGTAATTTTTCCTCCTCTCTGTCCACATTCTGGCTTTTACTTCTTATACTTCTTGTCACCGGCATCAAAACTTTCTCTGACAAAGAAGAGGAGACTGCTGGCCGCAAAGAGCAAGTGCTTCTGTGGTTAGAGTGAAGGATTTTGGGGGATTTTCTTTCCTCTTTTTTTTCCTCCTTTTTTTTGAGCAGGCAGATGTGGGTGGGTGGGTGGATGGGTGGAGATGATTTGGTGACTGTGTGTTTATGGGGGGGGAACTAGGCCTCAGACCCTGAGCCTGCTCTAGACACGTCAGGAGACACACGCACTCTAATGTCAAAAACCTGAGGGAACAATGGTCAGCTGGCTGCGGCACCAAACGCAAAGCGAGGGGGGACGACAAACACATATGCACGCTCGTGCCACACATGCCCGGCAATACACTCGCACACAGTGGAGGAAGGAGTCAAGACAGGAACAGACAAAGGAGGAAGAGAAGAAGTGAAGGAGAGGAGCGGCCAAGGAAAGTGAGAGGGCTTTTCCCCGGCGTAGACGGGGAAGGAGGAGCTGGGGGGGGGCCAGGTGGAAGAAGGAGGAGGAGGAGGAGGAGGAGAAGGTGGGGGTGGGGGTGGAACCGAGGGGGTCATGTACCCGCGGGATGGAGCTCCAGCCGGGCCGGAGGAGACGGGAGCCAAGGCAGGAGTCCTAGGCCCCGGGCTCTCTCTCCTCCAGCAGGTGGGCTGCTGGCACCTCAATCTGAGCAGCTGGGTGAGTAACGCAGCTCCCCTGCTTCTTCACTGTCTCTGCTTTTTCTTACCATTGAAGGGTTTTAACATTGTTTTGACAGGTAGCTGTTGTGGTGCAGGCCGGTTGTAGATAGGTGAGGGGAAAGGGAGGAGGGGAGTGTTTTTTTGGGGGGGGGGGGCTGAGAGAGTGGTGGTCACTTGATTTTTTTTAAAAAGCCTGCTAGAAATACTTTGACGTTGAAAACTCGTGCGTGTTTGTGTGCTTGTGTATGTGCATGCCTGAGCTTGATCCAAGACCAGTATCCCAAATATTTTTATTTATTTATTTATTTGTTTTTTGCCACACACTTGTGAGCATAACTTTAAAGCCCACATAATAAACGTTATAAACAATGTGCTTAAATTAATTAAAAAGGCAATAGACGTGATTCTCTCAAGAGGAGAATTATTTACTTGATAATATTTGATCAAACTCATGTCTTAGCTGTGAAATGTAAAATGAGATTTGGGGCAACCTCACAGATTAACATATTCTTTTGTTAATGTTGCCATTCAATTCAGATTCTAATTGCTCTGCTTTCTGATGAAATTCTTAGGGACTGATTGCATTTCAAAAGGCACAGTTCAGTCTGGCTCTTAACGCCGTCATACAATATCACCTCTCAGAGAAGCCTCCTTTAACTCAGGTATGTGAGTTCAAGAGGCTGTTTACACTGAAAAGGAAGAGGGGGAAAAAAGCTTGAACACACGTGTGTCTAAGAGGATGATTTGTCTTCACAGAATACAACAGCTCTACCAAAATACCACTTCATATTTAAGCTATTTGTGCGCAGTTTTATTTATCTGTGACATATCAGAACATGTCCTTTCTGCGATTCTATTTGATGTGCCGACTATCAAAGATGGGAAGCAGAAGGAAAAAAATAAATGATGACGAATGACTTGAGTGTTAGTGAAGAGAGCAGGAGGAAGGGGAGCAAAGGCTCTGGCCCACATAATATTTTTGTTCAGCGCTCTGATCAAGCAGTCAGCATGTCACTGCAGCAAAGTGAATAGATTAACTTTTAAATATACTGTGGTCTCGGGAGCCTCTTGCCCTCGGAGACGCATCTTCTCTGCAAGAGAAAACTGATCAACACCTCCATATCTGCTTTTTAAATCACCCCCCCCCCTTACAATCCCCAGGTTCTTAATATTTTGAGGAGTTTTCTTCTTCTTCTTCTCCTGCTTCTTCTTCTGATTAACCAAAAAATTATTATTTTTGAAATGTAGCAGAGTTTTAATCAGCATGTTATCCTGGAAGGTCATGGCTTTGATAAGCCTGTAATTTGTCAGAGCATTTCATATTCCATCGCTGCTAATCTCTAAGTATTCCTTTAGATTGTCTGCTTGAATCTGAGGATTGATTTGGCTGAGTGCTACGAGGACTAGCGTGTGTGTGTGTGTTTGAACATTCATTGGTATGATATGGCGTTTGCTTAGAGATTAATATCTGTAGCCTGGAGGGGGCACTCTATGCCTCCCAAAGGAAAACTAATTCTGTGTAAACAGATTTCAGCAGGACAGCATCGATTGATACCAGATGATTAGATTAGTGGCAGCACCGTTTGTACTTTGTTTCTTTTTTTTTTTGTTTTGTTTTGCTTTATAGCAAATCATGCACACACACACACACACACACATTCACCCCCCCCCCCCCCAGCTTCCCACTATTGCTGTTGTGTTGTTTTCTGTATGGTGTCACTCCATGTGATTTGGATTCCGGCCACTTGCATGTTCTGGGAGAGGCAGCGTGCTCTGGCAGCTTTTTCTGCTTGCTTTGGAATTTGGAGGACCCCAATCCATCACGCCACTGTCATCCCCACATCCCTCACCCCTCTCTTCCCGGTCTCCCTTCCCTGCCCCGGCCTCACTACAGCTCATTAGCGCCCTGCAAGCTGTTATGACAACTCATCATATCATGACATGAAGCAGGGAGACAGAGGCTCTAACCCCCTGCCCAGCCACCCACTGGGCCCACAAGGTCGCCACCTTCACATTTAGGGCTCAAATTGGCCCTGCAAGGTCCCACCAGGCGGAAATGCAAGGCCAACAGCTTTTTCCTGTCTGGCCTCCACCTCTCTGTCCCCCTCCCTTTGTCTTACTCTGTCCTGCTGTGACTTTATTCCCCCCCTGACTTCTCCTGTACCCCTTCTCCCTTCCAAAAGGTCTGACATCTGAAAGGCTTTTCACTGATGGAAGTTACCAGCTACTATATATATTATATACAGTTTTTATTTATGCACTTGCTGAAATGGATTGAATTTGCAGGAAGAGGCTGATTATGACCCTATTAAAACATGCAGGCTTCCTGTGAGCATTTTAACCTCACATCTGGAAGAAAGAGGAGCGGATCAGAATAAAAAAAAGAGCCAAGGCGATATTAATAACACAATCAAACGCCAACAACTGCTGCTTCTGTTTGTGTCTGCTGGGTGGATTTCAGCAGCAGGTGCCATATCTGTGTCCTGGATGTGGAAAGAGTAAACGTGCTCACTGATGTTCGCACAAGAGGGTGCCCTTAAATTTTACTTCAGGCTGTTCTGAATGCGAAATCTCTTTCTCGAGCTCGCGAATCAGCTCGTCACATCTGCAGAGCGGCGCGTCCGTCTCCTGCTATATTTGTTTATTTTCACGATATAGGTGGTGGGAAGGATGCGAGTCAGCGGGGGTGTAGGGGCAGGAAATGTTCTTTTCTTTTTACCCCTGGCTTTTGTGGAGCAGGGAGAGTAAAGCCTCCCACGTCGCCTGCTTTTTGTTTCCCTGTGTGGGCCCTGTGCGGCTGAAGCACCCAGCAGCCTGCTAGACGAGTCCTGGGCCTTGCATTGTCCCACAGTGGGCCACAGGGCAGGTGCTGGGCCTCTTTTCCGCTAGGGACCACCGGGTACTGTCTTGACGTCAGCAGGAAGTTATGATGATTGCAAAAAATGCAGAGTGTGCGTATTAGCTGATGGAAGAAGGTCGATATCAGCTGACTGATTGATGTAAGCAGGATGTAGATAACACAGTGGGAGCTAGTTTGACCAATTCTTGAGTCCTCAAACTGTAAAGGCTTCTTTTAAAGGACCTACCTTTAAAGTCTTGCAACAAACACCAAAACTTGAGTTTATGTTACAGTGTCCTTTTTCTGGCTTCACGTTTTTCCACCTCCAGCAGGCAGTTCAGCCTACTGCTATTTGCATCACTCTGAGCTTTTCAGGAAAAAAAAATGAGGACACTCTTATAACACAAGTGACTGTGATGTAAATCGTCTGCCCTCCACTTCTCTCCCTCCCTCTTAGTCCCATACACACCCTCTCTAACACCCTCTGTCTAAATGTGGACTCAGTGGATGGACATTTTGAACTGTCTTCTCAATGGCCGGGGTCCCTGGACAAAAGAACTCATTTAAATGGCCACTAAAGCTTTTTCAGCGCAGAGAGTTGAAGAATTGACAACATTCTTTCACATCATTACCCGAGGGAGGAGCGGAGAGACGTGAAGGAGGAGGTTAGGAGGTGAGCGATGAGGTGGTGGGGATGGGGGGACAAAAAGAGGGAGAGAGGGAGAGACCGAGGCCGTCTTCTAGCATTCAGCTGCCGACTCATCGGCCACATTCAGCAGCTGCCGTAACCTCTATCACGATTGTTTTTTCCACCTTTTTTTCATCCCTCTATTCTGGGTGTGCAGATCAGATAAGGATTCCCTAAGCAACAATGAGTGCCTTCGTTTGTGTTTCTTTTTAACGAATCCCATTCCATCTATCCACCCCTCCAACCCTGACACACAAACACACACACCCGCCCCAAACCCTCTCTCCCTTTTCCCATCCCTAGCCTTTTCAGCTCAGGGCTGTGAATGAGTCCCAGGAGTCTCTCTCTGCCTCCCTGGAGTTCTGCTGGGGTTCATTAATCTTTCATTGGGACCACGGCAATAGGGAATGCCCCCCACCCCTCTTCCACACACACTCTTCCCACTCCCCCAGCATTGCCATTATAGAATAGAGGTCTAGATGGCCATGCTTGTACCGATCATGCAGATAGACAGCTTTAACTACCCAGTGAAAATTTAGCACGGGACTCTGAATGGGCTGTTGGTGCATTGGGCTCTCACACAGACACGATATTAACTTCAGCCTCAAACAGACTGGGCGGATGATTAGTTTGCAGCATTAATCTCTGCTCACATTTGTCTTGCCCTGGGCCCGTAGCTTTGCATTTGTATTGTCAATGAGCACTGGGCAGCTGTGTATCTTATGCATGTAACCCCCCCCCCCCCCACACACACACACACACACTCCTCCTCCTCCCCTGCCAACATCTAGTCCCATTAATGTTTTTCAAAGTCTTTTGGAAATGTGCCACAGTGGAGCTTTTTTTTCTTCCTTTCTTTCTTGCATGGGTTGAAGTCACTAATGAGGGTGTGTGGCCTACGAGAGAGCAGACTGAACACACACATACGCACGCAAGCAGCTTGGTGTCTCACTCCTCTCCCCCTGAACATATCATCCATGTTATGATAAGCCTGATTAGTGCTGCTTCTTTGACTGCTGAGGGCAGGATAAGGATGTGTGGGTAAAGAGGCGAGAGCAGCCTCTGCCACCAGCCTAATCTACAGCAGAGCTCTAATCTGGTTATCTTGTGGTTGGGGACTGTGTGTATTAGTCTGTCCCCAGCCCTGGCCTGATGAGAGGGGGGCTGAGCTCCGGTTAACACAGGGGCCCACGGCAGCACACCCCTAAAGCTCAACTGTAATCTTTGGGTAATTGAAAAAAAAAAAAAGGGGGCCTGCGCCACTTAGAAGCACAAAGAGAAGATTACATAGCTAAAACTAATTTGGCAAAAATGCAGAAATGGATTTACGGCCCCACCTCTTCTCTCCTAACCCTTTTATTACAATACACCCATACCCTCCACGAACTGGGGCCCTGGGGGAATAGATAGAGGGAAGGGGATAGCAGAAGGAGGCTCGAGAGCTGAGCGGAGAGCTGCTAATGACTGTGGATATACGCGCGCGCTCCCTTGATTTTTGTGGTTTACAGATGATCGATTACTTCACTTACAACCGTGGTTAAAAGTGCCTCATCACACATCAAACTCAAATGTGAACAGGCAACCCCACAAGCCTCTTAGATTGTGTTACCGAATTCCAGAGTGACACCACAGAAGTGTTTTTAATTACAAACCATGCTATTTTCACTGTGGTTTGGTGGTTTGGCGCCTTGAGTATACCCAGAATTTGATAGCTCTTCTTTGGAGAACTTTCAAGTTGTAACTCTATGGCAGGCGCCTGCAATCTTTAACTCACATCCCAAATATTAACATCCTCGCCTCTTTTTTTTTTCCTCTCTCCCCTCCTTTCCTCTTTCTTTATCGCTGTCCATCTATCTTTCTCTGTATCCTCCTCCTCTCTCTTGTCTCTCAGTCTAATAAGGTTCCAGTGGTACAGCACCCCCACCATGTGCACCCTCTCACGCCTCTGATCACCTACAGCAATGAACACTTCACACCGGGGAACCCCCCACCTCACCTACAGACAGACGTGGATCCCAAAACAGGTACGGTCCGGAGTGTTTTCACACAAGTTTAACTGGCGTGCGGAGACGGG
Organism: Perissodus microlepis; assembly: GCF_051167445.1. Lineage (NCBI taxonomy): Eukaryota > Metazoa > Chordata > Actinopteri > Cichliformes > Cichlidae > Perissodus > Perissodus microlepis. The sequence continues at coordinate 12,937,156 of NC_140468.1, forward strand.
CGTGTTTGATTTCTGCTCAAAACACCTTCAGAATTAAGTGCACTTGTTTTCCAAAAGCGACAGGATGAACCTCCCAAAAACCAGCTCTTTGAACAGTATGTAGTCGTGTTCATGTCACACTTTCAATGCAGGTAATATGAAAAGGAATGAAACAAAAAAAAAAAAGCTTATTTTATCCATTAATTGCTCATTTGAGGACTTCATAAACATGACTAGCACTGTTTACAAGATACTTAATGTAGGACAAGGTCAGCTCAAGTGCTTCTTATTGAAAACTGCTGCTCTAATCTGTTTCTGATTGATTCAGCTATCATGCTCACTAAAATTGTTTGGTTTTGATTGAGGGGGGTAAAAAAAAGGGCCTTACATTTCAGAACAACAACCTTGCAGAGTGCCTCGTAAACTTCTCGTTAAACGTGGAATTCAGTAAACAGCCACCGCTCTAATTGCCAATGCTCAAAATAATACTGCCACTGTAGTGGGAGCTCTTTACTTTTAAAGACCAGCAAGCACACAGTTTTCAACTAAGTGCACAAAACTCCTCAGTATGAAAGATTTACACAGACTTTTACAGGTTTTCTCCACACCTGCTTTATAGCCTGTTGATCCTGCAGTCAGTGTCCATGTTTGTACCCACAATTCAGTCTCCTACATTCATTCAGCGCACTTTTTTTAAGGCAATTTCATTCATTTCCACGAGCATCTTGACCCAGCACTTAATTTTGCTAACTGTCATTCAGCCCGTCCTTTCAGGTTAATGCATTTTCAGTGTGCTGAATAATTTCATGCTTTTCAGAGGTCTCTGGTGGATTCACTTAGTGTTTTAGGTAATAATGTTCCCTTATTATGATGGCCCTTACAAAGGGGAAATAATGTGCCAGCTGCTGTTTAATGTAGTGCTTAATGGGGCTGCTTAATTGGGCACAGTGTTTAATTAATTAATGAGCTATATTAGGTCTTGAGCGCTGGGTGGCGATGGGATAATTTTCCACAGGCTTTCTTTTCTTTTTTTAAAATAGAACTCGCTTTTGGTATAACTGTACTCCCAAGAAAAGTTTTCTGCCATACGTACCATAATTCCTCAAGAGTCAGATCCTGGATGAGCTAAATCAGCTGGGAACAAACACCAGCAGAAGCCAACGTCTTTAATCTATGAAGATTCATCTGGGTTTACGTTGGCTTTGTTACCACAGGCCAAAATACCTGAAGCATCAGCTGGATGGGCAAAAGCAAGCTGTGTGGAAGAAACGCACATCAGCCAGCCAAAAAAAGAAAGAAATAAAAAATGTCCCCCAGTTCCTGGTCTGCTGCACATAAACCCCTCCCTGCCACGCTTTTACACTTGTCTAGTGTTCCCTGTTTCAAGTTTGTCATGAGAGAGAAAGTTATTTTTACAGCTGGCTGTGTACGAGACCTTTTCAAGGCATTCGTTCGGGGCAGCTTGTCGATGCAGCTCCTTCGCCTGTCAGCTGCCACGGAGAGTAAAGGCAACACCGTGGATGCTGTGATTGCTCGGCGATGCCCTCAAAAAGAGCTGTCCTTAAATTGGATATCTTTGTCACCGTCGGTGGGTGAAAAACAAAATTTGCTGCTTGTTTTATGCTAAATCTGAGGATCACTTCAACGAATGGAGACTGATGATCGGATATTGGGGTTTGATCGTCACTGCGTTGTACTTCTGGTAGCATCGGATGTAAAGCTAATTGACTATTAATCTGATTTAAATCCAGAAATATTGAGGTGAATTTGAAAAAAAGGAAGCTCTTAACTGCTTTGTTTGTTCATGTATGTAATAACTACGCCCATACAGCGAGGACTGTCAGTGTAAATCAGCGGGCAGATTCAACTGCTAGCCCCATATTGGCAGCTCTTTGATCAGATAGAAAGCTTTAATTATGATACTATGTTTTGTTAACTTCTAAACCTCAGTCATTTTATATCATTAATCTTCTGAGTCACCAGACAAATGTGACAAGAATCGTGTTGGTGTTTTTTCCTCACCTCTCTTCCCCTCTGCCTCTTCCAACACACTGTGCCGCTGTGCCGCCTCAAAGGCCTTTGATCAGGAAGTGTGATTTAGCACTGTGTACATTCGATGCAACAAGCCCTCTTCCTCCTCCTCTTCCTCCCATCTGCACTCCTGTGATGTCTGCCCCGTTCATATGTGAAACTGAACAAAGAAAAGATCCCAGCACTGACAAAGATTTTGGTTCTCCTCTCTCTGTCATCGTCTCGTCCTGTCCACCTCCTCTCTCCTCGCGTCATCCTCTTTTTCTACTTTTTCTTCTTCCACAGGAATTCCAAGGCCTCCACATCCTCCAGATATATCTCCTTATTACCCACTGTCACCTGGCACTGTCGGCCAGATCCCCCATCCGCTAGGATGGTTAGTACCACAGTAAGCAAATCCTTTTTTTTTACTTCTCTTTCATCTTTATTCTCCTGTGAGTTGTGCGGAAAGGCTAGAAACATCTTCATGCTGTGATGATTGCTAAGCATAAAGGTGCGCATCAAGCTAAACCATTAAAGAGTGGCGCTGTAAACAAGAAAAGTGGATATTACCTTTCATACATTTCATTTATGGATTTATGGACACAGTTTTAAAAGCCTTCTCTGTCTCTCGCTGGCCCACCAACTTCCACACTCGCTGCTTAACCACAGCAGCAGCTCCTTTAAGCCCTCACCAACCTCAACTTGCTATTTTGTGTCAAATACTATTTTGCATGTCTGTGTATGGTTCAATTAGATTAATGAACTGTGATTGCCCGTATTTTACCCACAATTCCACATAGGGGCTCTCCCCTGGTAACTCTTGTCAACACTTGTTAATATGACAAAAGGCTACAAATTAAGCTCTGTTAATTTAATGTTTTCTCACCGCGATCTAAATACCGAGAGAGGCCTTGAGCGCAGCCATGGCGCCCTTTGATTTGCTGCACTTTATTTTGGTATAAATTTACATTCATTATTGTTTGTCTTTGGATGTGTAGACCTCAATTAGTGTGATGGCTCCATTAAAGAGACCCGCGCTTCGTCTTTAATTATCACAACAAAACACCTAGTTCCAGCTTGGGGAGGAACGGGGCCCCACTCTGTCGACACAGAGCGAAGGGTTATGAAATTTAATTAGCCATTGCTATCAAGATTTGTGGCATTCAAATTGTTCAGAGTTTTCCTCCCTTTGATCTGCGCTCTGCAATCCCCTAGATTTTTGTCCTGATCAAATGAGAATAAAGAGGCCCACGGTGGGGAGAAGTGAGAGACAGAGGGCTTTAGCTTCTCCTCTTCCATCAACTCTGTTCCTTTACCTTTCTGTCTTTCTTCTTTTCTTCCCTCTTCTTAGGCAAGGTCAACCTGTTTATCCAATCACAACAGGGGGTTTTAGACACCCCTACCCAACTGCGCTCACTGTCAACGCATCCATGTCAAGGTGAGTTAAGCCCTAAGAGCTAAACACACGCATGCTTGTTCTCATTTGCTTGTACCTTCACTGGTGTGTGTTTGTGTTGGCTGTGAGGGCAATGCGCAAGCAGCACACACACACACGCACACGCACGCCCATGTGCACAAACAGTGAGCAGAAACTTCTCCCTTAAGGAGCGCTCCCACTCTCCCATCTCTGTTCAAAAGGCCAATTCTCCAGTGTGGGGCTTCAGCTAGCATGCTCAAATATTAATTATATTTATCATTTTCTAATGAGGCCCCTGAAGAACATTTACCCCCGCTACATGTCAGGCTGATGTGAAATGAGATGGGGCATGTCCTTGCTGTGAGTTTAAGCAGGCAGACAGATAAACAAACAGCAACACTTTGAAGAGGACTACGTAATATAAGCTGGGGTCTGACACTTGGCCAGTGCTTTGGTCCAGTTCATCTGCTGCTCTGGACATTAGTGCACCCATGGGAGGGCATTGTGTGTGTGTGTGTGTACTTGTTGCCATCTTTTTTATTATGTGTGTCTATTTGTCAGTCAGCAGTTAGCTACTTATTGTTCCCCTGAGGAACGTACGTCTTCTCTATTGTGTGGGAAGTGACCGTAATTAATTTAGGATGCCTGAAAACCCCATGATTTGTGGGTCTGGATGAGTCAAAAAAGCACCAAGACAGAAAAACAAACAGCCTCCCACTCTCTCCACTCCCACTGCTCCTCCCTCTACATGCCCCTGCAGCAGGGGACTTTGGACGGCGCTGGTTTGGAATCTAGGGATGAAGCCAAGCTTTAGTTTAATTACAGCCTGATTGGAAAAGCAGCTCCTGAGGGCGGCTTGTTTAGACCTCTGTGACATTGATGGATCATGTAGATGCAGGAAGGGAGCAGTTTCAAGAGGGAATTATGTTTTGTGAAGCATAACCCTGAGAATAAAGGGTAGCTTCATTTATAGGCTAACCTAGACGGTTTACTTCAGTTTTTTTGCATCTGTTTTTTTAAAATTCTGTCTTGCACCAATTTTGCTTTCTCGTTGGAACGATGTCTGCATTAGAGTCAGATTGGGCCCCTCACAGCCCATCCCCAGCAAGTCTCAAGTGCAAAGGGTCAGATGGTGGGTCTATCCAGACATTGGCATCTGGCAACAGTACCCAGCCAACTTGGGCTTTAAGTGACTGCTAATTTGGTCCCTTAATGACAGCCTCTACATTATGATCATCTTATTTCCAGTGCGGCTAATTGAATATACTGGCTGGGGTGTGGGGGGGGGGGACTGGCCATGGGGAAGAGCTAATGCCCTGTGATGAGGCCCCTAATTGAATTAGTATAACTGAATAGATGGAGGGCTCTGGGAGTTCTCTGGTGAATGGAAGGGTTTAGTACATCACCCCCCTCAAAATGAGGGGAAAAAAATGTACTAGCTGACAAAATCTAGTAACAATTTGTCTAATTGTGTCAGAAGCATAGCAGAATCCCTTCATCACAGCCTGCTTCAGCTTGTTGGTTTTGTTTAAAGATCAGGCCGCACTGCTGTGATAGCTCAAACGATTTGTAGCGTGCAGGCTGGCTGCGGAAAATCTGAGAGAAAAGACATCCTGGCTTGTACTCTTGTCGGGAGTTAGGTCTTTGCAGGAGAGCGCTGCTTCATATCAGTCCCGGGTGCCTTAGCCCGAACTGAATTAGGATTCAAGGAATGAATCCGGTACCTCGTAGTCCCCCCCCCCCAATGAGCACCTTACACCTAGGTCCTGTTAAAAAATACATTCTTGTAGGAAGGGAGGAAAAAGAGCCAAGGAGAGTAGAGACAGTCAGCGGAGCAAATGAAAGACATTATTTTGATAATAGGGTTGGAGCCAGTGCAGGTCCCCCATATTGTCTGTGTGCGTGTGAATGTATGTGTGACAGGTGGGTGGATGTGGAGGCCCCTTTGCCCCTTGTGCTTAAGCCTGCCCTTTGATATGTTCCCCCGTCATCCCACTCCCTCTCTTTTCCTGGTTAACGGGAGAAGCGCACCGGCTGGATCATTATACATTAAACAGGCACGGGGGCTATTGCTTCACACTGGCAATTAAATGGCACTGGCTGACACTGGGCTTGCTGCGCCGGTGACCCCCCCCCTCCCTTTCCCACCAGCCATTCTTACCTTTGAGATTGAGACGTAGGAGCCCCGGGGTTGGGGTGGGTGGATGGGTGGGGTCTCCAATGCATCTCCCTCTCTGTGTTGGCTAAATTGGTCCAAGGCGCTGCTTGCTGCTGATGAGCCCGATGATGGTGATGATGATGCCCCCATGCTTCAAAGGGATGGCCGTCATGTTTAAACCATAACCTGGGCCGTGCGGTGGCAGCAGGAGGAGGGGTGGAAAGAGGAAACGAAGGAGCGTGGAGGTGGTGAGGGGACAGGGAGGAGTAGAGAAAAATAGATCTTGGAACAGAGGAAATTTTAACAAGTGCACAGAGAGAGAAAGAGGGAGGGGTGAACAGGGAGAGAGGAAACAGGGTGAGTGAAGAAAATGCAGCAGCCTTAATGATGGGCGATATGCAGCCACTGCTGCCGAGCTCCCCATCATCGGATGACATGGCACAAACACCAATGTGTCAGTGATGAAGGGAGAAGAGGGGAAAGGAGAAAAAGAGGGAAAGAGTTTGAGGGGGAGCACTGGCACTCCCCTGAGATGGCCTCCAACAGAAACTAGTTGTTCCTGGCGAGTTTATCCTCATCATTATATTCTGGCTCGGAGCCATGCAGCCAGACACTGCTGGATAATGAGCTGCTTTAAAAAAAGAATTATTTCTCCTTTTTTCTTCTCCTTCATCATCCTCTCTTCTCTTGAATTTGTGTGTGGTCACGTGGAACTAAGGCACCATGCTGTAAACATACACATGAACGTACATGTTCAAATAATCGCACACAAATAATTATTGTCATACATACACTGGCGCATACAGAACAGCAGAGTCTTATGGCTGTTCTAGCCATAGATTTAGATTTTTATAAATAAGAGTTTTTGGCCTCGATATGTGGCACAGTTGGAGATGATGAAATGATGATAGGAGTGCAGAGGGATGAAGATAAAAATGTCAGTGCTGCTGACAGTGCTGAATAGGCAGAAACGAATGGGAGGAAATAAATACAGACCCAATACCGGAGTGTATGATAGAACATTTTCATCTAGTTTGCAGAATTCCTTGATAAGAGATAACACTTCAAGCTTTACCTCTCCCAAATCTGGCATTTTCATATTCGTTTAACTGGCAAAATGCAATAAACTGAAATCTTTGATCACCCCTTGTTATCTACAGCTGAATGATGGAAATAGTAATTGCCAGTAGAATCGTATTTGGAAACCATGTGCACACCTATTGTATATGTCATTTGTTATAGATGGCAATGACATGTGCATGCTGAGAAGTTCTCAGCTATCGAAGGCATTAAACTATGAAAACAGGAGTTCGAGGAGCCCTCAAGTCCTAGATGAACAAATTAAATTGGTAGCTTAACATACCATCGGAAATTAAGAAAAAAAAGTGGACAAGACTAGCTAAAGCTGCGGCTAATAAGCTTTTAAGAGATAAAATGTGTTAAGAATGATGTGGCCCTCAACAACAGTCCCAGTTTCTTAGTGAGCCATTGGGAAAATTTATTGCATAACACTAGTTAACAGTATTAATAAACAAAGATCATTTTTAGCTAACATGTAAAATGTTAGCTAACTGCAAGCTAAGCTGTTAGCTAAGCTAAATTAGCTAAGCCTTTCCTCTAAACCTGTGTTCTTTCTGTTGACCAGCAGGAGGCGTTACAATTTCTTTTTGATTGTCTCACATTGAGCTGTGGCCTCAGTAAAACATCAGTTACTGGTTTTATGTCTTACTGAATTCAGCATGATGTTTATTTTTTTTCATGTTTGTCCCAGTAGAGTTAGAGACGCATGATAAAGCTACCATATAAAGATCCAGTATCCCATCAAAAAAATGGAGAGGGAGTAGTGTGGATTTGTAGTAGTTCATTTTTGTTTAAGATTCATCTTTAATTAAGCAACAGAAAATGACCTTTTTGCTATTTTTTAAGCTTTAGTGACTGAGTAAACTGTCATTTTGAGTAGATAAGTCTATAAATGTTTATTAATACATTTTCAGCTTAGGAAATTTTCATGTGAATGTTTGTATTTAGTGTGGCTAAGGGTCAATTCCATTTCTGTGAAAGAAACTGAAAATACATGATGTGCTTTGACATGTGTAGTCTTGTGTGTACATGTGCTCCATCTTCTCATTTCACCTGTGTTCATTCTGACGATTTACACAGTCTTCTGTCCTCTAGGTTCCCCCCACACATGGTGCCCCCTCACCACAGTTTGCACACCACGGGCATCCCTCACCCAGCCATCGTAACACCCAACGTCAAGCAGGAATCCTCACACAGTGACATCAGCTCTCTCGACAGCTCGTGAGTAAACTTTCTCCTATACTGACTTTTGGTGACCACTTGGAGATAGACTCTGCTCATCTCACTGCTCTCTACCCCATCACAGGAAACAGACAGACGGTAAAAAGGTAGAAGAGAAAAAGAAAGAGGTCCACATAAAGAAACCTCTGAATGCCTTCATGCTCTATATGAAGGAGATGCGGGCCAAAGTGGTGGCTGAGTGCACACTCAAGGAAAGTGCTGCCATCAACCAGATCCTGGGGCGAAGGGTAAGTCCTACCAGCTTATTCGCACAAGACATTCAGCCATGCTGATTTCAATCATAACATGGCTGTAAAGGGCCTAATGGGATGGAAGAAAAGAGTCGTAGTTAATGATGGCATACTTTGGGATTTACAGAAAGTACACAACATGCACACAGTCTTCTATTTTTATCTCTGTTCTGGGTGAAAATCTCTTCTTTCTGTGCCTGGTTTTTCATTTTGCAGTGGCACGCCCTATCGCGGGAGGAGCAGGCCAAGTACTACGAGCTGGCCAGGAAAGAACGACAGCTCCACATGCAGCTGTACCCAGGCTGGTCAGCACGAGACAACTATGTAAGTTTTTAAGTTTACAAGTCGTATTAGCCTCTTCTTTCCCCCCCTTTCGCTAGGTCACATATTCAAGGCCATTTATTTTTGCTTCTTTTCCTTTCTTTGCCCCACAGATCAAAATCTGTTCATGTAGATCTAGGACAAAAATGCTCTGGTCTTAAATCCACCTTTTCATGCTATAGATAATGACAGTCCGGTAAGGAATAAATAAAGGATGCAAAGTACCAAGTCTTAGTATTAATTTGAGTGGGTTTATCAGTATAGAAAGCATTTAAACCCCCCCAAGGGAACAAAGGTCATTTACAGACATATGTGAAGTCAAACTACATTATATTTAAAATATTGTGCAGTCTGTAAATGCCCAAGGTCCCTGGTCCATAGTCATCAGCAGATGCTTTGTAGCTTCCCCGGTGGTGTTCTCCCTGCCCTTTACTGCTGCAGCCTTCACCTCATGACTGCTGCCATGCCTCTTTGCCTTTCTGGTCTTCAGAAAGTGGAATTAAGCCCAATCTGATTAAGATCAGATTACTGACCTGGCCGTTCCAGAGTGTTTAACTTCTTCCCCCTGAATTGCTCTGGGGTTGCTTTGGGTAAATGTTTAGGTTTGCCATTCTGAACGGGTTTAGAGGCATTTCGGAGAATCCTACCACACTAAGTGCTTTTGTATACCTCGAGTTGCTTCTATCTGCAGTGAAATCATCAGTAAATGCCACTGGCCAGGTTGATATTTTGTCATTATTCCACAGAACTTGGTTGCACAACTCAACCTGTTTCTTTTTGCATGTGTTTTTGTGGATTACCGAGGGGTTCAACATCATGATTGCTGGCGGGTACATCCTGGAAAGCATCCTTGGCATTCAAACATTACTTGCTGACATTTAAAGTTCGTGAGCAAGTAAATCTTACCTCATAAAAACGTGACCAGGGTGCTCATTCACACCTGCTTGTCTAATAGGGGCTATAAATTGGTCCTCCAATCTGAAAGAGTTGTAGTTGGTTGTTGGCGAGTTTTACCTCTGTGCACATGGGTTTTCAAAATATACACATGTGATTTTGGAAAGACAAGTACCTTAAATGCCACTTTACATGGATACCTCAAACCACCTTGAACTACAATGCTCGGTAATGCTCAGTGAGCTTTGAGCCACGTGAGCAACACATAGCTGCCCAAGAAGTGCAGTATATCCCACATAGCTCTTGCTATGTCATTGTAAAACTACTCAAATTAAAGCTGAGATTTTAAAGCGTGAAATGTTTTGTAGCCTGGATAGTTCGCTCTGACCCACGCATACCCGATTCTCATCTTGGGATCAGTCTGACCACTGCAGTCGCCCAAGAGCAGCCTTGAGAAATCCGTCTTCCAAATAAGAAGTGCATCGAGATGCCTAGGCATTCACAAAACAGAGGAAAATGAAACAAAAGATTAGAGAACAAGAAGAAAAGAGCCAAAAAAAGAGGGAGAGAGAGGAGGGAGAATTCTGGTCTTGGCCTGCAGTGGCTGCTGCAAACCGGAGGGCAAAGACAGAAAAAAGGCAGAGAAAGAATGAATGAATAAATAAGTAAACACGAAGATGAGTGCTATTCTCTGTTTCATGTTTTGGGCATTCTGCAATATAATAACTAAGGTTCCTGTCTGTGTCTATTTTTTTCTTTCTATTTTTTGGCGGCTAACCAACAGGGGAAAAGGAAGAAGAGAAAAAGGGAAAAGCAGCAAGCAGAGAGCAATGGTAAGTGAGCTGCAATTATCTCTCATATTAGAAGAGCCCCATCATGTGTCAGGCAGATGTGACATCTTGCAAGATAAAAGTGTAGCTAGTTTTTTTGTGTTATGTTTTTTAAAAAAAAAATTTATTGTGTGTGTATGTGAGTTATATTGCCTGGCTTTTTCTCTCTTTATTTTTTTTTGGTATAGTTGCTACCCAATGCAATATTTAAATAGTAGAATTGCTTGTAAACCCCACCCCTCCCTCCTTTTTCCAGTTTCCCTTGCTCTCCCTAGCTAATAGCGACTGAATATGCATGACCCCCCCCCCCCTCCCCCCCCCCTCTCCCCCCCCCCCTCTCCCCTGGCCCTTAGCCTTCTGGTATTGTGATATGTTACGAGAATGTGAGGTTTAAGCATCGTGAGAGCCATTAACTTTGACAGTGTTGTGTGCGTGTTATATATTTACTTGCCTGTGCCCTGCAGACGGACTGCACGACTGTACCGCGTGCGTGTTTGCGTGACTGTGCATGCGTGTGCTTGTTGGGCCTACCTCCCCTTCCCATCGCCTGCTTCCTTGCATGCTTTTATACCAACTTGAGGAAAAAACAAAGCAAAACAAATCACCTATATCTTAAAAATTAAGGAGGTTTGCTAAACCTGTGATTTTCATTCATTCATTCATTATTCTTTTTAATTCTGATGATGTAAGGAGCAATGACGACTTGTTCTCATGTATTTTGCGCTCGTTTTGGTGACGGATTTCTTCTTGAAGGCCTCTCTATCTGTTCTTTTTTTTTTCCAGAACGCAGAGAATATTTTCCAAACCCTTGCCTTTCACTCCCTCCGATTACAGGTGCTAATGTCATTTTGAGTATTAAATCACTAACTGTTTTATTTTCCTTCCTTTTAAATTTATGTATACATTTATATATCTATATCTATCCATTCATAAATGTGCAGTGAGGCAGGTTTAAGGTTAAATCCTATATTTTGAAATATGCTCTTTTTGCTTTGTTTGCTGCTTTCTTTTCTTCAAAAATGTTGCCATTGTTTATTTGACTTCAGGGTAGCTTATATTTAATTCATTTTACACTCATTTACTGTTGCTATTTAGCTCAAATTACTATGCAGTATGCTTGAGGACCTGGTGATATATATATATATTTATATATAAAGCTAGATTATCATTATGAAGTATGACCTGAAGGCTGTAATGTCAGGGTAAACCTCCTTAATCTATATGCTTCAGTAGCTGCACTGCCTTTCCTATAGGCCAGCATGAGTTTGGCCCAGCCTCTGTCAAATAAGTCTCTGCTCAGACAAAGCCTGGACTCAAACGCTTCCACCACAGCGTTTTGCTGTCACTCAGCTCTATTTCTGATAATGAAATAGAGCTGTTCCGCAACAAACCGCCAATGCTGATGGAAAATAATCAACTGTTTGATGCCAGGTCTAAAGAGTAGATTCCCTCTTCAGATTCCAGCCTTTTTAATCCTTCCCCTGGCTAGGGCTAACTCACGACTGTGCTGCTCCAGCAATCTGCTACTTCTTCCTAGTTCTGCCACCTTGACCTCGTCTCTTTGAAACCGTAGTGCGCCGATAGCATCTAACCATAAATTAATCCAACCTGCATTTGCTCCATTTATACCCCTCTCAGCCAAATCGGTCTTTATCTTCAGCTTTAACTCCAGCCAGAATTTAGATTATGCCACTGAAAAGTTTCCACTGTTAACATCCTGATTTGATAATTTGCATGCATTTTGATTTTTACTTGTGTTTGAAACTTACTAATCGAGTTCAGCCCCATCTTTAAAGGCACACTTGATAATGGCTTTAAGGGGAATTATTTTTTCTTTTTCTTTTGGGTGCGGGGTTTTGATTTCTTGCAAAATGAGCCACTGCCAAGCTTCATAGATTCACTGTTTTTCTCCTTATTTCTCTCCTCTTTTTAATTTCTGTTCCTTATTTTTTTTATTGGTTTTGGTTCTATTGCTCCTCTCTGCTGGCTTCCCTTCCTTGTTGCGGCATCAGACCTGAGCGCTCCTAAGAAGTGTCGAGCGCGCTTTGGGCTCGACCAACAGAATAACTGGTGTGGCCCGTGCAGGTGTGTATGGTGTGTGCTTGCACTGGCCAGGGCCAGGTGAAGGCTGGGTCACTCTACGCTGGGACTTCCTCCTCTCTTTTATGCTGCTGCTTTTCCTTTCTCTTCGCTTCCCTCCCCCGTCTGTCCCGCCAGGCTATTATGACCTCTCAGCTTCCTCCAGCCACACCCTGCCGGTCTATCTCTGGGTTCACCCTATTTGATTTTTTACCTCCTGTTTGGGGAAAAAGGTTTTGCGTACGAGTGCTTGTATGAGTGGTGTCTGTGTGTATGTGTTCAAGTTGCAAAGTTGCAGGATGCACAGTTACAATGAGCCTTACTGAGATTAATCATAAGTCCTAAACTGGCAGGTCGGGGCTTGGAGGTTCTGGAGCCTGATGGCTTGGTCAATATGGAGGACATCCCAGTGTTGCCAGCCTAAATCTAAGCCCTGGCTACATGTTTTTGTCTGTGCAATGACGTGTCCATTTTCTTGTTTCTTTCTTTTTTTTTTTCTTTTTGTCTCTGTGTGTGTGTTTGTGTCTACCTCTTTGGCTAACAGATGCAAATACCCCAAAGAAGTGTCGTGCCTTGTTCGGGCTTGACCAGCTGAGTTTATGGTGCAAACCATGCAGGTATAACTCCTGTAGTAGCAATGGGAGGAAAGACATCCACAATGAGCATCTTCTCCTTGATTACTGGCTCAGATGTCTTGCTAAAAACACATTTCCATCACTGTGGTAACAGATGGAAAACTTCTCAGCTCCCCTTTTCCTAACTGAGAAGTTTCCTACTCCTCTAAAGTCAGTTCAAGCCAAGTGTCAGAAAATGGATTTCTAAATAAGACTTCCAAATATTTTATCCAAACACATGTTGAAAGATCATGGCTCCTAATGTGATTTAGCAGAACATTTCTGACCGTGTAAGCTGCTACGATTGAAATCCATTTTCTCTCCAGGCAGTGGATAATTCCCTCCCATCCTAAATGTCATGTATGTCCTAATTGGCACTCTTTTTGAATAACACTGTGATGCTTACAAATTTAGCCCTGCTTTCTCTGAGGGCCTGCTCAGTGACACTCTTTTCTGTGCCCTCTTCCTCCTCCTTCTCCACCTCTTCTTCCTCCAAACTCCTCTTCGATAACCCTTACTTAGTCCCTACCTGTTGTCTTTCTGTTCTGACACAAGCAGTCTTTGAATTGGGAATATTTTCATGGTAGGTATTTGTTTCTGCTAAGTAATACCCTTCTTTGTGTCTGGCTTGCACCACACCTTGCCCCACTCTTTCTCGACACATTTCATCGCAGCACATTGTCTGTTTAATGTTTCATTTTCACTGTTTCTAAAACACAGATGGGCTTAAAAAAAAAAAAAAGCCAAATATTTTGTAGCAAGATGAACACCAAAAGGTCATTTTTCTGTTTTTTCTGTAACCGTTAGCTTCCAGCTGGCCCCTTCCTTTACAGCTGACACACACGTTATCAGAAACATGGCTTTATTTCTAATAATAGCACATCATGAGATCAGGAGACTGAAAAGTGCAGTAAATCAGCCTTCATTTTAAGAGCAGAGAGGTTAAAAGTTCTCTCTGGGCTCCATTTCCTAAAAGATGCATCTGCTATAATTTCCCCCGAGACAGAGAAATCAATATCATACACGGGCACATACCATAAATCAATATGTCTGTTAAAAAAATGGATATTAGCTCATTTGTTGCAGTTTGACAGACAGTTATCGAGAGCGGGGCGCGCATGTAGTAGCAAAACGATACCTTTTTACGCCCGATCGATGCGCCGCGCCGTCCAAAAAAGCTACAGTATCGGCACAGGATGTACTTAACAGCCTCATCCTCACTCTTTTCTACTGTCCTGGTGTTGTGTGCTTGCACTGTGTTGACTTCATCAGAAATGCATGCCTTTTTCCCCCCCACCCAGCATGCGATTGTGGGCTTTTATATGTAATCTGTCGATGTCCCTCCTTCTTTTCATCCTCAGTGATCTGCTCTCCGTTTGCGTTTATGTAGATCAGAGTTAACAGAAATAAAGGTTTAATTAAACAGTAAGTCAGCGTTACATGTTCCAAAAGGCTCAGTTTTTGGTCTATTTTTATTTATTTTTTCTTACTCGACATCCCTGTAAGTCTTAAATACTGGTACTCCGCGGCCTTCGGGCATTCTTGTGATAAAATAGAGAGCTGAGAGAGAGAAAGAGAGAGAGGGGTCACTGTCAGGGTCAGGGTAAAGATGAGGTGGGCAGAGATTCCCCCTTAACCAAATCTGAAGCACAGTCTTCACAGCAGAGTCACCACAGAAAAATGCAACAATCCCCTGCTCTCCTGATCACCCCCCCTCCCTCCTGTGTTTCGTTCACCGGGTTCTGCGAGCGCAACGGGCCTGGCCTCAGGACGCGGCAGGCAGGGGGAGGGTCCCAACCCCAGGCAGGAATGCAAACATGGTGCTTTGACCCCCCTCATGCACACACACACACTTGTGTCTGTGGGGCAGATGCAGGGCAGTTTGGATCCTGTTGACTTTTTCGCCTCATATCCAAACTCTGTTCCCTCAGGAGAAGAGAGAGAGAGTAGAGTGATAGAAGTAGAGCAGTGAGCTGGGTCCAGTAACAGTTGTGCTAGAGACAACAGGCTGCAGTTCTTCCTGTAAGAACAGCAGAGCGTTACATCCAGAGAGCAAACGCGACCACAGCTCATCGCTTTCATTCTTCATCGTCCTCATCTCTGTGTGCGTGCTTCTCATTCCCTTTCTGCTTCCTGTCCAGGCGATCTTTCTTCAGTGTCTGTCCTGCCTAATGACTTAGAAACTGACTATCATTTCTACCACCTTCCTCCTTTACAAAAGTTGCTTAAATGCACCTCCAAACATTATCCATCGAGTATTGTTTCTTTTTAATAAACCCTCCCCCCACAAATTTCTGAAGGGAAAGGTGCATTTAAGTCAGCAACAGTGCTAAGATGATATTCAGTGTGAAGCTGTGACACAGAGACGCTCTCTTTCTCTCACCTTGTCCTTTAGGAGAAAAAAAAAGTGCATTCGCTACATCCAAGGTGAAGGCAGCTGTGCCAGTCCTCCCTCTACGGACGGAAGCTTACTCGACTCCCCCCCATCCTCCCCCTCCTCAGTGGTTCCTTCCCCCTCCTCAAAAGAGTCCAAATCTCAGACTGAACAAATGCAACCTCTCTCACTGACTATGAAACCGGCCCACCAGCCACTCCACCACCCGCACCTCCTGGCTGGGCCTCCACCGCCATCTTTGGTTCAGCTGGAAAACTCTGCCGCAGCAGCTAGCAAAACGCCCGCCGCCTCCTCCCACAACGGAGCTCTGGAGCACCGTGACGTCTCGTCCTCGCGGCAGCCGGGCTCCTCTGTGGCGTCCTCGATGGCCCGGCCCTCGGCATTGCTGTGTCATTCCCACTCGCTCCTCCCCTCCACAGCCCCACAGCCTCTGTCGCTAGTGACCAAGTCTATAGAATAGTCTATCCTATTCTCCTCCTCTGTTTGTTTTTTTAGCTCTGCACACACACACTCACACAAACATCTTTCTAGGCCCTCTCTCTGCTCCGTTTCACTCGCCCTCGGTTCTTTTCTCTTTCTGTTTCTGTGCCATAAGGCTTTGGAATTTTAGGTTATGTTTTTATTAAAGTTCATTGGTCAATATTTGACCCGTCATTATCAGACAAATCTAATTATTATAAAGAAATGATACAATGAGCTGTAGTATAGCTTTGTGAATCTGCCAAAATTTTTATGAATTTTGTTTTTGTCTTTTTTGTAGTTTTAAAACAGCGCAAAACAGAAATTATCTAGTTCAGCATCCAAATGTTTAAAAAGACGGATATAAAAAAGGTAGGCTAGATTATTCAACGAGCCCTTTTCTTGAAAGAGTTGGTTCTCCTTCTTTATTTGTATTAAATACGAGCTCGCGAACCAATCATTCGACATCTGTTCAAAACTCTTGGAGGGCATGAGGCTAGCGGTGACACCTCTCTGAGGAACAACTTTAATTGTGATGTTACTTGTTCTTGTTTAAATGTACAGAATAACGGGGCGGGAGGGGATTACTGTGTTAAATATGCATTCTTCCACTGCGTTGTCTTTTTTTTCTTTGTTGTTTACCTTTGGGGTGGAGTCAGGCAAGTTTGGGTGGGCTTGAGGGGAGGTCGGGTGGGAGGGTTGTGGGTTATTAAATTCAAAATGTCACAACGCTAGGACCAGTAGTATTTATTGCTTTAGAGATTGCTTGTTGTATCTTGTATGTGTCTCTTTTTTTTTTTTTTTCTGAATACATTGTACAAATATTTTTTCTTAAGGTAAGCAACTATACGAACGATCCATTTTTACAAGGAGGTTTTAAAAAGGCAAATCTTTTTGTTATCTTTCCTCCCCGAAAAACCTGGATTCCGCTCAGTGTACTGTGTAGATCTCATGAACAGATGTATGCACAACTTCATTTCAAGAAATGCGTCTATAAGCCATTTTACAGGAAAAAAAAGAAGAAAAGAAAACTTGAAACACGAGACAGTGGGTACCGCGTGTTCAGTAGTTGGAAAAGTGTCAGATGCCCTTCTTTTTTATTGCACAGTCACATCTCTCGGACTGTAGATTCGTGTACAGATTTTCCGTGCCAAAATTTTGTGATAATTTTTCCTCTGCCCCCACCCCCCACCCCAACCATGCTGTAGGGATCTCTTTTTTTTTTGTTTTGTTTTGTTGTTGTTTGTTTGTTTTGTTTTTTTCATTTCGATACCATTTTTTGCTGTGACGTTACATAGATTGCTATGTATGTAGTATAAATGTTGCTATAACAAATGTGTTTGGTAGCAAATTGTCAAATATTAAAATTTAAACTTAATAAAAAGACGGACATCATACTGTATAAACCCACCAGGGCCAAATTATGTATATTAGGAAGTTCATAAAAAAACTATTAAATACAAAAAAATACACAAACTGCCACTTTTAAGTACACTACTACATATAGGTAGATAGAAAAAATAGGCATGTTGATGTTGCAAGAGGCTGTAAAAAAAGCTACAAGAGAATCATCCACTCGGTGCCATTGTAGTTGACATGACGCGACTGTAATCTGTCGATTTCTTCTCTGGTTTATTAAGATGCTAATGATAAATAGTTTGAATGTTTCCTTAACGGCTGTGATGTTCCTGTTCTATTTTATGCTCTTATATTTTTTTGTTTGTTTTTTCCTGTTATTTTAAATGGTTCTAAAACCATGTTTTTTGTAATGAATAAATGTTTATGCTGTACAGTCTCTGTAGCATGCAGTTCTGTATTAATAAAAGCAACTTAGTATGTGCGCATCTGTGTTTCGCTTTTATTCTGAAAATCCCCAAACCCAGCGTCTCAGGATGGGGGTCTTATAAGGAAATCTGCCAAAAAATGTAGCATTTTATTCAAATAAAATCTTGAGAATCATCATCGTGCGCAATCAGAAAACACAAGATAAAACATGTTTAGAGCTGGATATTATGATTTGATGGGCGCATCAGTGACCAATCACAAAAAACAGCACTGGTTTATTTTTCTCTACAAAGGTCAACTTCCAATTAACCTTTGAACCCTTCTCTTTCCCACTACTAACAGTAATGCTCCGCTATGTGATCGCTTTTCATAGGAAAGAATGTAATGAAGGATACCGGTGGATGTTTTAGAGCACAGATGTCAAACTCTTTACAATGAGGGCCACATACAGCCCACTTTAATCTTACGTGGACCGGACCAGTGAAACTCACATTTCTGTCAGCGTGAAGATGTTTAACTAAACATTTAATCCCAGAGGTAAGAAAAAAAAATTGTCTATCAAAAGTCTTTGTTCTACGTGAACAATGAGTAAAATGACAGGAAAGTTTCTGGCAGTGTCCTGTAGTTTTAAATGTAATGTTTTGGGGGTTTTTTTTCCTTTCTTTCTTTTTTTTTTAAACAATTTTTAGCACAAATGTTCAAAGTTTTAACCGTTTAAAGTTCAAAATCTACATCCTCACAGCCATTTAGTGGGCCGGACTGTAGTCTTTGCCTGGCCAATTTTAGGACCCCGGGCCTTATGTTGGACAACCCTGTGTTAGACGGTGCTAAAGATTTGCATTACATGTGTGTGTAAATTCTGTATTATGCTATATATTTTGTATTTTATGTTGTATGTTTAGCATTTCTAGATGTTTGTAAGGCTGCTACTATAAGCTGCTAAAGGTAATAATAATAATTATGCACTCTGTCGTGTCTCCCTTACCTGCAATGTGTTTACCAGTGCATATTTCTAATAATATTTGTTCCCATTTTTCAGAATAATTTTAAAAGAAAATCTGATTTTGCCTTGAACTCTTTGCACAGAGAGGTCAGGGTAGCTCTCCCTCGTATCCAAGATTTAATACTGACCAGACTGCATCCCAGACACAACAGCTGCTGCTAAAGGGGAAAGAAATGACACATCTGTACAAGGTCATGCATTCAAACAGATAAGAGGATATTCTTCTAGTGTTCAGGACCTTTCATTAATCCCAGGCTAAGTTAATCAATTATTATTGCTCAGTATATGGACACTACAGATTTGAACAGCTGACACTGATCTAGGTTCACGTTCTACTACCATTTAACTCCAAGCTTCTCTGTATTCCTGCCTGCGTTACCAACAATGCTTTTTTATTTCAAGTATCAAACAGAGTTGAAAGTAGAGTACTTTGTGCATACGTTTAAAAAGTACAGGACAGCACAAATGTGTGAGAGGACTGCAGAAGTAGTTTGGTAAGATAGGCAAGAACTACTGTGCTCCAATCTTAACACTTCATAAGAAGAATCTCCTTTTCCCACATTGCCTGAACACATTCAGTCATTCGTGTCTCATGCAAATGGACCTCTTTTAATGATAAGGTGAAACTTCTCTTATTCCCATAGGGAAGTTTTCCATTCCCTAGCCTCTGTCTAACATGGAGGCCAGAGTGGGACAGTGGGACCTCTGGAGCTGCAGAATCACTGACATGTAGAAGAACATTAAAAAAAGACTTTTTCTTGGTGACAAAAGTACGTTATACTGGGGTTGGATGTGTGCTCCACAATGAAGTATTGGGACATTAACATAGGGTGGTCCCTGAACACATTCAGGATTTCAACACAGTTTCAATACAGAGGTTTACAGAGGTTTGATCATAGCAGTCATTTATCGCATTGGCTTTTACACATTTTCTTGCCATACCATCCATTAAACATCACCACTGCAGGATTTCATCTGTTCCAGTGAAGTTGTGTTCCTGTGTGAGGAAAGCTGTGTACAAAGTTTCTGTAGTACATGCAGTGTTTTTTGGGCAGGGTTGGTCTTCATTTATGAGGCATTCTCAAGTTATCAACAACCACTTCACAAGGAAGAGTTTCTCTGTACGTGATTGTGTTTTTTTTTTCCCCACTCCTTACACTGAGGAGCTTACCACTGATTTCTTATTCATTCCAAGTTTCCATGAATATACAAAGTAGCCGAGCAAACAACACAAAAGTACTAAAGCTGTAATGCAGACTGAAAGCCAGGCGAAGAAGAGCTGGAAAAGAAAGGGTTCACTTGCGATCAAGGAAATGCAAGAATTTTTCTTCGTTCCCTTTGAATGTCTGCACATTTAATGCATTTGTGCAGTATATACCCTTGAACCCTGAACCGGCGAGCTACGTATAACATGGACGTGTCTGTGATGGTTCTATTGCACTTTGAGAAGGAGGAGAGGCTTTGTGTACCTGAGTAGAGAAATTAAGTGTTTTGATGTGAGTGTGGCATGGAGGAACAATGTTGAAGGCCATCGCCGCAGGCAAGCATACAAATCAGAAAACACTGCAAAACATTAAATATGTCCCCTATGTTACAACAAACAACATACAAAGACATATTGTTTTGGATGTATTCCCCTGACCCGCATCGTGGCAACAAGACAAAACTGAAAGGTTGCAGATATGGCTGCAGCATAGCATAAACAACTAGTCTCTTTTATTAAGATTAAAATGGCACATGTTTTCATATAGCTTCATATTAGCGGATGAATGTCGTACTTCATGATCATAATCTCTTTTTAATCTCAGTTGGGTTCAATACAAAGTTAAAAGGGGGCTGGGGGGGGTCAGTGTTCACTTTCCCTGTGCAGACGTACATTTCAAAGATGCTCTTTAGTTTGGAGCCACTGCCATCTCTGAAAGGAGTTCTCATAACACTCTAGAGGCATACAAAATTAAAAAGCCTGAATTGCATAGTTAGTTCAAAAGAATATATTGAAACCAATTCTAGTGCATTGTGGCCCTTGTTGTGACCTTCATCGGGTAGGAACAAACCTTCATTCATTCTTCATGCACTTGAGTATACTGCTCCCCAAAGAAAGCCATCAAATTTCATAGGTTCAAAAAGCACTTGAGGAATTGTTTGGGAATAGGAATACCGAGCCAGTGGCCCCCGCGTACCGTTCTTGACCGTATCTCATGGAGTTTAGATTTAAGTCACGAGGATGAACTGAAATCTATTGATTTTTGCTAGACTGTTGAGAAAAACCCCCCAAAAAAACCCCACACAAGTAAAGGATCCTGAGGTCAGGTCAATACTTATTACAAGTTTGCACTCTATAGTGTAGGTGAAGTGCTGCAGTGCAGTCTGTGTGTTATCAGACAAACTTTTTTTTTGGTATTCTTAAACACTGGGCTGAAGAAAAAAGGTAGATGTAAAAGGTATTTAATTACTGAAACAAAAAACGCCCTGTCAAAGGTGCAAAGTGAATGATCTGCCCTAGAAGGCCAAAGATTTTATGGAATACCGTTTTTATTTATTTTTTAAATAAGATATAAATCTTTTTTTTAATATTAGACATGCTGTTTGAGAGAAAGAATCCAATTCCTTTTATTGTATGTGTACACATACTTGGCCAATAAAGCTGATTCTGACTGTCTCTTTCTGTTGATTTTTTTCTTCTTTTTTTGTACAAGCAACTTGATAAAAAAAGAGAGAAAAGTTAGTAATCCTTTGTCTATGTCTTTAGCTTTTGATGCTGAGACCACCTTGTTTTCATAAAATCCTAACACACACTGAGTCATGCGTAGACTCAACATCATCTTCCATCCTCACACTGTTTAGCAAGAATCAGCCCACTCTTTATTCGCTGACAACTGTCCGATAACCTTGAAGAATAAAATGATGCACATGAAAGGTGAGCATTTCAAGAGATTTTTTTCCTCTTTCTCACAATATGAAAGAATCTCTTTCATCAAATAAATAAACAGGGGCCAACAAATGAGGGAAGATTTGGTATGATTTGGTGCTTTGGTGCCAGTGTGCCGGCAGCAAGGCCAAGCTGAATCACAAAGACTCTGGATGCATAAAGGCGTTAACGTGTGTATCGCACAACGAATAGATTGTAACGGGGAAAAAAAAAACGGGGGAGTTCCAGGAGAGAAAAATAAATTCTTTCTCGTAATCTTGTGATCCTCCTTTAAAAAAATTAATTCTGCGACATCGAACGATAAAACCAAAGGTCACAGAATCGAGCAGCAACAGGAATCGATTTGGATGCATCTTATGCTTTCTGTTGTTTTACAGCATCCTCACATCTACGAGTGACAACACAACGAGTCCAGTTTCTCAGATCTGCATTTGACTGACTGAAAACAGGGCTCATTTATTATGCAAAAACACAAAACTTTTGCACATTATGGCTTACTAAACGTCAGGACGTGTCTGTAGCAGAGGGGAAACTATTTGATTAAAAGTCATTTCAACTCTGACAGGATCAAGTTGTGCTTGTTTCTGATCAAAAACTCAAACTCAGCTGATCAAAATATTGGCTCAGAACAGCTTATTATTTGTCTGCTGAGAGCATGTGCTCAAAAATCCAGCTGTGCTTAAAAGTCAGCATTAGGTCACTTTGTATTGACCAGGAACCCTGATTGATTCTCAGCACAGATATACCGTGCTTATTCATTACGTTGCCTTTACATTTCCTAATCGACTTTTAAAGTTTACTTACAGCTTGATCTCTCCCGAGTGTTTGTTACAAAGTGCTTCTTACAAGGGGGAGGACTCAAGTAGAAACACCTCGAGACCGAGTGTGAGACAGGCGGAGTTGCAGAGAAGAAGCGCGGCATATTTACAGGTGTTACGTGTACTCGCTGCTGTCTGAGTGCAGGCTTGTGTTTCACCTTCCCAAGCACAAGTGCCCTAGTCCCTAATGATGGCGGTGTGCAGTAAGCTAACTACCCTCACAGTGGAGCGAGCCCCCAGGCTAGTGCCACATCTCTCCATCAAGGCTTGCCTTCATCCCACTTTACACTGGGCCCTTTCCAAAGACACACACATACACACACAGAGCCAATGACAAATAATTCATATTATGGCCTGCCTGAAAGTTTGCCACACTACCTCATTAAGCAGCCTATTGTAACTGGCTGACATTCTCTCAGCATAATAACATTCCTTGGTCGGGTTGTTTTTGAAGTGACATCTCACTAGAGGGAAACAGAAATAAATAAAGAAATAATAATAATAATAAAAATAATAAAAAAACAACAACACCCCAGTTGTGCTACGCTGTTTTTCACCTTTGGAACTCTCAAGGTGATGCAACTTTAGCTGCTAGATATCAATAATGGATCCCTGTTGTTTCTTGATATGGTACAAGGTCCAGCAATGACATATCAAATGAAGACAGAAATGTGGTTACTTGTGTCATTCGCATGGAAGGAGCAGCTTTTTCTATTTCAATAAATACCTACGAGGATAGGATGTGATAAGGACGGGAACAGCAGACACACACGCGCAGCTTTAGACTTCTTTGCATGAACTTTAATTACTAAATCATAAAGGCAAGCTGTCAGCTTATGAGACGGATAATGGCCAAGGTGAGGAGGTTTGCTGTCACTGGCATTGTGCGTTGTATATTTAGACATGAAAAGCCGAACTTAGATTCCACGTTAGGCATGGCATAAAACAGCACAAGTACCTCAGCCTTCACCTTTTTTGGACGAGGTGAGCGAAGAACTAAGGCAGCTCGGGATAAATGAAAATTTGCTTACTTGCAGAGAGGACATTTCATTCTATGCACATCTCAAGCCAAGGAAACAAACAAAGCCTCCTCAGCTTTGTGCCCATGTGGGCTTTTCACACACACACACACACACACACACACACACACACACACACACAAAAGAGATAGATTTATTTGGTGTAATAAAGACACTATGGCTCAGTCCAAACCTACATATTGAGTTTGATCTCCCACTTAGGGCCGCATTGATTTTTCCTCTTAGCCACATGGTCCAGTGCGCTGCTTCTGATACGCAATGAAAATTAGTCTGTTTGAAGTAATTTGCAAAATTTACCATGGGTAAAGAGAGAGGCAGAGTAAGGAGGGAGGGAAGGAAAGAGGAGGAGTGCAGGGGTGCATTCGGGGAATGGGGTATATGGCTTGATGAGGATGTAGAGTGGGGGTAAGTGAATATGCTCCTTTGATGTGCTTCGTGTTTGTGCGTGTGGCAGCAAATGGCAGCACGGCAACAATGTGGGAGTTTTTTTTTTCCGAGTGGCAATCAGTCAGTTCAGAGGCGCTGAGCTCCTGGCGAGCCTACAAGGCATGTGGCTAGGTGCTCTCTGTCCTGGGGGCGAGACAGGGAGAGCTCTGACTTAGCTCTGACTTTTCCGGGGCAACAACGAGGCATGGGAGAGGAAGAAGAAACTTTCTCAGCAAAGTGAAAGGGGAAACAAGGGGGAGAATCATCCAAGTAAGGCAGGCTTCAAGTTAAAGTACTGACGTGCACTTCAATCTTCACTTCAGTCTCGACAAGTATGCCAAACATGGATTTTGCATAAACACACAGCACTTCAGAGGCGCTCGAAGAGATAAAGATGAAGTTAGTCGAATAACAAAAGGGAAAATGAGAAGAAGACGGAAGGCGAAGCCTTAAAACATGAGGAAAGATGGAAGACAACCCCTGCTAAGTTGGAATCTGCATCTGCTCCGTCTCCCTTAGCAGATATAGCGGGAATGATAGTGGTGCATGTTCCAGTCTCTTGTAATGAAGTCCAGATGTATCAAGTCAGCTACGCTCCTCATCATCACAGGCAGCGACCTTGGGAAAACTACCTCAGCCGTGGGCCTTTTGTCATACTCGGAGAATATAGCAGTAACACTGTCGCTTTGGGATAAGGGAATAGAAAATTCCAGGGGAAATTCCAGGTTACATTTCCCTTGATTACTTTTGAATTAATAGAGTGGTTTGCGTCTACCTGTCCTCCACAGTTTATCCTGTCTCCGTGAGAGGCAGTGCCGTTCAGCTAACCCCGACGTAACCTGCTTAATAACAAAGAGGCCGACCTTTAAGGCGAGGATGCCGTGCAAGGCTATTAAAACGGGAAACTTTTTGTTCTATCAAAATAAAACACACTGAGCTAATGGAGGTGCATCACGATTTCACAATGGCTTGTCAATAAATGAACTGCAATTCAAATCTGATTGTACTGTGCGCAGAAAACAAAGTAGTCTATGAATGACCGTGCACAAAAAAAAGGAAGAAAAAAAGAAACAAGAGATAAGAGCCCCAGTTTAACAATGACAATGGGAGTGATGTACTGCGTGCAATGGATGTAAAACATCACCCTAATCAGTTAAAAGTGGCACTAGTCTCTCTGCTTTTTTTAGTTGCAAGGAAAAAATGTGAGTGCTCCTTAAAATAAAACCTCAAATCCCGCTCCGGATCTCCCTGCAAGGTCCTGAATATGAGCCCGGGAGAAGAGGCACTCCTACACCCTTGCGAAATTCAACAGTCTCAATAGCTTTCCACAGAGTATATACTTAAGAAGTTGGTTTTATCCCAAGGCTGACAATGGGAGTAGATTGTGTTTTTGTACTGCATATTACTTCTTATTACCTCTTTTAGCGATGGAAGATTAGAAAGCACAAGACATGTCTGAGAATAGCAGGTAAAAACATTCCACTGAATTTCGACTCCTCAGTCAAGTGCAATGTATCACAACTTCAGTGGCGCGCGCTCCCTGTATGAAACAAAAGTGGCGTAAAAGTGGGACGGCAAGTCTCATCGAGTAGACACAATTACAGTGCCGAGGATATGCTGTGAGCATCGGATGTAAGACAAGAGAGCCATTTTAAAGGAGATTAGTGCTGACACCTCCCTGTGTCTCAGCATGCAGTGATCACACTGCGCCAGCTACTGTGTGTGGGAGGCCTTTTGTCACTTGTACCATTCAAAGTGGGAGAGGGAAAACAAGCGATGGGATGACACCCAGCCGCCTCCGATAGATCAAAACCAAATTAATAAGCCAGGATGCTCAAATTAACAATGAGGCCTCTTGTTTAACTCGGCTGCTTGACTTCCTCAGCCGAGGCACATCGACTACACAGGCACGTTTAAATCAGACTTTGGAAATAATGACTGCACTCAGCGTCACCGGAAAAAATTATTTGGGGCGAAAAAGAAGCTCTTCTGTCAACACACCTTTATGTTCAACTCTAAAGAGGACGCGCACGGGATGCAATCACGACGACTCGCAACAGAAGCAGCTGATTGTAAGTTTGGCCGAGGTGGAGGTGCATTAAGAGGCCAGACATCCACTTAGTGAAGCCAAAGCACACAAGGCCCTCCCTCTGCAATAGTAATCCATCTCCATTGTTCCCCTGAAGAGGCTTGTTGAAAATTAATTTGGGCTGGTCAACAGTCAATAACACGCTCCCCAGAGACACGCAGTTTAACCCCTATAGTGCTCGATGTATTAGCGCGCACACACAAACACTCAAATCCGCATTCCTCTCAATAGTGAGAGGAAGGGATTATTGACCAATTGCTGAGCTTAATGTACCTACATTTCCCCCCTCCGGGCGATCCGCTCGCACCTCCTCCACCCACTTTTACCTCGTTGTTATGTTATCCTCTTGTCATGTGGTCTTTTATTCATTGCACCACTGGATGAGAAAATAGCAGGAACACGAGACCGATAAGGACCGCGCCAAGACAGCAACCTGATCATTTTAAAATAAGCTGTTATATGTCAAATGACAACAAGTCATATGTAACTCTAAATAGACATTTTCTTAATTCTACTTTTTTTCTTAGTGCACTTCACTGTGATAGATTGTATCAAATGCATGAAACACGAGCTACTAATTACACACAAATACAAACACGCAAAAAAAAAGTCATACTATCATGTTATAACTCCAACTTTTCTTGGTATTTTTTAGACTGATTCAGAGTGATATACATCATCTGAAGTGGATTAAAGATGAGCACTACCGAGTTTGAGAATTAAATGATGTCGGTGTTGTTGAGGACGAATGTTCCTTCGCAGAAATACAACGTGAGGAAAAAGAGAAAGGAAAAAAAACTGACCAGAACCCCACAAGACCACTTGTTTTACTGCTGTATTTTCATTTTAGATCACACAAAATACCTGACACTGCTGCTGTCAGCTTTGTGTTCAACCACTCACTGCAGACCATGTTTGACATTACAGACTTTTTCACATCTTTTGCTGAAGAGTGCACCGCATTTGTTTTAGAGCAGTCAGCTATTTTCAATGCTCAGCACTCAAGTTCGGCGTGTGTGTGTGTGTGTGTGCAGAGACGCAGGCATGAGGCAATCCTGCAAAGAAGAAACATAATAGTTTATACTGCCCAGTGTGTATTTACTCCCCCATAAAACAGACATTGTGATTCATCCCTAAGGGTGACCCCATAAAAAACACATTCTGTGTCTAGTGACAGACTGAGGCAACAGCCAGCAAAAGAGTTGCAACTGCCTTGAAGAAATTTAGGACACTTACATCAGGACGTTTTATTCAGCTATTATGTTTTTCAGAAGTGAACACAGTGACAAAAGTGTTGTGTGACTTCTTAAACGTAAGAACAGAATACAGTTCATTTATATGGATTAAGAAGTAAGAGCAGGAGTCTCGATTAGGGCTGGGCTATATCATACCGTTCACGGTAATACCGGTGTAATGTTGGGCAATGATAAGAAAATGAAATATCGCGATAGAATATGGGTAAAACGCGGGTGCACAGTGCGTTTGTTTACATACGCACATGGCAGCGATGCAGAATGAGAAGAGCGAAAGTGGATTGTTGAATGAAACAGATGAACCAGAATTGGTTTGTAAAAATGCTGCAACTTCAGTGGTGTGGGACTGGTTTGGCTTTCGTCCGTCAGATACACAACAAAGCACTATTTTTGGTAGCGCATGCTAGCGGGCCGTCGTTTTTACCGTGTTTTTTGGAAAATACGGCACACTTAAAATCAATCCTTTGATTTTTCTGAAAATCGACAGTGCCCCTTATAATCCCGTGTGCCTTATGAATGAATTCTGGTTGTGTTTACTGACCTCGAAACGATTTTATGTGGTACACGGCGCTTGATAATCTGTCAAATGTTTCAGTACAACTTTGCTAAGCTACGAAGCCGCACCGCTTGATGGATTGTCGGAGCATTACGGCATTCGTAGGCAGGCGCCTCGCGGAGTGATACGTACTGTGCTTCAACATAATATTACCGTACTGTGTGTGTATAACCTCTTTTTAAGTTTTGTGGATGGTTATGCTGAGGATATGTCGGCCAATTTCCACTGGAAATGCCTTTTGGTTAAACTGTCAGCAAGGATTTGCATTTGCACTGCAAATTTTTTATATAATTTTAATGCACATAAAAGCTGCTTGTTTAAGTGCAAAATACATTTATTTTTTATTTTTTTGCACTAATAAAGTTGTGGAGTTGTAAAGTATTTTGTCTAGTGTCAATTATATCGTCAGTTATATCGTTATCGCAAATTTTCAAATGTATATCGTGATGAATATTTTTGGTCATATCGCCCTGCTCTAGTCTCGATTCTGATGACTGAGAGCGGAAAGATGTGTCAAATTGAAACTTTTATTTGCCATTTGTAATCTGTCCGTTTAGAGAACGGCAATTCAGTCGTGTTTGTGCTGGCTGTTATATTTCGCGACACCAGTTATATTTTCAAAAATTGGAAGGTTTAGTCTGCTACGATGGATGGAAGAACAAATTAACGCTAACCGAGCTTCCTCCGTCTCATTCTCAGCTGATGCATCACTCCACATCACGAGATCCAGGGCGGAACAGTGGTTAGAGCTGTCCCCTCACAGAAACAAGGGTACTTCAGGTACTCCAGCGTCCTCTCACATCCCCCAAATTAAATTCAGTTTCATTTATATAGCACCAAATCACAATATTAGTCAGCTCAAGGCACTTTATATTGTCAGGCAAAGACCATAAATAACAATAAAACAGAGAAAACGAGCAAACACTTGGCAACAGTGGGAAGGAAAAACTCCCTTTTAACAGGAAGAAACCTCTGACAGAACCAGGTTCAGTGAAGGGAGACAAAAACAGGCATTTTAGGTTAATTAGCTGTAGGTGTGAATGTGCGTATGAATGGCTGTCTCTCTGAGTTATCCCCCCTGATGGCTAACCTGTACGGGGAGTACCAGGGAGTGCAAGCCTCAACTGGATAAGCGGTTTAAAAAGTGGGCCTAATAAAACATTTCAGAGGCCCATTGAGAACTCTTATTTTAGGGAAATAACAGATAAAGCTTTGGTGCATATTAAGGAAGAAAAGGGTTATTCTGTCATGAAATCACAATGCAGCTGTATATCACTTCTTATTTACTGAGAATTGGGCACGGCGTGCTTTATTGTTCAGGTAGCAACATAAAAAATCAAAAGGATGATTCACAGCGCGGTTCCTTTCTTATTGTGCCTTGTGGAAACGATTAAAACAGAACCGAAACCTCTTTTCAAAGCGCAAACTTCACCTGCGTGGCTCAACATCGTGGAGGAAAATAAAGGCTTTTCTCGAACACTTTTTGGTGCCAGCTACTCATAACCAGTCCAGCGCCCTGCATCTATTGATAAGAAAACTGTTGTTCTCCAACTCTCACCTCCTCAGAGAGAGAAACTACAAGCCCCTGAACGTTTGGTGCTGCTGAGATGAGTATAGAGGAGCACACATGAGCCATTTTGTCAGAGCAAGTGGTGAAGGTTTGGCGGTGAGAGAAGACACCAGAGGAGAAGCGCCTGTATTGAGGTTGCAAAAGAGTGAGAGAGAAAAGAGAGAGTGGGGCTCAACCCCCCCACATCAAAGCTTTTCCCTCCAGCGGTGTCTTGTGATATTTATTTATTGAGATGATTTTGCCAGAAACCCAGTGGCCTGGCTGTGCCCCCCCACTCTTTGATATGTTGCTTGGTTCTTAGCTGGCTGTCCTCAGAGAAAGAGAGGTCGCGGGGTCAGCCAAAGAGACCCCCACAGGAAAAAAACACGGCTCACAGAGTACACCTAGAAACACCACACACCATACCATATACACATACACACACACACAAACAGCTCACCAGATGATGCACAGGGAAAATGGAGGGGTGGTGCTGGGCGGGGGGGATAGGCATTGATTATTATTAAAGGGCCAATGATTTGTTTCCTCCACCATTTGGAGGAACATGGCTCACATCTAAATTAATATCCGATTAAAACCTTGAAGTTATTACAGCGGACTCTTGTCATGTTCAGTCCGAGCAAAGCAGCGAGACAAACACTGGGAAAACAAACCGATGTGAGATGCGGCTCAGGAGGTTTTATTTTTTCCCCTGTAGTGGACACACACAGCCTCGGGGTTCATTTCTCTCATTAAACGACCAAATAAAAAACAATTTGACACCTTGTAATGAGAAAACCAAACACGTCTACAGGCTGCGCGCGCACGAACACGATCGCATTGCACCGCTGCAGCCGCGTCTTGTATAACCAGATGAAGATTCCTTTATGGTAAAAAGAAAATGGTCACATGTGGTTTAGAGAGCTAAGATTAGCTGCAGTACAGAGCCAGGAAGGACAATCCTGATCCAAGGTGGAAGACATTTGTTAGCACTATGTTGTGTCCCAGAGGGAAACACCCTTGGAATGGAGTACTTACAGGCTAAATAATTTCCATGTAACAGTAAACCACAGTACATTTGAGGGCTGTGAACTCATGAGAACATCGACTGGAGTAAACAAGTCATCATAATATGAAAGGTTTTTCTTAGATTTGGATCACATAACAGTTTCTGCTGTAATCAACTCGATCTAGCTCTAGTGTACTGACAGTGGCCAGGGCTCGCACGCTTTGTATTTTAAAGTGGGTGTCATTGTACCTTGTAGGTTTGTCTGATAGGATTCAATAGGAGTCCCTCAACATGTGCCATCTGCCATCCCAACTCACTCCTAATTCAGACTTTTAGTGCTTTTTGTTCTTGTTTGTACCCTGCACACCAGAAAAAAAAAAAACATACGAATGAGTAAAATGCAATGACAATGGGTTTCTGACCAAATGTTTGCATGTGGCCTATTGGGAGTAATTCAAGACGTACACCTTTTTTGCCTCTATGTGCAGGCCTATAGGAACTCTGCTATAATACTGTGCAAAAGCCTTGTGCCACCCCTCATTTCTTCATATTTTGCTTCTAAGGAGACAAACTTTCTTGTTATTCTTTAAAGTGTGTTGGTGAATAGTTCTCTGAAAGTCGTTCAAATTTTTTCTTTAACCATTGATTGTTTTTTCACTCGTTTTCTGACCAGTCCTTGTACCTGCCCATTGTCCGAAGAATGTGTTTTGATCTATGAATCATTCGAGCATAAAAAGACACCTAACTCAAGGGATGAGCCAATGTTGTCTCTAGACAACTTAACAAAGAACCACCTCTTTTGTATCGATCGATAGATTGATATGGAAGACAAAGGTGACAGGCCCAAAAAAAACTATCTATAGGAGATGAACTAGGAGATGAACGGTATCTGAAGGTCATAAGTTTAAGAAATTGAGGGAAAGATCCAGCAAAGACCTGACACAGGACCTGAGAGACACATCTGGCCCATTAGTTGATCCATCTAGTGTTTATTGGATCCTCATCAGAAATGGTCTCAATGGAAGGCTGTCTGACAATGAGTCATTCTTAAACAAGGGAAACAAAGGGAAAATACAGATGTATGCCAAATACCACACAAGAACTGGACCGAAAATCAGCAACAACAGGTGTTGTGGAGTGATGAATCCAGTTTGGGATCGCGTTGACAGAAAACAGAACAAGAGACACAAAGAAGAGCTTTGAATGTCCTTGAAGAGGCCTGGAGAGCTATTCCTGAAGTCTAATTAAAGAAATTATAAAAAAGCTTGCCTAAGAGTGTTTAGGCTGTGCTGAAGAATAAAGGTGGTTATACAAAAAAGTGAACTTTCAAATTAGATTGAAAAAACACTGTTTTTGACTTATATCCTGTATTTCCATGCAAATCTTTCAATAGATTTCTTTAAAGAAATGTGGGGTGACTCAAGACTGTACAGTGCCATAACTAAGGTTCAAAAGTTGTGTTTATAGGGGAAAAACATGCAAAGTTAGGGTGATGGTCAACAATATAAATCGGAGACACAAAACGACAGCAGAATCCATGCATACTGATGTTCTTTATTATTTATTTTGGCAGTTACTAACTGTGAATAAGTGAGGAAGGCCGCGGTCAGTGGGTCCTACAGTGGTCCATAGAGAATTGACAAAGTAGGAGCCACTCCTCACTGCACCGCAGGTTGTAATTTCAGCCGCACAGGGAGGGCATGCTCATCTTTTTTGCGTGACAGATCTCCAACATAATGCATTGTCAAATAATTCTTAATATGTCCAGTATGACACGATGGCCGTGTTCTCAATATTCAGATTTGCTCTGGCTCATAAACTCAGACGCCACTGCGCGCCATTGGCCCATCAATCAAGACATCTCCACCCCCGCCCCCTCCACTGACTCTTTTTCACCTGTCAGCCCATTTGAATATGAGGTGGCGCTTGGATGGCTTCCAGAAAATAAGCTTCTGGGAGAACAAGGCTCGGCAAAGCTGTTTACACGTGTAGGAATTTTGATTGAGGAATATGCACGGCTCTCCTGAGATTTGACAACCACTCTCACCCCAGTCACAGGTCTTTTCCAGACTTATTTTACACATTATAACGTGCATCACATCATCCTGTAAAAGTCAAGGCTTTACAGATCAATTTGAATATTTACCTCTAAAGCTGACCATCATTGTTTGAACAGGCATTTACAAAATTCTTTGGCAAACACACTGACAAGAACTGAAACACTCGACAATGTCAGCTCTGGTTTGATGACGAGAACAAACATTGACAGAAGAAGTCAAGGGCTGAAAATCGCTGCCCATCTTTCTTCATGTCCCCTTCAATAAGTATCCATTTATACACCCCCCTATAATTGAACTTGTGTAAACAATAATCCATCTAAAAGCAGAAGGGCCATTTAACACAGACTGATTGTCTGCATATGAGGGTAAACAAACAGAGTGCCACTGGATCTGTCATGTCTTGGACCCCTCTAGATAAAGATGGATGGAGGAGTGGAACAGGAGGGAGGGGAGCCGAGGGACCGGGACGGGCAGTAAAGAGCCACGTCAACTTCTCTCCCTCCTCATGCATTAAATTCAAAGGAAGCTGGTGTACAAAACTCCCACTGATCAATTGTAAGCAAAGGGGAGTGGAGGAAGGGTGGAGGGATGAGCGAGCCCCTGGTTTGGCATACGTGATCAGCACATCGGGCCAAATGATGTCATCCATCAGGATGGACACTGCAATTTGCCATCTATTTCCTCATCAATCAAACGTGGACATTGATACAAGGGGGTGGAATATGCGTTTCTGTGTGTGTGTGTGTGTGTGTGTGTGTGTGTGTGTGTGTGTGTGTGTGTGTGTGTGTGTGCGCGTGCGCAATGTGTGTCTTCTCAAGAAAGAGAAAAACCCGCAGACCTATCGTGAAGGGCATCAAATGGCATTAACAGAATACAGAAAAGCTCTTATGGTGTCTTATCTACATTAAGAAAGACTTCCTGTCTGTTTAATTTAAATTTCACAATTCATGAAATACAACATCATTTACTCCAGCAAATTTCCGAGGTGTTAAAGTGAAATTCTTATAAAGCATGCCTTTATTTCCTCAGCAGTCAAACCTTGTTAACAGAATGCAGAAGACTGATTTTTTCCCCCCAAATAGCCTATACTGTGCATGCTCTTTCGTTCGCTTGTTGACCTGCTATCTGTAACTTCACAGCTGTTGGGCAGTTTTGACCTCAGTGCTGCTCTAGCTCTTAAAAATATTCTCAAATAAGATCCTCTAACTTACCAGCAGATGTTATCCTTGCTAAATTTCCCAAAGAGCCCCTTAAGTGTTTAGTGCTAACTTTTCGTTATCTACTATAAACAGCTTTTTACCCAGTGGCACAATTCCCTAAACTTTTTTTAAGCATTCAGTTGGAACAAGCTCATTAATGCAGCTTACGTCTGAACAAGCCAAAATTCAACCTTAAAATATTCCCACAAAATGTTACACAAGTTGTCATGAAACTCTTATACACTCCATCACAGCTACCACCTGGATCTTGGTTTATCCTCACATACTAAATATTCTGTAATTCTCCCTAATGCTAAAGTCACAGGCTGGAGAGTTTAGCAACGATCAAAATTGGTGTGACCGTGTGTAATCAAGTCGCTATCTTGTTGCCTCTGAAATGTTTGCAATGAAGATAAGGACCAAGTCTGCAACCACACAATCAGCTGCAGTCTTCAAAGCAACTTTGGTGCATCAAGACAGCAATAAAGTTACAATAAGATGGAGACTGAATGGGGTCAAGTTGGTAATTTGGAGATTTGTAATAATACAGTGATTAGCTGATTTATTGGTGAAAATCTCTCAGAAAATCTGTCATTGTAAATTCTAAATCTGTCGACATCTACATACAAAGAAATCCACATCAAACAGAACTTTCACATTAACATAATTAGTTAAAAAGTTAACTACAAAATGACACAGGAGCCTGGTAACCTTGGTTTTATATAAAAATATAACCAGAATGCAACCAGTTGGCAACCAGTTTCCAAATGATTGTATTAAGTTGCGCTCATCAACGCGGGCTGACACAGGCTGATTGGAACGTGTTAGCAATCTGTCTGCATTTATAAATCTGCTAGTGTAAGTTGGACCTCAGCTTTTTGCACAGGTTGCCTCCTACCAGGCGACCTGTGAAATCACCTTACAACTAAAAGTGGTTGCCCAGAAGTTGAGGGTGTTGCATGCTCAACCTTTGGGCGACCACTTAGCTACTGCAACTACTTGCATTCACTCTCTGACTGCAAAAAAGATTCTGTGTAAATATCGGGCAACCACCCATTTTTCTTAGTTACAGGGAGGTTTTGTCCTATTTTTACTCTATTGTGACTGAAGTGTAACAGCTCTGAGCTGTAGGAGGTAGACACCGGACCTGTCATTGTATAACACTGGGACCCTTTGGGTTTTGTGGGTTGCTTGGTTGGTGGGGATTGGGTATGTCCGACTTGTTTAGGTGCATACTGTGGCTTATTGATCTGATTGGGATCTGGAGAGCTTGGAGGCTGGTACAACCACTTGGTCTCTTTGTCTTATTCCTCCAGCCTTCTTTGAGCAGTTCTTGAGAAAATACAGGGTACACTGTTCTACTGGTGGAACAGCTTCATGCTTTTTAGACAAGTGGTAGGTGTCAAAGTCCACATTAATGACCAAAGGTGCTACAATGCATTGCGATTAAATGGTCCAAGACATCAAGATCATTTTAATACTGTGGCTCAGTGATGCATATTCACATATTTTTTAGTTTTATCTAATGAAGAGGATAAGAATAGCTGCACCTGAGTTGCTCCCGTTTAATGTTTTAATGACTGACACGTGCAAGAGGAACTCTGAGACCTTTTTGGTCATTCCAAAGTCTAGACTTGAGGTCAAGAGTGTTAAAAGTCTTTTCTGTCAGGACCATTAAGCTTTGGAACAGTGCGCCCAAGGGGATCAGGATCTAGTTTCCTAAATCCTACTTAGCACTATGCTCAGCTGGCTTCTGATTTTACCATGCATGGCAGAAAAATCAACAGCAAGCACGAAGTAATTAAGGAGCACATAATGTCTTGATTAAGATGGTTTAAACTTGAATTGTCAGGTACAATCTTTATCCCTGACAATAAATTCAGTATAAATCCAGTATGAGCTTGATATAGTTATAAGTTTTAAAGATATACATACAACATTTTTATTTACAGCAAGTGTGTGCAGACAGCCCTTATACAGCTGCTGGTTGTGCAACATTTGAGTCCACTGTAATGCTTGTTAAGCGTGTCAAGTATTAAAAAGGGTTTGTAATGAGGTGTTGGAAAGAAAAGACAAGTTCTGGCACCATAATGTGTACATACTGTTGAATGAGCAGCTTTCCATGAGTCAATGTAGTCCAAAATAGTCTTCACTTGTAGATTTCCGTGTGCTGACCTCATTATTTGAACCATTGGCCACTTTTAGCACTGATCACTGATCAGCATATGTATAGTCCACCTTAACGTCTTCCTCTTAATATTGCCAGTACAACTAGGATTTTTACTACCTTTGCTATCAATACTAATAAACCATTTATCTGTAATCTCACCACCATGATCTGACCCAGCAGTTTAGAGCCACTACCACTCTCTCCCTCATCACTTTCCTCTTCTTACATTGCTGAGATAATGGTCTTCCTCCCCTCTGGGGGGAAAGAGTGACTGGTCTTCTCTGGGACTGGAGAAGATCAAGTTCACCTCATTATTAACCTACACACCCCCTCTGACCTTTCCAGCTCCCACCCACCAGGCAGCAACATGTGCATCTCATTGCGGCGGAGAGGAATCATTGGCCCCGTTTTTCACCCTGGCCTTCCCCGACTGGCTTATGCGGAGAGCCAGAGCTGATTTATGAGCCTAAGCAGATTGGTCCCAAGTGAGTTAGATGGTTTGCGAAATGTGACGCATGACTAAGGTTTGGCACAAGTGCTTCTTGCGTGATTGTCAAACAGGCGGAGTCGGAGTGATTTAGGAGGTCTCCCTTTTTAGAGTCTGGATGTCATGATTTTTAAAAAATTGTGCAGAAAAAAAGAGGAAAAAAGTCAGCACTGTTATGTTGTAATCTTTATCTTTATCTATTGCAGTACCAGCTGTGATTTTTTAAAAATCCTACGTAAAGACACTCAGAATCTTCAGAGAAATAGCAAACTTGTATTTACTAATATTAAACACTTGGTAGTGTTTTCTGAGTGTCTGAAAACCCTTGTGGATGCTGGAATGATGAAAACTTAATGGATGTTGATCTATCAAGTCCATAACCTTAAATATAACTAAGCCTACATGTTTCTTTTTGAATGCATTTCTTCATTGACACATTTATTCCTCATCGGGTTTGCATGGGAGGGTTTTTATTGCATATTAATTGCTAATATCTACAAGGCAGATGGTGAATTCCTGCAAGGCCCAAGTGTTTGGTGCACTTATGTTTGCAATGATGGACTGTTTGAAATCTTATTACTTCTCTCATGTGGGGTTAATCAATCAAGCGCCTGAGTATCAGCTATTATAAAACGTAAGTTCCTTTGATCCAGAATTTCGTGGCACTGTAAACAAACATGGGACACCCTTTATGTGTCTTTCCTTTTGCCTTTTTTTGTTTCCATCCTGCAAACGATTGTGGCCTCGAAGCACGTCCACTTTTAAATTCATTTCATTTTAAATGTTATAAAACGATACGCAAAATATGTGGAATGCAGAAAGGCATCCTCAAAGTGCGACACACCTAGTGTTGATCCACAGCAGATGAGACACAAAACAGAAGGACAGAGGGCCAGTAGTTTCGTAAAAGGAATAAATATGCAAAAAGAACAAATATGCAAAAAGAACAAAAAGTAGAGGTACTGTAGAAAACACACACAGACACACACCCCACAAATCCTCTATTTCTCACTTACTCTCTTTCTCACTCTCTTTTTCACTCTCTTTGTCATCCAGTCTCAGTGATAGTGAGAGTGTTGGCATCCACTCGGGCTGGGAGATGTTCTAAGACCTCTTCTCACTTTGTGCCAGCTCTGCTATACCCTAGTGGGTGTGCGTTTAAGTTTCCCCATCTGCTTCTGTTCACATTATCTAGCTCCAGGGCAGGCACCTTGCCTAAAATACACACATGCACACACATGCACTCGCGCAAAGACACACACATACTCAGAGTTTCATCTTTTGTGCCGATGACGCAGTTTTAGAGTTGTGTGAAGCCCACACACACGGCTTAGCAGGGGTGTTTTTTTTATCTTTACCTTCCTTTTCTTTCTCGACAGAATAGGCGAAATCAAGAGGAAGTGCTGGCCTCTGGAGAGTGGAGGCCGCT
Organism: Perissodus microlepis; assembly: GCF_051167445.1. NCBI lineage: Eukaryota > Metazoa > Chordata > Actinopteri > Cichliformes > Cichlidae > Perissodus > Perissodus microlepis. The sequence continues at coordinate 12,974,669 of NC_140468.1, forward strand.
AACTTCCTCTGAGCGTTGTGATCACTGGCTGCTCATCCCTGGAGGTTAAATCAGCGGTGGAGCACAGAGGACGTAAGGGAGCAAACATCACTGGCAGCTCTACTGTGAACTAGGGGCCAAATTTGCATCAGAGTTCTTCTTTTTTTAAATGCCTCCTCAATCAGATCACATTCTTCAGCACTGGGTTATGACTTTCGAGGTACGAGCACACAAAAATAAAAGCTCCACAAGCTTCAGACTATTAAAGAACACTGATGATGAGCTGGGAAAATAAAGGAAGCGAATAATATGTAAGGACAACGTGTAAATGCCCAAAGTGCTTTGCAATGTCACGCTGTTAATTCAAAGCCTAACACTGAGTGCATGTGACTGAGAAAGGGTTACAATGAAAAAGAAGGAAGCTGCCAGTGTTTATTTCCCTGGGACCATCTGATGTGGCTGTGGTCTCTTTTCTTTGCTATGACTGGTGCCATAAAAAGCAGATTGAGCTGTCTGCTCGAGGGATCAAAGGTCAAACTCATCCTGTCAGAAGGAGGCTGGTGGTGAGCCACGGGGAAGGGTTGGGGGTTGTGACCTGTTGATTGTCCAAGGTATGATGGACTGGGAGAGGGCAGGGGGAGGTTGCCGTACGTGGCTCCCACTGACCTATGAGAAAAATCAGTGGCGACACGAGGTGACACTGGGTGGTTGGGCAATTTTGTCACCACCTGGCGCTCTTTTTGAAACGCGAGAAAGGAAAAAGAGACGGTTGAGGAGGAGAAAGAGAGAGGAAAATATGTCCAGCAGGGGGGCTGTTCTTCTAAGGATATTTTAGTTCAAAGATTTAGGCGGACATCATTCAGAGTTACTTGAAACTACATCAGTGGAGGTTAAAAATAAAAGAACCATGAGGTACCTGGCACGATCACATGGCTATTATGTAACCAAAATTCACGATATTGCCTCAGTCCATCTCTGGAAGCAGCATCTCCACAAATTAATGCACGGAGGCAGGCAGGGGAGGCGATCGGCCTCCATGCGCTGCAGACCATCAGCGATGACACCTTCCTTACAGTAAATCCACATGAAAACTAAGAGACCCTGACAGCCAAGCAGCGGCATCAAACAAACAATCCCCCCCCCGTTTATAAACGAGTGCTTTCACATGCCTCGTCTGGGAGGCAGACGTTGTGTGCATGCCTGTCTGTTTGCCTCCCCTCTGCCTTATAGATTTACATTTGCTTATCTGTTTGCCTTCTTATTCATATCTGCGTTTTGGGCACTCCTTTCTTGCCTCTTGATATTTGTCAATATAGGCTTGACCTCAGTGGGCCAAGTCTCTCCTCTGAAGTGGGAGCTGGTGATAGCCTTGAAAACAGACCTTTAAATTAAACGAGGGAGAACACAGATTGTTGTATAATTCATCTAGACCCCCCGCCGAGGATCCTCTGTGCAGTCGTGTTACTGTCTAGATTAGAATTTCCTTTTGTTGCTGCCTGTTTGTGTAATACACAATGTAGATCCTGCCAGGGCCCAGTAAATTACCTCTTTAAACATTCATTTGCCTTAACCAAGAGGAAGGGGGAGAGGGAGCGGAGGGGAGAAAGGAAAAATCCTCTTGATTTCACATACAATGAATAAGTTAATAAAAAGATTTCTTCCCTCTCCTGTGCATGCATTTTTTCCTCCCCTCCACACTTGAAATCATCCTTACCAAATCAAAAAGTAAGAGGGAAAGAAAGGGAGGAAGAAAGAAAGACAGAGAACTACAGTGAGACAGAGAATGTCTGTGTATGCAGAAGTACAACAACAAGAAGAAAGAGGAGAGGAGTGAAGCCGATTGGAGAGGAGAGAGGAAGCAGGAGAGAGAGAGAGGGAGACAGAGAGAAAGAACCAGATGAGCTCTTGGAATGATGTGCCTCATAGTCCCCGCTTTCGTATCCCAAAATACCTGGTGCTGGAAATGTGAAAGCCAGGCGCACGACGGACGCCATTCCCCAGAGAGGCTCCGCTGGTATCATTAGCGAGGGAAACGGCGGGCTCAAGTGGCGTACAAACTTCAGCAAAACGTCAAGCGAGAGAAATGTGCACGCATTGCGCCTCTTTTTTCCCCCCTCCCCTCCCCTCTTTCCCCCCTTTTTTCTCACTCTCCCTCTCTCTTTTTTCTTTCTCTGTGTTGTGTTTCAGATACGACACCACTCTTCTACCAAATTAATATTTCTCAAAATAAAAGCCAGGACAACTTTAAACTAGCGAGTGAAGAAAAAGGGAGGGAAGAAAGGAGGAGAGACAGAGAGGGAGAGAGAGAGAGAGAGAGGGAGAATTCGGTTCAGTTTGCACGCTTCCTGTGAAGTGGAGTCTCTGTCTTCCTGCTCCTCTCATTTTGAGGTCTGCGGTTTTGTTGTCTCCGTCTTGGAGTCAGCTCCATCTAACTGATGAGGTCGTCACAACTGCTTATGAATGCCAAATGAAGAAGCGCAGCAAGCATCCGTGCTACCAGGGGGACATTTCCATATAGTTTGTATGATAAGCAGAAACCTTGACCCGGACAAAGCATTTTCAAATTGCTGGACCTGTGCTGGCATTTTGAAAACACAGAATAATACGTCAACCTAGCCTGCAACCACATTTACTCTGGTGCGCTTCTGCTGTGTGCTTTAGTTTAAAATTAACAGATACCCATTTAAAATGAAAGTGTTGTTCTGTCATGTGAAATAATACCTCATATTAACACATTCAGAACAGTGGAGTCACTTACAATTGCCTCTTAAGTGATATTGTGGTTCTTCTCTCCCAAAGCCATCGGGATGACACGGCTACAATGCACAACTGTAATCAAACGGGACAGCGACCGCCCTTTGACGACTGGCTGCTGAGTGGGGCCAAATATGTCTTTTCTACGTGGTGCCGTCTGTCGGAGACGTAATTACAAGTTACAGCTAAATAAACAAACAGCTGCAGCCTGACTGCCCCTTCAGGAGCTGTTTGGTGGCTGCTGCCGGAGATGCACGCCTGCTTTGCTGCAGCACAATCACAGACGTTTTCTATATGCAGTTCACTAGACACATACACACAGCGCAACTAACCCTGCTATCATGCGAGAACTGACATGTACTCCATACCGCCTAATGGCAATTCTAGCACAGGGATAAATATATATATGTATATAATGCACACATTCAGACGTACACAATGCATAATTTGGGATGTGACGCCCTATAGAGAGGAAAGAGAGGATTTTCCTGTCTGAGGAAAAAAGAAGGCACAAACTAACAATTAGCCTTTATTTTAATTGGAGCATTTCAAAGTAAATCAAAGGGCCCACTCAGGCCTAACCAAAAGTACAGAGTGGTGCTAAACTTGGAGGGCGCAGAGCTGTTTTCCACCTCTCCTCTTTTAGACATAAAGAGGAGGGACGTATAGATGCATACAGTCGAGAGCCAAACTGAGACCTGCTCCGGCATCTCAGTGAAACATATTTGTGGTAAACCGCGACAAAATCAGACAACATGTGAAACATTTGCCTCCCTTTGGGGAAAATTACAGGTGGTGAACAATTTAATGTGCGTGCTGTGTACTTAAATGTGTTTGAGACCAGCGGATGACACGGCGTTAGATGGTCATTAACAGCTGACACAGTTTAAACAGGCCCAGCGTTTAAACAGCTGGAATCCGGAGCAGAAACTAAAAGTGAGCATGCTTCCGACTAATGTGATGTTAAACTATGATCTGGTGTGACACGTCGGATGAAAAGAGAACACTTGTGTATAGCAGTTTGCACAAACTGACAGCCTTGTTTGTTCAACGTTATTTTAAAAGACAACTACAAATCTGCTCCGACGTCGATCTTTGGATTGTTTTTTGGGATTTTCTCAGAGAATAACTTCATATTTTTGAATTTGGTAAGACCTGTGCCATATTTAGACATACAGAAAGTACTGATATTTTAGTGGAAAAAGAACCTGTGTTGAGCATTTTTATGCTAAAATGCTAACAGGCTTTTCACTCAAATTTGATTATTGCCAAAGCTGCTATTGTTTTTATCTGATATGTCACCTTTCAATTAAAAAATATTCCAATTAAACCACTTTTTAAACAAATAATCAGATTCACTGAAGGCCAAAAACAGAAGAAACACTAAAGCGAATTTAAATTCCTGGAAATTGGAGTTGAGCAACCGATTGTCAAACCAAGCAGTAATTATAGCTAGCACTTAAGCCAATGTATGACCATCTGATCAATCAAAGATATGGGAGGAGAGGAGACAGGACCGACCATAAAAACAGTTACTGCTGCTCCTCCAGTTAATCCAGATGCTTTCCGGTGAAAGTTTTTGGAAACTGTCCTGGGGAATGGACACTGCAGATGTGAATTCTTAAAGCTGCTGGCTTCCAAAATGTGTATTTTCTTTTATTTAGTTGTTTTTTGTTACAACTACCCAGCTACTAATTGATGAACTGTCAAACTGAGAAGCTGGTATGACTATCTTAATATTGCTGGATTGTATTTCTTTTCCGAGAGACAGGCAGGTAATAAACTAAAGAGCAGGGCCAGCAAAAAAAGGAAAAAAAACATGTGAAATTCAAACTATGTGAGGAATCTGTTATGTGTGTCAAACTGCTGTTTAGGGACTTCATTTGGTTTCTCCGATCAGAACATGCGTTTCGTGGGATGAGGATCCTGCAGCTTTCTTAGAAAAAGGGAGAAAAAAAATATTTGCAAAGATTGTCCAACACCAAACACACATAACAAATTTAAGGTGGATTAATATTTTCTGGCAGAAAAAGAGATGCACTCTTTAATTAATCTGAGTGTCCAAAAAAAAAAAAAAAAAAAAAAAAAGCTAGGGGGGAAAAAAAGTGCATGGTATGAAATCAGTGAGGGCAGTAAGCAGAGTTGATAGGTCGCTGCTGTTTTTCAAACTGTGTTACACTGTCCCCTGCAGAAACATTAGCCACTGATAGTGGTTTTAGAGCAGCTAATGTGCTGATAACACATTACATTTGAAGGTTTCAGTGCTTTGAAACACTGGAGGGATGAGGTGTGGGAATCCAATCCATTAGATAAAGCCAACAGTAATAGGTATCCAGTATCAAAGGAATATAGTCTAAACTGCAGGGGCTTTGGATGCACTCATTGCTATTTATTGTTTTAAGTGGAGCTTTATGCACAGGAGGTGATATCAACACACTAACAAAACCCTTTCAACACCAGTGGGCTTTGAGTGACATCAAATGTGTCTATTAACCAACCTCTTGACAAGCCAAGGTGATTCATCTCTACTGTGCTGCCTGTGTGTGTGTGTGTGTGTGTGTGTGTGTGTGTGTGTGTGTGTGTGTGTGTGTGTGTGTGTGTGTGTGTGTGTGTGTGTGTGTGTGTGTGCACACATGCACGTGCGGATGTTCTCATCCCAGATACTGATTTGAATGTAGCCTAACAACAAACCGAAATCCCAACATTAACTATTTTAACAACTCGTTAGAAGTGATTTTCAAAGTCACTTTCTTTTTTCTTTTCAAATTCTACCCTCCAAAATTTGGACTTTTCTTCTAAACCGGTGCCGGATAAAAAACAAAAACAATGAAAAAAAAAATTTAAACACAAAATCCTAAAAAGACCAAACCTAATTTCTTCCCTTCAAAAGAACGGACTATGTGACTTGCTTAGTACAATAAATTGTTAAGACCGAATCTCTTTTGTGTATGGCTTTTGGTATATTAAAAAAAAAATTAAATAAAAATTAAAACAAAAGTTAACCATCATTCGCTGACAGCTCACCAGATTCCTGAAGCCTGGTGGCTAAACCCAATGCCATTCGGAAAAAACAACAAGAGGCCCTAAAATCAAAGTCCCCCTTCAGCTCAATCACTCTGGCTGCCTTTCCCAAACACTAATAATCACTTTCCTCCCTTCCTTTTTTCTCCCTTGTGTGAAACATCGCATTGCCTTTGATTGGGCTGTTTAAATGATTAGCACACCACCTCGGCTGGCAGTGGCACCGGGGAGAAGGGGAGCGCGAGCCCCCCGCTGAGTGTGCTGAGATGCACGGTGTAGAGATGAGGCATGGACCCCCTGTCACATCACAAGAAGATGGCGTCCAATAAAGGCTCACAATGGCCACAACTCTCCCGCAGTTTGTCTAGCTTACCTACATGTTTTCACTTAGTATTTGTTCCCTAGAGGCTTGTTTTCAATGTGTGTGTGTGTGTGTGTGTGTATGTGTGTGTGTGGTGGTGGTGGGGGGGGGGGGGGGGGGGGGGGGGGGGGGGGGAAGAGTATGTGTGTGATGCAAATATGGGTGCTGTGTATGGCTTCACATCTACCACCTAAGCGTAGTGTAAAATTTAATGTCCAAAGTAACAGATGCAAAAGACCAGAGAGAAACGAGGTATTTTTCAGCTGCAAAATAATCCCTGCTTTTACCTGATCTGACACTACACCAAAGTACAACATGAGGACAGTTTTCAAGGAGTTTATTCTACCCAGAATCCTCTGTACTGGCGAGCACAAAGGGTAACAACACCGTCATACAGCGCGCCTTTGTAGAGGAAAAATACACGGCCTTCATCTTTGACTACTTAACGTCTAAAAGGGGTGAATTGTGGTGACCGTTGGTATTCAGTGGCCATAGTTCCTGTGGGCAGACTGGAAAAACACAAGTGGGCAAACAACTGGAACAAGCAAAAAGATAAAAATTAAAATATGAAGCCACTGCCAGCGCCAGTTATTTTTTTCTTTCCCTCCTCACTTTGAGGACACAACTTTGGTCTCGATGCCCAGAGTCTTAAATGAATAGCATGGAGAGAGACTTTGATGTGACAATCATTCCCAAGTTAATTTGTCTTCAGTCACAAGCGCTCAGGGCATCTAGTGTGCAATCAGTAGAAAGACAAAGAATCACTATAGAAAAAGATGTTTTCCACATAATGTTCTCACTTTGATATGCTGGCTGATCAGTGCCTACCTAAAGGCGAGGATGAAAATTTAAGAAATCAAGACAATGCATCAGTCAGACACAATTATTATGCAATATGTAGCCATTCTTTAATGTCTCTCCTTTGCGTTTGTTCCTGGAAACACACACACACACACACATAATTCACACAAATACTCACGCGGATGCATCCAAAATTTTACACCATGTCTACACTATCTGAAAGGGAACAAGCTACATGTTGTCAGTGTCATCAAATTGTGCCTTTAACTGTTATGTTTCTAAGCGTTAATATTCAGGCAGTTTCTTTTTAGATAAATGTGTAAGACAAATATGGCTGAATCTAAAGACATTTAACTAGATCTCAGATGCAAATCGTGCACATAACTGCACAGAGTCAAATAAAACACCATGTGCAATGTGTTTGTTTAAAAAAACAAACACTTGGTAGTTAAAAAATGAATGGAAATGTGAGCTAGTTTAGATAAATTTTATCCTCACCTGCTATGAGCAAGCCAGTCTATTTCTTGTTTTCGCCTTAATGCACTGAATTGTTATTGAATATTGCAAATTCTTTAAATTATGCCTTTCATCATCTCAGTCCTCCAACACTTTTACTTGACTCTGCCTTTACTTTAGTTCATCATAGCAATTCACCAACTCGTTTTTCACAAAGAGTCCTTTTAAGAAGAATAAAGGGGTTGCCTTTTAATGCGCTTGCATGTGTACAGCTGCAGCCATGTGATCATGAACCATATCTGTAACTTTAACAATAATTTTGGGCTGCTGGGGTAGTTTATTTTTTATTTTTGCAGTTGGTTTGCTCATAGGGGGAAAAGCTTCTTCTACTCCTCTGTGGTATGAGAAGACGAGCAGTTTCAAAGAGCTCTGCGTTCCTTGTGCTCTTCTGCCACCCGGTGGCCACTGGGGAGAACAGAGAAAAATCTCCAAAGAGGTTTTGCCTGGAGAGGTTGATCATGTCTCATCCTGCATCAAAATCTCATGATTGCATCTTAGGAGATTCTTAGCCATCAGCCTGGAAGGCAAAAAATAAACCTCTCTTAACTCTCTTTTCTTCACATTCTTCTGTCTTCCCTTCTCTTTATGTCTTTGTCAGTGGCATGACAGCTGATACCCCTTTAAAGACTAAGACAATTAACTTTCTTGCGGGTGCAAAATAAGCAATAAGGGGCTTGCAGTAGGGGTGGGCTGGGACTCTTAAAGACAGAAAAGGAAGCTGTCTGTTTACCCACGTCATCATTAAAGTGACGACCAACACTCGCCCAATGGGCTCATCTGCATAATTGAATAGAGTTAAGAGTTTCACCAAAGCCCATGATTTCAGGCGCGCGCGTGTGTGTGTGGGGACTCTGGAGACTCAGTTTCTTCCTCTTGGTACAAACGTCATCATTAGACCTCCTTAGCCCAGCGCATAACAAAGAGTTAGCTCATTACTGACAAAAATATCTTTGCTAATGTCCCCCTCGCTTTGTCCGTTTCTCTTCTAATCTCTCTTGGCACAAGTGACGTCAAATTCATGATGATAACATGGAGGAGAGAGCGAGAGAGGGGAAAAAGAAGAGAAAAGAAACGTGCACAGAGGAACTGGAAGAGAAAAAGAAACAGCTTCAGTGACATGGCCACACTGTGTGTACAGAGATAGGCATGCCAAAATACAGAGAGAATAAAAAGAAATGAAAGAGCTTTCTTGCTGGCAATATTCCTGCCAACATCTGTCACAGGCAATGCTGGCTGTGTGAAGGTGTGTCTGTGCGCTATACACTATGTGTCTTCCATGTGTATGGCTGTGTATTTGCTCCTTAATGCGAACGGAATACATATTCATGTCGCGCGAGAGCGTGTACATCTGTGTACGTATCCAGCAAACGTGTGTTTACGTGATTCCATCTGAATGTCTGCAGGAGTATGCATTCACACGCATGGGTACTTGTGCATGTACCTCCAAAGCCTCCCCTCCTCATTTCCTGCATATTTTTGTATACGTGTGAGAACGAGAGACTGCAGTTTCTATGCGCGCGAGGCCGACCCATACATCCAAAGCTTCCTCATTTACCCCGTATTTGTAGGTGTGTGTCTGTGTGTGTAGGTTTTGCGCGTGGCGACGTGCATATGTGTGCGCACACTCCAGTATGCCATTAAGATGAGCTATGACAGCTGTAGCCTCTTCACCCTGCAGCCCTCCTTTCTGCTTCTCGAAATGTGCCTCCTGCTTGTCATAGAGGATCTTGGCCTCTCGCTACCACCACATATCAAACTGCTGAACAGAGGTGGAGAGAGTGCAGCAATATTTTACTCAAGTACAATCACTGCAACTTCAGGAAGTGGCCCTTTTGAATAGTGTCGCAAGGCTGGCTTCAGTCAGAGCTGAATGAGATGATAGAAAAGTGCTTTTAAATGAATCACGGACAAGTAGGCAGGAAAAAAAGGTTGTGTTACACTCAATATAGCTTTTCAAGGAAAATAAGAGATGAAATAAGTAGTTAATTTCTACCTTTGGTCTTGAGTGTATCTAACAGACGAGAGGGGCTAAGAGGGGAAGTGAGGAATGTTGATCGCGCACATCAGAAAATACAGATAAAAAAGTGCGCTATAAACGAAAGAAAAGGATCTCATGAGAAGCATTGGATTTGTTATTTAGCGGCGATGTGAAAACAACTTATCACACCTTTTCTAGCTCTGTCACAATACCTGCAGCCAAAGGAAAGAATTTTAAGGTCAGTTATCAAAGACGTCAGAACGTCTGCTAAGCCGTTACTCAGAAATGAGGTATAAATTCCACTGAGCAGGGAGACGTTAGAAAATGACAATTACAGCAAGGACGGTGGAATAACATCGGAAATTTTTAGGGCAGTAAATATCAAGCTTTCAAAACAACTTTTTTGTGTATTCTATCAAAACTACAAGCGAGTCTGGCACGGATTACAGTATCTCTGACCCTGGATAGCCTTTACTGGGCCAATTTTTAATTTGACTGGCCAGATCTTTTTGTCTGGACGTCCTTATTTGGCCTTATATCTGTTTGGTAGTGTTGGAGTAACAGGCACGCAGGTTATTCCTCATCAGGTCATGCATGTACCAACCTTAATGCCTCTACCTCCCTCTGGGTGCTGTTCCTGCCCAGTTTGATCCAGGATTTTTTATCCATTTGTACCTTGCTTCTGATGTCCTGAACATCAAGAAGGACTGACATACCTTCATCTTCTAGGGTAGCCAACTCTTCCCTGTTCAAGGTGCTTTACTACATGTGAGACTAACTGACCACGTGTTTTATTAGTAACATACTCTTTTCCTAGACCTGAGATTTAAAGTGCATCGCATAGTTTACCAGCTGTCTACAGTCAGCAGATTCGGTGGTAATTTAAATTTAGCGTTAGCGGAGGAGTTAGCATAAGCGGTGCAATGACGTTTTATCGAACTTAACTGGCTTTTACTGTCCCCTAATGGTCACTTTGCTAACTTCAGAACACTTACGTCAGTCTAGCAACACCTCAGCTGTTTGCTGTGCTCCTTTCTGATGTCTGGATAATCCGTGGGGATGATTGACATGAAGGTTTCTCTTACAGGTCATGAACCTAACAACCAAGCAGTGCCTAAAAAATGTGGAAAACAAATTTTACACTGTGGGCCACATGCAGCCCACTTTAATTTTGAATGGGCAGGTGTTCTGGGAATCCATCCTACCTGACAAACCATCCTACCCGTTGTTTCTACGCACGTGCACAACAAGAAATTCAGTGGCGAACCGTCCTACCTTTGTTAATGTGACGTACAAGCGTACTTTAACAGCTAGAATTCAGTGGCAAATCATCTTACCTTTGTTAATAAGAGCTACAAACATACTCTGACGGGTAAAATTACGTGCCAAACCATGCTACCTTTGTGAATGTGACCTACAAGCATACTTTAACGGGTAAAATGAAGTGGCAAACCATCCTGGCTTTATGAATGTGAGCTACAAGCATACTCTGATGGGCAAAGTTAAGTGGCAAACCGTCATACCTACTTACATTTGTGCTGGAATTACTCTGTGACAGCAGAAATGTATATAAACTACTTACGGTAGGACGTTTTGCCAAAGTAGGACGTTTTGTCAGAACACTGGACTAGTGAATTTGCCGGTTTGGGCTTAAATTGTAAGAAATAACTGTAAAATTACAGGAAAAGTTCTCCTGTAATTATAAAACACAAATATTTTGTTAATTCACAGAAAAATCTTTGTTTTTATTTTTACTGCAGTCATAAATTTCTATAGTTTATAATTAAAAAAAAAAAAAGTTTTTCTGTAATTGTTTAACTGTTACTTAATTACGTTGTTGTAGTATGAATGGCAATGGGAAAGGTCTTTATAAGAAGAAAAGAACAGTAAAAAGTCCAAAATTTATGCACTCACTTTTTCCAAAGCCGTCAAGTTAGTCTTTGTCTGGCCGATTCTAGCCCCCTGGGCCTTATGTTTGACACCCCTGCCTTAAACAGTGAAGAGAGATGAATGAAGAGCTGCACACCTCTCAAGTTTCAGTCACAAATACTTCAACCAAATCCAAGTTTTCTCTGTATCTATACACTTAGTCTCAGGATCACAGTTTCCAAACAAAGTTATCCTTCTTTTCTCTTCTACCTTGTTAGCTAGCACACATGAACTGTAACGTGAAGTAAATACATTTTTTAACTTGTGTATTTTAGCTAACATATTAACGGACTTTTCACAGTAAAGGGCATTTTTTTAAGTACTGTACTGCTTTCAGTAGCTAAATTAAATGCAAACAATGGCAGAATAACTGTCATACAATATAGTGAGACAATACCAAAAGCTAGCTTCCACAGCGAGTTTCTCTGAAAGTGCTTGGCAAAAAAGTTCAAAATTCACCACCTTCTCGCATAAATGAATGAACATAAAGAAGTAACAATTAACCATAACATGCTGCTAAGCTTATCGTGCTTTTTGTGCGGTAATTACCTTCAACAGGGGAAAACCAGAGAGGAGATGAGTGAAGAGATTACCACTGAGCGGAGATTCCTCCTACTGGAGCCCTAAGGCATTACCAATGGGTCAAAGCACAATCAAACCAGGTAAAACCCTGTATTAGCCATTTCTACTCTTTGAATTCTGGGTGCACACTTCTACAGCAGCACAGTCAAAGTAATTGTCAAGGTAACAGTAAAATTATGTTATAACATAAAAGGAACAAAATTATATATATATATATATATATATATATATATATATATATATATATATATATATATATATATACACATACATATATATATATACACACACACACACACACACACACACACACACACACACACACACACACACACACATATATATATTTATTTATCCACCACACATAAGTGAATAACAGAGAGCGGTTTTCAAACGCACGGTGCTTGACATGGATGATGCTGAAACTTTGTTTTTAACACTTCGCTTCACTTCAGCTCATCTTCATCTAGCACACAGACCAGGTGTACCGCATTTCTGTACACTGCATCCATCAATAGATGCTCTCTGCAGGTAGATGCAGGCACTGCCACCACTGAACAACAATTTCTCCCGTTCATTGCTGAATTTCTCCTTGATTCATCTGACAAATTTAACATAACTATAATTTGGAGCTGTTGAAGACAAGGTAATGATAACGTACATACTACCTCGGTTCAGCCATTTAAAAATGAAAACAAACAAACAAAAAACAAAACAAAATTCCAAAACAGCTGAGTTGCTCTTTTTTCATTATTATTAAAATAGCATATTTATAGGTAGAGGCCTGATCTACCTTCCATTTCATTTGGTGGAACTATAATGTTGTTTCCAAACTGTCATTAAATTCAAGAATAAGAAGAAAACGGGTTAAAGTTTACGCAGACTTTATATGACCCTATACTCTTTCAATCGGTGAATGAGTTCCATTTACCACATGGTTCACTCGATATACTGTCAGTATTTACTGTCAGGTTGAGTTCAGTTACTCTAAAAGTAAGTAACTGTAACTGGAAAACACCGTGCCTACAATGTTACACACTATTGAATGGCCTTAAAATGTTTATGCACACCGAGAAGCACATATCCAAGAAAGCTCTGGACATGTATTCACTGGAAAATAATAGATGCAGTTCTAGCAATCAATGGTAATAATGTTTTGATGATACCTGAGCATGTTAAGTTAATTTAAGCACTCTGTAATTTAACATCATTATTCTTTATAAACCTCTGTCACTGCGGTAAAATTTCAGCAGATTATAAAATTAATGTAATTACTGTTATTTCATTTATTGCAAACCCTTCTGCTGTTACAAATAGTAATCCCATATGTGAAGATCGAGCATGAACTCTAATCGATCATCATCGTTCACAAAGAGTCAATCAACACAGTGTTAAAATTAACATCTGATCCTGGTCACCAGATCAGGTTTTAAAAATCCACACTCGAGCCTTTCCATCTATAAAAGCAGCCTCCTTCAACCCCAACCTGATCTTCTACACCCGGGTCGCCCATCGCAGAGCTCTTCAGCTCCAGCCGAGGTCTCTCTCCTCTCAGCCATCTCTAGTAGACAGCTGAGCTTCAGCTCCTCCTCTAAATGTCCATCTAAAAAGAGCAGACCTGGTGATCGTCTGGTGTCCTCTCACCACACATCTCCCCTGTTCGAGAAAGCCTCAGTGCTTCCGCTGGGCTGATTGGCCGGCTCAGTGCAAGGACCAGATAGGATCTTTCTATTTGCCCAGCGGCAGGGCTGCCTCTCTATCAGCGCTACCTCTGGAGGGGGTTTATCTGGCCTGCTGATAACAATGTTTTCCCCTGCCTTGTTCCTCTCCCTGATGGTTTGTTACACTAGTAAATGGGAGTCAAGGCTGGGGCTGAGCTGCAGCAGCAGTCTGCAGTCCTACGCTACTCCTTGTAAACAAGATTGGCTCCGTTTGCTTTTACCGCTCAGTCATGTGTGTGTTTGTGTGTGTGTTTAAGAGAGAGAGAGAGGGAGATGGAGTGAACAAGAGATTAAAAGAGAAACTGTGAAGAAAAATCATCTTTTGCACAATAAACAGTTCTTCAACACCAACACAAATTAGCCTGGATTACAAATTTGTGAACAGACTTATAATTCATTCAGCATTATTTTTACACTCCTGCGCGGCGCAGTCTAAGTTCTGTTTTTGCTGCGCTGCTGCCAGTACATCTGTCGCTGGAGAGTCGCCAGCTTTACAAATCTGTGCAGAACAATATGCACCGGAGTTCACAGAAGCGGCACTAAATAGCGTCTGTGTCAGATGAAACCTTGGCCGGTGCAGGATATAGTACTTAGCAGAAGTGCACCAGAGTATAAGTTGTAGATCACTTTCCGAGCTTGGCTGGAGCAAAACCTTCAACATGCTTTTTCATTCATGGCGTGATGGGAAAAGCCTCGTGTTCTCTGCATGGCCGAAACATCTGTAAGCTGTTGCAGAAACAGAGCCCAGTGGAAAACATTTACCTAACAGAATACTAATTCTTTCAGGCCCTCGTGTCAACACTTCGTAAATAAACTTGCACATATGGTATTGTTTTCTTAAGGTTGGTCTGGGAGAACCATTCTGGCTGCTGTAATCTGCCACATCTACCCATGAGGTTTTCTGAATGTTGCTGCTAAGGTTCTTTTTTTTTACTATAAACTGTCTCTCATACTGTGAACACCTGTCTGCTGCTCACAGTTCCTTCATGGATTGTTCTTGCTAAGACTGATTTAGAGTAAATCATAATCCTGTCTCTAGATGTGAACATAGTGAGGGCAGTGCCCATATAAGATGATGAAATGCTTATAAATGTAATTAATTAATCAAAAGAAATCTACCTGCCACAACTTTTCCCTTTTTTCTTAAAATAAATGTTTAGCTACGCCACTGTTTTCTGTCCAGACGTGTATTATTTATATGTAAGAAAAGCTTTTGGTGTTAAAAAAAAAACAGTGCAAATTCTTTCAAACATGTGGGGTGCCAAAGAAGTCTTCACAGACTGCAAGAATGGCATCCAGCTAATGGCCTACCATCACCATCTCTGTTGTAGCACAGTTAAAACTCTGCTTTTATGTTCCCACAATGAGTATGTGCATTTCTCTTTGGGATGACTGTCCTAGATTTAAAGGCTTGTCAGACACCACTAGCCCTTTTATTTTTCCATAAACTTTTTTTAATCTTTTGCATTTTACACTGGGGGATTGTTTCTGCTGGGATACTGTTGCAACGGATTATACGAAAAATGTCCACAACTGGGAGTTAAAATAGAAGCCTCCTTCATCTTTGCCTTGCAGCATCTTTTGTTGTGATGCCTGTGTGCTGCAGCACTGGAGTGCAAAAGTATTAAAATACACACGAATTACAGAGCTGCAGGTTTAATGTCAGGCACTGCAACGCGAGTAATCGCTTTACTGAAGGCATCACCGTGCAGCTGATAGTGCTAACAGTTAACAGCCTTTCGGTAAATGTCATAATTAGTTGTGAATCTGCAGCTAATCAGCGCTCCTTGGGAGCCAACTAGGTCACTGTTTGTCTGAGATGGAAAATGGAGATATTCAGCGCTGACAAGTAATTCTGTGATTGTGTCAGCAGCTAAGATACATAATTCAGTGCATTTAAACTGGACCTGTCTGGTGAAGTGAGTAGCGCCTGTGTTGTTGCTTCAGTACATCTGTCTCCTCGTCACTTCGGGAGTCTGACATCTCTCTCAGCGCCGTGGCACAATGGAGGAAAGTGCACTTCCGTGGCGCAGGTAAAAACCCGCCAAGGGATAGAAGGCCCCCTCATGAATAAATGATTGTGACACGCAGCAATAATTTGCATCCGTGTAAAAGTGACGCATCAGCGCTTTTGTCTGCCAAGAAGTCTAGAGGTGTGTTTTTTATTTTATTATTTAATGGAAAATGGCTTTCATTAACAGTGGCAAAGCAAAAGGTGTTGACAGTGATGCACCGACTTGTCAAGCCGATCACAGCCTGTTTTTCAAGCCGATCACAGCCTCTGCCTTTTTTTCTCTAATTAGGCATATGCTGGAGGCATCATAACAAACACTGAAACAGGTTTGTCCTTGCCTAATCCGGGGAACTAATTTTTAAGGTTATTATGCAAATCGATACTGTTTACAAACATGAAAGCCGGCGTCCTATTTTTGATCTGCCACATCGGTTTTCGATGGCTTAAAGCCCGCCTCAGCAGGTGTCATGTCAATAACAACCAGCAATCGATCAGCGGCCGTCTGAGGGTGATTGGGACAGCAGGGCCTTGAGGTGTGGAGGGGGATTTTCATCAGCTAAAGGCTCAGGCACAGCCACACCATTACATTTTTTCTTTGTGGACACGCAGGCGACACTGTGGCCATTGTTATGTTAAAACAGCACAGATGTTTATGGGTTTGTGGGACTTTTCATTTCACTGTGGTGACTTAGGTCTAAGAAGGAATAACATCATTTTAGGGTCACACAATTACGACTCTATGATCAATACTAGCCCCATGGCCTCGCATAGTGCTTACACGGACAATAAGATCTAGTCCAAGGTCTCAGGAAGATTAAAACATGCATTTGTTTGCTTATAAAATAAAGATAAAATTACATAAAACCACATAAAAGTGTTAAAAAACAACATAAAACAATGCAAAACTGTGTTTTGGTGTGATATGACTTCAAATGATAAATATTCAAGCTAGCCTTGGTACTCTTGGCAGCTCTTCTGTGGAGTTATCAATATCACTGGCCCCTGTTTCTTAGTGAAATCTGAGATTGACTCTGTGATCCTGACCTCAGAGTTCAGCGAGGACTATACTCTCAGGTTCAGGACATCTACAGGTAGTTATTGCTTCACAAAATATGCATCTGTTTAGAAAAAACTGTCACCCAACTCCTTGCTCATAGGGGATCATATGATTGTTGGACTTTTCTCTGTATATATTATTGTAGGGTCTACCTTACACAATAAAGCACCTTGAGGCAACTATTGTTGTGATTTAGTGCTGTATAAATAAAATTGATTTGAATTGAAAACTAGGCTAAATTTGAAATATACATACAGCAACAAAAATGCTCCACCATATAGAAGAATGGTTTGTCCCATCAAGCAAATGTTAAATATTTTTAAAATTCCCAGACAGAATAGTCTTAATAAGGTTGAAAGGAAATTTAATGGCTTATATAATAGTCCCCATTTGATTTACCTAAAATCCTCTGTTCTTATTTGTATTTATGTTTAGATTTGAATGAAGAGGAGAAGGTGGATTTTTAAGTACCTTTTACAAAAGAAATAGAGAAAAGATATTTAAAGTCTGACTTAAAGGCTTTAAATAGTCCAAAATAGGAGACGGCACTTCTGAGATTATGGTCCATATGGTAATTGTTGAACCAGCACGAGACCTGGCTGTATGCCAGTGCTGTTTGCATTATTCTTTGCCCTTTGATGTATACCACATTAGCCATGTAATGCACTCGGAAAAGGTTTGAGGCAGGCATGGGAGTCAATCTACACTCAATTTACAACAAAACAAAAGCGCAAGTTGGGTTTGCAGCTGGTCTTTTTCTGAATTCTTGGACTTTACCTGTTGTCAATTGTCACATGTGACGACTAAACATCTTCCTCGGCTTTTTCGGTTCTGCGAAAAGAGCAGAGCTCCTTTTGATCTGTGGTGCACCACAATGTGCACCTGCCTGTCACATGAAGGGATCAACAATGTATATCCATGATCAACACACACTGCAAGCTGTGTTGGCCAACGCTCAGCCTCCACTTTCCCTGGATCATACGTACCAGCCTTTAGCCTTCAGAACTTCAAAGCTCTAAAGGCTAAAGAGAGATGTATTGTGTGTACTTCCTGCCTCCAACATGTTTGCCCTCCTTTCCCTTCAATAGGCCTCCAGTTGCTGAACGCATTTGGTAAATACATGTTGATAACTTTTTTTATTCAGCCTGGAAACAAAAGGTCCAAAATGGGTCATGTTTAACTGTTAGTTTATCCTTTATTTTAAATAATATATATTACTTTACTTGAATATGTTATTAAAAATTTGGCCTGAATCCTAATGTCAGTGTTTTATGAGTTGCAATATTGCTGCAGTAATCATGTCTTTTTACCTCTCTGCTATGAAATTACATTTTTAGTTGTAAAAACTACAGATCAGTTCCCAGGTTTTAGCCTTTTCCTTAACTTCGATGTCAGACATTTCCTTGTAATTTCAGTAGAGCTTTTCATTAAATCAACCAAAACTCTGCTTTTCTGAATTTTTAAACTGCAAGTTTTCAAACTGAAACAAGAGCACTTCTTCTTCTTCTTTTTTTTACCCCTGCCTTTCCTCTACATGCTCGGTCAAGTTCACATCTTTGGTTTTCCTCCTGTGATTTCAGTCTAGCCATTCATTTATCAAGTAATTTATTCATACATTTTTTTGAAGCATCGCTCAATAGCATCTGACCCTGGTGCCCCATCATCCAACTCTCCCTTCTGAGACAGAGCACAAGTGTTCCCTCAAGAGTGAGGGAATGCGGGTCAGAGGCGGCGTTTACTTGGGGAGGAAGGAGAGGGGGTGTGTGCACAATTTTCACATTGCGCCAGCGTTAAGCGGGTAATCATAATGTGATAGTGCTCTAGCTGCTGGGGTCATGTATGCTTATGAATGTTAAGGAGGACTGTTTTAAAGGCCTTCAAAATTACCCCTGATATCAAACACTGACCTTTTGTTGAGACTCCAACACACTATGATGATTAGAATTACAATGTGTGCAGTTTTTTTTGTTGTTGCCAAATTTCAAATCAGGGAACGCTACCCCCCCCCCCCCTCCAAACTTCCTTGTATTTATATAAAAAAACTGTACATAGAAACAGATATTGATATATAGCTAGGTAGACACCTACATAGCTAGAGGGATATGGATTTTAAACAATGTAACAAAAGTTGTAATAGTAGTTGGAAAGATATGCCCCATTAAACATCGACACATATTCACTGTCAACATGGGCATTTACCAGAAGTAACTAAATGATCTCTCATTTGACACGGAGTGTCGGTACCGTCGCGAGGTTACCAATTAAGCTCCATGTGTCTTGAAGGTTTTACTCAACAGATCAAAACTCATGCTGCTATGTTGCACTTTAAATTAAAATACAAAGAGATTTATAGATCTATTTATAATATTCCGCATCACCTTGTTTTCTTTTTTTTTTCCCTTCACAGTAATCCCGCCTTCAAGTGCTATGAAACTGGGGCTTGGAAGTTAGAATACACAAGACTTTGTCACCAATGAAAACTTTCAGTTAACTCGACGAAGCACACTTCCAAAGGAGTTCAGCTCTTATCAGAGAGCAGGATAATTGTTGAAACAGGTGTAGCTGTCGAAGTGTCAGCGTGCCGCTGTCTGTGTTCTGGTCCCTGAACCAACCTCTGCCTATGACTCCATCTCATAAGTCTTTCAGACAACCTTGGTGTGATTTCTTGACAAAAGCGCGCTCGCTCTCAAGGTGCACTCGAGAGCGATATAAAAAGGGACAAAGACAGAGCCTGAGAGAAGATAGGAGAAGAAATGGATTTCTTCTCTAATTATGCAAGAAAAAGAGACTTTGTGAAGATAAAGTTGGGTGACACAAGGGCATATTGAGGGACACACTCACTTTAGGAAGATTTTTCAAAGTGGGAGGCACAAATGGATGTTTGTGCTATAAGCTATTGCTGCTAATTGGTACAAACTTAATGAATGCAGGGTGCTGTGTGGAGACAGATGCTTTGTGCAATGTGGCAGATTTCAGTGGCTGCGCGTCTCTCTCCATCGCTGGAACATCAAGAAGAGGAGAACATTTGGCAGGTCACGAAATTATGCGAGGAAAAGGGGAAGCCCGGGAAAAAAAAATGTAAACAGTTGTTTATTTTTTCGTTAATTTATGGGTGACTGTGTGTATGTGTACATTTGTGTGCGTGCGCGCGTGTGCGCTGAGCGTGAGAGTTAGCAGTTCTCAAGCGCTTGTCTATTTGTTTGAGCCCATAGCTTTTGTTTTGGCTTTCTTGCCTTGCCAGCTCTGTGGCTCTCAATTAGCGTGCAAGCCTCAGGGACCTAATTAACCAGTTCAATTAATAAATAATTTTCTTAAAAATCCCATACAAGCCATTCTGACATTTGTCAGCCACTCAGGAGCTGCTGTGTGTGTGTCTGTGAGAGAGAAAGAGAGAGGAAAGGAGGGGAAAAAGGACAGAATGATTAGCTTGTTTGCAAGCTCTGCTTATCCCCCAGGTGGCTTGATGCAGGGGACAGTGCTGCGTGTGTGTGTTTGCATATGTGTGTGTGGCTGGATGGAGAGGGGCTTACTCACAGCGCTGGACCCCATAGCAGAGGAGGGCCCCCGTGACCTTTTATCGAGTGTCCAATCAATAATGTGCGAGCGTCCATCTCTTTGAGTTGCAGCCTGAGCCTGGGCTTCTGAAGGCCTGTGGCCAGCAGCAAAGCAGGATGGGAACAGGCTACACAGTGGGGCAAAAGAGTCCTTGGGGGGCCACGAGTGGAACAGAACCAACCGCCTCATGTCATTTACTCATAATGATGTCTTCCTTTGGTCGAAAAGGGAGGGGTGCATGGGATGGAGGAGGGGGCAGTGTCCCCCTCCTCCACTAGACACCGCAGATTCAGCCTCTCTCTTCCTTTGTCTGAATGGTGAAAGCATCCTCTTTGGTCTGTCACCGGGCTCTGTGATTAAGCAGCAGAAACAGACCCCGGCTTTTTTCACATTAGAATCCCATTTAGTGGTTCTTATCGCTGGCATCTATCCGGTCACATGTTGGGATGGAGTTATATTTCATTGTTTTGTGAACTGTAACGTATATTCCCTCGTGGGCACAATTGGACAGATGTGCTTGTTTAATTTGTAGCATTATCTCAAAACATCGACTTTACAGGATCCGGTTGTCACCGCCAAAGAGGCAGCGCTGATGGATCTGACTGTGTACCAGTGTTCATTAAACACACTCCAAACAGCCTTCAAACCGACTCTATTAGTGGCTGCCTCCAGAACAAGAGGCGCCTGAATGCAATTTTTGACCATGAAATGCTCTTTAAGCAGATGAACGAGACTTGAAAGATGAGCGGGACTTGAAGTTTCCTTTTTTTTCCCTTGAAAATGCCAGTGAGGAGTCAATCACTGGATATCAAAGCAGCGGGGACACGCACGCAGACACACACGCAAGAAAATCCAGTGATAATAAAACGTAAGGCTTCCCACACCCACTGAAGCCCGCTAAGATGGCCATCACAAGTATGAGCGTCGACACAAAGAGCGGACATTGGCCTTTCAGCGAGCAGCTAGCTGTCGCTCTGCATTAGCTGCAGGCATGCGACGACAGTTTGCGTGGAATCGAGATCCGGTTTTCCACGTAGCTGAGCAGGAAGAGACCAGAGACTTGTTCAAGATACTTGGCTGACCCACACTGCCTACAGCAGGCAACATATGGCTCCCTGGTCTGGCATTGCCTTGTTTATTATGTATGCTGCAATTTATTTCTGCACTGCTCTACTGAGAATACCCACACAAAATGAAGCTGCCTGACTAAGTGAGAACTATATTCTGGCAGCCAGATGAGATAAAAAAGTGAGTTAAATATACCAGCAGACAAATAACTATTAAAGTCTGCATGTTCATATTAAGCATCATCTGTGGTAGTCATTCCTTATCACAGCTGAGCTAGAGAGATTTCAGCCTATCGATCGGTAAAAGTAAGTGTGTGAAAAAGAGTATGAGTCAAAAGGGGATCTGAAGGTGGGCTGACAGATGCAATACACATGGAGGACCTAAAGATGGAGAGATCACGTTTGTTCTCTGTCAGGTTTGACCGAGGCCTTCTCTGCTCAGAGGTGACTGTTGCTCTTTCTGGTGCCCTCTAACACCCCCCTGGGATCCTTCCACTCAACTCCACTGCCTCCACTTTGATGCAAAAAAAAGAAGGGGGGTGGGGGGGGAGTTATTGTGTAAATATTTTGCTTGAGCATTTGAGCATCTTAATCTTCCATAAGGTGATCTTTGGAGTGGAGCAACATGGGGTGCTGATGTTCAGAGGAGCTCCCAGTTGTAGAAAGAAAGAGGGAGCGAAAGAGACAGAGAAGGGAGGGAGAGGAAGAAGAAGAAGGTCTGTGTACTTGCTGGAGTGCTGGGAGCTAGAGTTCACTACGGGGGCGTAAGTGTGTCAAGAAGAGCGCTTTTCCCCCATCCGCAAGCCCCGGGCCCTCTCCACAACATTAAAAAGCATAAACAGTCAATACTGAATGTAACTCAGAGAAAGAGCAAGAGAGGGAGCGTGGAAAAAAAAAGAAACAAGTACGAGAACGCAAGGGTGTTTCAAGCGTTACACAACATAGTGAGATCAGAGAAATGGAGGCTGGGCTATAGTGTATAGTTGCAAAGCTTTCTGATGGAGGAAGGGAGCCTCTCCAAGTGAATCATTCATTGCGGGCGGCAGGGGTGTAAATATGAAGGGGAGGGTTGAAGGAGAGCGGGATCAAGGAAATGCACACCTGGTGCAAGACAGGGGTCAGATTGGCCCTACACAAAAGGAAACGAAAGAGAAAAAGAGAATGAGTTGTTTGGCATACCTCTGTTTAGACAGCAGCAGTGCTTCTATCGGCGCGCTTGTGCAAAGCAGGACAGAATGGAGTAGGTAGAAGGTGCATATGGTGGTAGGCTGTCTGTGTCGATACACATGCTGAAAACACATGCTTTCTATGCCGATGAGAGGGAGGCTCGTCTTATTTATAAGGAAGAAAAAAAAAAGACTTTCAAACGTTCAACATTTTAGACTTCCAGTTTTGAGATGTGAGGGCTTGTTTATCTGTGGCACATTGTTCCTGCTCATAATCGCTCAAGAGTCTCAATCAGTCACTCCCTCTCTCTCCGTCTCTCACAAGTTTTTCAAACGACATCTCCCAAACACTCGACACCTGGCTGGCTGACTTCAGAGCCGAAATCAGCGGAGAAGTCTGTGTGTCTCTGTGTTTCTTTTTTTTAATCATCCATTCAGTCGCTCCTCACATGTTCAAGCCTATGCATTCGGGGAGATCTTCCTCTATAGACAGATCATAAAGACTCAGAGCTTACTGGAAAGCAGGTGTGGGCAGGTTGGTACGTGACGGTATTGAGGACATGTGAATTGTTTGTATGTTTGAGATTAAAACCAGCCTCTGTTTTTATTTTTTCTTTAATTAACTAAAATGCTCACCATTCATTTTTAGCCCTAAAAGGAGATCTAAACTGTGAATACTAAAGGACGTGTCAGGTGAGAATTATTTAACGGGAAACTGTTTCTTTAAAAATAAAAAGTGCATGTGGCATGTGTGTTTATTTTCAAGGTTCTCCAGTTTATAGAGAACTTATGAACCGCTGCTTTCCTCTTAAAAACCAAGGACATTGAGACCACATGCTGTTTTTTTGTTGTTTTATTTCTCCTTGAGAGAATGTTCTCCTGGTTTATGGCCAAACAAAAGTTGCTTGAGTGCAAAGTACTGTTTGAGCCACTTCCCCTGCCAGAGCAAGACTCCATATTTTAAACATTTGGAGGAGGAAACAATATCTATGAAAAGTGTGAAATTTGATTTCTACCCCATGGAATAGGCCGTTTCCTTCTGTTGTCAAACAGAATGACTAAACATGCTCATTCACATGCTCCCATGGTAGGACGTTATTAATTTATCACTTCAGAGTTATCTGTGCTCTGTCTCTCACATGCACGCACACACACACACACACACACACTTTCGTACACGTTTGCTTCTTGATGATTGACAATGTGATAAATTTTATTTGAATATGGCTAACATGAATTATGTAACCATAGAGACTGGTGGCTTTGTTGCTTCCCTCTTGCTCTTCGCTTTTCCTCCAAGATAACATACAGTTGATAATTTACAGTAGAACACATTCTGAAACTATAAAGAAAGATATAGCGACAATGCCCCGCAGAGAACAAAACAGAGTGCTTCAGTGCAACCAGCCGAGCTGATTGTGAGAGTTGCAGAGGAGAGGAGAGCCGAGGTTCATATTGTGGCAATGCTGCCATAAGATTAGGTAGTTGACACTTTGACACTGCTCTGATGGTAGCGATGAGGTCTCAGGGGAATGGGTTAGGCCAAGAGAAGAGAAAAAATAAACACAAATGAAAGGAGAAAAAAATCAGCACAGCACCCACGGTATCTGATGTTGATAGCTGTGGCGAAAGACAGTTTTTGAAAGGCTTGAGGGAAGTGACAATACAGTATGTTTTTTTCCTTGTTGATGCTCTTCCAGGCGGCTAACAAAAATACAAAAAAAAAAAGAAGAAGAAAAAGAACTCGTCTGATTGGTCTGAAAAGGCTGTCAAATGTCAAGCAGTTATCAAACAGAAGACTTGTTTTCTTTTAAAAAGATACCAGCAGAAGGAAAAGCCTAACCTTTCAGCAAGTGAGTGGAAGTCACTCAACCCATCATGTGCGGTACTCTATACAAGCAAAAGCCCTCGCTCTTTACAAGGCTTACACTTTCCCCTCTGATTCAAATCCATAGCTGCTGACACAAGTTGTCGATGGCTGAAATAAATGGAACTCTAAAAATACCCGGTTCTGGGGAATTATTTATCGGTAGCTCACAACCGAGCAAAAGAAAAAAGAGGCCAAACTAACATTCACGCACAAAAAAGGGAGTTTTCTGTAGATGTGGGCACATAAAATTAAGTAATTTTACAGTAAGTAACCCACCCAGAACTCGTGTTTTCCTTCACTTCACGGTCACATTTAGATCTCAGATTTCAAGGTCCTTACTGCAGGTCCTTGCTCTTCCGTCTCGTGTTTACATCTCAATAGGGCCCGTGCAGGATTTCACAGCACCGTCGACGACCCAGGCTGACAGAAACAGCTTGCTTAACACTGCACATACAGTTGTATTTCGGTGTTCCAGTTCCTGCAGCTGACGTTGTTCAACTCCCTTCACGCCGAGCCGCTCTTGCGTGAAAAGAGAGATGGGACGTTTTTTTTCTTTTTTTTGTCCTTGATTTTCAAAGCGCTGAGACTTGTTAATGCCCTCGTTTTTATGTAAACCACTGAATCAATCATCACCGCTCCATTGTACCGTTCAAACAAACTTCTGCACAACTTTCACACGAACCTGCGCTTCTGCTCTCATTATTTTTTGATTTTATTCGGAGGAAGTCTGCAGCTTTGTGCTCGCTGCACGGGGAGGTCAGAGATCAGGCTGGAGCTGGCAGCGATTCAGTGTCTTGCTCAAAGACACTCGAGCAGACTGGGTGCTCTGCTACTGTGGGCCCCGAGCTCAGCTACGCTGCCCTGCAACTCCAACACTGGCAGTTGATATGAATCTCAAAGACTGAATATTTTTATCCTAGACTTTTATTCTTGGGCTGTCTAGGGAGGCAGAGCGTAATCAGTGACTTTTATCTCAGAATAGGAAATTACAACATCCCTAGAAATGCTTAATCTGACCTGCAATTCAGCTACACAACAGCTCGAGTGAGGTAATTACCTAAGAAAGCAAACAGAAGCATCTTGTGTATCTGCCAAGTTTAAAAAAAGAATACTTTTTACTGGCGATGGAAATAGAGGTGAGGAAAATATCAGAGGTTTGTTGTCACACTCTTCTCCATCTATTAACTGGTGCATCACATCAGGTGAAGAGTTTTCTTCCTGAAGATGCTATTGTTAAGAATTGAGTTGACTCATATCCGTTATTCCAGTTATCAACACTCTAAAGAAAGAGGATTTTTGTATTCTTCCACCAGATCTTGGCACTATCGAGCTTTTATTTAAAAGGGAAAAAAACTACTGCAGACAAGGCCACAAGCATCACATCTTCAGTTTCAAACAAAGGTGAGTCCAGTACAAACTGTGTACTTTGGAATTTCTCTGCATTGAAGGGAGGTGAAAATGAACATTAATATGTACAGCTGGCTCTTTATATCACTCGTGCTGTGCTGCCTTTGGTGTCCTGTTGAGAGAGTGTCTAAGCAGTGTACCATCAATAGCAGGGAACAAACCCAGAGAAAATATCAAGTCTTTTTCCACAACTGCCTCCCTGCCTTGCTCTGCCTTAAGATTAATCTAATTTGGTCTTTATTGAGAAATGGGTAAGAGCAGTTTTGTTTTATTTATGTATGTTTTTTTTCCTCCTCTGCTCCTTTCCTTTGTTGCTTCTCCTCGGCTGCCTCTGACAAAAGACAACCAGCCTGCCAAGCCCGGTGTTGCTCTGGGACGGACCTGTCAATCACTCCTGACGGCACCCTGACAACATGTACGTTAAAATTTCAAACGGGACTCAAAGGCGGCGCGTGACAGCCGAGCCTTTGAAAGTGGCTGTAGCGCTCGGCGACAGCCAGAGGAGTACGGATGGAAAACAAACTAGAAAACAACAGTGCGGAGGGAAAAGAGAAATAGAGTCAGAGACTGAGAGGGAGAGGGGAGAGAGGAAAAAAACAAACCAAAAGTTAAAAGCAAAACAGTGAAGAATGTGGGTCTTGATGATGGGAACTGGCATTAGTTTCTCCCTTAGTGTATCATTGTTTTTTAATTTGGTTGAAACTCCCCTGAGTGGAGCTTTCGGTCTTCCAGGGACTGTGGCGAGGGCCCGTTCTCTCCGCAGTCCAGGGACAGCAGCATCTCTCTCCTGCTCCTCCGAGGCCTCACTCAGATCAAGTCAAGCCTCACGTGCGTCTCGCTGCTACCCTTCAACGCAAAACAACTGTGCACCGATCTTAATAATATTCTTGATTCCACCTCGCATACATGCGCTTCATGGCTGCAATTAATTCCCAGTAGGAAAGGGAAAAACCAGCAGTTTTCACAGAGATAGGTATAGAATTTATAACTCTAAAACCTATAGTCTTCAATACCAACTAGAAAACGGAGAACTCAATTTGGATTCTTTCCTTGCTATCCCAGAATGGTCAGGACAAAACACTTTTAAAGCAACATATCTGTGAAAACCTTTGCGGTTGCCATATGGAGTAAAATGCGCACGCACGAGCTTGAGGATGCACTTTTAAATGATCACCTGCCACAAAACAGAGAGAGAGAGCACCACCAGTCTCTTTACTGTGGCTAAATGAACAGTGTAAATGGTGTACGACACAAAAGGCCTGGGCTGTGCCAGACCCTATGGGAGAACTGCCATCTCTGCAGTCCTGCAGTTTGTGCACTGATCCTTCAGTCAGCATCCACATCTGCAGTTCAAAAACACACAGTGGCTTGAAACTGCTACAAAGCTAACTGTTCATTGTCTATCTGAGACTTTGTTTGACCATGCTGTGTGGGTGTGTGTGTGCACACAAGTGTGTGCCCGTCTAGTCAAAGTTTGTTTGAAACTAGCATTGTAAAACCAACTCTAGAGCGTGTGTGTTTGTGTGTACAGCGTGTGTGTTTGACTTCTACAAACAAGTGGACAA
Source organism: Perissodus microlepis (assembly GCF_051167445.1). NCBI lineage: Eukaryota > Metazoa > Chordata > Actinopteri > Cichliformes > Cichlidae > Perissodus > Perissodus microlepis. The sequence continues at coordinate 13,002,012 of NC_140468.1, forward strand.
GCAGTGTGTGTGCTGAGGGACACAGGTCATGTCAGCCTGTTAGTGATTTTATAAAGTTCTCCCCTGGTGGAGCCATGTTGGACCACTGATAGGCGTCAGTACAGACACGAGTCGTGGCACTGACTTACACGGAGCCGTACCACATGAAATTGTGCCATTGTCTAACTCGTGTCTATATACATGTGAGTCCAAGCTTACCTACTAATGTATAGATGCAAGCAAACAAACACACATCGAAGCAGCTCTGAGATATGGCTGTTGTATAAAGGACTTAAAAACAGCCACCAGGCAGCCAGATAATGCTTTAGCTTCCAGTGCCCTCTAGTGCTTGGAGCTGATTGGCAAATATCTTCTGAAACTGGCCAACTATCAAGACAAACTGAGCCCCACTGAAAAGTCCCAGTATAACAGAAAAACAAATCTGTATGTGTCTATAGATTTAATAGTAAAGTTTGAAAATATGTAGTCTTTTAGTGGATTAGAACAAAGAAGCAGCTATTGGAAAATTCCTAATAAGTACACTGGCATTAATACAGGGAATAAAGCAGAGTTTTCAAATAACAATAAATATATGTATAAATATGTTCGCTGTGCAATAATATAAAATCTAATTATCACGTTTCAGGCAAACATCTGATTATTAATAGATTCAGATCATGAAGCAATCAATCGTTTAACTGGTTGTTAGTGTGTAAAATATTCTTAAACTTTAAAATAATCATTTCTTTCTTACTAAATTGCTGCTAATAATAAATATTTGTCTAAAAATGATTTGGAAATTTTAAATCAAAATCAGTTTAAAAAATATACAATGTTATTTAAACGAAAAAAGTCTGTTTCATCTGTTCACTTTGTGATATTGATCTAATTTTTTTAAAAATCACATAGCTTTTAATTTGTATTTACCTTTCTAAAAGGTCAGATTTGGGGCTTTTTTTTGGATTTGACATTAGAACATAAAATAATCAAAATAAGCTCTCACTTTCTTTTATATGTTAAGGTGGGAAAATCTTGAAATCAAATGAGCCAAAATCTTGTTTAGATTTCAGTAACTTAAATGCTTCTCAAAGCTGAGATGTAGGCAGTAACATAATAATACACATAAAATAAAAAGGCTTTATTAGCTATAACAGTTTGTTTAAACTGAGTGTAATAGAAGAGAGTCATCTAGGACTTTAGGTTATTTTAAACCATGGGCCCGTAAGCATACGCGTGAGTCGCGACAGAAAATAGACCCTGTTATTATGCTCTTTGTTGTCTATTATTCATGTGCTATGCGCGCACACACACACACACACACACACACACACACACACACACACACACACACACACACACACCAAAATACAAAAAAAAAATCTAAAAGAAGATTGGAGTGTCCGAAAAGGTAATGTTGTTTGCTTAATCATGAAACTCATAGTTTTATTGTTTTTCTTTATAGCTTTATTATAGAGTTAAATAGTTATAATACACTTAAATCTCACTTTTTGTCTTCAATTTCTTTATTCCTTCAAATGATTGAATTCCCTCACCTTTCCTCATTTTTGACACATTTGACATGTAAATATAGTCAATTATACTAAGGTCAGGTGGGCCAGTCACTTTACAGCAACTGGATCCTCCACGTGAAGATATTAACATAGTTTTATATATACTGCCTAATTTAATATAGTAATGACAGGGTTTAGTAAATGATATGCATGTATTTTTGTGCATGCATGACAAAGCTGGCAGAGGTGGGATTTGAGAGGCACCTCAAAGATATGATTATCCTGAGTGTCTCTGCCCAATAATGTTACCTGCTGGGACAGCAGCACTGCTGCTCTAAATAAATTGCAAGTGGCCTTGGGCAATAAGAGGAACCCTCCTTTGATCTGCCTGACTGCCAACGAGGAAAATGTGCAGGCAGTCAATCAAGCTCTTAAGGCTTTGCAACAATGAAGCTGACCCCACTTTATTATTTATTTTCTAAATTGATGTATTTCATTATCACAAGGTGTCGACTTGGTGGGGTAGCGGGGTGGAGGAGAGAGAGTGGGGGGGGGGGGGCAACATGATCAATAATTGATATGCGGTGTGAAAAAGCTGATTTGCTGCCTCTCCTCTGGTGCACTTGTCACTAGCTGTTGTCAGAACACATTTGCTTTGATGACAAATTTGAAGAAGTGAACAACAGCATCACATCTTATTATAAATTTAGTGAGTTGGTGAAAGGCATGGGGCCCTTCTCGCTGAGGCTCTGTTTGTTCAGGGCGCTCTGGAGGAATGACTACCAAGCTCTGAGGTGAGTTACAGTCTTGTAAGCAAAGAGATGAGAGGGGGGTTGAACTTTTTTGTCATGTGTCAGTAAACAGCGTGACTTGTTTGAAAGGCACCTGGATTACAGGGTGAAAAGTTGCTCTTTAAACCTTTAAAGCTCTGGGATACGGGAGACACGCCACGTCAAAAACAAAGTGTGAAGATGAGGAGTGAGAGCAACTAAAAGCCATCACATCCCAAAGTGCGTCTGCTGAGAGACGAAGGAGTCGTCCTGCTTTTCACAGAGTTTGGGTCATGGCGGAGCATCTCAAACTGATCTCGTCAAATAAAGAAAGATGCTCGGTTCGTTCGATCGACACAGATTTGTAAAAAAACAAACAAACAAAAAACAAATATACAGATAAGGGAAATCAAACACTGAAGAGTGCTGCGAATAACCTCTAAGCTTAAATTTAATGTGTAAGCACAACACAGAAAAGAAGATCTGACATAAAGGTTGCCCAGGTATGAGAAAACTGCCACAGTAGATAAAACAGAGGTCATAAAAAAGTCATAAAAAGGTATAAACCAACATTAACAGTTGTATCTTTCTAATCACCTGTGGGCCATCAGCATTGCACTAAAACAAAATCTTTATGGTGATTTCATTGCTAAGAGAAGTTCTTAATTAGCCTACATATATTTTTTTTAATTACATGTAGAGTCTGAAGATTTACTGCAAACTTTAAAACTAAATCCTGATGGAGAACAGTTCAACACAAAATCTCAGAGAAAGGAAAACAAACATATCAACAATTCAACATAATTGACAGCTGCATCCATTTGCTCATTCCAAGCCCCCGGCCCCTCCCTCCTCTCCTGCTTTTCCACTCTGTTCTTCCAACACCATTTCCTCTTTTAATTATCCCCCAGCAAAAAAGATGGAGCACATCAGACGCATCGCGGTAAATCCTGGCCCTGGCACGGGCTCACAGTGGCTTCTGCGTCTGGCAATCCCGATAGAGCCTGTGCGCTGGCAGTGACAAGACAGGGAGGATGCCTGGAGATTTTCTGACAGAAAGAATGGAGAGGATGATCTCTCAGCAAAAGAGAGGTCCTCATTCTACTCCCGGCATGGGAGGCTTTTTGGCAAGCGCTTTCCCATCATACCACATTTTCAGCACCAGATTAGCCAGTTCTCAGGAGCAAAACTCACATAGAACCCTTGTTTACACCTCAGTACATAGTGTTTTTGTAATGACTGCACACTGCACACAAGCACGGCTGCTCTCCTATCTCCACCAGCAACATTTTAGGGGTGACACTTATTGTATGTATCAGGGTCAGAGAGACTATGGTCTGGATTAAGGGAGTATGATTTGTTTCATACTGAAAGAAGTCTCCTCTGACCAAAAAAACTGTGTTTTACTGACTGAATTGCTCATTCAGATTCTAATTAGGTATCAGCAACACGAATGGGTTTTGCTTTGGGAAGCCGGATAGATGAAAAAGGTTGCAAGTTAACTAGTGTTGGGCTGCTATCTGTCAGAGTTTCTCCTCTATTCGTGGAGTGTGCATCAATCACTGAGGTCCCCAACTGACAGTCGTTCTGTGGGCTGATAGTGTCGTCATCTCCCATGCGATTACACAGATTGCGCAACAAGATCCTCGGACACAATGGAGCAGCGAATACAGCCCCCCCGTCTCCACCCCCATTCTGTTCCCCTCTACTTTCCTTTTCTTCCATCATTCTAAGATGAAGAGTGGAAAGCTCCGCAGCGGGTAGCTTTCTTCTCCTCCGGGGGGAACTAAGAAAGCAGGCAAGGGTCTCTGTGATGTTAGTTTCCCTTCAGGGTGGGGAGGAGATGTCTTGTAGCACAGCTAAAGATGATCATTTGAGAGCCCGTGAAACAAAGTGCCAAAGAGACATGGCGAGGTCCCGACTAATGAGTTAGGGTTAGCTGATGTTCCTCAATGATGAAAATGAGAACAATGACAGTAATGACAGTGGCAATCACTTTTTTCCCTCAGTTTAGACACTGTATTGCACCACAGTTACACGCTTCTCTCTGCAAATAGGTCAGGGGTCAGGCTTAGCTGTAGCCCAACTCAAAGACACCTCAGCACAAAAAAAGAATAAATTCTAGCAAATGCATCACGGTCTTAAAGCTTAAACGAGCGTTTGACGGAGTACAATTTCTTGCCCTCTTGCAGCTAAAAAGGCTTTACGTTTAATTAGCGTGATGAAAGAAATGATTAATCTGTGAACATATGAGAAAAATCTAAACATGTTTCTTATGCATTCCGATAAAAACCTTTCTCCCAAAGTAAACATTTGCTCCAGAAACTCACAAAACAAAACAACATCCCATCTGATAATCCGCCACAATTACGCTACACAGCATGATGAAAGGATATCAATGGTCTACTTATGTCACAGAAAAAGAGAGGAGCTTCAAACATGAAACCTATTGAAGCCTATGAGAGTTTCGAGTCGATCAGTGATCAAAGGAGCAAAAGCTTATCAGTGCCGTTTCTTAGCATTGAAATAGTGTCATGTGGCTTTGGATATACTACCAGGGTAGGAGTGTTTATGCCTAGAAACATAATGGCTATTGTGTTTTCTGAAAACATTAGCCCTTTTTTTTCCAGAGTTAAAGCTGTAAAAAGCATACAGAGTGGAGAGGGGGCACGAGCTCTTTATCCCCATGAAAGGCTAAAGGATGGAACTGACCTTTCTGGCATCAGCTGGGCTTTGGGAGCACAATACATGGCGGCAACTCTTTCTGGCCTTTTCCCCTTCGGCTCTGGGCTATGCTTACAAGCCAAAGACTCAAGTCCAAACATCTATCATTTTATACAAAGACTCAAACGCACACATGCCCCGAACCCCTTCTTTTATATCATAAAAACACACACACACATACAAAAACAGACACACACTGAGCAGTCCTGTCTGTTCATCTGCAAACAGACCAGTCCCGTCTGACATCACAGTACAACTGCAGGCTATGGAAGCAAAAAGAGACAACAAATCACTTTAGATTACATCAACTCAAAAGCCCAACTCAGTATCAACATCAACTCCCTTTAATGGATACTGAGCAACAGTTAAATTAGAACCTAAACCTCGTCGGTAATGCCCCGATCTAAACTTGAGCTGGGACCGGATGAAAAGCAACTGTTACAATGTGACATCCAAGCAAGACAAAATGAAAAGCATGACCTCATTGAGTACAACTTCAGCGAGTGCTCCGCAAAAATGACCTGAGCTGCTGTACACTTTAGACGCTTTGTTGTCAGGGGGGCCTCACACCCAAAGAGCCTTTGTGTTATATTTGAAAAGGCTACATCACAAGGTCATGGCGGAACAGGGGTCACGCAAATACAGAATAGCACTTGTGTGGTGGTCATTTTTGTGAGCGAGGGGGGGTTGCCAATTCTATAGGTAAACTCTAGCAGTTTGGAGATAAGTTACCCATAGGATATGAGACAAAAGAGAACAGTAGCTGGCATCTGAAAAGGTAAAGATAGTAGTCCCCAATGTGTCAGAGGCCTCATGGTCAGCAGGAGAGTATAAAAGGACCTGTAAGTGTGTCTAACTCTACGGTGCGCAAACATCCACAGTCCTACAACCATGGGAAAGGTATGAGCTCACCTGCAGTAAGGCAACAGCTTTGGACAGGTGGTGAAGGAGAAAATAGCATTAATTGAAAACATGCAGTCATGTATAGGAAGGAGATTCAGTGAAGGAGAAGACAGGGCAGCAGAAATACTCTTTTGTCTTTGTTTTGATGTGTTTGGATGGGACAAGCAGACCCCCCCCCCCTCCCCCCCCAGCTCAAACAGTGGTTTTAGTTACCTTGATTTTCATCTGTTAAGCAGTGCAAATAAATGTGTAAAGAAGTGTAGAGGGCTGGTAAAGAGAGCCTATTGACGAGTCTATGAGATAGCATTTCTTTATGCCGAACATAAACTGTATTCTCTCTCTCCCTTCTCTCCTCGAGATCGTCTTCTACGAGGGCCGCAACTTCCAGGGCCGCCACTGGGAGTGCAGCAGTGACTGCATGGACACCTTTAGGCACTTCAACTACTGCAACTCCCTCCGTGTCAGCGGCGGCCACTGCGTGCTCTACGAGAAACCTCACTACATGGGATACCAGTACATTCTCAGCCCTGGCGAGTACCCTGACTACCACTGGTGGATGGGCTTCAACAACTGCATCCGCTCCTGCCAGATGTTCCCTCCTGTAAGTCAATCAAGCAGACAGATAGAATTGGTAGCACCCTCCCACCCTCCCACCCCCCGTTACACTCACCTTGTACATCAAAAGCTGCTTTGGATATGGATGTCAATCACTGGCTTTTTGATGTCATTTACAGATACTCACACAGGTCATAGCATAAAAGTCTCTGCTGCAAGGCCCACAAAGGAGACCGAGTCAGCCTTTAAAAAGAATATGACATACCCCCCATAAGACTTGGGGCCTTCACTCTAATTCTGTTTGTCACATTGAGTGTTTCTGGCAGTTCAGGGAGGAGGAAAAAAAAATCTAATTCTGTCATGCTCCGAAAGAGTTGTTGCTCAATCTCGTTTGTAGTTAAAGAAACCGAGTAGTGCGAGTACTGAATGAAAAAGTTATCTCGTTGTGGGAAGAGTTCTCTAGAGATTACACCTATTGAAAATAACATAATAGTCATAATTACCCTGTTTTCTTTCACAATGCAGTATAGGGGATCCTACAGGATGAGGATCTACAACAGGCCAGACATGATGGGACACTCAATGGAGTTTATGGATGACTGCCCCAACGTGTATGACCGCTTCCGCTACCGTGACATTTTCTCCTGCAACATCATGGAGGGTTACTGGATCTTCTACGAGCACCCCAACTACAGGGGACGCCAGTATTTCCTTCGCCCTGGAGAGTACAGGGCCTGTGGCGACTGGGGCTGCCACAATCCCATGGTGGGCTCATTCAGGAGAATGAGGACTCTCATGTAAACTGCACCCGTGTGCATCTCAAATGAACATTAAACACAAAACTTTAAAATAATGATGTCCTTTGTGAGCTTTCTTTTTTGAACGTAGACATGAATGCAACGTGCAGTGACACTCTAGCAAGGCAGCACATTTGCTTCCTGATTATATTCAACCAACAAAGGCTGCTGCTTGAATGGGTTTAAAATACAAGTCAGATCTCAGACTGTTTGCTGCTCTGTCTAGCTTCACAGTCTGCATGCAGGTTTCAAACATTCATGCCATTAAAGGCAGATGTTTGCAACTCTTATTGTAGGCCTTTGAGAAAATGCAGTTGGACAGTATTTTCCATAGACAGACAGAGCTTTGACAGAGACAAAGCGGCTGCGGTGGCTCAACAGTGCCATAGTGTTGTGCAGTCTATAGAGCGCACTGTGCTGACACGACAAAGCTTTGTTTCACTATTGCAAAGCCCTGATCTAAGCAGGGTCTATAAAGAGGTCTGGGAGAGCCCCGCATCTGGTCTGGTCTGAACTTAACGCAGTTACAATGGGCAAGGTAAGGAAGAAATTTAACAAATGTAATGTTTCACTGATATTTGATGTGCGGTATACCGATTTGTGTAGTAAATATAGTGCTTTACAAATTTGTTAGATCACCTGTTATATATATAAAAAAGAAAAAACAAATATTTAAAAAGCATATTTTTATTTATTAGGAAATACCAAACTGAATTCACTTTTTCCCACTGGACTTCAAGCATAACATTTAACCACTAAAACAAAAGTTTCTTTTCAGGAATGCAAGTAAATACCTATAATTTGGTAAAAAAAATAAGACTTAATTTGGCTTTTTAGTAAGACTGTAGATTTAAAAATTAATGGAGAATAACAATAACTATATTTTAGCATTAAAAATATCATTTTATCATTACCAACACTGCCAATTTAGGGTAGCTGTGACAAAAAACTTACTTTGAGTCATGATCTAATATATTTGTTAAGCACTATAGATAAATAATTAAGTTGAACTAATATATTCTGATAACGAGCAGTAAAAATATATACATTTTTTGGTCATATGAAACGTAAAAGACCTTTAAAGAGTAACAACGTATCGCTCTCTGGGTTAAACATACCATTAGTTCTTTAGGACTATTTACCATATTTACATAACCTATAAATTAATGTAAGAAATGCTAAAAGTGCAGGGAAATGTAATTCTTCTCTCAAGGATAGTAGAAGCCTCAAATATTTAATTGATCTTATAGTCCTATTTCCTGTGAAAACAGACAAAGAACTTGTGAAAAGTATAACACAGTTCATTCATTAAAATGTACCAAATGCTATACTTTATTTTATTCGGCTTTGCTTCTAGCACATCTTTTGGGACTTTTTTGTACTCCCTTAAGCTTATCTTTTTTTTCAAATTTCTCCACTTACAAATTTTCTACTCAGAAACTTTTGTTAGATAAAACTAACTTTAAAAGTCTGGCTCAGAATACTGAACAGTGAACACTAAGCGTTCATGTTATTAGTGTTTAAGAGCCTGAAAACCTGACAGGTAACTACACGGTTACATTTCTGCTGTGGTCTTTGGAACATCTCTGTGGTGATACACTAATGCTGAGCCATCTGTTCTGTGCAGATTATCTTCTATGAAGACAGGAACTTCCAGGGTCGTCACTATGAGTGCAGTACTGACTGCCCCGAGATGCAAAACTACTTCAGCCGCTGTAACTCGATAAGAGTTGAGAGCGGTTGCTGGGTGGCCTACGAAAAGCCAAATTATGGCGGCTACCAGTATATGCTGCACAAGGGAGAGTACCCCGACTACCAGCGCTGGGCAGGCTTCAATGACTGTATCCGCTCCTGTCGTATGGTGCCTCCTGTGAGTTTAAACTCATTTTCTCTTCAGGATCATTTGGTTCTGTCTACTGCTGTTACTTGAAGCATCAATGCCAGTAGCCAGGATTATTTTAACACATCTCGAAGTGTAGACTGGGTAACTAGTCAGGATAATTTATCCTGGCTGACTGCAACAAAAAAGCAAAGACATTTTTACCTTAATTTGTGGTATTATCTTATTCTCTTATTTCTTCCCTAGTATAATGGGAACTACAGGATGAAGATCTTCGAGCGATCTGACTTTGGCGGTCAAAACATGGAGCTAATGGAAGACTGCCCAGACCTGAACGAGCGTTTCCACACCCGTGATATCTCCTCCGTCAATGTCATGGAGGGCTACTGGATGCTGCACGAACACCCCAACTATAGGGGACGCCAGTACTTCTTGCGTCCTGGAGAATACAGGAGGCACAGCGAGTGGGGAAGCGCCAGTCCCACCATTGGCTCTCTGAGACGTGTCACTGAGCTCAACTGATTCCCATTACTTTTATTTTTAACCCTTATTTAATCCCATCATTAAGAATACCACCCTCTTGTTCCCTTAACTGTACTGTTTCAGTGTGGTCTCAACACTGTGATGTTCAAACCTGAAATCATACATTTTAATGATGCGGGTTTGGATGCGTCGGATGTTGGGGTTCCTGTTTTGTTGTGTTGCTTTGCATTGTTGGGTAAAATTACTACCCAACTTAGTGCTCAAGCAATGCTTTGGTCGTTCCATAGCAGAATGTTTTGCCTTGCCGGTCCCTAACCTCCTGTCCTCCTGGAATCATAATAAATGAAAACTTGATGAAAGTCAACTAAAGGAAGCCTTTGTTAATTTTCTATTGACTGCTACAGCTGTCACTGTCAAAAGATCAGGGGGATATAGCTTGTCATAAATCTGAGGGGTATTTTTCTCTTTAATATGGTGATTGAACTTTAGTTTCATCAGGCCACAGAGTTAGACACTGTAGTGGAATCACTGAGGCCCTAACAATACCAAGAGTTTCTACAGTTTTTCGTGATATTACAGATCCACATACACAAAGAAAAATTATCAAGGAAACAGAAGCTTATTCTTTGAAGTTCACTATTAAAGACCATAAAAAAGGGTATCTGAGGATGGGCATGTTGGAGTCTTTATGAGATCACATGGTACAGAGTAAGCGCTTTGGGTCCATGAAAGATGCCCATATTAGATCCACATCACAAGGCCAGTGCCAACTCAAAGAGTTGGAGTCAAAGTGGCCTGGTATTAGCCCCGAGCATCAAGCTCTCTCAGAACAAAAAACAAAACCCAGTCCATATCCCCGCTCATGCATTTTTCATCAGCCCAAGATACTGAACCCTTTCAGAAATAAATATCAATTATTGAAATTGTTAATTAGACACTACGTAATTGGCGAAGATACACATGAATAAATAACACTGACCATTAATTATTGATTCAAAAAAAATTTAACCCCAGCAGAGAGTGCATTTGAGAATCTCTTAAGATCAAGCACAACAAGAAATATGAGTTTTGGCCTTGAGTAATGTCCAATTAAAGGACTGTCAGCTTTGCTGTTCAAGTCCAGTGATTTGCCCTTATCATATTTTTTTTATATCTGTGGACAACAATGCCCAGCAGACAACACAACATCAACAGAGTGCAACATGGGATCTGATCACCCGGGGTCTCAGGGCAAAGCCAGATAAGAGATGAGAGGAAATCTTACAGGCTGCCTAGCCTGACACATAACTGGAAGTTAATCCGAGGTCAAAAGGAACATCGACATCAGATATTTACAAAATTCAGTAAGGAAAGCATTTCAGGCATACACAGAACTACAGAAATAGCTCTGCATATAATGTTGCAGTTAAAAAAAAAGGGTGCATGCTAACCCCCCCCCCCCCCCCCCCAAAACAAACAAACCCAAAACAACCATGCAAACAAACAAACAAAAAATAAATACTGAAAATGATCTTGCATAATATTCCGTATAGTAAATTTTACTTCACTGTCTACTTTTAACATAACTGAAAAATCTACTTGGTAGATAAGGACAAAAGTTACAATACTTTCTCTATTTTTCTATATTTTCATCCATCCTTTTTATTCCACTTTTCCAGTTCAGCGATATCACAGTATTTTCATTGTTGGTCATCCCAATATTTCTTCCTTTGAAAGCTTCAACCAAGTCAAAGCTTGAATTCAAAAACAAACCATACCATGGAAACATTTCAACCAGGTATCTGTAAAGGGCAAAGTTTTATCCATCCATGCATTCTTTACCACTTATTTGGGTTTGGGTCGTAGGGGCAGCAGTCAAACTAGAGATTTATGCTTCAGTGGGAAATCTAAACCGTAGGTATGTTATAACTGCAAACCCTCTGGGCACCCTACTGCCTGATTTAAACTCCTGGGGTGAATCTTTGCAGAATCTACGATGTAACCTACACATAGTCAGGCTGACCAATCCAATCAGACCCTTTCTACAGCCTGACAGCTCCTTTGACTTCCAGTGTGACTGGGATTACTGCTACAATTGGCACCAGTGATCTTGCAGTTGCAGCTCCTGATGACACGATCACAAAACTCGATTACTGACTTGCACCTTAGCGTGTCTTGCTGCAACGTGCACTAATTGACATCTTATGCTTGATCAGTAATGGAAGGCAGTAACTCCCAATCATACCCTGAAGTCAATCAGCAAGACAACGAAATCCCCACATTAAACACTCTGACACCCCACCAAAGCTGGGTACTCTGAACTGTCATTTGGCAGGTACACAAGAAAAACAATCAGGACCAGTCCTCTGACCTGAAGGTACAGGGAAGCAACCATCTTGTCCACTGGAAAAAATCTTAACGTGCTGGCACCAAATTGGGGGGATACAAGTATACTCTGCCAGTCGCATTACGCTTGGAGCAAGTCCAACCCCTCTCCACAAAACTGATTCCAGAGCCTAAATTATGCATTGAGCCTGACAATATTGAATTAATATCCCTCAACCTCACGTACTGCACCAGGGAAGTGACATTGCATGCGTCACAATCCATATAGTACTGAACCCCTACAGCTCCTGTAGGCAGTGGGCCCACAGGAGGGCAGACCCATATAGCTGCTTCAGGCTAAGGCCCAGCAACCAGACGTCTCTCCCATGTTAACCCTGTCCCAGGAAGGGTAAACTGGTCCTGCAAAGGTTTATGTCAATGCAAAATGGAAATTATATTTAAAATAGCAGTTTCAGTTAGTAACCTCCCTGGTTCATAACAAAAACACTCCTCAGTGTTCCGTTACGTAGAAAACTCCTGTTACTACGTGAACTAGATGCACACACCTGCACTTCAATAGCTATTGTAACAAACAACTCTTTACACTTAAGAGATGGTAAAATACAATTCTATCAAACATTATGTATCAAAGAAGCAATACTGAATGTCCCTAGATTGTTCCTTCTCTACCTCCAGTCATTTAGATGATATTTTCAATCGCTCCACACATAAAAAGGACAAAAGAGTGAGATCCGAGTTTTGTCTCCCTCTTCATCTCTGAACCCTTTGGACTTGATGATGGGAAGCTGATTGAAGGGTAAGTAGTGCGTTTTGGAGAATGAATTCTTTAGATGATAGAAAAGAAAAAAGGAAAAAAGAAGAAACAGAGAAACCCAGAACACAAGACTGTGATTCCATTATTAGTCTCAGTTCTCCTTTTCTCCCTTTTCATTTCTGATGGCTGGATAATTAAACCTCTATAGTATTGTCTTCCATGTTACTTGCCCCACTTCCAGCAATGCGAATTCCCCTATGGGCAACTTTAAAAAGGGCCTTTTTAGACATCTGTTTTTCAGATCAGTATGACTTTTTTCCCCATTAATTTGTGTTCTTTGTGAAAGTAGAAAGACTAGTGCCAGGACAGAGATGAACATACATGTGAAAATGCTCAACATTTCATCTGCCAAAAAAAAGAAAAAAGACAAAAGAAAGAAAAATATCCAAATATTCTTTTTCAACTTTTTATTCCACAATACTGCTATTAAATAACCCGAACTAATCCTTAAGTGTGCATTGCAAGACATCTGATAGCAGCTCAGAGGCTGGAATGTTACAAAGCTTAATTTAAAGGCAGTCGCATTCTCCCCTCCAGCTTGAAGGAGGCAGCTTGTCAATTACGATTCCCGCTCTGACAGAAGCTTTGGGCGCCAAAAGGAACAAGCAGGAAAGCAACAAAGCATGGAAAAATGAACACAACATGCAACAATAATCAAATAAATAAAAAAATATGGGAATAAATGTATGCATGTAAATTGGAGTGTATTTAAGTGTCATTATTGCAGAGCAAAATCTCATTTTCTGATGTCCTAGAATTGCATATTTTTAAATCCTATTAGGTAAGATTTTACGAATACATTTACAAGCTGCATGTCTGATAATGTCACGGGTATTTTCAAAAGACAATAGATCAGAAACATACAGAAAGTTCATCCCAGAATTAAAGCGGGGGGTACAAATATTGTTTGAACAAAGAAAGCACTTACAGTACAGTCAGTGTGAACCTCGTGGGTAATGAACCGATGTAATCCACTGAGCCCTTAGTCACTGAGAGGTTACAATATTAAATGTAAATTTAAATTAAATGATCATTTTACCATAGTAATACTGTAGTGGCTAGAGAGAAGCCATTAGCTATGTGTATCCATGACCACACATATAATAAAGTTGGGATATCTTCTAATGATAAACAAGTGCATTTTGTGATAAATATTTTTGGATATTTTTGATCAAACTGAAAAATCATGTTCTGTGATTGTTTAAAACACACTGCTAGGGGTTCTTTTTGATATATCAATTATAGCAATGAAGTGTTTTTCATAGGTTATTAGAGTAATGTGTAACTGTGAAGGTACTAATGTCCATTACTAATGTGTGCTTAGAAAGATTCTTAGTTTGCACAGTTACTGTCAGAGTAATTAAACAGGGGCTCTGGCTTCTTGGTACCAGACATATGTTAGCTAATCAGAGTCACTGCAGACAGATGCATGGTAGTTATCTGTAATCAGCATACAGCCACACTTTTCATATAGAGAGACAGGGACCATATGACCTGTCAGCTTAACCTCCTAAGACCCGAACTCTTCCACGTCATGCATTTTTAATTTCTCTTTGATATATGGGCATATTGGGGCCCGATGGATGTAAAAACAAAGAATTACCAGATTTATTTATTTTTGTTTTTAAGAAAAATAAGAGCCACATATGAGGATATTCGTTTAAAATTTTGATATAACAGTAGCAGTATAATGTCCTCATAAGTGGATATCAGGCCCATGTAGAGCAAAATTGAGTATTTTGGTCTAAATAACCCAAAATGTGATGTCCACATATGTGGACGCCAGGTCCTAGGAGGTTAAAGTGGCAGAATAGTCAGACAACCATTATTAAAGTGAGATATTACCAGGAAATAAAGGAAAAAGAAATGACATCAAGCAAGGAATTTAAAGTTATTAAATAGATGTGTAAATAAATGAACAGTTTTAATATTGTTTTCTACCAAAATCTTTAAAAAATAAATAAAGTAATTTAATTAAAAGATACCATTACTAAAATTAGTTTGCCCAGTACAAATTCAAATGAGAAAATAATGACGAATCTCAATCTGTGTGAAGTATTTTTTTTTGCATGGTTTAAACACCGTTTGGGGTTTTTGCATAGTTTAATATTGGGGCTTATTGACTTACCCAACCTAAGCTGAGGTAGAATATTTTCAGACTCTTAGTCCTTAAATAGGAACATCTTTTTAAATGTAGTAATAAAATGAACCATTGCTGTTTTGAGCAGCTATGTGCTTCAAAGGTTGAAGATAGTGAAAACAGTCAACCATCATCTTGAGAAAAATCCGAGGGAGCTTCTGGATGGTGATGCAAACAACGTTTGTAATAAGGCCAAAGGAATGCTGTCAGACTCTCTGGCCTAGTTGCTGTCTCTCTGTCCAGCTAAAGGCTGCCCAGCAGGCAGGTTTTCATGCAGGTACTTCATGGTACCATGCTCCGAGAAGTCGGCTACTGTGTGTCCATCACCTCTCAGGACCCACTTGGTTGTGAGCAGGCCCTCCAGGCCTACAGGGCCTCGGGCATGTATACGAGCCGTGCTGATACCTACCTCTGCTCCTAGAGAAAAGTACAGAAAGAGTGCAAATAATGAGGACTACATGAAGAGAACATATCAGTGAAATATGAGTAAAAATATTCAGGCAGGTTTAGAGAAAACAACACAGAGGATGTCAACACAAGACCACCACATACCCAGTCCAAAGCGGTAGCCATCTGCAAAACGTGAACTAGCGTTCCAGAAAACACAGGCGCTGTCCAGCTGCTGAAGAAACTTCTCTGCTGTGTCCTCTGACAGAACAAAACATCTCATTAGTGCTATTGTGTCTGTAAACACTTTTGGGGCTTAATTTAAAGAAATGAGAATAGAAACTGAGCTAAACTGACACATTAATGCAGCGGTCTCCAACCTTTTTTGCGCCACGGACCGGTTTATGCCCGACAATATTTTCACGGACCGGCCTTTAAGGTGTCGCGGATAAATACAACAAAATAAAACTAGTACCGGTACCGAAAAAAAGAAGATTTATTCATAACACACGTGAAAAGACCCAGGAAAACCGAGTTAACGATAAAAACGATAACAAAATAACGCTGAAAACTGATAAAAACCCTGAAAACCGATAAAAACTCTGAAAACCATACATTTCACACCTGAGCCTCAACTCTCGCGGCCCGGTACCAAACGACTCACGGACCGGTACCGGTCCGAGGCCCGGGGTTTGGGGACCGCTGCATTAATGCACTGAATGAGACTGAAAGTTTATATAAAACCTAAACCCATCATTTAAAGCAGGGGTGGAGAACTCCAGGGCTCAAGGTGTCCTGCAGGTTTTAAATATCACCTTGTGTCAGCACACCTGAATCAAATGATTACTTCATTGCCAGGCCGCTGGAGAACTTCAAGACATGTTGAGGAGGTAATTTAGCCATTTAAATCAGCTGTGTTGGATCAAGGACACATCTAAAACCTGCAGGGACACCGGCCCTTGAGGCCTGGAGTTCCCCCATCCCTGATTTAAAGGCTTTCCTGAAAACAAAGATATGTCCCCTGACATAATCTTTAAAATTCACGTGAACCGTGCACATCCATCCAAAAATATATCTACAAGCAGGTTAATAAAGACAGCGTATTCACCATTTTTATCAATCTTCCTCTCTGATAATATCCAACTTTGATACAAACTGATTAGTCTGGAATTCACTGAGGTTCCTTCTGTAGTCACTAGATGGCAGCAACACATCCTCCACTGCACGTGAGATCATCCTCAAGGTGGAAATCTTACCAGTAAACACTTTGCTTTATTTTGTAAAAGTTAATTCTGACTGCCAGAATAAAAGCACATAATGTTTTTAATATTTATATTTTCAAAGGAACGTGAACCTGAGTTTCTTTGCCTTACTGAAAAACTTAAGCTCCCACCATTCAAACGATACTAAATAGTGTCCACATGTGAATAGAAAATTGTAAAATATATGAGACATCAGTTTTGTCCACATGGTAATGACCACAGCCTTAAAGTGAGAGAACACACTGGAAACTGCACAGGATACCTTCTTTCAAAATGAGTTAAGGACACACAGCATGACGGCTCACTTCAAAGACAGAAGTGTGTCTGAGCATGTTTCAAAGTTATGAGAAGTCTTTTAAACTGTTAATCAGCTGCTATACATTTTAAATGGGCTCCGTCCACAATCTAGAGTCACAAAGGGAGGATGTGCACTCATCCTGACAACACCTTGTCACTGCTCATTAATCGCTATGGCAGAAAGTGAGACGTAAGGTGGACTGAATCCAACAGAGAGAGAAGGAAAACTTGATGAATATTAAGACACGGAACAAAAAAAGAATGACCAAACTGACAGGTGCTACTCAGTCATGGTGAGGTAAGATGTGACAGAAATTGTGAAACTACAAGGCAAAGGAATTAAAAAGCAAATTGGTAGAATGTATTTAAAAAGAGGGAGAGAGAAAGAGACTGGGCATGAACAAAGTACTAACAGCGAGATATTGCATCACCTACCATTTTCCGTGATTATAACGTCTGTGTGAGAGCTGCCATACTTATGTATGTGCTCTACGGCCTCCTGCATGCTGTCCACCACCTCCATGCAGCACTCCAGCTCACCATACTCTGTCCGCATAGACTTTGCCTCTGAGGGGCTGAATGTCAGGTAGGAGGCAAACCGAGGGCCTGCGTGAATCTTCACCTAGTCACATCAGACAGAAATAAATTATTTCTAACTTTAATATATTATGACAAAAAACGTTTTCATTTTATTGGATGACTAGTGATGTATCTAAAAATGAGTAACATTGAAAGTCAGCCGCAGTTTTCCTTAATTTATCAATCAGAATATTGACTTAGTGCGTGTATTTGGCATTTTACCCGTTCAGTGCGGAGCATGTCAATAATTTGGTCGAACATAGGGGTCCTGAGGATGTCCCGGTGAATCAGCAGAGTTTCCATAGCGTTACATGCAGCTGGGTAGTCACACTTGGAGTCTCTCACTAGAAGAGGAAAGCATTAGTCAGTCGCTGGCATGTTATGACTGACAGGCATTTATATGGGGGGAACTGTTCTAACTGACCGATTTTTATGACTTTGTCAATGCTGGCTTCTGAGTCCACATAGACGTGACAGATTCCCTCGCTGTGACCCAGCACAGGAATGCCCTTGGCCGCTCGCTGAATGTCCCGCACCAGCTGGGATGAACCTCGGGGGACGATCAAGTCTATCATCTTATCCAGTCGGCACAGATCCTCCACTTCCTCACGGGTGCTCACCTGGGAAGAAATACGGGTTTGTGAATCACATCAGATAGAAGAGTGTGCTGTAAAGTGCTATAAAGATGACACAAGGTTTTCACTGCTTTTTAATAAATATGTAGGAAATCAGTTTTACCATCTGCACAGCCTCCTTGACTCCATGCATGGAAAGAGCTTCCTGGGTGAGCTGGTGGAGGACATGGTTGGTGTTGGCTGCCTCTTTTCCTCCTTTCAGCAGGAGGGCATTGCCACTGGCTATTGCCAGTGTTGATACCTAGTTATTACAGGTGTTCCAAGAAAGTGACAAAGTACATTTATAAAAATGGAAACCAAAAAGTTAGCTAAGCATATAAAGCAGAGGATGTGTTATGGTAAGTTCTGCAGAAATACAAGGTGTTATTATTTATTCATATGTTAATGTCCTATTCATAGTAACTTCCCCATATATCCATTAACCTCTAACATTTTAGTTTTATCTCAGTCTAATACATGTGTGTGATGAAATACAAGGACATTAAGAGGTCAAATATCAGCCTTGTCTTGATATTGTCCCATATGTAATTTTTTTCAACAATGTTCAAGTGTTTTATATGTTTTTGTTAAGATTTAAGTTCTTCTGCAGCAATACCTGCGGCAGGCAGTCGGGTCGGGCCTCAAATATGACCAGAAGCAACCCGATGGGTACAGTAATCTGCTCTAGCTCTAAATTATGAGCCACTCTGGTCCTGCGCAGCACTCGACCCACACTGTCCTGGGCGGCCATGGCTATCTGGCGGAGACCTACTGCCAAGCTGTTAAGTTTGGCCGATGACAGACTGAGACGCTTCAGCATGGCTGGAGGCAAATGGCCTACAGAAAGAAGGCACAGCAGAGTTACACTTTGATAGCAGGTAGTGAGGTATAAAACTCATATGTAGAGAAAGGGAAAGTCGCCCTCTGGTGGCAACACATGAGAATGTCATCCCTTAGGTTCAATGTTGAAGTTATTGTAGCAATATACATGCAAAAGCTGCTGAAGTCTGGAAATCAGTTACATACATGGCACATGAATTTATTATCCTTATTTTTTTAAGAGAATGTGAAAGCACTAGCACTACAATACCAACATAAAACATCAAACAAAGAAAATGTCTCTGCAAGTCTAGTTTATATTTCAAAAACCAGACAGACTTGATGTGGTGTCCTGTTACCTGCACTGACAGCCAGGTCCATATCCATCTTGTTTGCAGCCAGAATCTCTTCCTTCCTTTCAGTCAGCAGATCTGCTAGATGGCAGATGATCTCACTCCTCTGACAAGTAAACAAAATAATTCAGTTTTTCTCTTTAAGTG
Organism: Perissodus microlepis; assembly: GCF_051167445.1. Classification (NCBI taxonomy): domain Eukaryota; kingdom Metazoa; phylum Chordata; class Actinopteri; order Cichliformes; family Cichlidae; genus Perissodus; species Perissodus microlepis. Next base: position 13,021,311 of record NC_140468.1, read on the forward strand.
ATAAAGCACCCAAAGAGCTGTTTACATTTTTAATGTTTATAAAAGATATTGCCCAAGTCCTTTATCTAAAAACACTGTGTCACCTGGACTGGATGCAGAGATGCAAGGGTTCTTCCAGAACGGCGTGCCATTTCTGTCTGTTCCTCCACAGATGGGCCTGAAGGAGAGTCAGGACAGAATTAAACATCAGAGCCTGCAGATGCAGTTTTACAGCAATAAAAAAAACAATTATTCAGCTCAGGTAAACTCACCGGCAGGTTTAAATTCAGAGAAGAAGGTTCCTACTTTCTTGCCCTCCACAATGTCAGTGATGACATGGCCTGTTACTTTGGGGTTGGTGCCATTTGCAATAACCACTGAGGTGCCACCGTGCAAGGCCCAAAGGGCAGCTTTGACCTGCAGCCAAGCAGAGATTAAAAAAAATATTTTGTATAAGATTTACTTAATTTTAAATACTCAGTCCAATCAAACGTACAATCTTTTATCGCGTCCAATATGACATGCAAGCATTATCATAAGACACCATCTGAGAGTTGGGTCATTCCAACACGTTACATGTAATAACAAGCACAATCTGACCTCTTGTTGTTCATCTTATTTTATATATCACCCCTCATACTTTAAGGATTTTTGCCCCCAGTCTGTGATATCTGCCCTGAGTTTTGTTGGTCGCTTGTATTTCTCATTTAGGTTTATGTAAAAGAATTTTCTGAAGAAAACTGATGCAAAAAAAAAAAAAAAAAAAAAAAAAAAGAGAAATGTACAGGAAAAACCTGAACTTTTCCTTATTGTAATGACTTGATGGGCAACTTCACCAACCTTGGCCTCCATGCCTCCGATCCCAACTCTAGACTTTGTACCATAGGTGATGGACTGCTGGTCTCCAGGGTAGAAGATGTCAATGAGCTTGGCATCATCTGTTCCAGGGGGGCTGTTGTATAGTCCTACAATATGACCATTACGCATATGACTTATTTGTTCGAGATGAAAATAACCAGCATTTACACATCAGCCTAAATTGTTCCCACATCCATTTTATTGCTAATGTTACTAAAGCCATAAACAAAGCTGGTGAATATAGTTTAGTTAGCAACAACAAAGCAAAGGTTGTATCCTCAGAAACATCCCAAACACGTAATAATACAGATATAGAAAGAAACTGCCAGATCTCTGTTGATAAGAAAGCCCTATGTGATGATTGAAAGGTACTATTTTTGCACAAGTCAACCCCTTTTAAAAGGAAAATCCTGGATAGTACCCTTTTATTGTGCATAATCATATGATAATTTACTATGATCACTCTTCTCTGCTGAAGTTTTGTTTTATTTAATATTCTAAAAGCCATCCAGATGATGCTGAATGACTACAGCTGTGATTCTGTGTGTGCATGGATGCCATGTGTCAGCTCCATCAGCATTAGTTTCAAACACGAAGGCAGAAGGTGTGTGTTTGTCTTTCTCATATGGCTCTCCATTGACCCTGAGAGGGATGTTTTTTTCCCCCCGTCAGCAAAGTGAGCAGACAGATGGTGTTGTTACCTAACAGCTGACCCAGAGTGTTGTTGCAGTGACACACATACCCTCCACATCAGAGAGTGCGATGAGCAGGTCAGCCTTCATCTCTACAGCTAGCCGTGCTGCCAGGCTGTCGTTGTCCTTAATGCTGATCACCTGCAGAAACAGAAAATTGCTCATGTAAGCTCCTGAAGGCAGAAAAGCGGTAGCAGAGAGTAACCCATGAGCTTATTTTTTAAAGACAGAACTAAACAGATAAACTGAAACACAAATATGTTAATACATATGACTCTGCAACACTGTTGGCAGCAACATCTGGAAAATGTTAAACAGAGCTGATCAACTCAGAGATATGCTTGTGAAGAGCTGTTTTGATGCTTGAGGTTTGGCCTTTTTTGTTGTTTTTTTCCCATCAGATGTGACTGTATTTGGACAGAGCTGTGAAGTTAACACTGACTCCTTTCAGGACAACCTAAAGTTAAACGATACAAAAGTAGGTGTGGCCACTCTAATAGCTGATTTAGACATTGGAGATGAATCTTTGTAGAGATTTTGGAAATCTCCCACCAGAAAATTTGTGTCCTTACATTGATGCTAAGATTATTATTCCTTACACTGAGGTAATGATTGTTATCTTCTCACTGATAAATTCAAAAACTGCAGCGGAAATGTAACGAAAAATGCACAAAATGAATCACAAGCACTGAACAGGCCAAACATTGTGATTACTAGGGAGGTGCACGCCAGGTTACAATGTAAGATTTGTAGTTGTGGCATACATACAGTGTAGATTTCTCACCACGGCATAAATTTTAGCAGATAAAATTACATAAAATAGGTAGTTATTTTTATTAAAATATCGATTTTGCTAGAAAGTTTTTTTTTCCGAAAACAATTGTTTTCTGTTAATTAAAGAAAACCTAAAGTTATACCACTGACTTATAAGTAGTAGTCGTCTTCTAGCTGCCTACGTCAATAATTAGTAATATTAATAATACAAATACAACGCAGTAGAAAGTGAAGCTAAATAATCTAAAGTTATCCTCACAGGATGCCCGGTGATCACATGCACTGCTGTCTATCCCCTCCCTGCATACACATGCCTTTATGGTTGATTGCAGAGCTGACAAGGTAAGGTGGGGGTGGCAGAGGTGTTTCAGCGTGCGTGTGTGTATGAGTGTAAGATAGAAAATGTTGTAGTTAATGAATAGTGGATGTTAAAAAAATAAAAATAAATCATAAACACCGTCTGCCACCCCTGCTGCCACCATCACTACAACCAGCGGTGCCCCCATGCTGTCTGTACCCACATTTACCCCCTGCAGGTCGCTGTTGGGCTCCGGAGGGGGCACCACAGCATCATTGGTGTTGATGATTGGCACGATGTTCATGTGCAGCAGCTCCCGCAGTGTGCTGTTCAGGTTCTGCCTCTTTTGGTCATCGTGGAAATCCAGATTTGTCACCAGGACCTGACGGCACAAAATCAGAAAATGTAGTGAGGGAGAAATTTAAACTGTAGTAATTAATTAAGCAAGAATTTTGCAAAGCACCTGTGCTGTACAAGTGCTGTACTGGGTGAACATGGCTTCATACAGGGCCATCAGGCCGCTCTGTCCAGCTGCAGCACAGGCTCGGGCCTCCAGCACCGGCAAAGACTGAAACACAAACAAACACAAAGACAAATTACACCACACCGACCAAGTGCAATTTATAAGCTAGACAGAAAAGTGTGACCTACACACTCTATACACAAAGAAGAATAAATGTAAGCTAGTGCAACATATGATAGTATTTGCACTGAAGTGCAGGTGTTTGTTCAAGTGAACTGTCTGATAAAGCTAACTGCACCATAGCATAAACATAAAGTTTTAATTAACTGTAAACAATGAGCTTCACAATAATAGAAATTATCGTGGGATTATATTGGGATGATATTTCATTGTATTTTCACACTGAAGAAAATCTAAAGCATTTGGTGAAGATTTGACTTACCTTGTCGGCAAAGTGGCAAAGTTTTCAGCTAACATCAGCATCTTTATTTTCTGAGATACCCTAAGTTCCCATCTTTTCTCACCATGTCATTGAGTTGACTGTGTCCAGAGTGCAGCGCCTGCCGAACACTCTGGGACAGCAGGATCTCATGTCTCAGTCTTTGCTTGCCGAAGGCCACAGCTCCACTGGTGACAATCATCATCTCCCTGCCTTGATTCTGCAACATAGCCACCTGCGCAACAACGGACCCATTTAGTTTCACTGCTGGGGCTATTTTCTTCCTCTTCAGGCTCACTAATTATTTTGATTTAAAGCTCAGTTTTAACCAATTATGAACCCATACATTCTGTAACTTGGTGATAAATGTCCATTTTGTACTATCTGTAGCAAGTACTACAGTACATGTGTCTACAGAGAGATAGAAAATGAGTTGAAGCAAAGGAAAAAGGGACATTAAAACATCATCAGTAGATGGAAAACATCATGAAAACCCACAGATTGGTTTACACGCAGGGCTCGCAAAATCGCTAGCCCGACGTCCCGGGGCTAGCGATTTTTCCAGTCGGGCTACCAAAATCTATCTCTGCCCTGCCCGTCGGGCTATCGTAGGAAGGGAAAATATATGTCAATGCTTTTGCATTCTTTCGGAAATTTCGTTTGAATTTGCTTGTTTTTTTTTCTTTCACTTTGCAATCGCGCGAACTGTGTATAGAGAGGGACAGTACTGATTGGTGAGTGACGATAATTTGCGCACCAATTCCTCTGACATCGTCTTATCAATCGTTAGCTTACTATGAAAACATGACAAGTGAAATCTCCCGCAGCAAGCTTAAACATGTGAGAGGTTGATCGCGCAGAGAATCGCTGAGCGTTAAGTGAGTGCGTGTGTAAAAGCAGCAGGATATATATTTTAGTTCTGCTGAGCCAAATAAGACAGGTCAGGGTGAAGAAGTGACAGCCAAAGAAAAGGTTACCACAAAACGGAAAAGTTATGACAAATCAGACTATAAGGCAAAAAATAAAGTGCAGCTTTATGGTTTCATGGACAAAAGAATTTCTGTGGCTGCAATATGACAAGCTAAATAATAAACAGGGGTGCACATAAGTGGTCCGCAGGTGCATTCTATGTCAAAATAAAAAAAGGCGCACAAGATAAGAAGTTGCAAGGCGTGTTTGCGTACATAAGATTTTCTGGAGGAGGGCAGACATTTGTTTAGAACTCTTAAAGATGTCGAAGAAGCAAGCTCCTTTAAGCAATTACTTTGGTGTTCCTCCACCTCCAAAGAAATGTCAGAAGGACTCCGAACCACAAAAGAAGCGCGTATTCTCGGAAAAGTAGTTGCAGGAGGTGAGCTGGCTTCAAACAAATGATGAACGCACAGAGATGTGGTGCGGAATGTGCCGTGAAAATCCCACTCTAGCGGACAAAAACAGTGCATTTTATATGGACGCAAACACGCGTTGCAACTTCTTATCTGGTGCGCATCTTTTATTTTGACAGCAAATGCGCACATGCGGACCACTTATGTGCACCCGTGTAAATAACATAATGTTCTGCCGGGTGTGTTGTTGGTTTTCCCTCGATTTCTGAGTCGACAAGCGCCTTTGTTACTGGGACCAGTAATTTTAAGAAAGACCCCCATTAGAACCCATGAGAAATGCAAGAAATGCATTATTGCTCAGTCTGCAATATCTTTCCCAGAACAAACACCAATTGCAAATAACATACTAAAAAAAAACCTGAAAAATCTGTTTAGAACAGCGTACTATGTTGCAAAGAGTGAACTACCACTGGCAAAATTTAGCAGTCTTTGCAAACTTCAAAAAGCAAATGGCCTAGATCTTGGTTCCACTTGCCTCTTACCTTCAGTGACTTCAGTGGAAATTTCAAATTCAGGATCTGACACAGGCTGATTCATGTTCTACACAGTTCTTACAAGTTCATAGAAATTTCTGTTCAATTAGAACCAAGTATTTGAGTTGATGATTGTAATTTTTTGTTTCCGTTACAATATTATACTTTAATGTATAATATTGTAAAGGAAACAAAACAGGAAACAAAACATCAATCAAAAAATTGCTCTCTTTTTTTATTCGGGCTACTTAAATTTATTTTGGGCTACCAAAAACTGAAGAGTCCCTGCCCGAAGGGCTACCAGGGATTTTGAAATTTTGCCAGCCCTGACACGTCACTGAATTTTAAAACAGTTAGGTCAAAGCTTGTGTTACCTGATTTTTTCCCCCGTGTCAAGAATTTTCTACACAATAATCTGTAAAATGTATAGAGTGCATCATTTTATTTGTTTTTTCACCTGCTCCACAATCGAGGCCAGCCTCCCAAGAGCCAAGCCACACTCATCTCCACGTGTAACGACGGCACTGCCGAGCTTAACTACGATCCTCTTGGCCTGACGCAGCTCACTGCGGTGTGCGAAGGAGCTGCTATGGGCCCTGCCCTGGCCACCTGGAAGATATTTTTCTGATTATTAATCACACTTAACTTTTCAGTACTGTGCTTAATAAGAGCCAGCTGCCAACATAATGTTCATGATGCTGCCCACTAGACTAAATACTAAGATGATCTCATAACGCCTGATTACATTCACTCAGCATTCACTTTGCGAGGTACAGCTAGCAAAATGCAGTTACCTAATCAGCCAGTCACATGGCAGCAACTAAATGCATTTAGGCATGTAGACATGGTCATGATGACCTGCTGGAGTTTAAAGTGAATATCAGGTGATTTAAGTGGCTTTCACTGTTGCATAGTTGTTGGCGATGGATGAGCTGGTTTGAGTATTTCAAAAACTGCTGATCTAGTTGAGAATGGTCAGAAAAAGAGAAAATATCCGGTGAGTGGCGAGTTCCCTGGGGAAAAAAAATCCCCTGTTAATGTCAGAGATCAGAGCAGAATATCCAGACAGTTTTGAGCTGAAAGGAAGGCAACAGTAATACAAATAAATATTTGTCACAACCAAGGCATGCAGAAGAGCATCATGAATGTGGAGCGGACAAATCTGCAGCAATTGCATGATGCTATCTATGCCACAAAGAATTAAGGCAGATCTGAAGGTAAGGAGTCCAACTCAGTACAAGCACGGTGTAACAAATATGTGGCAAGTGAGTGTACATCTCTTTACTTATTGTAGTTTAAAAATGTCTCCCTTCCACATTTGCTGATGTAACACTATCTGGGTAAATATTTTTCCTTTAACTGACCACTTCAAACAACCATTTTTTTTTTTTTTTTGCTGGGTTTCCGTTTCATTGATTACATGAATGAAGCAAACAGTGTGAGGCCCTTCCACACATCCATTTGCAACCTGGGAAACAGATAATCACAGCCTTCAAACTGCCACATCAGCAGGACACTCAGAGAAAGCCTGTGCTGACATTACACATCTCTGTGGAGCAATCAGGCGCGTGAGAGAGGTGGGCAGAGAGAGCGCACCAAAAAAAAAAGAAAAGAAAGAAAAAGGAGGGAAAAAAAGGAGAAAGAGAGCAGCCGGTGACATCTTTTACAGAGTAGAGCAGGTCAGAAACTGCCCTGACCTACAAAAGCAAATCGTTTAATGTTTGAGCATGTGACCAATACACTATAAAAACTTTTTAGCTTGCTAAGATCACTTTAATTATCATTTCATTTGTGATTATTTGTTTAATTCTGGATCAATCGCTGGTCTATATGTGTGATGATTAACCGAAACAACAGTCACAATATATAGTTATTGTCTTTAAAATGTCTGTTTTCATAACCAATTCTTAGACAGTCCTCTGGGAAAAAAGATTTGCATGAAGAATTATTATTTTGAAGTGATTTACCACATATCAAAAAGTTTCTGTCCTGGGATTAATAAAGCAATTGACATATTACATTTACTTGCTGGTGTTCGACTGCCAAAAAGAGATTTTTAATGTTTCTGTGTGTTTTCTATGTGTAACAGCTTTGCTTATATTGGTAAATAGACAGTCAACAGGTTTTACAGAGGGGTTATAAATAAAATGAGGAAAACTATTTGTTATACAAGTTTTTTTTCATGACTCTGTGTTATTGTACCTACATTATGATCAATCCAGTCCTTTTTGGTCACTTAAAATATCTTTATAGCACTGTGATGGTTTATCTGATGTCATTTGCCCTGTTTTCATGGACGGATTTCCATTGAAAAAATACATTTTATATGTCAATTTACACATTTTACCCCCCAAAAATAAAGGATATATAAAAGTGACTTTGCCAAAAACCAGTTGAGGCTTCTATATTGAGAAAAAAATGTTCTTTCTGGCTCAAAATGCTTTTCATCATTCATTAGAGATAAATATGTTTCACATATGTTTGACAGATTACAGGCCATCAAGACACAAGTTTAAATTTGTTTTGGTTTTTTGGGGGGGCAAATACCAGAAATAACTTTTTTGATACAGCCCAGACTGCCACAATATTATCATAACACATAGAATAATCTATTCCTTTAACTGTCCCACAAGGGGAAATTTGGTTAAGGCACATAAAGCACTGGATTACTTGCCTTGTGTCAGTTTTCTGGAGAGCAGCTGGCTTAAGTGTCTTGGTGAATCCGGGGGAATCTTTGAACACAGGGTGAGCCTCAGTAGCAGCATGGTCATTTTTATGGTCTTTAATAGAGACAGAAACACCAGTGCACATTAGGACAAATACATCAACTTTTTCCATCCACCTAAGACGTCTTCTTGCATAGCAACATGAAACCTGATTCCTTGCATCCACGTGCACAGTCAAAATATAAATAAACCTCCTGCTCCATGCATATTAAGATGTTTCTTCTTACTTAACCTCCTGAAGTCCCGGTATATGTTGTCCTGCGTGCGAACCAGCCCCTGTCTTCTGTTAATTCTTGTTCACCTTCTTCTTCTTTAAGCTTTGATTCCTTCATTTATCACAGCAGTGCTCTGAACACAGACGGACACGGCTCCTCCCCTAAGTGATGAAACTTTTGCTGCAGCTTACAGCAAAGAGAATGAACACGGAGCGTTTCGCTAACGTTTAAAAAAATATTCGTTAAAAATATTATACTGATAACTACAATAAACTAATAACTCTCACTCTGTAGTCTGTAGTCTGATATTTAAAAATAAAAACCGACGCCTTGTACATTGGCTGTGAAGTGGTAGGAGATGACGTCAGGCCGGCCGGCGAAATGCGGAAGAAGAACGGAAGACGGTAATTTTTTTCACTTTTCAAAATAAACCCCTGCCACCCGACAGTCATGCTCTCGTACAATGCTGTTAGTCACTACTGTAATACTGACAGTGCTCTACTCCAGTGGCATTGGTGGAGGAGCACCAGAGGTAAGGGGTGATGAATAGGTAAGAGTTTCTAGTAAAACAAAAGATAGATCATCAAAAATAAATTGTGTTGTTTAATAAAAATCCTGACTTGTGTGTTGATGGTGACTTAAGGAATCTATATATTCTAAATGCTTTTCCAACCCATAACCTCACATTAGGACTTGTAATGATACAGAGGGCCACAGCAGTTTGAAACGAAAATATTTATTAAATTAAATGCTTCCTTTATTATTCTCATTTAGTCAATTTAAAAGTAACTGGAAGTGGTGGATGCTGAAATCATGTCCTGCACTTCTATAATTACCTTGTCACCTATATTTCAGTTACTCCATATAGTTAAAAAATATCAAAACATGACTTTATTTTGCTTTTGTATTTTTGTAATTACACTATTGTGCTTCAACAAAATAGAGTAACCCAGAGGAGACTTGACTCACACTGTTGAACCCCCACTGCCCCTGGGACTATAGATAACTAAATTGACTCCTGTTGTTCTGGCTAAGTGTGTATTATTCCATTATACCTGACCTGTTCTTTTCTCTGTTGTCTGTTTTATCCCTTTTATCTGTTCTTCCATGTTCCTCCTCTCCTTTGCTCTATTATCTGTCTATCTGACTCAGGGGAAGGAACTGACCCTTACCGTACTCCTGCCTGCACTAATCCACAAACGTGTCTGTGTGAGTGGGTGGTGCAACATTTTAATTCTGTTTATTTTTGGCTCTTTTTAACTCTTTTTAACTATTTTTGTGTTCTCCACAACGATTTCATGGAATTATTAGGACATACACATTCACGTCTCCCTCTTGATAACTACTAGGGTATATCAACCTCAGGTGTACTTTGTCTTCAGTTCTTGTTAGAAGTGTTAGCATCGTGAAATATTTAACAGTTTTGAGCAGACTGCACATTATACCTGCATAACATCAACGTGTTTTTTATTCACATTTACCTCTAAACATTGAGTATAGCCCGAGTAAAAGTGCACACTGATATGATTGAATCTTGTCATGTTCAGAATACAAAGCAATAAGACCCTCTCCTCCAAAACTTATACAGACATATACAGTAGTGTTAGGGAATAAACACTGGTCAAAAAAAATTAAAGAACACATTTTAATCAGTGATCAGTGTAGCATCAACTTTGTGTTTCCGTCTGTCTGACCCCAACAGGTTGCACCTCAGACCATCCAGGAGTAATAATAATAATAATAATGGATTGGATTTATATAGCGCTTTTCAAGGCACCCAAAGCACTTTACAATGCCACTATTCATTCACTCTCGCATTCACACACTGGTGGAGGCAAGCTACAGTTGTAGCCACAGCTGCCTTGGGGCAAACTGACAGAAGCGAGGCTGCCATATCGCGCCATCGGCCCCTCTGGCCAACACCAGTAGGCAGTAGGGTAAAGTGTCTTGCCCAAGGACACAACGACCAGGACAGAGAGCCCGGGGACTGAACCGGCGACCTTCCGGTTACAGATACACTTCCCAACCCCTTGAGCCATGGAGCCATTTTTGATTGCTGCTGAAACTTTGGAATAAAAAAAGCCTGGTACATCTTTTTTTTCTCCACTTTGTTTTTCAAGCTATCTTTTAACTTAGCCACTGTAGGATGATCATTTTCATTTCCTTTAAACATCTTAACACATTACCCAGTCATACCAGTACATAGATATCCAGCAGGATTTTCTCTCCCATTGATATCTGTTTTCAGAGTATTTGTTTATTTTTTTAAGTAGTAGAAACTTAGTTACAGAATGTTTAATGTGCATTTTATATATTATTATGTCTGATAACTTTAGTGGAAACATATTTTTATATTTCCAGTCCCGGTGGTTTTTATATTGTTATGGATTGTGTGTGATTTAGCAGCCCTGATGCATCTGATACCTTTGCATTGTTTTTTCTGGTTGGTACTGGACTTTCTCAGTCATAATTAACCATTTACATATTCTAATGAATTTAAATTTAAAGGATTAAATTGCAAAGTATTTATTAAATAAATCTTTCATTACACTGCTGATTAATACCCACAAACCTAATTAGCTTTATTAAAATGGGGCTCTTACATGTGTTAGACTCAACCTAACGATAATAGCAGAGCTTCACAACTATTTACATATTTTGAACTAATAACAATCCAAATTGTCTCAATGTGTGTTACAGTCTCCAGAGTGTGAAATGTCTGTGGACACTCAGGGGACAGAGGAATGCTTTGAGGTGAGCAAGAGAAAGATTTTCTGTTTGAGTGTATATATAAAAATATTTAAAGAGCATTGTAATTATATTTATATTATATATATATTATATTGTAATTATATTTTTTAAAGCTTTATTTTAAAAACCATAAGATTGTTTGTCTTGCTAAGATTGTTAGCAAGACAACAATCTTTGCATTCTCCTTTTTTTGTGAGTGTCAGTGAAAGACTTTACAAGTTTCAAACTTCTTTTTGAATCTTTGACTTCCTATGTGAGGCATACGTAAAGAGGCAGTCTTCCCCACCTTTACTTTGCAACCACTTGATATTTCTTATCTCTGCAGCTCAGTACCAAAATCACAAAGTGAAATGGCCAATGAAGACAGACACAAACTTGTTTGTCTTTGAGACAGACCTGTTTGTATTTTCGAAAGGGGTTGCCTAAGAACAAACCTGCTCAGTGCCATTTAACTCCAAAGGGCCCTTTGGAATGATTGTGTAGATATGAGAGGCTTTTGAAAGGTGGGTGAAGGAGCTAAAAGCCATATGAGGAGTCCATTATTGGGTCTAGTGTTGGAGGAAGCCCCCTGATCTGATGGTATCAGTGCCTTAGGGCAGGGAAAGTGAACAGAACAAATGCTATCAGGCAGCATCGACTAAAAAAAGAGGATCTCTATCTCTGTCCATGAAACTCAGAGTAGCCCAGAGCAAAAGCACACGCATAATACCACAGATACACCCACACAGAGAGACACAGACACAAGTATATAATTCAGCTCAAGGGGTCTCAGCAGCTTACCTGAAGACTGACCAGCCAAAACAGACGTGCAAGGTATCGCAGCAGAGAAAGCAGGATGATGGAAGAAAAAGGAAGAGAGAATGGAGTGGCAGCCATGAAAGCCTGCTACCGGAGATTTGATCCTGCTGCGTATCTACAGTACAACTACACTCCACCACGGGCTGACTTCACAAGAAAAGACAGTATTGTGCCGTGGAAACTGGCATGCCTGCACAGAGCTTTTACTGAAGGTAAGGAGGTTCTGGCGTATTTTGTTTCTGAAATGCAATAAAATTTTGCTTCATCACTCTTTTGCTTCTTCATCTCCCCATTTTTCCTTCTCCTAGTTTTATAGCAGAAAACAAATAGAGCCTTGGGTGGGTCCAAGCACCGCTGAAGAGCTTGTCCCTAATAAAAATAATAATTTTTAAAAAGGCAACTAAACCTCTTTTTCTTTTCCTATAAGGTTACTTAATGAATGATCACTTTTATTTTACTGAGTGATTCAGTGTCAGGATCTTTACATCTAATATGATAATGTTTTAACCAAGAAAACTTTCCTTCATGATCTCACTTTGCTCTTTTTTTTCTCCCCTCTTCCCAGGTGATATGAGTGGTGAGCTCCTCGTGGACATAGGTTCAGGTCCCACCTTGTACCAGGTGATGAGTGGCTGTGAGGTTTTTAGTAAAGTGCTCCTGACAGACTTCCTGGAGGTGAACCGGCAGGAGCTGAGGCGCTGGCTGCAGGATGAGGGACAATGCAGTCTTGACTGGACACCATACCTACAGCACGTCTGCAAACTGGAGGGACGACGGTATGGAAAAGATCACTTTGAACTATAGCTAAAGACTTGGTACAGCTTAAAATGATGGTTACTAAGATTCAGTGAACGTTAGATACCTGGTATTTTGTATGGCTAACCAAAGACAGAGAGAGAGAGAAAAACAAGATCACATAGATCACATATTTTCCTCTTTCTTTTTGATTTTCTTGAAGCAACACTCTTTTCTTGCACAGTCCTCAGAATGAAGTTGCCTTCTGTGTCATAACAATTTATTTTGGGTTCTATCACGGAGCGTTCTTCTTAATAATAAGACAAGAAAAAAGTGTCTAAGTTAGAGTAAAATACTTGCCAGTTTGATGATAATGATAAAAAATCATGCACTGATTAGAATATGGTGCCAGTCTGAAAGAGCTGTTTTATACAGTTTGATGATTCACTCAAACAGGCCCTCAGCGTGGACTGAGAAAGCTGCAAAGTTACGTCAGGTCGTCGCAGACATCCTCCCCATTGACGTGCACTGCTCTCAGCCCCTGGCTCCTGACGCCCTTCCTTCGGCAGGGGCCGACTGTCTGGTGTCCTGCTTCTGCCTGGAGAGTGTCAGCCCTGACCTCGCTGCCTTCACCAGGGCCCTTGGCCACATCGGGAAGCTCCTGCGCCCTGGTGGTCACCTCATGCTCATCGGAGCCCTCGGGGAGAGTTATTATTTTGCGGGGCCTGGGGTGAAGATCCCAGTGGTCCCGCTGAATGAGGCCCAGGTCTGTACTAGTTTGAAGGAGAGTGGATACACTCTGATCCGACTGGAGGTTTACACACTGACTCAGGATATGAGGGTGGGGGTTGATGATGTGACTGGAGTGTTTTTTGTAAAGGCAAAGAAGGATTAACAAGGGAGAAAGTAAACAAGTGAGAGAAAAGCAAAGAAGGCAGACAAAAAAAATCTCAAAGAAGAAATTAAATAAGTCACTATTCAGACTGAAATAACATAGATTAAGCCTGGGTAAATGTTTAGCAGTTATTTAGAAAGTGGATTGCTGATAATGCTGAGAATAAAATGCACACATATTTCTGTTTTGAGTTAGAACCTGTGCTTTAGTCATTTTAAGGTATTCCAGTTTCCACACGAATGACATGTTTCACTTTATTCCACCACATTTTGTCGCATTTTCATCATGTTACTCTGGACCTCCGTCTGTCTTTCTAAGAGGGAAAGTAAATGAGAGACTATTTTGCTGCAGAAGCACTTATTGGTTTAGTAAAGGCAGCCACCTCCTGCAGTTTCTACAGCATCAAGAATGTAAACATTAGTACTACAGTAGGCATATCACATAAAATCCCCACAGGAATTACCCAGCCGTATGTAAACAGCATGTGCTTATCTTCGTTCAGCTGCTAATTACTCAAAAGGTTGAGATGATTTTTGATTGTATGAATAAAAATGCAATGCTTATTTATTTTTCTTGGTACTATGTGCTAATTTAGGGAATCATTTTATATTGCCATCTAGAAACGTCTTTGTGTAATTAGAAGGATTGAACACAAGGTGTCGCTACTTGATCATCTTGAGTTGCTCCTCAAATCTCATCACGGGCCTTAACACATCTCTTTAGTAAAGAGATATCATTGTTGTTGTTATTATTATTATTATTATTATTATTATTGCTGCAAAACGGTTACTAATTGTACTCTAAATTAATTACAATGTGTAAAGACACTATTAATAGCTTATTTTGTGTTCCCCTAACATTAAAAAAAGCTTAACAAAACTAACTTGTTGCCTTGGGTAATACGTATTACACTCACATGTTCATTTTGCCTTGAGAACTGTTTTAATTTGTCATAGTAAAGATTCAACAGGATGCTGGAAACATTCTTCAGAGATTTTGGTTTTATGTGTGAGGCAAATCTTCTGTTTTACCATATGCACAGGACCTAACACAGAACTCTGGGCCCTATACACCACATTTAATAATAATCTAGGATATATATATATATATATATATATATATATATATATATATATATATATGCACAGTTTGACAGTTTGAAATCTCCATCTTCAACCCTTGTTTCTCAGCAAATTCTGTTGTTTGCGTCACATTGTCACTATCAGCAACAAAATAAGTGTCCAAACTTATTTGTGTTTATGAAACACTAAATTAGAGGTACCTTAGTTGAGAGCAACTAATAATAGTAATTAATTTTATGAAAATACACTTAAAAGTCCAAAGTTCTGGGCCCCGGCCTTAAGTTTGATACCCTTGTTTTAAATGTTATCACAACACAAATGTTAGTGATGCCATATAGTAGCAGTAACATTTATAATCCAGAAATTCAATTTGCCCCTTTGGGCAGCTTTCAGATAAACAGAACCACAACAATAAAGATGTCACAGTTACAAACATCACAGATATTAACAAGATGGGCCTGAAACATCACCCAGAATCAAAGCACAGCTATGTGCAAATGACACTCTCGACGTTACACCTGGATTTATTCAACAATTACACTGCAAAGCATAAAAAACTTCTGGCACAAGAAGTTTGCAGAGGTGGAACCCCATACATTTGTCCTGATGGTAGGAAGTTATACTCACTATAAAAAAGGTGCGTCACTGAGGATGTCTCTCCACTTTTATACCTCTTAGGACTCACTAACTTTTGTCATACCGTGTTGCTACTGACTTGCAATCAGACTGCCCATGTTCACAATGTTATTGAATTTGCTCTTGTTGACTATAGAGTGAAAAATGCTAGACAATAAAGCAGAAATTAGAATTACTCTCCACCACTGAATAATAAAGACAAACCAGAATGTGTCAAAAGTTAAAAGCATATAAATCAAAAAGGGACAAATATGCACATTTTAGTACATTTATCCACTTTTGAAATATTATGCAGGGATCTGCTGCGCTGTAATGCTGCCCCATGGTTTTTAATTAGAACTATTTGAAGTTTAATAAATGATACCTTGGCGATTAGAAGATATAACTGACTACCTACAACCTTTTCTTTTCTTTTAATTCATAAGAAGTGTCATTTTATCAGCATGAAACGCGGTGGCTTCCTTAAAATACCTCACAGTTAAGAATTGGTGGTCCAACATACAGTAAAGCGTAGTGCTAAGCTTTTGGTTGAGACTGCACTCGATATAGATGAGAACACAAGCTCCCACTGCTTCACTTTTTGGCTGTTCCTGGAATTAAGGACCTTGAGTTTCCTGGAGTTAAGTTGTTTTTAACAACTGCTAATAGCCAAACCATTCTTAACCCATTAGTTATGGTCCGGTCACATCTGTTTTGAAAGAGCTGGCTTCCTTCAGCTTGTTTGTAAGTGACGAACGTTTGAGGAATCAAAGTTCATTCACCCAACTAATTTATTCAAGCAATTTAATTGTAGCACATATTTATTAGGGGCAAAAAATTGCAAGCAAAAGCTTTTCATTCTGGGTTTACACGCTCTCTTCTACTACTGGGGCTCTGTGTAGTCGGTACCACTTTTCCTCCCACATCTGGTGACTGTCGAGATTATTTTAGTACAGGAAACTCATTGTCATGTCAACAAACCAGACTTGGAATATTTCAGCTTTGTGACATGACACGTTATCCTACTGAAAGGAGCCAGATGATGGGTACACTGTGGGTACACAGAAAAGGATGGATATAGTCAAAAACATTATTGAGGTAGGCTCTGGCTTTAAACAAGGATTCATTGATACTAAAGTGGCCTGAAGTGTGGCAAGAAATATTACCCATACTATTACACCACCACACCAGCCTGAACCATCAACAGGTTGGATACAGGCTTGTTTACACTAAATTCTGAAAAATCAGTACTCATCAGATCAGACAGCATTTTTCCATGGTGAGCAAATTTTTGCCTCAGTTTCTTGTTCTTAGCCGACAGTAACAGCACAGGTGTGGTCTTCTGCTGCTGTAAACCATCTGATTCAAATTTTAACCTGTTGTGCACTCAGAGATGTTCTTCTATAAACTTTGTTTGACAACAACAAGGCATTTTCACCCAGAGCTGCAGGTCAGTGAATATTTTCTCTTTTTCAGACCATGACTGTATCCTCTTGAGATGGTTGCATGGGACAGTTCCAGTAGATCAGCAGTTTATGAAATATCCAGATTCACTTATAATCAACCATCTTTCCTCCTCATTCTGATGCTCAGTTTGAACTTCAGCAGGTCTTCACGATTATGTCTACATGCCTAAATGTATTTAGTTACTGCATTGTGATTGGCTAGTCAGATATTTGCATTAATAAGCAGTTGAGCAGGTGGACGCAATAAACTGGCAGGTGAGTGTGTACTGATAAAGAACACAAATATTCTTGGTTAAATCCCACAAACATTAAAAAAATGTTTGAGCTTAAGCTACATATGACCTAAATATGGTGACATGGTTTGGTTTGAATAAAAATCAAATGAAATATGTCTTTCAAGGAAAAGAAATGTTTGAAGCATTAGGCATACAAATACACAAACACCAACAGCCTCATAAATGATTTATTATCAACCGGCACGAAACAGTGTTTATGTACAGCGTCATGAATGAACCTTCATATGTGATGTTTCTGAAAATCAGGTAGATTTTATTTCAGTATCAAGCTAACATGTGTGGCATACCAAACATATCATGTCCGCTAATCTCCATGTTACAAAAAAAAAAAAAAAACCCAGTTTAAAATATCTAGCCTGAAACAGTTTGCTGCATTATCGTGATTAGTTGGATTAATCTGTTAGGATATAATCTGGTCTACTGTGACTGCGCTGAATTCGTCTGTAATCCTCCGTCTTTTGATTTCTTGACCTTGCAGACAAATGTCTGAAAGACTGAGGAAAGCAAACTTCAGAGATGGACATAACTTTGAAAGCAGTGTCACAGTTTCTGAGCTAAATTCCAGTTGAAACTGGCTATGGTCATCGCACTGCAGTCTGTTACTGTCTGCACTGATACTACATACAAAATATAATCTTGTGCATTTGTACAACACACACGTTAGCTGCAGATGTATCTTCATTACCCACTGTGACATTTGGCATTTGATTTTTTTATGTACTTCTTTTGCTTCTAATCGGACATGAACTGTAAATTTAGCACCGGTGTCACTTCAGCTCATGCCCCTTTTACATGATGTCAACAAAGGCTATTTAAATTCTAATTCTTCAAACTCAGATGTCTCACAGTATTCCCAGACCTTCAAAGTGAATAAAACAAAACAAAAACAAAACACTAATGAATGCTTTGTGAAAATATGAGAGTTCTTAGCTATTCTTATATTTCTTGTGCAGCGTCCTTGGCTGATTGGAATTTAGCCCTCGTTTCTTTGGCTGACGGAGACACAGTTTCCTTCACAAGTCTCCAGCTAAAGATTTCCTCTGTCAGCTCAATGATATTCTGACCTTCATCATATAATCTCTGTTGTGTTTCTCTTTTTTCTCCACATTCCTCTTTTACACTGTATGTTTCCACAAACCCACAGACCCAATTAATACACACTCATACACATATCCATACACGCATATGTACGGCACACACATGTGCTATGCATATTGATTCATCATAAAACTGTCTCGATCAGGGCTCTCTTCATTTGTCATTCTGCATTTCCTTCCTCTCTTTCTTTGGCATCCTCTTTGTCTTTGTTGCGATGACCTTCTGTCAGACTGTCCAGGAGACCACGCTGATCCCTCTGTGCCTTGCTTTCTTCTTTTAGATCCAACATGAAAAGAAATTTCCAAAGTGTAAGTGTCCATACTTGGTATAGTTGCCAGCAAAAATCCAAAAATGGGAAAGCCTATCCTAGCTTACCCACCTGAGGCTTTCTGCTGCCTTTCCTCATCATGTTGCTCCTCTTCTTCCCCTGAAGAGGACTCTGTGTCTACAGACTTCATGTCAAGTGAGGACAAATGGGCCTGTGCCATCTTCTGGACAGCTGAAAATACAAATCAGTTATGATGAATGAAGTTGCACTGCAAACATTTTACTAACAAAAATACCAAATTTTCCAATCATCTGTCCATTGTCCTCTAGAGGACAAAGAATAGGTTGATAAAAGAGATTATTGTGTTTGGATTTGTATATCTAGAGTTGTAATGTTACACATCAACTGTGTACAATGCGTGTGAAATCCAACACTTGCTCTTTACTAATTTTGGCTTTGATTGATTGACTTAACAAATAATATCCCCTTTGCTCTATTACCGCTATTACAGGATCTTTTGCTTATTATAGTATGAAACTGGGTGAACAGAACCAGCCATGTGGACCTCATTTAGTTGAGCAGGGTGTGTGTTGTAATTCTACTAAGGGGAAGAGGCTGGGTTTTTGGTATTCCAATGGTATATAGGGAGTCACAGAGTCATTTTGATGACTACCACTGTTTAGATAATATTTCTGGATGAACTTCCAAAACTAAATCATCTATCAGTTGCCCTAACCTCCCATCTACAATAAGACCTGTACCATGTTTAAATGAAATACCCTCTCTGATTTTTATTGGGTTAGTTGATGAGGAAGAAGATCTGATGATGTTTTGTCTCCAGATGCAGATTCAGACTTTGAAGATCCATTATCCAGTAGTTCATTTGTCCTCCAGTTATTCACTAAGCCAGAGTTTAATGACTTAGTAAGAGATTCGGATATGCCAAAGGACGCACTTGAGTTGTTTGTGTCTATGCTTTTTCTTTTAATAAGAATCATGAAAAGGATCCTAATCGATTCTTTGAAATGTTCTTTAGATAGCAATAGAATAGCCCTTTATTGCGAATGTATGAGAAAATAGAATAACCCTTGAATGAGAAATTCCGGAAAATGTGCTTTGGCAGCGGTGGGATTCGAACCCACGCCCCCGAAGAGACTGGAGCCTTAATCCAGCGCCTTAGACCGCTCGGCCACACTACCGTTGCTGTCTGACCACTGGGTGCAATGTGTTATAAGTAGAGTATGAGTAGAGGTTATTCATTGACAGCTCGAAACAGAACCTATAATGTGTCCTAGTGCATGCATGCCAAATGGCTATTATGTCTTGTTAAAAGAAACATATGAAAATTTGCAAAATATTTTGGAGAAGCAGAGATACAATTAGCACAAATGGACCAAATGTGAAAAAAGGTGACAAAAAAGATTTATTATTTAAACTCAGCATCACTGAATTAGGTCATTTCAACTATTTTCTGCACATGTCAGATTTTTTTTTAATTTTTTTTATACGGGTTAGTATAATCATTTTGGAGTTAGGTTTCTAATCACTTGTCTGGTCATTTATCTAATGATCAATATCCACAGGAAAGGACTATGTCATCTGCATATAGAGACAACAACTTATAGCCAAGGTAAAGATAAATAATGTTCTATGAAGCAATGAGAATATAACAAACTCATGAAGCTGTTGAGCTATTAAAATAAAGTAAAAATCAATCTTAAAATTTTATTACATTTTTTTAATGTGGATTTTCAATTTTAAAATATACATGCATGTCTTATGAAAGGAAACATTTTTTGTTATATAAAATTATAAATGCTAAACATCACTCAAATAAAACGAGCAAAACCCAGTTAATATTATGAGTGGCAACTGTCATGACTGCAGGTGCCAAAGCCACAATTTCCAACAAAATAGAAGACGCATAAAAACGTATGTTGTATATTTATAACAACCGAGTTGTTTTTTGTGTGTGTATTTAAGTCTGTGTGACTCTGGTTGCATCTGATAGTGTGTGTGCATGTGCCAGCGAGTGGGTGAGACTGTGTTACAGCTGTGCAGCCATTCTATAATCCAGGATGATCCAGAACAGACTCACAGCTGCCACTGCTCCTAATCTTACATGACACACACACACACACACACACTCTCATTGTGGTTTTTGGATATGTGCGTAGTCCAGACAGACAGAGACCACATGGTGGTTGCCACAGCAGAATTAGGTCTCCCAAATTCTTTCATTTGGTGTCATTTGTTATATAAACAAGAAAAACCAGTGTGTGGGTACAAGGGAAAAACACACACAAAATGATTTGAGTCAGGGTTCATTTACCTTTAAGAGATGGCGGCTGGTAGGTTGACATGTGAACCAGTTTGGCTTTCAAAGCTCCATTTTCCCCAAGAACCCACTGCTGAAATAAAAAATGCGAACCAGGGTTTACAGCTAAAAGTGTACGCAACACTTTTTTGTCTTATTGTTGCCTCAAACAAATGATACAATATAAGAAATCTAATAATCGCTCCTTTCCAGTTGCAAGGATTAGAGCAGAAAGGCAGTAATGCACAATGTGCAGGTTTGTCAGCAAAAGTCAATGAAAAGATAAAACAAAATGTAAAAGCACTTTCATACTTGTAACAGGTAATTATGGAGTAAAACATAAATAAAAACGTCATCACTTATTCACATATTTGTTGCGTTATTAAGTGAAGATGCAGAATTAGTTGTCACTGTAATGTACATAATGTAAATAATCGAATTTGACATTTCCTATGAAAGCTTTTCTGCAGCTGTTTTAGAAACAGCTTGAAAATGTAGAAGCTGGTTTCAAAACAGAAAAAAAATATTTTTCATCATCAATAAGTCAAAATTTCAAGTTATTATTTCAATTTAATAACTTGGAAATTAAAGTTATTTTTTCAGTCTCTAATTCTTTTCTCAGACGTTTGAGTTAGGAAGTGAAATGTTTGAAATACCTATCTGGAAATTTTGATATAATAACCTGAAACTTTGACTTAAATAGCAAAATGTGGGCTTAATGATAACAAAAAAAAAAACTAAAGAGACATTCAAAATGCACATAGAAAGTCGAAACACCACCTTTCCAATTATTTCATGATTGCATTGTACTGTGGTCTTTTGGAACTTATGACCACTGTATCGCTGAAATTTGATTCAAACCTTTTACTACTGGATCTTTAACTTGTATAATTCACATGCATATCTACCTGATGTGGGCTGCTGTCTTCTTCTGGTGATGGTGGGTCCGTCAATCTGAACAGCGTGGCAGGTGTCGGCCTCCGGCGACGAATCTGCAGAAAGAGAGAGATACAAGAGGTTTTTTTCTTTAGGGCTTCACTGCTTCAATAATCAGCATTCATTTATTCTAAACTGTGGTATATGGCATGTATGCAGAGGACTTGTTCTTTGAAAGTTAGATGCATTAAAAAATAAATGCATATCATTATGCAACAACATTCAAGAGAGTGTCCAGCTTGTTTGTGAATGAGGATTACGTTTTATGATAGAAGGCAGAAGGATTATTTAAATTATAAATAAATCTAAATAAGGATTATTTAAATTTATTTCCTTTTCTGCTACAAGTTCCTATTGCTTGGATGAAATCACAGTTCTTTTGTAACATGTTTACAGTATGTCTCCATCATACAAAGCAGCCGGTACTTCTTCATCTCCTTGTCTTTTATGTGTGAAGCAGGGAGAGTCAAAGTAACCACAAAACACACAAAACATTAAATATACACCCAACTGCCAAATTGTTAGGCACACCTGTTCAACTGCTAGTTAATGCAAATATTTAATCAGCCAATCACATGACAGTGCATTTATGCATAAAAACATACGTAAATAAAGTTCAAGCCTTTCTTTACGTTTCTTGAAGAAAGATGATTTAAGTAACTAGAGTTAAGTTTAACTAGAGTTTACAGAGAATATGAAAAGAAAATATGCCTTGTTAATGTCAGAGGTCAGAGCGAATAGTCAGACTGCTTTGAGCTGAAAGGAATGCAGCAGTAACTCAAATGAAAACTTGCTACAACCAAGGCAGCATTGAAGAGCAGAAGAAGAACATGTTGAACCTCGAAGCAGATCGGCTGCAGCAGCAGACCACACCAGGTGCCACTCCTGTCAGCTAAGAGCAGGAAACTGAGGCTACAGTTTGCACAGGCTCAACAAAATTGGACAACAGAAGTTTGGAAAAATGTAGCCTGATCTGGTCAGTCTTAATTTTAGCAGCAGCAACATTTTTTCTTTTCTAAGTTTACCTTTTTGTGTTTGAGTCCTGCATTTGGGCCCACTTCCTACCTGCCACAGCAGTCATGACACTGCTGGAGTGTAATGGTGTGGGAATATTGTCTTGGCACACTTTGGGCACCTTAGTACCAACTGAGTATTGTTCAAACACCACCGCCTCTGTGTTGTTGCTGACTGTGTCTGTCCCTTTATGACCACATGTGTTTTCCAGCACCTTGTAAGGTCTATTCAACAAAAAATGAAGGCAGTTCTGAAGGTATAAGAGGGCCCAACTCAGTACTAGCAAGTGTCCGATGAGTGTTTATCTACAGCATATCCCGACCTGTCACATTCCTCTGATAGTTGGGCATTGCAAAACTAAGCCTGTCAGTAATATGACTTGTAAACGAACTCTCTAACTTTTAATTCGGTTCAAAAAGATGCAATTTGAGGCCACGGGGCAAAATTTTGCTGTATTCGTCACCTCCTGTGACACGTGAATACATTGTATTAGTAATGCTCTTGTATTCTTGGACCTTCAGTTTATATTTTACTTTCCCATAACATTTCAAAGTGAAATAATGTACTTTTTCACGCACTATTTCTGGATAGTTTTCAGATTAAGATTTTAAAGAAGAGTTGTTAAGGTCATTTCCAGGTTTCAAAGTTCCAAAAGCAAAATACATAACAACTGGGTAAAATAAATTACTGACTAAAAATACCATATTTACAAATCAATGAATCAATTTGCTCCACACTAAATAAAGTAGGCACAATTAAGAATTTATTTTATAGAAACAGCAAAAATCCAATAATATAACACTGTTAGGATCCTTATTGTGTCCTTTCATAGAATTTTTACTTTTATTAGATTGATTACATTTTCTCACCATTATTTTTATAACTTGTTATTTATGGAAAACACACACTATACTCATCGCCGGCTCTATTTTGTGATGTGTGATGGTGATAACATTGTTATGAGATACAAGTGGCTGCCAAGCCAATCACAGCGAAGAGTGTAGGCATTGAAATGTGTGGGCAGCTTTCACTCTGGAGTAACTCTCACAGCTTCTGCTTCCCTTTGTGCACTGCATTCATCCATATTCATGAGTCACACACTAGAATTAAATATGCAGCCCCTTTTTGGGGGGAGCATCCTATTAGAGGTTAAAGATGTGTTAACATGAAAATATGAGTGTGGCAATCCAATAAACACATAAAACATGTGCACACAGCACTCAGGAGGGGAAAAAAGGCATGTGGGGCCAAAGGACCAAACCACATTTTGAGCACTTGTCTGAGAGCCTCTTCAGACATGGTGGCCTATGTTTTGTTAACACTGTAGCCGGAAGGTCAAGCACCTGCAGGGAACATATTTTATTTTCATCAGATCCTTGTTGTGCATGTCTGAAATTCCTGTAAATACCACTGATTGCTCAGTGTGGCTGCAGTGGACGTTTGATTTCACTGGAAACAAATTAATGTTTCATAGTTCCTCCTCACATGCTGGGCTTATTGTGTTTGTTATTTTAGAATAATAAATAATTTTAATATTGTATTTTATAATATGGACCTTATTATTTAGGTGATATTCTGTTCTTCAGGTTTTTAAAAACTGTATTACCCAAAGCGTTTTTTGAAAATGCATTTTATTGGTCCAATAATGTCTTAAACCAGTGAGGTCTAAGTTATCATGTTATCATTGATGATAAGAAGTAACCTTAACCCTAAAAAATGTAAAGTTTGTTTTTGCCATCAGCTGTTGGTTTTATGATATTTATCTTTTATCCCCTGATTGCTTTTTGAGACTTCTGAGGAGATTTTTCAGGGGACAAAGTCCCTCTGACATGTTCTGATAGCATAGGGTTAAGGCTGAGGATTAGGATACTGATAGAGGGACAATAAAGATAGCAACACACAAAACTGAGTGAGGGGTCTGACAAAAATTTGGAAAACAAAAAGCAGAAGGAGAGTTCTTTAAAGAAGTTTGGGCTATTGTTTAAAACATAACAGAAACCTCTCTAAATAAATTATGTCTAACATTTCCTTTTAATAGCTAACTCTTTACTCTGTACTTATCAATATCCAGAAAAGGTCAACTTATTGATCATATTTTTCAGTCCACTTAGAAATGTAATGTGTTTTAAATGTTACTGGAACTCGTTGATAGATGCTTTGGGGTTATAAGAAGCCATGCAAAATAGCTCTTTTTATGTTGCAGCTACCATCAAAACACAGACACGTCTAGAAAGGCAAATTTAAGCAGCAGCATGGGTTCTAAGTTTAGTGGTCACGTAGTAAATCATTAATCCCACACCCCATTTTTTTGTAGGTCAGATGACCTTTAGTTGCATAACATTCAACTCCAATGCGTCATACTGGATGTTTAAATGAACAATGACAACACTGGGTGGGGGGTAGTGACCTAAAAAGCCTTTTACGCAAAAATAACTTATGTGCTTAATGATTAAATGCATGCAATAAAAGTATAAAACTGTGTACACAAAACACTTTTCAGGGAATAATCCTTTGCAGAACTTGATTTGACCACAACACGACTCATGAATTCGGACTTTTGACCTGTTTTCTTTCTTTCTTTGTAAATACACTTTAAATGGTGTAATCTTGGTGTAGCGTTGGCCTGGATAGTGGAGAACAGGAGCTGCACCCACACAAATTAAAGGAAACATAATTAATGCACTTGAAAATAGAAACTTCCCATTGGAAGACTGGAACTGTCTTGTTTATTTTATTCTCCTGCTACCACCTCCCTTTGTCAGCAACAGTCACTTCATCTAGGTCTGAAGATTTACCAATATTAAGACCAATATTAAGCCATCAGCCCACTCTGTAAATAGCATTAATGATTAACAGGGGTGCGTATGCTGGGTTTGTAAGAATAAGACCCTATTAGACTTTAGAGCTTTTTATTTGTGCTCTTGGCAATAGCTGTCCTCGACCTTGATTCATTCCTCAGTCATCCACAGCTAATCTCTTTCTTTTTAATCAGTCGTCTCCTTGGCTGATGATTTTCCTCCTTTTGCGTGTCTTGTTCGGCTTCTGTCAGCTATCTTTGTCTCTTTTCTTCTGCCGTTTTTCCCTTTCCAGCTCAATGTGTTCCGTTTATTCCTGCCTTTATTTTGATTTATTCTAGATGTTTCAGTCGCTATCGACGGGCGGCATTTCTCAAGGACCACAAAAGGACAAGAAAGTCTTGATGAGACCTCACAAGACAGTAAGAGAAGGTGGCTATCAAAAGTGAAAACAACCTTCTTGGAACCTAAAACCTCAGTAAACCGAAATTTCAAGGACAGAAAAGAAAAAATACACTTCAGCACTGCTCCTGCAGCTCTCCACTTGTTTTTTGAAGCAAATTCCACCACTGGATGGAAACAGAAGTATTACAAGACAGATCGTATTAACTAGTCATGCTGTTGCACTCACACATGCATACAGTAGAGGCTCAAGACTGTTTGGTGGCAGCTCATCTACTTGTTATAGTAGAAAGATTTAGGTAAGCAAGCTGATATTGTCCATAACATGAATTAGCATGGTGTGCATGCTCTGATGTGCTCTGTTGGCACACTGGAAGAGCTGTTAATGATGCCAAAATATCATGTGACTTTGTGCATGTGTAGCTCAGGTGTAACTTATAATCAAAACGCTTTTAAAATCAAAGTAAGCACAATTTATTTTTAAGCATTAAAATTATGCTTATTATGCTCTTGCAATTTTTATGTGCTGAGAACTATTGGATTTAAAGTTATTACTCTCTCCTCTTTCACTCATGGGACCTTAAAAAAAACTGCCAAAATAACTGCCTGAGTCATTACTAGGATCGCTGCCAGGGTACAAGACTTCCTTACAGAGGAAATTTGCTGAATATAAGTCATTGCTGAGGTCTGGCCTCACAGGATTTGAATCTCCTTTTTTTCTACTTGTTGTTGTGCCACTTTTACTGTATGTATGAATTTGGAATCACTTCCTTTTATGTGTGTGTACACTGATGCCGAAGATGGTCATTTCTAGTTTAGCTTTTTAAAAAGTGATCAAGAAATTCAGCCGATGAGGTGCTATCAAGGTCTTTCGAGCTAGGAACCCATTCCCAGAAGGACTTGCTACATGTTGGGTTAAGTTATCGATGAGAGTTGTGGTTTTAAGCATTCCTACAAGTCTCATTCCACATGATATGACCACAGGGCATTTTTGGTCAGTTAGAAAGAAGAAATTCGAAGATTATGATACAGTTTTCCAAAACTATGGATCACAAAGCTCTTTTTGCAGGTGAATATTTATCTCCTCAGACTGTTTCCTTGTATCTCTTGTACATTGCAGGACTTCCTTAGTTTGATCCCATCCCTCTTATTTTCATCAACAGATGCCTGAGGATTATTATTTTGTGCACACTGTTCCAGCAGACTTATGGTCACTTTGGTGACGTGATGGCTTCAGAAACACAAAAAATGAAGCCCTGTAACCTTATGTAGCTCCTACTTTGGAGGAAATGTGCTTCTTCAGGGTCCTCCTGATATATAATGTCTCTGGCTTCTTGCAGTCTTATTTAATCAGTGGAGGAAGATTGCCATAATCTTACTAAGATCTGAGCTGATAAAACTGCCAGAGCATCTTATAGACAAAACGAGTGAAGAAGTGAACAAGTCTATCAGGTAGAGTATAGCAACTAATTAGCATCAGACTGTATTTAAGTTAAAATATCACTCAGAATTGTGCCATCCTAATCAGTGGGTTAAAATGCATGGGCTTGCTTAGAAAAGCAAATAAATGATCCCTTCTGTACTGGACAGGGTATGAATCAAGCAAACAGAAAACCCAGAGACCAAGAGTCGGCTGTAAACAGCAGATGCAGCAGAAAATATCTGCCCAGAACTTATTGATTTGTTAGGCTGAAACAAGCTTTCCAAACAGATGCCATTTGAAATTTTCCAAATCTCCTACTTGGAAAAAAAAGAACATTTCTTACTCTGCACCTGGTCTCCAGTGAAACTTCCCTTAAGGGAGCAACTGAAGAGATGAACATCTCCTGCAGAAGGAATGGATAAGCCTGTCATTTGCTGCTTTTTGTGTCCAAATATTACCTCATTGGCAACTTTGTGACCTTTATGGGCTCTTGTCATTAACACCACCAATAACATATGCACATCTCTGCTCATACTGTACAGCATAATACCTTCCCTCTTCACCCTGTCCTGCACTGTTTGCATTGACCAGCGCTCGCTTTGGGATGATTCAGCATAAGCAACAGATAACGGATCTGACTTTACATAATATGCTCACCACCTCCACGAGCGTATGAGTAATACCTTCTACATTTTGCTTCTTGTGTGTGGTAAAGGATTTATTACTCAGGCGCAACTAATTTTTAATGCCACAAATGGTGCTTTATCCCTCACTTCCTCCTCCTCCTCTTCCTCCTCCATTCGGATAGAAGGGCAAAGATATCTCATCAACTTTAAGGACTCCAAAACAAATCTGTAGCTGCAGAGCTCTGCTTAATTCCAGCACTGCCCATACCCTGCTGCCCACAGAGTAACATACAAACATCAAAACACAGTTTTGCAAAGTCTTGCTAGAGCAGTCTGTCGCCTCCGTGTTAAGCACTGATGCCCCTGAAGAAGCATTAATGATGGAACTGCAGGCGAGCATGTCTTAGATATTTACTTTTAAAATGTACAGATGCAGTTACCCAGTCTGAGCTTAACAATCCTTCCACACACTCACTCCATCTCCACAACCACTGTCATCATCCGTGTAGGCTACAGCCACACTCCCTCAGATCTCACCATCTCCACCTGTCGCGGGTCCAGCTGGGTGGGCACGGAGGAAGGCACGGAAAATTGGATCTTCCTCCTCGCATCCGCGTCTGCCTCTCGGTCCATCACCTCCGTCTCTGCGGGGAACAGCACCAGCAGCAGCAGCAGCAGCAGCAGCAGCAACGAGTCCCGCCTGTCACCTCCGCAGCCGAGCGCACAAACCTAGAGTCCAGACGAGGTCAGCTTCAGTGGAACCGCCTGTGGAAAAACTGCAGTAAAGTGTTTATACTTGACAAAAACTCGCCGTCAGTGAGTAAACAGCGGCATCTCTCTCTGTCCCGGCGATCCTCTGGTCTCTGTTTAACAGCAGCGATCAGCTCCTCTTCCCCGCCTCCCCGCCAGTCTCCCCTCCCCTTCCTCTCACACTTTGTCCGCTGACCTTAATGCGTGAGGAGGAAAGAAGAGCAGTGAAGGTTTTGTTGCCTTTACTGGAGCCGGAAACTTTTGAAGTTTGCATTTTGAAGTTGCCCGATAAAGAAATCTACGCGAATGAAGGGGAAATTGAAAAAAAAAAAAAAAAAAAAAGCAGAGATGACGAGGATGTTACACAACTTCAAAGAATTTCACAAACTGATAAACAACTAAAGTCAGCATCGAGTCATAGTGAACTAAAAGAAACGAATATTAAGATAGTAAGAAGATGCCACTCACTGCTATCTTAGCAAAAATGTGCTGAATCCTGGTTGGGAAGAAATAGATTTTTTAATTTTAATTAATTAACGAATTAATTAATTTTAGGTAGGCACTTAAGGTCGTATTTTTATTGCACTGACGTTGTGTGTGCAAATTTGCATGCTCACTTTGAGGACGAGCAACAAACTGGAAATATAAATAAATAAAGATCTAATCGCTCCCCCCTTCCAGAGGCAAAAATATTAACCTCTGCTTTCGCCGGTGCCCACCTTGGCTTTACCATATGCACAGCGAATATATGCGAGGCACTCAGTTGCCATGACAACAGCTTTTCTTCTTAGAGAGCTGGCAGTGCAGGAAGTGTGTTGGAGTGTGTGCTTCGGCATAAGTTCGAGGAGAGGAGAGGCAGGGCAAGAGAGGACAAATGCATTTGTCAGCGCGCAACACAATCAGCGGCCAAGCTGTCACGAACTGTCATTTATTTGTACGTGGGATCCCCCCGAGCATGTAGGCTATTTCAGGCGGAAGTGTCCTATTTTTCATGTGTCATGCAATTCGTAAAGAAGTGGAAAAAGGAAAACTTTCACCCAAATCATTATGTTTTCCTAAAACTCAAATAACAGGATACATTTGGTGACTAAATATAACCAAAAGGAGATTGAAAAACAAACTTTTCTAAAGGCTTTCTCCTTGTGGTGTATATTGTGTGTATATTGGAAAACGAGCCAGATGCCCCTGTAAGCAGAGGGCCCCATGCTTGATCCCACTTGCCACAAGCCCAAGGGTTCACGCTCTACTGAAGTACTGGACTTGAGAAAAGCTCTGGACATCTGCCAGATTCAGGAAGAGTTGCTAATGACAGCAAACTCAGGCCTGCTGCGCGAGGTCTGCAGATAAAAGAGCTCGCCACCTTGGAAGAGCCCATCTGTGGCTCAGCTCCGTTTCAGTTCGTCTGTCGTCCTTGAAAACATAATGTATGTTTGCGAGCACTTTCAACAACACGTGACACCAAGCAACACTGGGGTGACAAGTCAGCACCATCTTATGGCCAAAAGTAAAGAAATCACTTCACTGAGGGGAGGTTTGAATGCAAGTAAATATATGATAGTCCAAACTCAAGACACAGCACAAAAATGAGCAGAGCTGAAGGT
This sequence comes from Perissodus microlepis, assembly GCF_051167445.1. NCBI lineage: Eukaryota > Metazoa > Chordata > Actinopteri > Cichliformes > Cichlidae > Perissodus > Perissodus microlepis. The sequence continues at coordinate 13,051,481 of NC_140468.1, forward strand.
GAAATATTTATAAGATTATTGTGTTATTATAAATGTAAAGTAGAATCCACTACAGATCATATATGTGAGCGTTCCTGTGTGGCACTGTGTAGTTCCTGAAACCACCAGAAGGTGGCGACAAACTGCTAAGAAAAAGCAGCCATTTCTAATTTCTTATGACTGACATTTGCACACAGCAATATTTACATTTTTACATTTATAGTTCAAAGTATTGAAATAACAAAAATATTTATTTGCAATATTTAAAAATATGAATATTTTAATATATTTCACAAAACCTCAAAGCAATCAAACATGATGCAAATATCCACAGAAGACTGATGTCTTTACTTCTGCTGAAGAAGGTAATTATTTGGCTGTGTTTATTTACAACACACTCTAAATTAAAAACGTCGTTCCATCCTCTTTTGGAAAAGCTGAAAATGCGTTAATTTTATTTTATTTTACCGAGGACGTCGTGTATTTGCTTTCTATTTCCAGCAGGTGTCACCCACACATAACTGTGGAAAGAGTAGTCACTGAGAATTTCAGTGATATGTGAACCGAGCCGTAAAATATAGATGTTTATAAGATTGATAAAACCAAAGGCTTGGCAGTTCAGGACATATGAGGCCAAATTAACTTTAAAGCTTCTCCTAATCTCTTCATTTTCCTCTTTAAATATAACAACTCAAGGCAGATATAAAATAAACAATACTATACAATACTCTTCTCCAGGTTTTAAACCTTTTCAATCATAGCAGAGGGGAAAATGCATTTATTTGTTCATTTAGTTCTTACTTTTAATCTGAGCTGTGACATGACGCCTTTGGTGACTCCTAAAACCGAGAATCTCGAACTCTCCTTTTGCCTGTAGGATAATGTAATGATATGATGATATGCATGATGTGTCTTCATTATTTAAATGTCCATTTGATGTAAGTGTATGTTTGGCATTTAATAGTGAAAGAAAAATAGCATGAAATTCTTCTTATTGGGTTTGAGCTTTTGTTATGAACCTAAAGGACTCCTGAAATGGCACATAATATCTCTCATTAACCTCCATTCACCCGTGTATGACTTTTATCAGAGATTTAAATGTGTGAAACAATAAAAAATAAAAATACTTGTCTGTCAGGCACTTTGGTTTTTCCATTGAGAATGCACAAATTACACAGCGGTCAGTCGAGTGAGGCTCAATAGCATGATGATGATGATGATGCTGATGCTGATAAGCCTCCCCACCACCCACCCCGCCTTTCGTTTTTAGTTGCTTCTCTCTACCTCTTGCCTTGCCCCATCTTCTGGCCCCTCTCTGCAATCTGTGCCTTCGCCACCTTTGGCGTCAGTCCGGCCGCTGGCACCTGTGCCAGTCCTGGCAACCCAAACCAAGACGCCTTGCTAAGCTCAGTTCAACTGATTCGTTTAGGCAATTGCACTCTGACTCTGATCTGTATGAACGGCAACTTACTCATCCCAGACCTTTGTGTGGGGTGTGGACACGCTGGTTTGCTCAAGTTTCTGTTGATGGAATCGGGGATGAGTTCAGTTGCTGTTTGTTTCTTTGGGCCAATATACTGTTTCACTGAAATACTTCCAAAATGTTCCCATATGTGGATGATTTCCATCATCATGATTTTCTTATCCTACACAGTTAGCTCATTTTAGATCTCCGCGATGGGGATATTTGTTGTGGCGTAGCCAACTATATGAATGCTATTACATGTATATTACAATTAATGCTATAAGGGGATTTTCCTACATCTTCTATACGAGATTAACCCAATTTTCCCCAAAGATGGAGGTTAAGAGAAGCAGCCTGAATCCTACGTTTCTTTTTTTTTTTTTTTTTGTGCCATCCTCTCCTTATTCCATTTTCTCTTTCAGCTCAGTGACAGATGGCGAGTCCCTCTCCCCCAGGGGAAGCCAGTCTCTGTGAATGCGGCCGCATGTCAATCACCGGCTCTCATGTGATGGCTCTTGCCAATGACGTGCCAGCCATATGGGCCTGGCATCAGAGCTGGTATGTAACCCACCCAGTCCTGCCTCTGAGGTGCCACACGGCTCCCTCCTCGCGTTTGGGCTGAGGATAGCAGCAGCAGACAGAGCAGGGTGGCAGGAGAGGAGAGAGAGGTGTGAGAGCAGAACGCAGCGCCTCGCTCGCACAAGCATCCGTGCAGGGCGTGTGGATGTGATGCCCACCCGGAGAGAGATGGTGTAAACAAACCCGCTTTGCCCCGTCACTGAGCTCCACCACGGAGGTAGGTTGCACAATTCTAGTCAGTAGACTATCAGATAATGATCCAGATTTGTTTTTGTCTTTGTGCTGATGTCTCTTACATCCACGGTTAAGGGAGGGTAATTTGGGTTTCGATGCCAGATTGAGATAATGTAATGCTTGAAACCTGTTTTGGAAGAAGGGTGCAGTTTTCCTCGCTCTTTTTGATAATTTTATCGCAAGCGATATGATCAGATTAGGCTTGTAATCTTTTTTTTAAGGCTTTTTAATTTTTGTTATATATATATATATATATATATTAATGTTTTTATTACCGGAGGACATCGATCATTCTGTTTTTCATAGATTTCGTTTAAATAAATCCACACTGACCCTCAAGAGATAGGTTCTACTTGTCACTTTTGGCATTCATAATTTGCATTTTATTGTCTTAGAAAATGAGCAGCATGCGTGTGTGTGTGTGTGTGTGTGTGTGTGTGTGTGTGTGTGTGTGTGTCTGTGTGTGTGTTTGTGTGTGCTCTTGCATGATTCACGTCAGAGCACTGTGGGGGTAGTATTCTCCACAGAGATACATAGGCTAATTGACAAGGTATTGGTAGGCATTAATTACATTGTGCTTACAAGATTAGATAAAAAATACGCCCTTGGACACCAAACGCACAGCTGAGCTCAGGGTAGTGAGAATCTGAGGAGATCTGTGGATGTGGCAGCTTTTATAATATCTTTAAATTTAATTTTAGCACAGAACTTGTCTATTTAACCCGTGTCGTCGGTGAATGTGGTGACATGAATTCGGAGAGGATTTACATTTTGACTAAGTTGGTTTCAGAAAAAAGAAAAAAAGATTATGAGGAGAAATTTAATTAAAAGCTAGATTTGTGTAACTTAAAAAGAGCTTTGATCGGGCTGGGATCTCTGACGGAAAAGAAAGGTATTGATAGAATTAAACAGTCAAGGTCAGTATGACAACATACTCTAATTTTCGCTCACAAATCTATTATTTATTTATTTATTAAGTCCAGACAAACTAAAGTCCTCAGATGAGGATTTATCTGTGGCCTGCGTGATCTGCGAAGGTGTGCCAAACAGGGTTCATGAACCCGCAGAGAGTTTACTGAGGTTCTGGTGCATTTCATTTTTACACTATCTGGATATTATAAGTTAAACGCATATATCTGATTTTTTTTTTTAAGTCTTCACGATTAAGATAAAAAAAATAGAAAAAGGTGTATTTTAAAAATGTAAATTTTAACAAAAATCTGTTTGCTCTCTTGGTCCTGTGTGCGGCCTGCGTGTAATGGAATTCCTCCAAGTTGGTAATTTATTGGACAGAGGAGGGACCCGCACCCCAGTGAGCCCCTTGGGGGTTCAGCTGAAGCAGGCCAGTCTGCGCCGTGCTGCTGGAGGGAACAGATCGAAGCACATGCTGAGGCCGAACAGTGGCCTACACTGTTACTTCATGCCTGAAGAATAAACCAAATGCATCTGATTTTCTTAAAAAAAAAGAAAGTACTAAATTATAAAGTTTTTATTAAGAGAATCTCCCATAAATATGTTTTTGCTATAATTTTTTTTAAAAGGTGGAAACATTAAGTTTTCGTGACGAGCAATTTTATACGACCAATTTAGTTAAGCACAATATGAAACTAAATCGATTCAAATTGAACTAAATATTAAATGTATGCATTTATTTTTTTTACACAAAAGATGACAGTTTTTTTTTTTAGCAATTGAACAATATTTCATGGCATATAGATAACCTGTCTAGTAGAATTTTGAACCCTAGGTGATGGGATAATTTTACAAACTGTCATAGCTCTAGGTTGTCTCTTTTTCAAACAAAGATGTAACCCACTGTGGAACAGCTGGGATACCCTGCTTGGTGGATTTCAGCCTGAAGAAGCCTTGACGTTCAACGCAAAACTCGGTGATATAAGCCACAGGGCACTCTCACTGCTTATAAAATAATTAGCGAATAATAACTGTTTTTTTGTTTCTTTCTTAAGATTAGGGACGTCTATAAGCTACGACCCTATGAGGGCTCACCGGAGATTTTTTTGCAATGCGTGCTTGTGGGTGCGTAAAAAGCAGGGCGCCCAACAGCCAGGCTGAAGCGCTGTTTGTCTGTCTTGCAGGTTGCATGCCACAATGTTGAGCCGTCTGTTCAGCGAGGTGCTGCCAGACGTCCAGAGGCTCGCAGCCGACTGGGTGGAGGACAATGAGGTCGAGGACTGCAAAGCCAAGGAAGATGACCACGAGCCCTGCCACCTCGAGGAGGACGAGCTGGACGAGCCACAGGAAGGCAGCAGTCGAGCTGAGTCTGAGATGGCCGGCGACGATGATGAGGACGAGGAGGCCGAGGAAGAGGAGTGTGGGGATGAGAACAGCGGGGACAAACCCAAGAAGCGCGGCCCAAAGAAACGTAAGATGACGGCGGCTCGCGTGGAGCGCTCCAAGATGCGTCGGGTAAAGGCAAACGCTCGGGAGCGCATGCGCATGCACGACTTGAATTCCGCGCTGGACAACCTGCGCAAGGTGGTGCCCTGCTATTCAAAAACCCAAAAACTCTCCAAGATCGAGACTCTGAGGCTGGCCAAGAATTACATATTAGCCCTCGGGGAGATTTTACGCAACGGAAAGCGTCCAGATGTGGTGACCTACGTGCAGATGTTGTGCAAAGGCCTGTCCCAGCCCACCACCAATCTGGTGGCAGGCTGCCTGCAGCTCAACACCAGGAACTTCCTAACTGAACAGTGTTCAGACGGAGCCCGATTCCACATGCCGAGTTCTCCTTTCTCGGTCCATCCCTACTCGTACCGGTGTTCGCGCCTCTCCAGCCCTCATTACCAGCCCGGAACCGGTGCTCTCAACGTGCGAAGCCACTCCTACGGCTCTGGATACGAGGCCGTGTACCCGCCTGGAGGCACGTCCCCTGACTACAGCAGCCCGGACTACGAAGGCCAGCACAGCCCTCCCGTGTGCCTGAACGGCGGACTCTCCGGGAGGCAGCAGGAGTCCTCTGAGACTGACAGGAACTATCATTACTCTGTGCACTACTCTGGACTGACCACTTCTCGACCCAGCCACAGCATACCCTTTGGGCCCTCGGGTACGCGCAGTGGTGGTGCGCACTCAGAAAACATTCCACCATTCCACGACGTACACTTGCACCACGACAGGGCGCCCCCATACGAGGATCTCAATGCCTTTTTCCACAATTGATTCCATACTACGGTCCAACCAGGCTTATTGACATTCTAATGACAATCCTATAATGTTTAATATTGTTTGGGAAACAAGAAGAGTCTCTAAAGGGAGGTGATGGAGGTGGCAGAAAGAGTCTTTTGATTATCTTCTGTATTCTACTGATGTCATCCCTATACTGTTGTACATCATATCAAAGTGTGTCCAGTATTATCCTGTATGCAGAATGAGTGCAACTGACATAAACAATGTATAGGCCAACATGAAACATGTTATGACTCAAACGACTTAAAATAAAAAAGTGTTTTCTAATCGTCTGAAATGAGCGAACAAATCTTCTTTCTTCACTAGGGGAGCTTTCATTCAGTTACTGCAATATATCATGAAAATAATTCATAAAAAAGGTTCCTTGAAAATAAAATAAAAAAATAGCACTTAACGGTTGTAACCCAGTAATATTTTTTAATATAACTGGGTGCAAATTTTCCCTGTGGTCAGCAGTCGTGACTAAACACATTCTGGCTGTAAATAACACATTAAAGTCGCTTTTCGCAGGATAAACATGTCCTACAGCTCACTCGCTCTCAGGGCAGTGAAAGATTTACAGTAGACAGATTAGAGCAGTAGGCTAAAAGCCTTTTATCTCTGCTCAATGCCAATATGTACTTGATCTCTGCTTTATAAATTAAGAATTTATGTACGTTGCTAGACAACAGCTTATTAGAATCAAACGCAGAAAGGAAAATCATTAAATTTTGGAGTGAAGTCTGTGACCCTGGCTTTTAGGTCCCAAAATATCCAACGAACAAAAACATTTTGAACACAGCTGATAGTTAGAAAATCTGGACTGCTGAAGGCGGGGGTTAATTAGGTTAACAACCACTTGTAACAGCCTCTACGCATGCGCATTGTAAAGTAAAGGCTACGATAAACAGGTATAGAAATCAAACAAACCTGTTACACAAACTGAAACAGCACTTTGAGTAAAAAGAAAAAGAAATTGGGCTGTATTTCACTGTGCCATAATGTGCACTCATTAAAGGCACATTCTCCTGCCTTCCTAGCAGGATGCGTCCTTGAACTTTGAAGAGGCCTGGAACAGAATTATCATCCATAAGGAGTGATGTACCCTGCTAAATGGCAAGTATGTAATGCTAAATCTGAGGCCAATTCTTTGAGGCGATATGTAACCCAGCCACAGGGGAGGGGGGCACAAGCCAGTGTAATCCTAGTGCCGCTCACAAGCCCAGAAAACGGGGAGAGTTGCGCTAGGAAAAGACGTCGTTGCCAAATCAAATATGCGGATAATATACTTGAGATGTGTTGCTTTTCAAACGCATTTTATTTTATTTTATTTTTAGCAGTTCACACGGCAACCTTAACGAAACCCTCAAGTGTTTAGCGATAAAATCGTGCCACATCTTTTTTGGCTTCCATCTTTTTATTTTGTGGGTTGCGTTTTTTTCCTCCTTATTCTTCTTTTTTAACTCCACGGTTTTAAATTCTCAACAATGGAATGCAAGGGATTCGTTCAAGATGGGTACAGTTTAAAGGCCCCTGAATGCAGAGCGTAGGAGGAAGAACAAGTGGTCTGCAGAAACTGGGCGCCTGGCATTCAGATTAGCGATTCTCTTTTCCAGCACACCGCGCATGGATCTGGGCCCTGTCACGCCACTGTGGTTTGATTCTCAGGTGAGTGTATTTGTCCAACAGCTTAAATAATAGAATGACCTCATTAAAGATTCACAACACTTACTTAATGCAAAACAATAATATTAATATTAACACTGACCACAAATAAGTTACTGGTAAAGTTTTTAATGCTCGCTTTAAACCACGTTTTGGCAAGAGCTGAAGTTAAACTCCTCCTTTTGAGCGAATAGTTCACAGTTTAATCATGTGTGGTCGAGATCGTATTTTTGGTGATTTCTCATATCACTGGAGAAAGCAGCCACCATCTTTGGACCAGTGCCCTGGGTCCCATATGTTGCTCTGGACATCCAGGGGAAATCAGTACCGGGCACCGCAGGGTGGAAACGGTCCCATCCAAGCACTAACACAAGCAAAAAAGAAAAAAATGTCAGCAAAAATGTACGTAAAAAAGATTTGCTCTGCAAAAACATCGATTTGCTGCTGTAAGAATTTCATTTTTGCATTTTAATTTAATTACATTTTACCATTAAAAAAAAGCTCATCTGACGTCCTAAAACGGTGAAAGAGATGTGCAGGTGCAAAATCAGGTGAGTCAGTGGCCCGTTCCCCTGAAGATCAAGTCCGTGCCAGAATAGACATGCACGCGTAAAGTCTAAACCACCAACATAAATGATACATAGTATTAACATATATCCTGTATAAATACAGAAAATGCAAAGTTTTGAAAGGTTTTGGCAGGGCCGCAGTTTTGGTGATCGTGGAAGTGCAGACAAGCAAACATGGGTTAAAAGGCCATTTTTGGTCCGAGAAAGTTCTCAGATAACGAGCTTGATGTCTTTTAGGAATTTAAATGATTAATTTATTGTAATTTATTTTACTTTAATATTTACTAAACGGATGTAACCCTTAAACATAATTTTATTTATTCATTTATTTATTTCTACTTTTGAAGGGAAAATCGCGCAGTTTTGTATTATGCGTGCACTCAACTATAAACTGACTTAACCTAAACATGGTTAAAAGCATTTGCACGCTAAGAAAGATTTGATATCAAAGTGATTTTAAAAAATCGTAATTTGGGGTTTGCATCTTTTCTTTTGCATCCGGCATTTAATATTTATTATGTGGTGTTGCCCACGAGTGCGTAAAAAAACCGCAAAAACAATTTCCAGAAAACGATTTTGATTAATTCAAGTAACGAAAAGCTTCTTAATTTTGGAAACTCTTAGATTATATATTAATTAGCCAGCATTAGAAAGAAAAGGGAAACTCTATGTCCCTTGAACGCTTGTATCCTACAAGTGGCTGCATGCCTGAAAGCGACTGTGGCCACACAGACGTATATTTTTAATGTTTTGCATAAGATAAAATTAGGTTGCATAAAACAATCTTGGGGAAAAAAAGTGATCACCACCTGATATTTCCGGCATCCCCTCGCACCAGTTGACCACTGTTCTGTCCCGGGTGAAGGGCAGGTCTCAGAGGGCAAGGTGAGAGGGTACATTTTTGACTTTATTTTCCGCTGTAACCTGACAGTTCGGTGGTGGACTTCTTTTAGCGAGGAGGGTGTCGGTTGGCAGTGGATTTGATGGCTGAGCTCAGTGCCAAGTCGCTAAATGTCTGAGCACCAGTAAAGCCAGAGACTACTAGAGCCCACCATCACCAACCCGGGTGCCAGCTGCGCCACGTGGCAGCCAGGCGGCCCCTGCCAAAGTGGCCCTTGTGGGAGGGACCCAGTATTTCTTTCCTAATTCACTCAGCATCTGTTCATTATTCTCCGCCGTTAAAGGAGGCTGAGTGCCCCGGCCCCGCGCAGAAAGGGACCCTTTTTCCCCGGTCGTGCACTTTTGAAGGAGACTGCAGAGAGACCGAGCGTGAAACTAATCGGACACTGAACTGGGTTAAAGAGGTGTCCGTTTCACCTCCCGTTAGTCCCTCCTGCAGCACTCTTTTAAATGGTGCATGACTTTTAACCCTTTAAACTCACCTGTGGGTCCAGGGGCATTCAGAAAATAAAAACAAATAATAATATTATTATTATTATAATCATTATAAATGTCAAATTAGCCCTTGAACAGTGTTCCACTGACACCCATACGTCTGTGGGCCTCGGTCTAAAACAATTACCCGATTAATTATTTATCATTACGGGTTTCAAGTCAGATTTGCCAGATCTTAATAAAATATATTTTACATCTTACATTATCGTAGCTACACGTGGTAGTTCTGGATATCTATGACAAATCGGGTTAAGTGACATTACTAATGACCAAAAATAATAATTTCTCTGGTATCGCGTTTAGGCGTAATTGTTCAAATGAGTGTTTATAAAATACCGTGCAATTACTGTAATTAAATAATCCAGCTCAGAGCTCCAATTTGGCGATTCGCTAAAGTCGCCGGACACCACACAACACTCGCGACACTGCAAACAGGTCACAAGGTAGTCCCAGGCTTACGGGAGCCTACACAGATCTCCATCTGGACCGCTTTACTCCCATTTATCAGATTAGGTAAACATTTGTCGGATTAATTGTATTGGGATTAATCTCGAAAATGTATTTAATGGTTTAATGGGACTAATCAGTGTCATAGCATAGAGTGTTTGTGCGTTAGAGGAGAGAGAGAGAGACAGGCGGAAGGCACAAATAAATCAGGCTTAAAATAACTTAGTGCTATTAAAAGAAGAGTGACAAAGTCCCAATGCAGCACCAGGATCACTCACTGGAGAGCTTCTGTGGGGCCCAGTGTGTGTGTGTGTGTGTGTGTGTGACACATAGAGAGAGAGCTCTATATAATATGTAACATGTTTTGTCACTTACTCCCCAACAGTTGAAGAGAAGGCACAAGAACAAAAAAAAAAAGTGTCTTTTAATTTTTCATCCTTGATCTTTTTATTCCTGGCTAAATTCTGCACTCACCTCTACTGCAGTGGGCACTGCATCATATTTAGCCACCGTGCCCCCTCCCACCATTACCACCCTGCCAGCCTGAGCGCCACGCCCAGCTCTGTGAAAAGAGATGAAGCTGGCATGGGGTGAAATTCCACTGCATCTGCAGAACAATAGTGTTGTGTGCAAGTCTGTGTGACTGGGTACAGCATGGATACCCATGTGCATGGCTGACTGTCTTTGTGTGTTGCAGGATTATTACATTTATTATTTTTCTTTTTAAAATGCAAGTGTAAAAGTATCAGACCTCGAAAAAAAAGATGCACACACAACTCAATCACACAGATACCCAACCACTCACACACTTGATGGTGAGTATGAAAGCACACAGAGCCCATCATTGAGGATTTGTCATGTTTGATGTGTGTGTTTGCCCCAAGTGCCTGTGTGTGTGTGTGTGTGTCTGTGTGTGCAGTGTACAGTCTGTGTTGTGCATGGTAGGCTATAGAGGTTGTTGTCACTCTGCACAGATGGTGGGAGTGTTTTTTATTTATTTTTTGGGGGAGTGTGAGGAAATGAGAAGGGGAGGAGGGGGGCAGAGGAAGAGGGAAAGGAGAGGCGAGGAGGAGGGTTGCGTCTCTGATGCTGCCATGCCACGGTCACACGGGCAGCAGTAATTGGCCTCCATATTGAGGGGTTTTGCGGTGCTGCAGGGTGGGCAAACTCCCAGCTGGACCTGTCAGATGGTATTCAATCCAGCTCATTGCCCTCGCTCCTCTGCTCCTTTCTCCTCTCTTTCCCTCCATCTCCTCTCCTACTCTGGCATGTTCACTTCTTTTTGTTCTTCTCCTCTCCTCCCTGCCTTTTTACCCATCTTTACTTCATCCCACACACAAACTTACACAAACTCTCCCTCACAGCTCCTATTTTCTTTAATCACACACTCATCGCATATTTCTTTCTCTCTCTTTCTCTCTCTCCTTTTTTTTTTCCACACAGCACTTTCTCCTCCCGGCATATCACTTTTTTCCTCACCTTTCTCTTCTCTTTACTTTTTTTCGCCTCGGTTTTTCGCACTAATGGCACATGGTCACTTCTATCTAACACGTTCAGTATCTAAAAGTACATCACACCCTTGCCTATCTCCTCCGTCACTGGTCACCCACATTCACAAACACACGCACACATGCAAAGTCGTGTTTTCATAACTTCGGAGGACATTACAACTCACAGCGAGCACTCACTTCCAGAAGATTTACCCTAAATTGAACCAGAACTCCTACTTGCCTAACAACGTGTGAATGCAAATTTATGTCCCCACAACATGAACAACACAAGTACACTTTTTCATACATGTACACACCTCATGCAAGCATTCCTTCTAAGATACTCAATATAGTTCCCACCCTCGCAGTTGTGTCTCTCTTGCTAAACATTGACTTCCTATTAAAGCAGTCCTTTCTTGAAATTTTATCAGATGCTGATGCAGCCAATAGTGTCTGGAAATTTAGAGCTAGGCAGCTTCATTTAACGGTGTAGTAATAACTAGTAATTTTAAGTGAGAGGACATCAGGGCTGCTTTACAGGACACCAGCACATAGATAGCGACATGACAGGAGTATGAAGTAGCTACCCATACACTGTACTGGATTTGTTGAGTTGAATATTCACATTATAATTTCCAGGCTTTCTGCTGAGGTTAAAGTGAGACAATCAACCATATGGATGATGCTTTACGCAGGTTCAGTTCTAAAGAGGTGATAGACTTAAGATTAGAGGTCAAATCTCTTCCCAGCTGAGGAAATCTGGGCCTGGATCCAACAAATAGCATCCAAGTGTCCTAACTTAACTGACCTCTGCAGTTTGTCTTTGTGGCTCCTGCCTCTCCCACATAATAACATGATATTCAGGAAGATTAATTGTATTATTAGTATTATTATGATCAATATTATAATAAACAGCAGAATTTGGATAAATGGAAATGACAAATTATATTTAATATTAAATATCCACAACATGTAAAACGATGTAAGATGTAAATTTCCTCTATTCTGAAATGTTTTGAGCATTTAATTCAATTACAAATGATAATGTGGTTGTATTGTAGTTGTTAGCTGTCAGTGTGGCTAAATCATCTGTGTATGGTGAGGTCACAGTGACAGTGCTTGGGTGTCTCTGTGCACGTGTGTGTTTTTTATATTTCCATATTACACAGACTAATATTTTAATATTTAACCGTAACATCAGTGTATCGCTGATTTTATAAAACCTGAAAAATGCTGCACAAACTGTCATTAACACAGACAAAAAAAAATCCAGTGTCTTTAGTGGATTCCTATATATTAAAATATGTAAATGCAACTACCAAAGACCTGATTTTAGATACAGTAAGACGAGAATCTGCCAGGTGTGCAGATTTCATTTAAAGTTCAGTGAAATAGACCCGTGCTGGCCGCTGTCCATATGTTTCTGCATTCTCCCACTCACACATTAGACATCCCCCAGATGTACACGCAGCATAACACAGCAAACACACCATAACAGAAGGAAAACTATTTGCATGTCCACAGGAGAAGCTCAGACACTCAGTACTCGCTCACGAGGATGCAATTAGGTAGGGGGTCAATTTTTTAAATAAAACATACGTTTGTTATATGCATGCATTTGAAACACCGATGCATTAAGAATTACACCTTTTATTTCAAAAGAAGCAGTTTCAACTATTATTAAATACTCTTTTTTTAAGTGAAGGGTGATTAGGTTACAAAAAAGACCAAAATTAAAATAACACCAATGGAGATTGTTATCAGTGAGATAATATTATGCTGGCCTGAAAAAATCAATCAAGATAAAAATGAAGACAAAGAAAAGATAGAAGGTAAAGAAAATTAAAGAAGAAGCTTTAATATTTAGCTAAAATTTAGATTTGTCAAAAACAGCAATGTATAAAATTTCCCTCTTTTAATACATAAACCTGTATGAAATATAACGCCAGAGGAAAGACAGGTATCATAAGAACACACACACACAACAACAATTAAGATGTATGTATTAGAAATGTGGCCCGTCCTTCTTGTTGTGTCTTTCTGCTTGTATGTGCTGCTTCGAGGAATCAGCAGTGTGGGGTTGTAATGGACTAATGAACAGCTGTCACTGAATTTAAACACTCTCTCACACATACTGAGACTACCACAGTGTCTCTCATGCATGCAGATGCTCACAACACACACACACACACACACGCACATACACATATGTGCAGACATCTATACACATACAACCTCTTCTCTCTCTTTAGTCGCTGGCCTTGACTTAGCAGCCACCCACAGGTTTCGACTTTGTGTGGCTCTGACCTCTAAGTGTGCATTTGTACCTGAGTTTATTGCTTGATGTGCATATAAAACACTTGTTTTCCCCTGGTTTGAAAAAAAAAAAAAGCCTTTGATCAGAACAGCCCAGATGTTAAATTTGAAAGAGTTCTCTGTCATGTTGTAGACCTGCCCCTGATTTTATTTCACTGTAAATACGAGGCTTAGATTTACAGGGAAATCATGCTGTGTACAATGATTTCAAAATCAGCGGTATGATGAGCTGTCTTTACATATTCTTATGTCCTTAGAATCACATTTAAAGGAATGCATATTTCAGAATTGTAAATTTTTTTACATGCTGTCAGCGCTTTTACCATTAGCATCAGTAATCAGTTTCAGTGTAGTATTTGGCAAAAATAAAAATATACAGTAAAGAAATGTCAAAATCTAGCTTTGGTGGATTGGAACATACTGAAATTATTAACAAGTTAAACATGTTCAGACTCAAAACAACAGATTTACACAACACAATCAGATATTAAAACAGTAAAAACACATTCAGTTATTTCCAACAAACAACGTGCTTTCAATCCCTTTTGAGAAAACAATAGCTTTTAATTAAATATCTACTATGTTCCACCTAACAAGAGATTTATAATCCCACTTGTTGTGATAAAGAGGAAAATTCAAGACAGTTTCTACCTTTAATTTTAAATGCTATACTTCTTTTTCGTCAAACATAAAGACACATAACAGCCCAATGAAGCAAAGAGTGTATTTGTTCACATTGTTAAGGAAAGAAACAAGAGTTTAGTATTTGGATCAACATAAGCGGGTTTTTTGTGAACTTACTGAAGATTAATAAAGGTTTCTGCTCTTGGTCCTCAGAAACATGTACATAGTAATATCACATTGATACATGACTGGAAATACTTACTGAGCTGACACAACATACAGATGCTTTGATTTACAGTTTCACTATTTTGTGTGTTAAGGTATTTTGGCAATTTAGTTTCACGTTGCACCCAGAGTTATGTAAGATCCACAATGTTTATTGTGTTTACTTGGTGTAGCAGCTTACCATGTGTAAAATGTCAAGAGTGTGAAGCGTTGCATGTTCTGGCTTTGCATGAAACAGTTGCATTTCGCTCTATCCTTGTTTTGATTTTATGATCCTCCACATAGACATGGAGCACTCTGAGGTAAGTGCTCTTCACTTTCATGCTGATTATGATGAGTTTGCCAAAGCTTTATAATTTGAGCTGTTCGGCATTATGTAAAGCAACAACTGGCAATCATGTCCTGATAATTACTGTGTATTGTTGACCTTTATTAACATAATCTCAAATCTCTCAGGCTGTTTTGCACAAGTCAAATACCACGGTTTGAGGCTGAAGCCGGTGGCGAAGTGCAGTGCAACCAACAGTCGCTGGGTGCTGGATTCAAATCAAATCTCAATCTGATTTAAAAAGTGTCAAATTTTCAAACCAATTAGTCATTTCAACAGTCGGTTTCATTGTGGTTTCAACAGCTAAATTTAGAGCTTTGATTAATGTGCTGGTGATCATATAATATTGACTTCTTGCAAATGAGCAAAATGACAGACTTCATCACGCTCTTCGGCTTTTACAATGTGTTTGATTTCATTAGGAAGACGGCATCAGCTAGCACTTTCTAGGAAATGAATGCAATGGATTCCAGCAGTAGCTGGAGTTTGTAAGGGTGACATTTGTGAGTAGCTAATATCCGCCGAAGGGATGTTCGACTAATGCCACTCACCAGTGACATGCGGCGAGTGCTATGCTGTGGGCTCTTGCTGAATGAAGCTAGGACAGCCACTGATGTTTCCTCATTAGTGACAGACTAGTTGGCAAATCCAACACTGAACCAGTTTCACGAAACTTAGCAAGCAGTTTGCTAACTGTAGCATGGGAGATGGGTGGTCTCGTAGGATGTCTTGCATTGAAATCTGCTGCAATGACTCGGTTACTGCGTTCACCAGATACACAATTTCGATCTGCTCCTCACGTGTTAACCTCTTCGACATGTCAATGGCTGTGAACAAAGAGAAACTTGTAAATAACTCATGAAAGAATAAAGTTACGTTGAAACCAAGCACACCATTGTTTTTCTTGTGACATTACCAATAAGTTTGATGTGTCACATGGCCCTCTTCCTATTGAAAAAACAAAAGTTGTATCCAAGATGGCCGACTTCTAAATGGCCACCATGGTCACCACCCATCTTGAGGCGTTTGCCCCCTCACATATACTAATGTCCCACAAACAGGACTTTAATATCACCAACCATTCCCATTTTATTACGGTGTATCCATATAAATGGCCCCCCCTGTACAATAGAATTGACGTGGTGTTCATGATAGTGGCTGTTTTGTGTTGCTTGTGTTGTTTTGTAGTTCACCTAGCTACACCAGCAGATTCCACTTTATTACCCCTGAAAGGCTGACAATGAACACTTTTCAACTTATTAGAAAATGCTAACATGCTAATCTGCCTTTTGGAGTTCCAGATATGGCATCAGTTTGTGTCCATTATGACACATGTTGCAAGATAAAGTTGTCATGTCAGTTGTCATGCACGGCACCCATTTTTGTTTCTGACCCCAACCAAACCTCTTTGTCATTTTCATGGTTTGATTTAGGAGTTGAAGCTGTATCACGACTGCTTTAGCGCATAGTTCAGCAGGTTAGATTGAGTTCTTGCTGGCAGAGTTGGGACTACATCTGAGGAGGCAGAGAAATCGTTTCAGAGAGCTGATTGACCTGGAGCAGTATCTGTGTCTTACTACTATTTTAATATTTCCATATCAATGTATATCCACACAGCAAAATCTCCAGTGTTAAATTAACACTAGAGAGTGTCTATATGGGTCCACACCTCTGAGTGTTAAATACAACACTGTTGAGTGTTAAATTAACACTTTTGACAGTGTTATATGTTTAAAAGTAATCTAGTCAGTTTTGAAGATTAACAATGGCTAACACTGAGCAGTGCTGATTTTCTAACACTGGAATATTTCTAACATTTTGAGTTATTTTCCAGTGTTAGAAAATCAGCACTACTCAGTGTTAGCCATTGTTAATCTTCAAAACTGACTAGGTTACTTTTAAACATATAACACTGTCAAAAGTGTTAATTTAACACTCAACAGTGTTGTATTTAACACTCAGAGGTGTGGACCCATATAGACACTCTCTAGTGTTAATTTAACACTGGAGATTTTGCTGTGCAGCAGTTGTGCACATTTGGAGCTTTTAGTGCACTTGTTGCCAAATGCAGTGGTCTGATTGGTCAGATCTGTTTATCGAGTTTAGTTTGAAAAGAATAAATGACGCAAATTCATCCTGCAAAATGATGCGGCCTATCTGAACAGCTATGTAGAAAACAGGACAGTCTGAAAATATTTTTAACGCATTTAATATTGGCACGGATTTTATGGTTCTGGTGTGTAAAGGCCTCTCATGCAGTAGCTGACTGTGATATTATTATTATTATTACTAAGAATTCCTCATGTTAGTGTTTCCATTTGAGCTAGAGGTAACTCTAAACTTTGATAGTTAGGAATGTTTTTTTGTGGAGGGTGAAGGGTAAAACCTCAGGTGGAAATTCATGGTTTCAAACAGATGAGACCAGCACCAGCTGAAAACTGAGCCCATCTGGCTCCAACGTAAACCAATCCATTAGGTTACACCTTGTTACAGCCATCTTTCCTCTATCTACATGTGTACATAGACTATGGCACTGACATGGCCTCTCTGAATATTTGCAACCATCTCTCATAGGTCAATGTCACCTTTCTCTGCTCTTCCCTCTAGTTCTATATCTCTTTTCTTTTTCTGCTGATCCATAGCCCCCATTCCCTCATCCTTCATTCTCTCCCCACATGCTAAAAACAAGATGGAGTGCGTATCCCAGTGGAAACCTTGAGACAAGGTAATGCCATAGCCATCCATGCTTTTTCAGATTAAAAGAGATTATGAGGAGAGGAATGAACAGATTAGCTCTCACGACACATCACAGCATGTGGGAAGGGGTGTGGGTGAGGGGCTCGATGGGCATCCATTGAATAAAAGAAAGACACGAGGGTCGCATTGAGACATGCTGGTATTAAGCACATGTCCATGCATATGCACACATGGATGCATACTAAATGTAAACTACAGCACAGACCTTGCATTAAATTCATTTGCGAGTGACGTATCAGTTTCAATTATAATATGGGTTTATCTCTGCTGTGTATATTAATGCGTCTTTTCACTACATCTAGTCTCATGCTAGGAAGTGGTATTAACAAAAGGTAATAAGTGCTTCCTATCAAAACTACAGATGAAAGACTTGTGTTGAGCACCTGGGAAAAATACACATTTATAAAGCCGCTTTGTTAAAAAGAAGATTTCAGTGTGCAACAGCTGTTTGTGAAATGATGAATATTAAAATCTTTGAAGGGCAGTACCCCCCACCACCACAACTTTTTTTTTACACCATGTGTCACTCAGTCCCAACTCAGTTAATTCCCATAAATGATAGTGAATATAATTTAAACATTATGTAAATTGTATGTTTTTAGTTGACTGTTTCGAGTGCAAATTAGTATACATTTGATGCTCCAGTGAGCATTTATTGCAGATTTATGGCAGGGGAAGAGCAGAAATCTCACTCGATTGAGCAAGTGCATCAAATAATATTTCTTTAGGCTCAGACAAACAAAATGAGGAGATGGAGTTGTGGCGTGATAAATAGTTACGGAGGAGTTTGGGGCGGAAGCATGGGTCAACAAAACATCTGACTTTTTCACAGGGGTCTTCTGCTTGCTTCCTATTTTCTACTTATCAAAATATTTGGTTTTGAAATGTTTTTTTCTTCTTATCTGTGTTTTGTAATGGTTTATGACTACAGTGAAAGAAGCACTGAGAATGAGATTTCACATCGAATGAGACATGTCTATGTGTCATTCTTAGGCTGCGACTGCAGGGAATGAAAAAATGAAGCTAATATGGAAGTAATAAAAGCTTACATTTTATAAATGGCTCCAAAAATGAGCCATTCCTTATGGATTCCCACTTCACAGCAGAAATAAGTATGCTTGCAGCCTGCAACTTCATGACAACTGCATTCTAATCCTCCTGTTTAAAAGGTATTAACTCTTACAGGCATGCATTATTAGGAAGCTCACTTATGTGATTAATAAGTAGTAATAGTAGATGTCTGCAAGATGTTACCTCACCTAATTTGACTTATTGAATGTCCTTGTGGTTTTGGTGCATTTTGGAGCATTTTAAATCTAACAATCTGATAACTAACAGGTCGTCTGTGCTTAAGTTCTTTGTTTGTGCTTTGTACCTAAATTGGCTAGATCAGGGGTTTCAAACATGTGTCCCCAGGGCCAGAACTGGCCTGCTGAAAAGTCCAATTTGACCCCACTGGTAGGGTTTTCACAGTGTGAAAATCGCAGTGAAATCACCAGTTACTCCATATGTGGATTGACCTGAAAGCAGGCCTGCCTCAGCTAAGCATGACAGAACCTGACATTGTTCCCTAAAATGACAGGTCATGCCAATAGCTCTGAATAGCTGTCAAGGAATCCTGCACTCTATATGCCAATAAAAAATTTCCATCCTACCACACCATCTTCTGTTATAACAATGATACTAACCCCACGGTACTGCGATGGTTGCTCACTGGCCAGTGAAACTCTGACCTCCCTTTATTGAGCAATTTGAAACCTGCCTCATCCACAACAATACATTTATAATGGTTTTCACCAGCATCAAAAAAGGACACGTTAGCAAGAGAAACACTGATTACAGTACAATGATAAGGACTCTCACACACAGGTTTCTTGAAATTGAACATACCTGTGCAGTTGTTTTACTCTGTCTACAGTTTTTTTTAAAATGCACACTGCGTAGCTGTTTTAGGGGCATTTGTTGAATTTTAAGGATCTGTGCAGTGGGTGGCAAACCTATTGTTTCCACATTGTTAAAGATGTCTTTATTGAATCCTCCCGTAGTTACGCTGCAGTAAGTCTAGGCTGCAGGGGGCTTCCCATGACGCGGAGCGATTCTTCTTCACTCACTATGTGTTTATTCACCACTCTGCATTTAATCATTAGTTATTATTAATCTCTGGCTCTCTTCCACAGTGTGCCTATTGTCCTGTCTTCCTCCCCTCACCCTCAACCAGTCATGGCAGATGGCTGCCCCTCGTTGAACCTGGTCCTGCCAGATGTTTCTTCCTGTTTAAAGGGAGTTTTTCCTTGCCACTGTCACCAAAGTGCTTGCTGACAGGGGAGTCATGTGATTGTTGCCTTTTTCTCTGTATTATTGTAGGGTCTTTATCTTACAATATAAAGCACCTTGAGGAGACAGTTGTTGTGATTTGATAAATAAATGAAATTGCACTGAAAAATTGAATTGAAATGTCAGGGACATAAATGTATTTTTAAGATTTTGATAAATTGAATCATAAAGTGTAAAATAAGTAAAAACTTGACGTGTGACGGTTTTGCGTTTTTGATGAACCACTGTGACGCGCTAGTCACAGATCACATAGAACATAATGTTTATGATGGACTTTTTTTTAAACATATCTCTGGCTGTTCGTCATCTGATTTGGAAATGTGGTGGTTCATTAAAAGAGAATGTTTTCTTGCACATCTTTAAATTAAAAAGATATGATTATTATGCAACTCTTTTACTATTTCAGCTCACTTGAGATCAGATTGGACTCAAGTAAGGCCCAGTAACTTAAGTGAGTTTGACACTCCTGGTCTAGCTGCACCATGCTCACAGCTTCACAACAATCTTCAACGACTGTTGCCATCTTTCATACACATACATGTTGCAGTATATATGGGGATTTTTTTTAAATGGCACATTATGAAGAATTATGGCAGCAGGCTGGCATATTTATACTGGCTTAACATAAAATACAGTGACCATGCGCTTTGTAATGAAATAAGACATCATCCAGCTTAAAGGTGACATATGAATGTGTTTGTTTCTCCAACAAGAGAGCTCAACTGCTATAAAGAGCAACTCTTTGATCTGTTGGCTTAAAAAATGTGATGATTACAAGAAACACTGAAAATATCATTAGACTTAGCCTTTGTCTTATCTGATGATGAAGATGGAAAAGCCCATCAGCAGGCCCAGCAGCCACGTTTCAGCTGTGGTACGGTTGAAAAATCAAAACCAGTCAGAAAATGGGCAGCCATCAGAGCTGAACATCAGAGCGAATGAGGAAGTGCATCAGTAGCCACACGGATGAATAAATCAACACTTTCCCCTAAATTAATCTCTCTCAAGTTGAAATTTTATTATAGGCGAGCTTGGATATCTCCATGGTAACAGGAATTCCACCGCCATTCCCAAGTGGATTCACAATCAGCACTTACGGACTGACAGCGTGACATGCTGTGCACACTGCGTACGCTGTACACCTGTGCACAGAAAAGGAGACAAAAAGCACGCAAACTCACAAATGATCACACACGCGCACAGTTCCATCTCCCATCAAACTGTACAGGACGTCAGAGCCGTTGTTACGTCGCTTGAAAGTAAAAATCAATTCTTCAGTTTTACAAAAATTATTGCTCCAAAAAACTGACAGTTGAAGTTTTCTGCAGGTAGAAACAAATGCACACACACACTCTCCCAGACAGCACACAAAGAAAGAGTGCACTTTGAGTCTGCTGTTTTCTTAGTCTTTCCAGTTGGCGGCGGCCAGACGCGGCAGAGTTGGCACAGCCAGAGTCAGAGTGCCAGGGGGAATGGAGCGCCACATGGCATGTTCATGGCAGGGCCAGCTGGGGGGAGGGAAAGTGAGGGTTGTGTGTGTGTATATATACATGCATGTGTGAGTTGCATGGGGGGTGATGGAGGGGTGGTTTTGCATCTTAAATTCCACAACATCTGTTCAATAGGCAGAGCCATATATACCACTGAAGCTGGTGTGCTCACAGGCAACCATTGTAATTGGGGGGTTGGTGTGTACATGTGTGTGGGCATGTGTGCCTTCTGTGCGTGCCTAGGTGTTGTAGAAGAGGGGAGATGAGGATGGGAGAAAGAGATGATGGGTAGGGATGCAGAATATTGAGGGTAAGTTTCAATTGTTCTCCTCTTGGCTCAGCAGCTTTCAATGAAATAAAGGCTGGCCCAACAAAAAAAAGGAAAAAGCACAAAAATCAAACGAGCGCTATTAAATTCCCCTCACATATGGCCGTTTTGCTCGAGGCTGATTTATGGTGTCTGACGTGAGGATCACAATTTGTAGTTCATCACAACAACTGGGTTACGAGTAATTTCAGCATCTTCTTCATACAGCCTTGATGCCAGCAAGCTAGCTGTGTACTGGCACGTGGGGAGTCATCACTCTTCTCCAACGCTGGAAGTCCACAGACAGACACTGAGTGGGCACAAGGCACTGGGGCAGCGGCTCCTCACCCAGCTCGATGAGAAGCGGGAGTCTGAATATGGCCCTTGCTTCACACATGCACGGCGGGCACACACATGGAGACGCAAGCACACTCGTACAAGCACGCTAACATACATCTAGTCCCCCTCCTCGTCATCCCTGCTGGCACTTTGGGGAAAAAGTACCTCCTCCCACTCCCATTTATCTGCCCCCACTCTACACCCCCCACCCCCACCCGTGGCAGCCGACGTCCCTCGCAGCGTGGCGTACCATCTGTTGCCCCCCCTCCACCCCGCCCACCCCCAATCTCTCCCTCCAACACCATCCCAACCTACTCCCCCAAACTTCCTCCGCCTTCCTGCGCCATCTTAGCCGTACGACACCTCTCTAGACCGGATCTGGGAACCACCAAAACAGGAGGACTTTTACTATACGCATGTATGGATGCACCATGACTGAGGAAACACCTTCATGTACTATGTTTCAAAAGGCAAATAATTACAAAGTCATTGCATAAAAAGAGTGCACACGCCACCCAGGCGGATAATTCAGCGACATAAACCTTGACATGCAACACTATATTGCAAACTACAGATGAAGTTGTACAGCAGGAGAGAACACATAGGGTTTCCTGATTGCTCTCATGAATGTTTAATCGGTGAGGCTCTAATAGGGATGAAGTCTGTAAAACCTCCTCCAGCACCTCCAGGCGAAAAGTGAAGCCATGCCAAAAGCCTAATTAAATGTTTTTTAAACCTTTCCCCTTGGAGAGGACACAGAGTAGTTTCACCCCAGAGTGTGCTTGTGCTTCAAAGAGGTGGGTTAGTATGGGCTGTATGTAGCCTACCAACTACATAAGGGCAGTCTGTGGTAAGCTTGTGCATCCAGGGTGAGAGCAACACTCACAAAAACATTTTAAGAGTCAGTCTTTCTATAATGCACCAGAACTAAACTTGTATTCATGACATTGAATTCCACTGTGTCTGAAGGGTATTGATCACATGACAAACTAGCACGTGTTGGCATTTTGCCTCTCTTGCCTTTCTAACAGAGTGCAGAACACACAAAATATTAAATGCAGTTACTGTTATAACTGCTGATATCCTACTATCCTAACCACAAGGTCACCTACTGTCCTAACAGCATTAATTTACAGTATTATTTGATTAATTCTCTTTAACCAAAATGATTAAAAATGAAAATTCATGTAATTTTGTTAGCACCTAATGCATTGCAATGAAAGTTAAATGAAAAAATCAGTTAAAACCTTCCACTTTGTGGTATAATTTCCACAGTGTAAAGAGCTCTGGTTATCCCTGGTAAAATGCTGGCACTCGGGCTAAGGGTCATTCCAGCTGATTCCACAGATTAACGCAACAAATTCAAATTTATATGCCACATTTGCCAAATCAGAAAGTGGCATGACTCCTGACCTCGGTGACCAGTCCACCCTATTTCTGCGGGAGCTGGAAAAATGGGCTGGAATTTAATATGCATGTTTCGGTAAACCATTTAGACTGACATACTGATTTGGCACAGATCTGATATTGGCTTTTAACATAAACATTCCAGTCAGTGTGCTAACATGCTGTATTGCAGGTTCTTTGAAAGCTTTGTATGAACAATTTCTACAATGTCTGTTTTTTTAAATAAATAAAACAAAAATCCAACTGTTACATTTCTTGCACTTTTGAATTATTTTCATCATTCCAGCAACAAGCTTGGCAAACACACAAGTATTGTCTTCTCGAGTCTATAATTAGACATTCATTTTGAAAAACCAATATCTGAAAAGCCCTTTGCATGGGCGGATGTAGGGGACAAGTGTGGACAGCAGAAGGTACCTAAACAGAGGAAGATGGATAGACAAGGAAAGAGCCACTGCTGTTTGTCCATTCATCTCAGGTGTATGTAGAAGAACTCAACTATGACAACTCATCCATCAGCCACAGGGAGACTACTGAGCCTCCTGGAACGGAACCAAAAACCACCTCTATCCATCATGCTTCTCTTCTCTTCTCTTCTCTTCTCTTCTCTTCTCTTCTCTTCTCTTCTCTTCTCTTCTCTTCTCTTCTCTTCTAAAAAACAAAATCAGGTTATTTTTACTTTTGACTGAGATTGTGTCCGGCCAAAGCGCAGCTCTCGTGTGGGGTGAAAAGATTAAATATGGAAGGGGAGCCAGAGAGACAGGGCAACAAAAAGTGACAGGCCAGGAGGACATGTACAAAACAATGACTAAGGAAAAAGCCTTAGAGCATAAAGAGTGAAATAAAAAGGAGAATGACAATAAGAGTGTGAAAAACGTGTGTACATATATGAGGAAAGGAGAACGCGGGAGCAAGGTAAGCAGCTAAACAGCAGCTGTCGACCTAATTCCTTCTTAACGCAGTGCTTGTGCTCTGATTAAGAAAGCGATCTGGCCTTTAATTTTCTCCTGACACTGGCTAATGCTCTGTATCTCAATTGCCCATCCTGGCTCTCCCTCTCACAACTATATGAACACAACAGCTTGCACCGCTTGTCGGCATCCTCCAAGCTGACTTAAAAAGTGTAAGAGATATTTTACAAAAGGAAATCTAAAACTCTCTTGCAACTGTGTTCAATCTTTAATCAAAAGGGAGTAATTGTATTATAACAAGATAATGTTTTCCCCCAGAGAGTCATAATGCACAAAATGAAGAAACATAACTTAACATGCTGATAAAAATTATGAAAGCAACAGAAGTGGAATGACGTGACAGCTAAACCATCTCATACGGAAGGACACAGATTCAGGTATCTAAGAACAGTCGCGTGTCTTGTAGTTGTTTTCTTTACGAATGTGAGTAGAAAATTTTACTCTGGAATAAACAAAACTCAGCAAATTCTAAGATTTCATGGTCATTTTATGGTTATCAGTGTCAAACCATTAGCTGGTACCCTTTGAGTCCCTTGCGCCAAGTTAGTTGTACAGGCAGCCAGATCAAAAACTGCAGTGTGAGTGGGAAGTGAGAAAATCAATTAGGAAAAAAAAACATTCTCACATGCTGTGGGGGGGGAAATCTCATAGTATAAACTGCTACATGTGTAAATAGTTTTGTACCGATACTTTTTAAATGCTTCTAATTGAGGAGGAATAACTTTTTATCTCCAATTCTGCAGCTCCACCAGTTGAAGTGTGTAGGGTGCTATATGCTCCAGCAAAAAATATCTGTGTGTGGTATCAGCTCCAGTAAAAGACATATAGCATAGAGTAAACAACAACAGAGATAACTGCACGTGTTGCTCTATGCAGGAGAAACCCAACACAAAACAGCAAAATTTAAACAATGTCAAAAACAAGTAAATATGACACAAGCTAAATAAATGGAAATGTTTCCTCAGTCAGAGGACTTCATCCGTGACGCTTTGCATATGAACAGAGCACTGAAGTGACTGAGAGTACTGAAAATTAAAAGGTGGAAATAAACCCTAAAATTCGGTCAACACAAAAGAATAGATCTACCGTTATGACACACATATTAATTTGATTAATTACATGCTTCACAGAGAGACATGTTAGAGTGTTCGAATACAAGAAAGAAACTTGTCAGCTTCCAAAACAATCCCAAATGGGACTAGGAGCTTTCTAAATTTATGTGTACGCACATTTGTGCATGCTCATATAAATGCTAAGGAGAGCAGACGGAAGAGAAGCCAGAGAATTACATGCAACCAGCATCAGAGCATAATGTGATGAATAGAAAAAAATAAAACTGACAATAAATAAATAAAGTAAAATCCCACAAATTTTGTGGAAAAGTAGTTTGTTGCATGTTGCAATCTAACAGTGATGCGTCATGTGATATCAGACACTGATTTCTCCTCAGTGTCTGATGTGAAATCAGGTGCTTTAGATTTGTTTGAAGTGAAATCACACAGAAACGTGAAACTCTTCTTAACAGTCTCTGTTACCATAAGAAGTGACTGAGTGACGAATCAATTTCCAAGTACACAAAATTAATCTGCTGGAGGTGAAAAAAAAAAACCTGAATAACATTTTAAAAAGACTAAAAAAAAGCTAAGTTTAGGATGAAGCTGTAAACAGTAAAGTATCATACAACCTGTAGAAATGTCAGTAAGTCATCATGATTAAAAATATTATGCTATTGAAAAGGTAAAATGATTGTAATCATTGAGAAGTAATAGAGTTGTCTCACATGATTTAGTAAAGAACACTGTTCAAGGCGGCATGTGCTTGAAACAAGCTCAATGATTCCAAACCGGCAGCCAATCAGAAGTCGAGAGAGAAAGAGGGTTTATTGAAATTGACATTTTTAATTTTGTTTTCTTTTGAAGTGGCAGAATAAACAGTGAGCTTTCACACTGTGGACAAAGGATTTACGATACGACAAACAAACATAAGAGCGGCGATAAACCTTCGTCAAACACGAGGTGTGTGTGTGCGTGCTTGGTGCAAACACACATGCCAATCGGACTGCCATGTGGAGTGTATGCGAGAGAGGTGGCGTTGCTAGGAGCACCAGGTTGTGTGCAGACAGTGGTAGCAGAGTAGAGACGGCAGCAGCAGCCTGGCAGTGGAGAAGAAAGGAGTGGAGCAATGCCAAGAAGATTCCCCCAGAGAGACCGTAGCAAGGAGAGAATGAGGCAGACAGAGAGGGAGAGAGGCACGGAGAGGGCATGCTGATATGATCATGTGTTTCCACCGAATGACGGACGAACAGTTCACTATCAGCAGATAAACATCTGAACCCTAGTATTAGTGTACTGTGACTTCACTATGAGGCTAAGAGGGTCATTAAAAAGCAAAAGCGCACTTGCTGCAGCTTTGAGGAGATATAATGTTAAGGCATTAATGCTAGGAAGTGGTGATGATGAAACAGCAGGAGAGGGAAGCTACAAGGTTGACTGGAGGGATGAGAAAGCCCCTTCATCTGGGCTCATTTTTGTCACCGCTCCTCATGTCACCTATCAGTCAAAATATAAATGTTTGCCTATTTCCAACCAGGCTGCATCACTGCCTCACTTCTGCGTGTTATCCTGCTGAGCCTCTCCCTTGTTTTCTACGTGTCATCTCCTTTTCCAGTTTCTCTCTTCCTTCTTCCTCCCGCGCTCTTCCTTTCCTTATTTTGTCTTTAAACGGAGAGTCGTGTGAACAGGCTATGCAAATGAGATGGTTATTACCCCACTGCTCATCAAGCCGCACAGAGGAGACATTAATAGGCTGATGAATATGCATGTGAATTTGTTAATTAAGTTAATTATTCTGCTGAAAATGCATTCGTCTTCCAAGGACATCTTCCCCAGGATTTCAACCTGCTCCACTCATTAGTCATGCGATATTTCATACACAGAGTGAGAATGAGAGAGAGGGAGGCAGACAGTGGGAGGGAGAATGAAGGGGAGAGGAGACAATGCTGTTTTTGGAAAGTGGGTGCCATTAACATGTGGGGTTATAAAAGTATGGGGTAAAAATAATGTATTTTAATGTCATCAGCGCTCACAATGGGATGCGTCATAACTACCCATAATAGCAAACCGCATCCTGCTTTCCAGATATGGCACATTATTCCCAAAAAGACCTAGTTGGAAGTTTATACATTTAGAGTTTTTTACGTCTATTTTTTGCGCTTGCTTCTACCTCACTGGTTACTTCTCCCTAATTGCTTATTAAAACCCTCTTAAATGAACTTTTTGTGCCAACTTTCCAACACATTAATTAATTGTTGTAGCCAATTAAGTGCCGTTGTGCAAATGAGCCTCATCACAAATGGTCCTATAGGGCTAACCCCTCCTTTCTCTCTCCCGCTCCTTGTCTCTTACTCTTCCCTCACCACCCTCCCCCCTCTAGTCTTCCCAGCTGCCCGAGCACTTCAAGGCACTCGGTGCCAAAGAAGCAGAAACTGTGTCCTGATAATGCTTCACTGTTTTCTGGACTGCTTCCAGCCTTCAGGCTCACTGATCTCAAACTTGTACGATAGGTGGAAAGCAAAAAGCTCAGTTGATTCCTTTTTTGTCTGGCACATTTGTACAAGAGCATCTTAATAAGGCCGCTTCTAAACCCACCGCCAAACCATATAGAAAGTGCGCTGATTGCATTGTATGCTTAATTTGTCTGGTGGCTATGAATTTTCAAGGAGGCATGCATGCATCAAATAATTTATCTTTATTCATTGCAGGTAATATGAGAGTTCACCAAGAGAGGCTGTGGGGAAAAAAAGAAGGAGGGTAGTTAACTTCAAAGCGCTCAATAAGGTTGCCAAGCTGTTCACACATCTTCATCCCCTGTGTTAAAGCTGGAAACATGCAGAGGAAATCAAATACATGTGTATAAGGAGATGTTCTACACAACAACACTGTGAAAATATACAAAATGTAAAAACACTGAAAATTTGTGGTTGACGTACAGTGTATATATGTTCACCACCCCACACATACAGCTTATATGTAGGTGTATGCATACATATAATATGTATATTATATGTATGCATACACACATATTATGCAAATCTTTTGTGTACTGGATGTAAAATCAGGTTTCTTTTAAAATAATGACACATCTTTGCACCGAATGCGGAAAGCAGAAAAAAGCTGAATCGGATCAATGGGTATGTCTAACATTTGCCTTTAAGCATGTGCCAAGGTAAGTATCTTCTGTTGATGTAGGCTGTCTCATTAGCTTCTGCTTCTTTATTCAGTTCCACCCTGACTCAGTGATGTTGAGACCAGTGTTTTGTGGAGGTCATACCATCTGTTGCAGGACTCCTTGTTTGTCTTGCTGAAGAAAGTTCTTCGTGACTTTGGTTGTATATTCTGTGTAGTTGTCAAGCTGCGAAATGATTTTGGGGCTCTGTTAGGCTACACCCTAATGGTGCCATATGATGAACGAGCATCTAAACATTTAAAGTGTGTAGAAATGTTGCATAGCAGTGCACTTGGAGCGTATGTATGTGTTCACATGTGTGTGTGTGTGTATGTTTTATCTATTCATAAAATAATAAAATGTGATAATAAATGGATCGGAGGACTCAAGATGTGCAAAGAAGCAATGTAAATTTGGCCTAAATGTAAAATTTGTAATGTGTAATAATGTGTCAAAAATGTACTGCCAATAATGCCTCATGAGATAATACCTTTTCTGATTAATGTGACAGTTCTTAGATTATTATTATTTTTTACTGCTGTTGTTGTTGTTTTACTTTGGGGATTTTTTAGCCACTGTGGCATTCATTTTGTAGTTGAGACAATGCGAACATTTTTCCATCATGTTAACAACATGCAGAGAAGCGTTTCTCAGCACAGGGGTTGAACTTTCTCTTTTTTTCTCATGCCTGGCTCTGCCCACTCTGCTGCCATTCGGACGTGGCACTGATACACCCACCAGGAGGATTAGGGAAGGTTTAACACCGGTGCCAGCCTCACTCCCTGTGCCACGCCATCCCTCGGCACAGAGGGGGGTCCCGCTTGGCATGGCAAGGTGAACTAGCCTCTGATTGATGGGCATGGTTTCAGCCTGCTACTGTGCTCCCTAAGGCCCGTGCCTCCTTTTCCTTTTTCCTACTGCTGTCTTGGCAGCAGTGCCCAACTCCTCTTCCATGCCAGGCAGCCAGCTAAAGCTCCTGGTGGGCACATCAATTACATAGCGGCACCTCCCCTCTTTTCTCATGTCTATCTGTGGGTCTGTCTACTGTCTCAGACGATGCCAGTCTGGTCCCACTCCATTTCCACTGCTGTCTATAGCTATCTCCTGTGTTTGTGTGCGTACTGCTTTATAGCCTACCCATGTTCACAAATACATCTTTGCATATATGCACAAATGCACATGAATCCTATTCACGCACACACCCCGTGCTTTCCTCTTAGGCAGGTCATAATGGTTGGTGGGAAAATCCTCCCTAGAGAGCACTCTGCCACAGGCTCAGCTGTACAATAGGCTCAGGTGTGTGCCTGTAGTATGTGCTTGTGTGTGCAAGGCATGGATGCTTTTGCTCTTTAATCTTTTTTTTTTTTTTTTAATCTACTGCTTGATTAAACAGCCTATTTCTCCGACTGCTTTATAGTAGCGGGCAACAGTAGGAAAAAACAAATAAACAAAAAAACATTAGTAATGTAGTGCATTATTTACATGATTATTTCAACCTTCCTTTGGATTTTGCCTGTTAGTTGCTGTTGGCAAATCATGAATCATTTACTCACAGCGACCGTACGCCATCTGCAGTATTCATTTTGCCACTGTCTTACTATAAGCTGAAAAGGCTTTTATTTTTGAAGCGATAAAGGCAGCTGTTTTGTTTCTCCTGGAAACGTTGTGATAAATAACCCAAAGTAATTGTTACAACGTGCAAAATGGTAAGTCGGAACCTTAAAATGTTTATACTATTTTAAATGTGCTCGTGTATGTTATATATACACACAAGCATGCAAAAAAATGATACATAAAATTAAAAAAAAAATAGTCTGGAGAATACACACAAATAGAGAAAGGACTCACCCAGGAGAAAAAAAATCGCTGTTCCTCGCTTGCTATGACGAGTTTATAGTAGTACGGAAGCCCGGAAGGGATGCTAGGAACCTGAAGCGGGGAAGTCGAAGTGGAGCAGGGGGGTACAATGGCGGCGGGGCCTGGTGTTTCTATGCAGAGCTGCAGCCCTGCGAGGGAACTTTCTGTTTCAGTTCAGCAGGGAGGAAATCAGACTCATGGTGATCGGGTTAAAACCGAAGAAGTAACGGGTAAGAACGCGACTCGTGCTTTATTTTTCGTTGCTTTACTGATAATTTATTTTGGGACTTGGGCTATCAATGGCTAACTGCTAAATCCGCCCACTATGTTGGCGAGTACTGCTGCTTTTTGTGTATGTTTTATATATTTGAAATCCATCTGTGGGTACCATATACACACAGTAACTCCAGATTGATAATTGCGGCTTATCTGTACAAGGATTGGTGTTGTTTTTTGGTGCGCTTAAAGTCACGTTAGTTGCCTATCTGTAATCAGCTAACGGCTAACGTTAGCAACTTGCTAACGTCAACTTTCTGCAAACACTGATGATAGGTAGGTCGTGCAAAACAAGGCTCTGAAAATATAAACACCACACAAGTTTTGCTTACCTATTCAGTTTGTAGAGCAAAAAATGCCAGTCTGTCCATCAGTTTGGCAAACTGTGTAATAATCTGCAACATTGTAATAGCTCATTATCGACATGTTTTGACAACACTAGACATCCTAGACTAACAGCCTGGTAAAATGATCCCAACACTTTTATTAAAAGTTGTTTTTTTTGTTATTTTTCCAAAGAGCTGACAAATCCTACCACCCAGCTAATGTATAAAAATCATGCCAGTCGCCTACCTACGTGACACATCTGCCTGGGACACAAATAGTACAAGTGGGAGATAGATGATGATAATGATGTTGTTGTCATGCTCTCAGGTCACTCTTTAAAATATAGAGGAAAGAAAGTATTTTTATATTTGTTACAGTACACATTTGGCTTCCAGTTTGTTTGGAATACGTAAATGATGATAATACCTACAACTCTATTAGACCTCGGGCCACCAGGATCGGCTGAGCTATGTCTATCTATCTATCTATCTATCTATCATTGATCAATGGTCTTTGATTAGTGGTCATGTCATTAAACAAATGTACTTTTTGTAGGGTTGAGGAAACCTGCAGTCAGCTGAGACTGAAGAAGTCACTTGGATGAGTGACAAACTGTTTCTCCCGCTGAAAACGCTACATTCAGAACAGAATCCACTTTTTGGGATTCCTGCTGATCTACATTCAAAAACACGCACAAAACTTTTTTTTTTTTCCTCATAGAGTTAGACTAAAAAAAAAAGTGTTTGTGCGTGTTAAGTTGATATTTTATTTCTTTAAGTTTTGTTTTGTTGTTTTTATTGCCTTAAAACATTGAAGTTACCACATGTAGCTTTACAATGTTTACCACTTCTTAGACAAATGCCACATAGAAGTTTGAACGGGAAGTTTTTGTATAGCCTTTCACACAGGTGTTGATTAACCCAAATTATTTCTAAACAGTATAGTTTGTGGTTGTGTTTTTCTCAGAATAACAAGGATAATAGAAACGCCCATAAAGATATACAATATAGCTTAACAGCAACTCAAACTGCAGCTGTTAAACTGACAAAAAAAATGTGTTTGTTTGATGAAATTAGTTTTTGCCTAGAGGAATAGTAAAAACTTTGTCTTGTTCTAGTTTAAGTACTTTTATTACATAAATATGGTTATTCTGGGTGGCAAAAAAGATCATAAACCTCTCCTTTAAAATGCAGAACAGAATAAGTGTATGAAATTTGCTTAAAAGTTATCTAAATGCATGTATTTCTTTTTTATTTAGAAGCAGAGAAGCAGAGTCGCATGGCTGCTCTGCTGGAGAGGCTTCATGCCAAACACAATGCTTCCCGGCCATGGCAGGAGACCTGCAAGGTTGTTCGTCAGGCTATGGTGAGAGAGAGACCTTTCTACAAGTGATTTGTACAAATTTCAAAAGCATTATTTTACATCAGTAAAGGCAGGAAAGAGGCATCTGCAGCAAGGCCCTTATGATAAAATCTGTGGTGCCTTTGTGAATAGAAAGCCAAAAACATCCTCAACTCCATTTCTTGAAACAGTAAGAGGCACCACCTAGTGGTGCAGTTTAGCTCTGCAGAAAAACCAAGTGTTTTCATGACTTAGAAAGACTTTAAGGGGAAATTCATACAATATATTCTCTACAGTTGTGTAATATACCAGTTTTAGAAGGCCTTAACAACATTATAGACACACACAATACCCATCATGACCCATCAGTTTACTTAACAATCCCACATCAGGTCACAATGTAACAAGTAATCACAACAGAGAACACATTTAATGTCATTAAACATATAATTGCATAAAAGGTATTTTCTTCAGTAACTTAGCTTCTGGATAAGTAAAGCTGTAATGGTGGTGGAATTTACATTCTTGAACCCAGTGGAGCAGGTGGAAAACAAATTTTAGATCTTGTTGATTAAGCACATTTTTTGTTTTATGAACTGTTTCTCTTTCTTTCCACATAATGTGTCCCAGGAGAAACGTGGTGTGATGAATGCAGCAGGTCACCAGCTCCTGCTCAACTGTCTGGAGACCCTGCAGAGAGCTTTGAAAGGTGAGGACGTCAGTTGATTGAAACACAAGGGAGAGCGAGTTGACCTTTTTGTTTAGAAAAACAAACTGCTTTCTTTTTCAGTCTCATCACTTCCCTCCATGACAGATCGTCTGGAATCCATTGCTCGACAAAACATGTGAGTCTCTTACGGTTACCGAGGCCGGTAAACCTAAGCACTGAAAGCAGTGGAAGCTTTCAGTGCTTAGGTTGAAAAACCTTTAGTTTAATATTTCAAATGAGAATGAGCTTCTTTATTGGTTAGGAGGGCTACATACAACACATTGCATGATGTTCTTTATTTTACAGTTTTGATGGCATTTATCCATTGTGAACGTAGTCAGCAACATTATTTACATTTTTGCCAATATACTAAAACTGTTTTAGCTAAAGCACAACAGGAAATTGAGTATAGAAACGTCATAGCATTATTTTGTCAATTTTTTTTGCCTTGTTTGTGCAGGCTGGGCTCCCACCTGAGTCCCTCTGGAACAGAGTGCTACATCACAATGGACATGTTTTACGTGGAGGTGCAGCTAGACACCAGTGGCCAGCTAGTGGATGTTAAAGTGGCTCATCAAGGAGAAAGCCCCACGGTCAGTCTAATCACTATGTAGTTCCATAAATTAGTAATAGAAGGCCTTGGTGACACAGGTCTAGAGACCATTCAGTGCACCATTGCAACCTCCACCTGCTGGGAAAAAAACTAACCAATCACAAGGAGGTTTCCAATAAAGCGCAGTGCCAGGAATCTTTGGCAACCGTTTGGAATACACATATTTTCCCTTACAACCAGTGGTTGCCGTGGGTTGCCAACTGGTCTCTAGGCTTGTGTGACTGGGAGAGGCAAATTACATTAATCTAATTCCACTAGTGAAGATTCAGTAATCTTTTTTTGTATTTAATTCTTGGTCACAGAGTTGTCCTGAGCTTTTTCAGCATTTAAGGTGAGTAGAAAGCACATGTGTAATTGAAACTCTTGTGGATGATAAGAGACAAACCTGTAGTGCATGGTGTTTCATTTCTGTTAATGATTAAAAGTTAAAATTGCAGTTACCTATTAGAGATTCCTGTTTAATAGCTGATTGAGCCACTTTTGTTTTCTTTTTAACAGGGAAAAGAACTTTGAAGAGTTTTCTAAACATCTCAAGGGACTTGTTGATTTATACAAGCTTCCTGGAGACAAGTAAGTAGGCTTGCAGGCTTTGACATTTGGTTTAGGCTTATCTAAAAGCACGAGTAGATATTTTGTTCCACGTATAAAATTAAATTTACATGTGCTATCTTCCAGATTATGAAAAATTATCTTTTCTTAAATTGTTGAGTTATGAATATGTAATGTATTTAGGCTTTTTAACTGCTGAGAGACAGGAGAGCTGAAAAGAAAGCAATCAAAGACCAGATTAGTGATATTATTTTTTTTATAAGATGCATATGCCATACATCTCTGAATATTGTTTTCATATGTCTAATAATATTTCCTTTCTGTATATCAGTAAACTGAAAACCAAGATGTACATAGCACTCCAGTCTTTGGAGCTTGATCTTACAAAGATGATGCACATGTTTAGGTAAGTTCAGTAAGTCTTTGATTTACTGTTTAAGTTGCCTTTGGGATCTTTGGACTTTTCATATTCATCACATTTCTGAGGACTTTGGTTGTATGCTATATGTATGTGCTTCTAGAAAATGTATGTTAAATAATAAATCCCTGAAGATTTAATCAGTTTGAACCTGTGGTACTGTTAAAAGACTAAGTACACTAATTTTATGAGGTGTTGGGACACCTATTGTTAAAGATCGCAAGGGTCATCTCTTATTATAAGAGACTGTATCTCTGTACATTTGCCTAAATTGTATAAATTAATAATTATGACCGAAGCACTTAATTTGATCATCTCTATTTTAATGCAGTCTTCTTTGTTTTTATGTTTTCTAGGTTAGCTACCAATGCTAATACAGTAGAAACTATTCTGCATGGGAGTGTGGGCTTGCTGACAGCCAGAAGTGGTGGTCACCTTGTTTCTCTCCAGTGCTATGTGTCCCCTTATGACATATTTGAAGAGGGAACAGGCACACAGCTCAACCTAATGGACAACAATGGCAAGTGCATGCAGGACATTGATGACCTTATCAAGAATCATCTACCAGTCACGACCTATGTAACTTACTGGATGCTTGTTGTTACAGTGCCGCGCTCTCTGGGTGTCAGTGTCTCTGTTACAATTGAAGGAACCTCCTCTGTCTATAAGCTCCCAATTGCTCCACTGATCACAGGATCCCACCCTGTTGACAACAAGGGGTAAGAACATGTTCACCAGTGTTTACAAAGTCCTCCAGTGAGCAACTCTAATCTGTGTAAAACCTGCAATTATGCTATACTGGGAATTGTTTACAAATTCACCACTCTTGCAAATATTAGGCAGTTATCATGGGTAATTGATTTTTTTTTCTCTTTATTTTAGGACACCTTCCTTTTCCACTGTGACCAACTCCAACTGTGTGGACCTGCCAGCTTGTTTTTTCCTTAAGATGAACCAACCCACACCCTTTTCACTCTCTTTTATCCAGAGGATGGGCAATGCTACTTGTGAGTTTACCTAATGCATGTTGTATTCACTATTCATTAACACACATAGAAAATATTATTCTTTATTTGAACGGTTTAACCTTAATCTCTGTCAATTTTTTCCCCAGCCATCCCAGTGTTTGAGACCCCACCCATCTTGTCACCTCTCTACCAGTTAATTGTCCAGAGCCAGCTCCAACGTCTTGAGGAGGGCAGCTCCCAGCCTCCACCCCCACACAACATGCACTTTTATTCTGTGAGCAGACATTACTTGCCTCCACAAATATCAGCGATGTGTTGTAAATCTCTAGAATCTTTTAACTTGCACGTTATTTGGTTTAGTTAAAGGTCTGTCCACCCTCGGTGGTTACCCCCAACCTCTTCTTTTGGCTTTAGAATTGTCTCCATTACTTGTATTTATATATCACAATTATCACAATTTCTGTCATTGGAAGTATCTGAAAACTTCTGTTCTGCTGTCTAAGGTGTTACCTGATCAGCAGCACTGTTACTTCCTGAATGGCGATGCTCCAGTGCAAGATGGTCGATCTCTTCAAGGAGCACTGGTGTCCAAGATCCCCTTCCGCCACCCGGCACAAGTACCATTCTTGTTGGATATCATTCGGCATCAGGCAGCCTATAACACCTTGATTGGTAGCTGTGTGAAGCGGACTTCCATCAAAGAAGGTAGGTGGCTTCTGATTTCCTGTATTTATCTCCCGTTATTAACATGTGCTCTGTTTTCTATTATATTAAATTACTTATAATAAGTGTCATTGTTATTTCAGACAGTGCAGGCCTGCTGCAGTTTGAGGTGTGTCCTCTTACTGACTCAAGTTTCAGCGTTTCTTTCCAGCATCCAGTGAATGAGTCCCTGGTCTGTGGTAAGCACATACTTTTGCTCTTTTTTTTTTTGGGAGGTTTCGGGGAATAAAGTTGTTTCACTAAAATAGATACATTTAAAAAACATCACAGCAAACATGATGTTTTGTAACAAGTGCATTTGACACAAATGTCTTTATACTACTTTTTTTTCCTCCCCAGTAGTCACTTGCTACAAATACTTGAAATCCTGATAGAGAGCTTGAAGTTGAACTTTAATTTGTTTATATTTCATATATTAATTTTTAAGTCAGAAGTTCTGACTACTGAAATTGATGTGACACTGTTGGAGTGGTTGATATTAATTAATTATGTGGGAAATTGGTCTTCTCTGATTGTATAGTGGTTTTACAGAGAACTGTTTTTTTACATGGTAAATTATCTTTGGTTGAGTATATAAAGGTTTCCCCAACTCATTGCCCAGAAACACAAAACCAACAATTGCAAAGTTTTTATAAAATTGCCATTGGGTTAAAGTTCAGCTAAACTGGTATTTATTATTTTAACTGGAGGACTCAACACATGACTGCAGCATGTTGAACCTTTATCTCAAACCTATGTTTGCTGTCTGTCTTTTCACTGTTGGCTGAAAAAAAAAACATCCTTTCAGTCACTTCAAGGTTGATTAGCAGGCAGCCACTTTACACTTTTAGCTTTGGAGTAGATTGCAGTCTACAGGGGTTCATGTGTTAATCTGCTGGAATATCTTTTGTTTTTTGTGTAACTCTATTCTATGTGATCTTTTTCCTTTAGTGGTGATGGAGGTGATTGACTCCAGACAGGTATCCTGCAAGCTATATAAAGGAGTGTCGGATGCTCTAATCTGCACTGATGAATTCATCACCAAAGTGGTCCAGAGGTGAGATACTCACCATAACACCATAACTGTGTGGTTATGCACGGTTTAGTACATGGTTGGTAATTGTTTCCTTCCTCTTGTAGATGCATGTCCATCCCTGTAACCATGAGGGCAATTCGAAGGAAAGCAGAAACCATTCAAGCAGACACTCCAGCCCTTTCCCTAATTGCACAAACCGTGGAGACTATGGTGAAAAACAACCTTCCACCCTCTGGTAGTCCCACCTATAATATGGTAACAGCTGATGGATCTAATCCCATGGGACTGCCTGGGCTTACAGGGGGCAACACACCTACTGGAGGAGGGCCCAATTTTACAGGTCCAATCACTTCTCTGTATGGGATGTCCCGAACTGACAGGCAAGCTCAAGGAGGAGAGTGCCTAACCCCAGGAGCTGTGGCTAGCCAGCAACAGATGCAGCAACAACAGCAGCAAGGTCAAGGCCATTCAGATGACTATAGCAAAGTCACACAAAATCCCATACTAACAAGTCTGTTACAGATAACTGGAAGTGTGGGTTCTAGTCCCAGCTCCCAGAATGCACCACAGCCCCACCAAACTCCACCTCCAACATCTTCCCCTGCCAGCAACACCAAGAATCACCCCATGCTGATGAACTTGTTGAAAGACAATCCCACTCAAGATTTTGCTTCACTGTATGGATCTAGTCCATTAGAGAGACAGAATTCTTCTGGTTCTCCACGGACAGAAGGCATGGGTGGAACCTGCCCTGGAGGTAGCACGAAGGGAAAAAAGAAGCGCCCACGGGGGAATGAAAAGGGCGGCATGCTGCCTGGAACAGCTGCTGGTGTTGGAGGCGGTAGCTTAGGCATGAAATCTCAACAGTCATCTTCCATGCCACAGCACCACCAGCACCATCAAGTCACTCACGAGGATGATTTCCACCGTGAGCTCCTCTCTATGGATGTGGACGCATCTCAGAATTCTATCTATGATGTTAACCTGACTAGTGATGGCTTAGACACGCCCCATAGCATTACTCCTGCACCAAGCCAGTGTGGAACACCACCATCTGGTCCCAGCATGCCTTATTCACAGTCTCATGTCCAGTCTCAGCAACAGCAGCCACCAGGTACCGTACCACCTCGTATGGTCCGTCTCTCCAGCTCTGATAGTATTGGACCTGATATCACAGAAATCTTGTCAGATTTACCTGAACAAACTGGCAAAGGCAGTGGTGGGAGCCATGGGCAGCATCCAATGGGCAGCGGTGGGGAGGATGGAGGCGCACTAGGTACCCCTATCCGTGACTCTTCGAGTTCAGGTCAGGGTAGTGCAGTGTTTGACTCAGCAGATATTTTCAATACCAACAGCAATGAGAATCCCTTCACAGACCCCGCTGACCTGATTGCTGAGGCGGCTGGAACTGTTACCACTCCCACCAGTGACTCTTCTTCTACCAACTTCTTCCCTGATGCCGCGGACTTCAACCCTGACCTTCTTACCTCAGGCCATGGTTTCTCCCAGAGCTACTTTGATGACAGTTCTCCAAGTGCTGATGGAGACATGGACCTTGTCAAGGGTTTTGGGGGAGGTAGCCAGCAGAATACCCCATCAGGAACGCCTCAAAATCCTACTCCACATGGACAGAGCACTCCAGAGCCTTCACTAAAGGACCCTTTTGATATTGGGATGGTGTTTGGAGGCAACAGTGGTAGTGGTAAACCACTTCTGGGACAAGCTCCTGATTTAGGAGACACACATGGTGGAGGGTCCCAGAGCCCCCTTTTGAGCATGGGCCTTGGAGGAGCATCTGGTGAACCAAAAGTTAAACAACAACAGGTTCTCATGCGGCCAAAAGATGAGAATGGGGGCAGCGGTGGGAGCAGTTCTGGGATGGGAATGGGGAGCAGCTCAACAGAGGGAAAACAGGTGAAGCGTAGCAGGACGCCATCCAGTGAGGGAAAATCTAAAGATAAACCTCCCAAACGCAAAAAGCTCGATCCTGATGGAAAATCCCCTTCTCACAGCTCAGGGGGACGGCCTTATACACCACCTAGTGGTGGCTCAGGCTCTGGTAGCAGCATAAGTGGAGGCGGTTCCAAGTCTCCTGGTAGCTCAGGACGGTCACAAACCCCCCCTGGAGGTGCCACACCTCCAATTCCCAAAATCACTATTCAGATCCCCAAAGGGACCATAACTGGGGGCAAAACCTCTTCCCATAGTGGATACACCTCCAGCAGTTCAGCCACAAGCAGCACAGGAGGAACTGGAGGAACCAGCAGCAGCAAAAGCCATCATTCACA
Source organism: Perissodus microlepis (assembly GCF_051167445.1). NCBI lineage: Eukaryota > Metazoa > Chordata > Actinopteri > Cichliformes > Cichlidae > Perissodus > Perissodus microlepis. Next base: position 13,090,899 of record NC_140468.1, read on the forward strand.
CTCATCGTCCTCTGGAAAGATCAAATCCAAGGAAGGCTCCATGACACAAGGCAACAGCTCCAAACCAGGGAGTGGAGGAAGTGGGCCATCCCAGTCTAAAGGCTCCTCCCAAGGGATGGGTGTTGGCAAGCCAGGATCTTCACCAATCACCAAACATGGCCTGTCTGGGCCTGGAGGTACTGGCGGAGGAATAGGAAGTGGTAATAAAGTTAAGCCTCAGGGGGGCAAGCCTCCTGGTTCACTTATGAATCCCAACATAAAGCCCAACATTTCACCTTCCCATTCTCGTTCCAGTAGCTCTGGTGAAAAATTATCCTCCCCTATGAAGATGCAGCAGTCCCAGGTTCCAGGAACTCCACCTTCTTCCAAGGCCAAATCCCCCATGGGCTCAGGAGGTGGCAGTTCCGGAGGGTCCAAGTCTTCTTCTGGTGGAGGCATGACCTCACAGAAACCAGCTGGGGGAAGCTCTTCATCTGGTTCTTCATCTTCTTCATCATCCTCCAGTTCCTCGTCATCTTCAGGTTCAGTTGGCTTCTCGGGAGGCTCTCAGTCTCAGTATGGCAGTGGTGGAGGAGGAAGTGGAGGTGGTGGAGGAGGCAGTGCAAGTGGGGGTGGAGGTGGCAGTGGTGGAGGGGCTGGCCAGAATAATGCAAATAACCCAAACGCCAAAGGAAAGTCTCCTAGCCGTAACAAGAAACCCTCTCTAATAGCAGTCATAGACAAGCTGAAGAGTGTTGGAGGAGGAGGAGTAGGGGAGGATGGTTGTGAGGTAGGGCCACCAGTAGGGGGTGCTGGTTCGGCATCTACTCCTGGTGGTGGGTCTGGAAATGTTCCCAGTGGGCCTTCAAACATGGCACCGTCCAAGCATGTCTCATCCTCTCAAACTAGTGACTATAAGCGGGAAAAGTCTGATAAAGAGGCAAAGGCAAAAGTGTCAGTGTCAGGGGGGAGCAGTGGGGATAAAAAGTTGATGGACCCAAAAACAGGTGGGGTAGGTTCGACTGCTTTGGCCAAGATTATAATTAGCAAACCAGACGGTGGCTCTCCAAGTATCAAGGCTAAAGTGACCCTACAGAAAGCAGGAGAAGGCTCTGGTGACAATATGCGTCCTCAGATTTCTAGCCTGAAAGCTTCTCCACTCTTCAGTGGCTCGACTCCCAAACATGACCGCTCCTCCCCCAGTCACAGCCGCTCACCAGGATACACCCCACTTAACCAGGATAGTGAGAGTGAGTCAGGAAGCAGCTCAGTGGCTGAAAAGTCTCACCAGAACAGCCCCAGCTCGGACGATGACCAGACCATGCGCCCACTTCCTCCCCAGGACTACATGAGCTCTATTCCCCTTAGCTCAGGTGAGAAACATAAGAAACACAAGAAGGAGAAAAAGAAGCAGAAGGAGAGGGAACGGGAGAGGGACAGAGACCGAGAACGGGACAGGGACAAAGAGAAAAAGAAATCTATGTCCATGGGGCCGTCTTCTCATCCAATAAAATCGGACAGTTGGTCAAGGTCTCCCATCTCAGCTTCAGATTCATCTTTGTCCATGTTAAGTTCAGATCGGCCTTCCCGGCCGAGCCCAATGTATATGAGAAATGAAGATGATGACCTCATGGACTCAGCCCTCACCGGCAACCTTTAATTTGATGTAGAAAGTGCTTTGATTTCACTCATTTGTTGTCAAATTTTTACCCATTCCTTTTAAAACGTAAAGTAAACTTCTATTTATTTTAATCAAGCTGCAGATTAGAGCTGGATATAGGAATATTAAAGCTCTGTAGCTGATCATTGAACTGTTAAAGCTGTATTTTAGTTTTGTATTTTACTGTATGAATACCGATGTATGATGTCGGGGAGGTTAGGATGCCAGGTTTATGTGAATGTGAACACTACACATAAAAAGCCACCTCCGAATTGAGAAGTTAACCATTTTTGTCTTTCCTGTGATGTCAGATGTTTTTATTTTTTTTAGTACATGTTTCCCCATTTCTTTATCCATGTTATCCATCTACATTCTGCTTCTGTCATAAAAAACAATGGGTTGCTATTATACAGTATGACATCTATTGGAAGTTATTGTAAAGACAGAAGGGTACAGCATTTACTTGCCTTGTTTTTCACAAAACCTTCAAATTTGTAGATTTTTGATACATTTTAAATTGTTAACGAGTAAATTAGTGTAGGTAAAAAGACTAACTGATAATGATGATGATGCCGATGGTGGAGTAAAAGAGACATGCAGTTATTTTTTATAACTGGAATTGTTTTTGAAGGTTGGAATAAAAATTTCACATGTGAACCAATTTCCTCATATTAATGTGTTTTGGGAGATTTGATTACTATAAGTTTCTGTCAAACAAAAACACCAGTCGCAACCATGTAGAGAAAGCGAGGAAAGTGTCCGTGGCACTAGATGGCAGCAGTGTATCAGGCTCTATTTCTGGCTGCAGAATTACAGGGTGCGTTATAATAAGTCATTTTCCCAAAGGTAATGTGTGGAGGTTAAATGGATTTTCACATCTTTATTCACAGGTATTATAAAGGATGATTTGTAGATTCAGAGTGCAACTAAAGGGTTTTTCTTTGCTCACAATGGGCTCATTTTGAGCCTCCAAATTGACACAACTAAGAGATGTTTATACTGTCATGTTTAATATCAGCAAAATACTTGTGTTGAGGCAATCTTTCTAGGAAACTAACCGGCATTAAGACCTAACAGTACAGATATGCCAGAATGAGTTGGTGTAGTTTTTTGATTTGGTGCTATAAAGAAGTATGACTTTGTAGCACCAGATACATACCTTTAAATCAAAGCAACGTCTGTGTATCACTGTATGCACAGTGGCCATTTAATCTAAAGAGATTAAATGGCCACTGTGCTTTCTTTTTTTCGTCATTGCATTTTCTGCATTGTCTTTGCAAAATGATTGGATGTAAGACATACAGTCTTTAACAAGCAGCTGAGGTGTACTTAGTAAAGCAAATATCTAATCAACCAATAAGATGATAGCTCAACTCCATGAACTTATGCATGTAGATGGCCTGCTGAAGTTCAAACTGAGCATCAGAATGAGGAAGAATAGTGATTGAAGGGACTTTGAATGTGGCACAGTTGTTGGTCTCGAGGGTTTAAAGTGAATGGTCTGAAAAAGAGGGTGGCGTAATGGTGTGGGAAATATTTTCTTGGCACACTTTGGGCCCCTTATTATCAACTGAGCATTACTTAAACACAGCCTAGCTGAGTATTGTTGCTGACCATGTCCGTCTCTTTATAATCACAATGTACCCATTTTCTGATGGAGTCATGATGGAGCTACACATAAAGCAAGGTGATCACCCAAGACTAAAGTTGTGGTCAGACCAACATCACCATCCATAGTAGCAAACTTCCAGCACAGCTCAAAAATGTGTTTGCTAAATTAGACTTTAAAAAATGGGGCAGTCTGAAATGTTGGGTTGCTGAGTACTCTGTAATAAAATTTGAAATTGTCAGGACTTTAAATTTGTATCTACATTGCACTGAAGAATGGGATTATTCATGCCAAAGTAATCCATTAATAGAGGAGAAATATAAATAAATATTATGTGTCACGTGACCAGTTCTAAACCTTCCAGTAACACTGCAGTCAAAGGAGCTTGGAAAAACTGACTGAGAACCTTCACAGACATATTCCAGAAACATCACATGGACCTTTAGTCAACATCAGGCTTGTGCCCGAGAGACAATAAAAGACTTTGCACAGAATGAGAGGATTATGGGAAGAAAAGGAAATATGTGGATATATTCCAAGCAGTCAGAAAGTGTGAGTGACAGGGTCAACAATAGAGAAATTAGCTGTGCTGGAGAAAAAAGGCAGATCAGCAGTTTCAAAAGGTTGGCAGGGAATATAAAGTCAAAGAGCTACAAAGGGAGGAATGGAGAGAAGCTCGCAGCTGGAGGATGGCGAAAAGATGGCCTGGTAGAAATGAGAATGTTGATTATAAAAACTTTGGCTGAAAATGCCACTTTAGAGGCTCAAAAAGGAGTTCCGCTCTGGGCTACTGTTCCCATAATGAGGGCACACATTCAACATATCGTTTTAGGATGCTGTTTTCTCTTTTGGTGTAAATGCAATGATTTACATTAATTCCCATGACTAAATATATAAACTGTGTTTAAGGCTATCAACAAACTGTCTCTACAACATGTCTCTACATATACTGAATTAAAAAAGGTGAAAATAAATGCATCTCACAGTTTTGTTTAGTTTTGAAGCCAAAATGTAAAAAAAAACAAAAAAAAAACACAAGTCAAATTCCTAGCAGTCATGAAGAAAAGATGCAAATAGGTGCTTCTGAAAGCTGAGACAGAAGAGGAACAGACTGTGCTGCAGCTCAATAGCAGAAAGACTTGATTCCTTTATTATTCACAAGGACATGATAAACCACATTGGCAGTAATGACATTCAAGCAACCTCCTGCTGTGGTGTCGTAGGGTACTTAGCTGCATATGACACTCTGCATTTATCCTTTGCAAATATACAGTACAAAGGATCAGATGACTTCGCTTTGGGGCCATTCAGATGGGGCACTGGGGACATAGACAGGAATGTGAAGCCAATCAAGGTGCACATGGTTGACAATAGCATTTTTTCTTATTCTTTTTCTAAATCATTTTTTTTTTAAATCATAAAATAACCCTATTAATTTGTGGAAGCTATAAAGTTTAGCAATGGCTTCTGGGGGGGGGGGGGGACCTTCAAAAAACAGCCCAGTCAGCAAACCCAAGGAAAAGTGAGGTAATGTTTCAGAGGATCAACTTGCTAAAAGGTTTGTATCAAAACTTGGTTTCATGTGTTGTCATTTGAGACATGAGGGGAGGCAAAGGTTAAAAAGATATTGTTTCCATCCATACAGGAATATGTCTCATTGATTTTGTAGAATATCAGCAAAATGATGAAGTGATTTGATTCATCAAAGTGCTGAAACTTACTGAAAGTTACTTCAGATTTGTTGGCTGCACATCTGTGATGTGAATCTCCTATTCACCACATCCCAAAGGTGATCTATTGGATTCAGATATGGTGACTGTGGAGGTCATTTGAGTACATTGAACTCATAGTCATGTTCAAGAAACCAGTTTGAGATTATGAGCTTTGTGACATGGTGTGTTATCCTGCTGGAAGCCACCATCAGAAGATCGGTACAGAGTGGTCATAAAGGGACAGACGCGGTCAGCAACAATACTCAGATAGACTGTGGTGTCTAACAAATGCTTAATCTGTACTAAAGGAGTCAAATTGTGACAAGAAACTATCCACCACACCATCAAAACACCTGGAGCCTGAACCACTGATACAAACTAGAATGGATCCACACTTTCATCTTGTTAACACTAGATTCTTAACCTACCAACTAAATATTAGACACTGAGGTAGACCAGGCAATGTTTTTCCAGTCTTTTGTTCTTAAATTTGGTGAGGCTTCAACATGCATACCATTCTTTCTCCTTTGAGATTATTATGTGGAAAAATCTCAGCAGCAGTTCCTGAAAAATGAAACCATGCTACATTTAACGTCACTAAAATCACCCTTTTTTATCCATTTATCCTCAGTTTGAACTTCAGCAGGTTATCCTGACCGAATCTATATGCTTATAGTGAAAACACCAAATGTAAAAAGGCTCATTTACGCCACTGAACCCTGCTCTCAAAAACTGACATAGACATAACACTAACTTTCACCACTTATTTCTCAAATCCAGATACACAAAGTTTTAAAAACATGTTTAGTGACTTCTTCTGTAAGTTTGGAACTTTACGTCACCGTCTTGGTTGGTTGGTTGCGGTCAATAGACTTACATCAGCTAGCTTCTGTTACCTAACTAGTAACAGAACCAGTAACTTGGGGGAATATAAGGACACTAAAACTAAAAATCAGCTTAAGGGGATCACTTTTGTGCTGTCCCTGGCTGCAACAATGAGTTTTATATTTAACCAAGGTTAAATATAACCTTGGTGTCCACTTTGACACTCTGTCTCATAAGCAGTAAGTGTTGTTTCGTTGTTTGGCTAGATGCACTGACAGGGGAAAATCCACCTGGATGATTAGATACTATTTTGTGTCCCCTGGAGCTTTATTCTTTTACTCTGCAGCACCACCAGCAGCCAAAGGCTTAACCCTCTCGGGCTCAAATTAAGTTTTTGTTGCCAATGCACAAAAGAATACCTGCAGTGGTACTTCTGAGTAAAAAAACCTCATAAAATATGTATGTGGGGTAATCAGGTTGTTAGCTTTTACTTGTTGCAAATCTGCAACGCCCGCCTTGAGAGGGTTAATGACAAGATACCTGCCAATTGTTAGCATTCTGATGTTGTTGCTAAGCTAGTGCCACTGTAGCTGATTGCAGCCTGGGGTGCTAAGAATCTTTGCAGCCCAGAAAGGATGCTGGCCAGATTTCATGTTCTGCTGATTCTCTTCACTCGGATCCCGTAGTACTCATAATTAATTTCATTTCTAATTCCACCATTATTCTGTTCTACATAATATGATTAAGAATTCACTCTCCTCTCCTTTAGAGTTCCCATGTCTGTTTTGTTTCTTCCTGTAGCTCATCCTACACCATCCCTCTCTCCTTCAGTGGCTCTACTTTTGGTTTCTTTTGGACTCCTTGCCTGTCTTCGTGTGCTGCAGTCAGGCTCATCTGTCTCACTTGCTGTTATGCAGCACTGTGCATCATTTTCTTTCCTTCCCAGTTGTAGCAGATTCCTTCAATTTCAGGTGTGTAAGACACACAAGGTGCAGCTAGGGAGATGACTTCAGCAAACTGCGGTTTACCCTCGAGCACACAAGGAAGAGCTGCAGTTCACGACTGTTGATGAGCTGTATAGCATGGAAATAACCTCCCAGCTTATCCTGTAGATAAGCAAGCAAGAGGGAGGCAGTCATTTGCCAGTTAGTTAAGCTTTATAGCTGCACGCAGTCAGCTTTTGGAGGCAATGGAGGAGGAGAAGGGGTTAGAAGAGGGTGAAAAGAAGTAAGAAGTCAAAGGAAAGATGGAGGAGAAGAGAGAGATTTATTTATGCTGCATCCTTAACTAGGGATGTTATTATAGCACAATAAGAGCTGCAGACAAAGTCCAGATTATACTGTTTGGAGTATGCAGCAGCTTATAGGCTGAATCATTTTATCAGTACTGAGCGTAACCCGCCAAAAAAAAAAAAGAGTTTTATATTTATCAAGAATATTTTTAAATTTTCTCCATGTTGCAGTGGTTTCACTGTGCCAGTAATTAACATATTTGTGTGTGCGGACATGTAGATCAGCATCACTGAATATTAATTGTTCTGTTGAGAAATGGTAACTGAATGGGCTGCAAGTGAAATTGAATTTAACCGCTTTTCTTAGGCAAGTTGCTGCAACTGAAGCATGAAAGCTGTGGATTAATTTGTTGATGCGAATTCCATTATTCAAACCGCTTATGCAAGTTCATCAGCAGTTTGCAATTTCATTTTCCGTCCGATAGTAAAGTAATCATTCTTGCTTTGACCGAAAAACAACAGCGAGCAGAATCACGTTTCCTTCATGGCTTAACATGCTTTGAGGGAAAAATTTATGGTTGTGTAGCTTTGCAGATCTTTTTAAAATGCTGTGCTGAGGAAATTTTCCCTAACTGCATCAAGTTTTCAAGTAATGCTGAGGCAAACTGAAGTAAGCGGCTGTAAAACTGTGTCGCTTGTGAAACATCAGCAAAAAGGAAGGAAGTGAAGGTACATCTACAGTTCATAGCCACCGTGTCACTATGCATTTCACTGTGTGCTTTCCCTTTTTTAAGAGCTGTTTACAGTGAGAAATCAGGATGAAATATGCACATGACTCAGTTAAGTGACTGTAATACTAGTCTATACTGTCATGAGTGGCAGAAGAGGACCTAAATGTAGACTTCTGAGGCAAAAAGCAACAAACAAACAAACAAACAAACAAACAAAATCAACATTTATTTAGCTGGACTATTGAGTCCATAGAAGAAAATTAATTGCAGAATCCAAAGAAGCCTAACAAACAATAAGACAAAGGCAGACAGCAACTCTGCAGACACAGAATAGCAGTTGGGGCAGAGTGGAGACATCTGAGAGACACAGCTGAACTAAATCAGATAACAAGACGTGGTGAGGTAAAACTAAAACATGGCACCGGAGACAAATGACTATCAAAATAAAAACAGGAAGTAACAAGACAGAAAAACACCACACGGAGACTCTAAGACTTGACAGGGAACAGAGAGCAGGTAAAACACAATGTAGCCTCAAGGACTTAAATCTATTTTATGATAACACAAAAAACCCCAAAATGGATAATCCAGAAACACAATTACACAAATCACAAATAAGAAAACTCTTAACAAAGGACTAAGAACAGCCCAAAAACCCAAAGCGCTGGGTCAAAGAACCCAGGACCACATAAACACACAGAATCATTAACAAGCTCTAAGAGTCAGACTCATTACACTTTTTCTCTTGTATAGTGCTTAACAAATTTGTTTGACCACCACACAGTGGAAGGCTTATATCACATCGGCCCCAAATGAAAATTTTAATGATTCTGTGATGGTTAATCCTATACTACGTGCTGAGCACATACTAATGCACTAATACTAAAATCTAATAATTATCGGTAACCACAAATGTTCAAATTTACTGTTTTACAAAATCCTAAAAAATGGTAAAGCACATTATTTCTTTTTAGTAAGATACTTGCATTTCTGAATAGATGAACTAGTTTTACTGGCTAAATGTTGTGCTTGAAGTCCAGTGTGCCGTCTCAAATTTGGGTATCAACACGTGAATTCAGATTGTTTTTTGTTTAATAAATAGCAATATATGTCTTAGTTCTGAACACAAATGTTCAGAAACCTCTGAAAATGTTTGCATTTCCTGTTTTTATTACAGGTGGTCTAATAAATGAATTAAGCAAATGTTTATATGCAGCATTATATCTCTCTATCTCTTTCTCAAAACCTAAAGAGCTGTGGGCACCTGTTTAAACTAAAAGGCAGGTATTTGTGTCAGAGTGGGTCACTTGGCCCTTACACCACTTGTTTGGGAGTCTATTGTCTCTATACTCCCAGTGAGGCTGGGGTGTGAGTCAGCGAGTGGCAGTGCCAACCCTTTTTGGCATGTTGAACACAAATCTCAGTGTCATTCTGGCCAGCTGCCTATCCTCTCCACCTAGCCTTTTCTTTAGCCATCTCATCCCTGACTCGCTCACAGAATCACTGCTGCTGACAATCTGGTTTTTCTTTCAGTTGCTCTATTGCTGTGTACTGCAGACGCATAATGTACTGTGTCCTGCTCCAGAGTGAGTTCGATCGACTTTACAAGAAGACATCTTTTGAAAGTCTATCATATTAGTTATATTTTGCTCTCATGAAAGAGATTAAAGAAAATATTGCTAAAATGTAAAGATATATTAAAGCCTCTCTCCACTTAAAATTAAGTTTATAACTTTTCACTAACATAGTGATACCAAAAGCTTGTGTTACCTACAGTTAGCGGTGCTTTTTAGGTACACAGCAAGTATATCATGTATTTTAAAAAGCTGTTGTGATTGCATCTCATAATGTCTTCTGCCAGCATTTATCAGACTCATGGCTAAAATGATAAAGATTCCTACCTTCCACTGCCAACATCACCTCAAAACGCAAAAAGGAGTAAGAAACCGAGTGGGTGTAATTGTGGATGTGACAAATTTTCACTTAGTTATGACCTTACTCAGTATGAGCAAATGACATTTTGTTACTGTTGACACACACACACACACACACACACACACACACACACACACACACACACACACACACACACACACACACACACACACACTGTAAACACTTTCATTCCACATCTCTAAAATGTTTTCTTGAACCCTCAGCCTTAAAGCTGTAATGACCAAACAAAATAGCTTTCATATTGGGCTGGATTTTGAGCTGGATCTCACAGGGAAAGAAAAACACATGTAATCATTGGCATTGAGTAAATAGAGTAAATCTTTAGGCAACAGCAGTCTGTGAAGAGACACTGTTTGGCACAGTAGAACTGCCTGTGAAGCTAAATATAGCTGCCACATTTGTTTAGCGAATTATTCCTATGCAGCATCAGCAATCGAATCTAGTTTTGTATGTCACATCTTCTTCTTCTTCTCCCCCCTTTAGGGATCACCACCGTGGATGATCTGCCTCTGTCTCACTCTGTCCTTAGCGTCCTCTTCTGTCACACAACCCCTCTGCATATCCTCCTTCAGTGCATCCATGAACCTTCTCTGATTTTTTCATCTCTCGGCCGCTCCATATTCAATCTATCCTTTGTCCAGTATATCCACTACCCCTCTTCTGCACATGTCCAAACCATCTTAACATTGTCTTCAAACTTTGTCTTCAAACTAGCCAACCTGAGCTGTCCCTCTGAAATATTGATTTGTAAACTTGTCCATCCTGATCACTACCAATAACAATCTGAGCATCTTCAGCTCTGCCACCTTTAGCTCCAAACTCCTGTCTTGTTAGCGCCACCGTCACTAAACCATACATCCAAGCAGGTCTCACTACCATTTTATAAACCTTCCCTTTCCTTCTTGCTGCTATCCTTCTGACACAAATCACACCTGACACTCCACCCACTCCACCCTGCTTACATGCACTTCTTACCTCTATTGCGCACTGTCCATTGCTCTGGATGGTTGACCCCATTCGACCCTCACTATCTCTACTGCCTGCATGCTCACCTTTCTATACATCTTCCTCTCATTCACACACATGCATTCTGCGTGGACTTTCATTCCTCTGCAAACATCATAGTCCACGGAGACTCCTGCCTGACCTCATCTGCCAACTTGTCCTTCAGCACTGTAAACAATAAGGTTCTCAGAGCTGATCTCTGATGTAATCCCAACCCCGCCTTGAACCATCCATCGCTCTTACCTCACCCTGTCTCGCTGTCCTCATACATGTCCTGTACCACCCTCACATATTTCTCTGCCACTCTGGACTTTCTCATGCAGTACCACAGCTTCACTCTTGGGACCCTATCATATGCTTTTTCTAGATCCACAAAGACACAGTGCAGCTTCTTCTGATATTCTCAATACTTCTCCATCACCACTTTCAAAGCAACAAAAGCACCAATTGAAACATTTGAAGCTGAAGTACTGAAAATGGTTTCTAAATGAAATTATGATGATGATTATTTGACCAGCCTTGTCTGCTTCTTTACAACGATGCCAACATCCCCTCTGGCCAGGAGTTTGGTCAGTTACCTGACTATGAGTATAGGAACATCGTTCTGTCAAGAAACAGCTGTTTACAATATTAAATCTACCGCATTGGATTTGCATTTTTGTCGCAAGGCCTACGGCTCCCAGGAGGGAGAGCATTTCACATTTTTTGGTGAAATAAAAACCAAATATTTGATGGTTTACCATCAAATTGATGACTTTCATCAGATGTAAACCTTGGGCTGAATTGGGTTTGAATTATATTTGATCCCCTGTCTTTTCACCACTATCAACACCATTAGGTCAAATTGTAGATAATATAAGTTATTGACAATAAATACTTTACTGTATGTTTATCTCACAGCCATCATGTAATGGCCGTTCATTTCTTTTTCATGTCCTGCTCCCTGAGCTTGTAGTGAGCTGTGTTACTCAGCAGGTAATATGCTTTCTTGCTCCAATTAGGTCAGAATCATTTTCACATAATCAGATTATAGTCAGACAATTTAATTTCTTGTTGTTAATAACTTCTAAAATTGTTATTAAATTATACCGTAGTTAAAGACAGGCCTGCGTTTGCTCCACCTGTCACCGTGTCTGTTTGCTTCTGCCTCGTAACACAAGAAAGGATGAGTGTGAGTCTTTGATTCATCTTACAGTCAGTTACCTGAATGGTGTCGCACTGATGTTCACAACAGCTTTTTACTGCAGGGGAAAATGACACATTCCTTGTGACCTCATGACAGTTGTGGTGTATAAATAAATCATACTGTTTTTAGCAAAGTTTGACATCTAAAAAAATTTTTTTTAGAGGACCGCATCTACAGTGTGATCATTTTAAATGAAATAAGATTTCATTCTCTACACTTGAGTTGGTTCCTTCTCTCATTTCACCATCGCTACTCTCTCACCCCGAAAGTCTCACTTGGATCCTTTTTTTTCATGATAGCTCACACTTATATATTTCATAGTTCACACCTGACCTGGTAGAGCAAACACTGGGGACTCTGTGTTTTCACATTGTCATTAAATACTGTCACTTTGTAAATAGAATGAAAATAGAGAACCACACATGAAGTTGGAATAAAAGAAAGGAAATAGATCCGCTACAAGGAAAAAAATAAAAAATAAAATCCACACAGAAAAAGTGGGCCATGTATTCCATGTGGATCAAGCTAGCAATGAAAAACTCTTCAAAGTGATAAATAAAAAAAACAAGGCTGTTTCACACATGAGCAAACGTTTGCTTGTTATATCATGAAAGAGATTTGTCTCCTATCAGGAATTAGTAGGTTAACATTTGACCCAGATACAGCGGAGATCTGAGGTTGTTCATTACATCAAAGACTTTAAATTAAGCTTTCTCATTTAAATAGAAAATGATCTTTAAAATAACACACTTTTTCACTGAGTGGCTTTAAGGCTGAGTTGGCCTCATGAGACAACTGAAATATGCAACTTGTCTCCTATTTTCTTATTGCAGGCTATTCAGATTCTTAATAATCTTCCAAAGCTTGTTGCACTTGGCAACCTTTTGTGCCACAGTGTCCAGCATTGTTATTTCCATCTCTTCATAGAGAACCTTTAGACCTGTATGACATGTTTTTATTCTGTGAGCAGTTTTCTAAAGATACCAAGTCCTACATACTTCCCATTACACAAAACCATTTAAAACTACAGCATCTCTTAGAGATTAGTTTAGTTTCCAAGAAGTAAGTTTGTGTTGTGATAGCTATTTCTGCTCTCAGGCTGTGTTGGCAGCAAAGAGATTTGCACTGTGTGCAGCACACGAGATAACATGTGACTGTCCTTAGTGACCTGCACAGGCTGGCAGATACTCTCAGACTTTGCTATGTAACTGCTGAAAGTGTCTGTTAATCTATGCTTAGTCTGATCAACGAATTTAGCATTTCAATCCTATGACTGTCATCGCTTTTATAATTGTCACACTCACAGTGGTAAGGTTTTATTTAAAGGAACAAGCGGACCCAAAGGAACTAGAGATACTTTCTTTCTATATTTATATTAGGGCCACAAGGCGATGCAGTGGTTAGTACTGCCATTTCACAGCCAGAAGGTCCTGGATTTGAATCCAGCCTTGAGCCTTTCTGTGAGGAGTTTGCATGTTCTCCCCGTGTCTGGGTTGTCTCCAGGTATTCTGGCTTTGTCCTACAATCCAAAGTAATGCATGGGGTTATCTAAACCGGCTAAAGGTATTAATGTGGATTTAAATATTTGTCTGTCTCTATGTGTTAGCCTTGTGACAGATTGGGATAGTGATCATTGGGTTACAAAAAAAATCAGATAAAAAATCCCTGCAGTCAGTCACCAGCCAGTGGTTTTTTGTGGTCCCTCACAGTTGTTGACATATTTTTTTCCCTTCTGTGACTGGGACCTAAATGGGATGCTTATTTGAGACAATCTGTCAGGTTTTCTGTTGCATCATTTAAGGTTTTTTTAAAGGCTTTATACAGATTTTCCTTTTTCACATATGCAATACGCTTTTGCTGCTGAGAATACGAATAAACAGACTTCAGTATGAATGAAGTGCAGCTGAACAAATACATAATGTAGTTCAATCATATTATTTATTCTTATAATCATATTTGATTTCTTTAATATGACATGGATGAGGCAGAGTGATAAAATAGATATTGGTGTTGCATTTATCTTGTGTGATTCTTTGGTTTTGAAGATAGAAGCAGCGTTCAAAAACTGTGGGTGTATAATGGATGCAAGTGGGTGACAATGATAATTAATCTTTTGGTCTACACTGACATGATGGCATTGCACAGCTGCTGTAGATTCATGATGTGTTTGAACTTCACCAGGTTATCTCGACCATGTGTACATGAAAGAATGGTGAATGAACTGGTACTTTTACAGCACATTTTAAGTCAGGTAAGCAATCAAAGCACCTTCTACTACAAGTTTAATTCACCCAATCACTCATATATTCATACAGAACTTTGTGACTTTTATGTCTTTGAAAAGCACTATATAAATAAACCTTACTTACTTGAGCCACAGCTGACCCATACATTGATGCATCCAGTGGCTGGTTGGATATCTGCATTATCAAGCAGTACTTAATATAGAGGCCGGTAAGTGTATATCACTTTTTCAAAATTTAAGTTCTTTTTGCTTCTGAGACCAATAAAAACGTTTTAGCTGACAAGGTCAGCAGATGACTAATGCATTCATTACAACTCAATGTTACCCAGATGAATTCTGGGGTATAATGCTTGTTTAATGCTTAATAAAATCTGTTGGCCACATACAGAGAAACCCCCCTGGCCTGAGCAATGTGTGCATTCTTTTGAAGTCGAGGGTCTAATGATAGAAAGATAAAACTTGCATCAGGAAGGTCATATGCAGCATAATCTTCCAATAATGGCATATAAGGACAATGACTAAAGAATTTTGATTGTGCTTTACAATGACAGCAACCCAGCAAACTTACAGTAATCCTCCTGAGGATTATGATAATGTTGACATTATTATCCATGAGTTCAATAAAGTCCATAAAGTGGATTGAAGAGCAGATAAAAAACAAGGTTGAGTGGTAGGTGTTACAAGAAAAGGTGCTTTAACTGAAAACGTACCTAACAAATCTTTAATCTAAAACAGGGAGCTAGCAATGACCTGATAAAGACAGAGGGAGAAGAAAAGGCTAAATACAGATTAACACAAAGTCAGTGATAGAGAGAATGAGAACCCTGACTAAAACCAATCCAGTTCTTCATCTGTTTCTTACTATATGGAATAAATTGTACTTATTGGTGGCTGAATGGCACCACAAGCTCTGGAGGCAACAAACACAGCCCAAGCAGAGCCCAACTGAAAAACCAAAACTGTCTGGCCACCCAGTGCTGGGAAGCAGCTGAAGTCAGCTGTCTCTCCAGACTGCCTGCTGGGAAAATACAGTTTTTCTCCTGGAAACAGATGAGAATCAAAGTTGGCATAGATGACAAATGAGAATTTGGAAATGAGAGGGAGTGTGCGGATTGACAGATTTAAAAATGGGAGAGGAGAAGGAAGGAGGCTAGATAGAGGGGAAGCAAAAGAGAAAATAGGGTTATGCTAATTTGAATGGATGGGGAGATTAAATAGAGGCATATCAGGTCATGTGCCTTCTAGAGACAGGGCCCTAATCCCCTTCTCCTGCTTCTTGCAGCTCTACTTCGCAAACATACAGTACAAATGCACACACTCGCACATATTCACATACACAAGATGACGTAAAAAGACTGGTGCACTGTGCAGAGCATTTTAGATGACAGTCGTGAAAATGGAGTAAGACATCTGGAACTGCAGGGAAAAGAAGAAAGAGTGAAGAAACAACATGTGTAAAATATTTTATTTTACTTTTTTCTTCTGTTACCAATGCACGCTGTTGGTCCTTCTGGAATATTTACTTTGAGCAAACTTCACATGTGATAAGGATTTATTTTATTTTTTATTTTTTGCAAAGTCAAGGCTTGTAATCAAACACATATTTACCTTTAAACCTGAATTAGACATCAAAAATACACGCCGAGAGACAGAGAATCAGTAAGCATATGGAAGATAGAGTATCATAAGTAGAGTGAAAAAGTACTTCCTTAAGCAAATATTAAAATATGATGCTCCAAAATAGATATCAGCAAGAATCCTGCCATGACATGACAGCAAAGGACATCAACTTTGTCTAATAATAATTATTTGGCAACCAAGTGTTTTCAGTGGCTAATAAATGTAGCAAAAATATGCATACAAATGTGGACATTCAGTTGTACATACTTATCTGATGCTCAGCTGATGATATTTGCAAAGCAAGAAATACATAAAAAGCACAGATGAGTTCTGTGACATGTAAAAGGGCAACAAAATCTTAATCATCAGGAAATGATTACATATACCTATGCAGTATCAAAATGTATGCACGAAGGTCATAACCTCACTCTGTTCATTTCTAGAGCCGATACTAGCTCACACACACAGTTACGCAGAGGAGCCCTTGAGAGTCCTTATCAGCTTTTTCATGCATTTAAGATAAGATAATATGCTCTTCAATTTACATAATTTCCTGCTCCAAAATAACACAACATTGTAGCAGAAATTGACAAAGGCAGGCTCTGTCAGTATGCTGTTAAACTGCTCAAGGCCAGCTATGATTATTTCAGACAACTGCCACTAAAAAAACTGGGACATGGTGTACAAACATCATCTGCCTCAGATAGAATATTTTGGTGAAGATAGATAAATAGGTAGAAAATGTTGTATAAAAATATTTCATTGTATATATTTTTAAATGTGCACATAAATAAAACTAGACAGGGCAGCATCACAGCGTGATATGTTTCCTCTATGCTCATTGTCAAAGTGTTTAGTTTTCAGTACAGTATCTAAATATTAATGAATCATTAGCAGTCGGTGCCACTGCTTTGTTCTGAGTCCTTTCTATAATTAGCTTGTTTTTATGGAATACATTACACGCTGTATACAGGTTGTTGCAACAAACACAAACGACCTTGCATGATAAGAGAAGTTCTATTATTGGAATGAAAAGAACTTGTCAACTATAAAACCAGACAGTTTCACATGTAAGGCTGATAATAAGTGACAGACACACACACATAGAGGCAGGCAAGAGAGGGGAGGAGCTGTCCTTGGTGCTGAATCAGCCACCTGTGCTTTGCTGCTGGTGCTCTTTGTGAACTGTCTACGCATATAGTATTGTATTGTTTTAAAATATACTCTTATTTTCTTCTTGTTCATTTCAAATTTTTGTAATTAGACTTTGATTTTAAATACATAAGATAAAATCTATAAAATCAAATACTTGTACATATTTATGAGAAATAACTTGGTATAAGAATAGTATGCAAGTACAAGATAAATCAGTCCTGGGTATGCATCAGATAATTTGCTGATTTGTATCCATACGCATGTGCAGACACCTGCTCAAAAAATTTAGAAGTGCAAACCTTTTATAAACATGGTTGTATTTGCCTCCATACCTCCATTATATTTAGTGTCCCTTTAGCTTTAACCATTGTTCTTGTGGTGTACAAATAAACATAGTATTGCATGAAATTCAGCCTTATTGCCTTTCATTTTTCATCAACCCCTGCATATTGCCCCAGTAGTCAATGCAGTCTTGCTTCCAGGAAACTGAATGAGATCATATTGTACGCAACCGTTTTCAGCGGGGGAAGAAGTTTAATTTCACTAATGAAGTAATAATATTACATTTGCAGGCTTGCTACCAATATCCTGTGCATCAGGAGAAGTGTATTAGCATCGCACAGCACTTAAACATCAACAACATAGTCATGCTATTTTTATATGCGATATATTGGAATTTTCTACCTGGTGCAATATTGTGGAGGTAATCTACTGTTTGCTGGAGCAAATTTAAACAAGTCAAAGTTGACAAAGTTTAATTCCAAATAATATAACCACTTTTTATAAACACAGTTAGCTAAGAAATCTTTCACTGAAGTAAAATAAGCTGTCGAAACACATCATTACAATGTTGAGCGACCATTCGAGACATTTACACCATTTTATTGGCCCTTACTCTCCACTGTAGGCAAAAGCGTAACAACAACATAGACGCTGAATATCTAAATATGATGCTTATAAGGAGAATTCAACAGCTCTCACCTGAATCTCGTACTGCCCCTTCATCATCATCATTTTCCAGCCTATAGAATCCAGCTCCTCTGCTGCTTTTGGCGTAGTTTCGTTGGTCTCGACCAATCAGGACGAGCGGAGCACTTGTGACGGTGAAATCAAAGTTGTTGTAGGAGCGCGTGTGCGAGTGAGCGAGCGGAGAAAAACTGGCCGGTGTGAGAGAGAGGAGAGAGGCAGCGGAGGGAAGTGGACAAACCGGCTGGCTGCAGCTGTTGGATATTTTTCCCACCGCGTCTTCAGAGCGAAAAAAAGGACAGAGACAGCTTTAAAGCGTATTCCTAGATGGCTGCTGTCGACAAGTTAGCAGCCAGAATTGGTCCAGGGTCGCTGCACGAGAGACCGTAGGGATGCTTGCACCTCTGCATGCGTAGTTTCCAGATTCCTCTGTCGCTGTGGACTTGCCAGTTTGGTTGAGTTTTCCTGAGGAAGGAAGATTTTTTTTAAACAGAAAATGACAGAAATAAGCGAAAAGGAGAACGAACCTCAAAACCGGGACCTTCACCGACCACAGGCTACTGTGCCTAGTCAACAAGAATCAAAGGTAACGGAACACACCTGTGTAAAAACTGCAGAATTTTTTTAAAAAGCAATAATCTCTTACTGATAGAGGAATGTTTTTATATCCTTTTCTTTACTGTTTTATTTAGCGGTCTTTCAGTTTAAAAGAAATGATCTTTAATATGTAAATTGGGACTAAGTGCGAGTATTTACTTTCCCACGAGGCTAATTCTGTGGCGGCTTGCATAACAACCCTAACCCGCTTTAATTCAGGTAATTAGCTTGGCCTCAGAGTTGGAGAGCAGAGATTACACAGAGGGGTGTAAGCTTTGTCTGGTATGTGTGCACAAAATATCAAAAGCTGCAAGTAAACAAAGAAGAAAGGTCCTTATTGCTTGTTTAGCTTAGGTCAGAGAAGGATGTCCACAGTCGTTTTGTGTACATGCTGTAAATATTAGAAGTACAGTGTCCCAGAAGAGGAGTCCTCCCTGCTGCCAAACATGGAATCCAGTCGCCCTTTTATAACGCCTCGTGTCTAGTTAAATGGATGTGCCAACACTTCTTCTGTGCTTTATCTGCTAATGTTGGCAGTTATTTGATTAAGTACATTAATTTAGGCATTGGCAGTTTGCAGACATATGCGATTACTAGACGTACAGTGCATTAGTTATCACTAATGTACACATGGAGGCTGGGAAGAGAGACCGCAGCAGCCAGCTTTAATAATCTGCAAATAGAATTAAACAAGTCTCCCCTTGAAGTAGGTTTAATTTTGGTTCCACTCATTTGTGCTCCAGTTCTTTCACTTAAATCTATGCCCTGAGAATACCTGAACAAGGTTTGGATGCTAATGCTTGTTTTCAGGGACCCTGCTTGTTTTGAGGTTAAATTGATGAGTCCAATATCCTTGGCTAAATTCAGAACCATTGTCATTGCCATTACTACTGCTCCTGCGATTAGCCTTATTTTAATCTTGTAATATGAGTTCATTGTAGTTCATTCTGACATAGTGTTTTGGTTTTCAGCCTTGTATACTGCCATCTTGGCTAAACTTCCAACCTCAGTAGGATTTTCCCAAATAAGTGGGAAAAAAAGTGAAAATAGAAAATTTAAGGTCAGCTTTTTATGGCAAATGGCCTTTCGGATGCAACCCTGAAGTCTTGTGTGTCCTCCAGGGTAGTAATAATAATAATAATAATAATATTAATAATAATAATGGTAATAATAATAATAATAGTAGTAGTAGTAACTAAGAACAACTACATTTTTTTTTAAAAAAGGACATGGAAAACCCTCTTTAAAATAGGACCAAATGATCTGGAAAACAGAGTGGTGCTCACATCAAGGCATCGAAAGCATGGAGGAGACAAACATCTGATGACATGAAGACTCTAGTGACACTTAAAGTACAGGGTGGGCCATTTATATGGATACACCGTAATAACATGGGAATGGTTGGTGATATTAAAGTCCTGTTTGTGGCACATTAGTATATGTGAGGGGGCAAACTCCTCAACATGGGTGGTGACCATGGTGGCCATTTAGAAGTCGGCCATCTTGGATACAACTTTTGTTGTTTCAATAGGAAGAGGGCCATGTGACACATCAAACTTATTGGTAATGTCACAAGAAAAACAATGGTGTGCTTGGTTTCAATGTAACTTTATTCTTTCATGAGTTATTTACAAGTTTCTGACCACTTATAAAATGTGTTCAATGTGCTGCCTATTGTGTTGGATTGTCAATGCAACCCTCTTCTCCCACTCTTCACACACTGATAACAACACCGCAGGAGAAATGCCAGCACAGGCATCCAGTATCCGTAGTTTCAGGTGCTGCACATCTCGTATCTTCACACCATAGACAATTGCCTTCAGATGACCACAAAGATAAAAGTCTAAGGGGGTCAGATTGGGAGACCTTGGGGGCCAATTAACTGGCCCACGATGACCAATCCACTTTCCAGGAAACTGTTCATCTAGGAATGCTCGGACCTGGCACACATAATGTGGTGGTGCACCATCTTGCTGGAAAAACTCAGGGAACGTGCCAGCTTCAGTGCATAAAGAGGGAAACACATCATCATGTAGCAATTTCAAATATCCAGTGGTCTTGAGGTTTCCATTGATGAAGAATGGACCCACTATCGTTGTACCCCATATACCACACCAAACCATCACTTTTGTTGTTCCAACAGTCTTGGAGGGATCCATCCAATGTGGGTTAGTGTCAGACCAATAGTGGTGGTTTTGTTTGTTAACTTCACCAGCATAAAAGTTTGCCTCATCACCAACATAAAAGTTTGCCTCATCACTGAACAAAATCTTCTGCGTGAACTGAGGGTCCTGTTACAATTTTTGTTTTGCCCATTCTGCAAATTCTGTGCGCCGATCTGGGTCATCCTCGCTGAGATGCTGCAGTAGCTGGAGTTTGTAAGGGTGCCATTTGTGAGTAGCTAATATCCGCCAAAGGGATGTTCGACTAATGCCACTCTCCAGTGACATGCGGCGAGTGCTACGCTGTGGGCTCTTGCTGAATGAAGCTAGGACAGCCACTGATGTTTCTTCATTAGTGACAGACTAGTTGGCAAATCCAACTCTAAACCAGTTTCACGAAACTTAGCAAGCAGTTTGCTAACTGTAGCATGGGAGATCTGTGGTCTCGTAGGGTGTCTTGCATTGAAATCTGCTGCAGTGACCCGGTTACTGCGTTCACCAGATATCAACACAATTTCAATCCGCTCCTCACGTGTTAACCTCTTCGACATGGCCCACCCTGTATTATGGAACAACTTTATTACGCACATCTATTTACTAGGGGTGCAACAATACACAAAATTCACGGTTTGGTTCGGTTCGGTTCGATACTTTGGTGTCACGGTTCGATATTTTTTCGATACAAAAAAAATGTTCATGCCTTTTTAATTTGTCATTTATTAAAATTATAAATATATATTTTAACTCAAAAGTACAGTTTTTAAATTTAATGTTGCTGAAACAACAAAGTAATAAAATAAATAAATCTATCTGATCGAGAAATCACTCATGTTTGGAAAAGAGAGTTTATTACAGAGAAATGGCTCTTTCCAAAATAAAAGCTATACTATACGCTTCTTCTGGGCTATATTCTCAGCAGCATATTAAACATATCAGGTCCCCATAAGGAGAATCATGTGCTAACGGCTGTCTAAATGAGTCGGGTAAAGTTTGTAGCATGCATGCTTGTTGTTTTTGTCTGCTTCCACTTGTCTTTGCACTAGGATGATGTCGGCGCAAATGTGCAGTCATATTCGTTGTGTTCCCACTAGTGCTGTCAGCGTTAATCTCGTTGAAATGACATTAATGCCACAACACGGCAAATCTCCGTTAACGAGCTACCGCGGATCACCCCGTACGTGGGGCTGGATGGCCAACATGTTAACGAGCAAACTGCGCTAACGCACTAGTTCCCACCCATGTAATTGAGCATTGCGTGGCACATCCAACATACTGTTTTACTTTTGTCCATGACGCGCTTACCTTCAGGGTCATACTTCACATGAAGACCAAAATAGTTCCAAACGCCAGATCTGAATGAGGGTGGGGGAGGTTCAATTTGCCACGCTGCAACGAGAGCTTAACTTCTGTCTCGCTAGCTTGCCCTGCGGTCAGTGAATCTGCGTTCGACTACTCCGCCTAGGCTGCACTGTCGAGCGCAGGTCCACTGAGCTCTCAACACAGACAGCATCGTCAGAAGAAAAGTTGATCAAATAAATTAAAAATATTGTATTGTTCGATACATATGCGTACCGAACCGAAAGCACTGTATCGAATGGTTCAATATCGATACGAGTATTGTTGCACCCCTACTATTTACACATCAAGGCATCTGCCATTTTCCATTTTTCACTAACTAGACTTCAACCAAATTTGCTCTGACTAGTATTTCTTAAACTTTTGCCCTGGAGTGCTAATGTATACTTACCTACAACATTTAAATCTAGTTTATGGTCTCTGCACTGGTAATGTCACACCAAACGTGACATTACTACAGCACCGTATCCATATATGCTGGTGCTTGAGGCACTGGACTTGCTGCAGTCTTAAAATGAAGGTGTTACCATTCAGAAGAAAGCTCTGCACCAGCTCTGGTGCAGGAGTAAAAGTTGGGAGGCAAGTTTTCCCTAGAAATTCTTTTTAAGTTGTATACAGGGTAACAACAGCGAGCATAAACTAGGTGTCATGCTTCTGCCTGCCTTGCTCTGCAGTTTTGTCACCCAAGTTGTGTCGTTGTGAGGTGTAGTTACATTTTTTTTCATGTAAGGTGAAGTGGAGGGTTTCAGAAGAGTTTGTTGTGTTTGCTTGTGTTGTACCTCTGGTTTAGATTTAACAGAGGGTTGTTGCCTGCTTTGTAACTCCGAAGTTTTATTTTATTTTTAAATGGACTTGCCAATCTGTTTTTCTCCGAATTGAATCAGAGTAAATTTCCAGTGACTAAACCAGCTTAAATCCCTCACCAACATGGATCTAAATCTCCAACAACAGCTTTAACTGCAGCAAATATCACAATAACAAATCACATTATACTCGTCTTTTGTTGGTCATCACCACAGGGACCTGAAACAGGCCTGGCAGGAAGGGCTCTTTGTTGTTGTTACTTGACTACAGACGGCACAATGGATGGTGGGCAGTGAGGTGTGGCGTGAATTTATGAGACAATCAGCTAGCATATGTTTGCTGTGTCCTGCTAGTGGCTGGGTCATAATTCATGCGAATACTTGTCCAGACAAAACAGAAATGGGAGGAAACAATCCTCTGAGCTACGTCAGCCATGTCGCCCCGTTGTTTGCAAAACCAGCTGCTGGCACCGTGACCTATTCCCATCTCACAGAAGAATAAGGAAGAGGAAAGGGGAGGGGAAAGATTAAATATGTGTTACAACTGGGGTCTCTTTAAGAGTGATCTACTTGAGAGTATCTCTAGAGATTTACATGCTTTTTTTCTTCTGTTACTCTGAATATTTTTACTTAAATCTTTTAATTTCATAACAGTTTCTTCCTTCTGCTCTCGCCCTGTTTCCCCCGTTCTGACTTCTAACAACCAATCTTTGTATTATTTCTCATCTCATTAGCAGCTCTCCCTTATGTCTCACTCATTTTCTCCTCTCTCGCTCTCTCTCTCCTCACTGTCCCTCAGCTCTCAGAGTATTTATTGCACCGCTAAGTGGGCCCACTGGCTTTCTTGAGTGCTTCTAATAGAGCTAGTGACAGAGAATGAGTAGTTATTCCACCTCCTCCACCTACGGGCAAGGTGATTGCTCCAAAAATATTATTATTCCTCTCTACTCACTTGGAGCACATGTTGTACAAGTTTATTCAGTATTGTATTTGCTTTTGCTTTTGCCTTGTTGTGTCATGTAAATGCACTTTACATTAAGCTTAGTTTAAAATTAAGACTAAAAACAGGGAACTCGACATCCTGGCGCTGTCCAGAAGCAGCAAAATCAATCCTTCTAGCACCTCTAGGAAGACCAACAACTCAACAATTATGGCACACAACAGTCTCATCGCAGCATGAGTTGTTAAAAACTGTAGTTTATCATGTCTGTAAGGTTGCACGTAGTTATAAGGCTCCAGGCTTTTTTGCCAACCTCTGTATAAAAGGCACCTTTAAGGTTTTCCACTCCTGTTTTTTAGCATCACAGATTCTGGAAGCAGCTGAATTTAACAACCAATTTAGTAACCTTTTAACAAAAGTACGCTAGCAATTTGCTCCATATTTAGTTATTGTTCTCATTCTATAGCACATTTGATCATGCACACACAGGTATGGAGAGGTCCAAAAGCTGAAGTCCATCCCAGCTAGTTATCATCTCAAACATAATACTCCCGAGGAACTAAAGACCCAGTCGATTACTTTACATTTGGGTGTTAATGTCTTCCCAATAACAGGAAAATCCTTAATGTTAGCATATAGCTCATAATCTAAAATTCTAATCTGATTATTATCTGATATTCCCATGTAGTATCATTATGTAGTGTTGGCTTTGGCCCATCAGCTGACCCGTCCATTCATCCATCCATGGTGGCCATAGCTCAGTAGGTAGAGCAGGTTGTCTATTAATTGGAAGGTTGGTTGACTGGCTGTTCTAGTCTGCATGCCAAAGTATTCTTGTGCAAGATGCTGACCCTCAAGTTGCTCTGCAATGTGTTCATTGGAGTGTGAATGTGTGACTGTTAAATAGAAGGTGCATAGGAAGAAAAAAGCTGCTTGTATGAATGGGTGAATGAGGCATGTTGTATAAAGCGCTTTGTGCTCAAGTAGAATAGAAACGTGCTCTATAAGCACCAGTCCATTATTGTTATGACTGCTTATTACCTCTTATTTGCATCCGGGTTACTGGGGCAGCAGTTTAAGCAGAGATGTCCAGACCTCCCTCTCCTTGGACACTTCCTCTAGATTTCTGGGGAAGCACTGAGGTCTTCCAACACTAGCTGAAAAATAATTTCCCCGGCTTGTTCTAGGACTGCCCCAGGACCCCTCCCTGTAGGACATGCTGAAAATGCCTCAGGACATACTTAGGAGGCATTCAGTTGGCTCCTTTCAATGTGGAGTAGTGGCTCTATTCTGAGCTGTAATGAACTCCTCACCCTTTCTTAGCCCAGAATACCCTACAGAGGAAGCTTGATTCTGCGATTGTAACCATGATCTTTCAGTGTCTTCCCTCTGCTTGTGACCATTAAATGTTAAATACCTAACTATAAACCATAAATTATAAATGCCAGTTGAATATGTAATGATTTACACAAAGTGGGTGTCGTGCAGTATTGTGCATCTGCAGATGAGACTTATTATTATTAAAACACTTGACCCCTGTTTCAATCCAGGGGGTCAGTGTTGACATTGTGGAGGACTATAAATACCTTGGAGTACACATTGACAATAAACTGGACTGGGCTAAAAACACCACAGCACTTTACAGGAAGGGCCAGAGTCGTCTCTATTTTTTGAGGCGACTGAGGTCCTTCAACATCTGCCAGAAAATGCTCAAGATTTTCTATGAGTCTGTTGTGGCCAGTGCGATCCTCTATGCTGTTGCATGCTGGGGGAGCAGGCTGAGGGTCGCAGATGCCAACAGACTTAATAAACTAATCCGTAAGGCCAGTAATGTTGTGGGGATGGAGCTGGACTCCCTCAAGGTGGTGTCGGAGAGGCGGATGCTGTCCAAGATAAAGACAATGTTGGATAACACCTCCCACCCACTCCATGACATGCTGGTCAGTCACAGGAGCTCGTTCAGTGAGAGACTGAGATTACCGAAAAGCACCACTGAACGACACAGGAAATCTTTCCTGCCTGTGGCCATCTCCCTGTACAACGCATCCACTTAACACACTGGTTACTGCTACAACTACACGTTTCTTTTCCAGCTATTTATTAAAGAGTGACTTATGTATATATATATATATGTATATATTGTACTATTCTTAGTTAGCGTATTGTCTGTCTTGTCTTAATGTTGGTTTATGTTGGTTTATAATGGAGCACTGTAACAAAAAAATAATTCCCCCCAGGGATCAATAAAGTATTCTGATTCTGATTCTGATTCTGATTATCATTATTATCATTATTATCATTATTATTATTATATTAACTTCGTGCAGACTTCTGTCACTCTTTGTAGTTTTTTCTTTTTTGCACTTTTTACTGGACTTTTTGGATGTGTGTGTGTGTGTGTGGGGGGGGCTTAAAATATCACAGGAGAGAAAAACGGTGTCACAAGTACAATATGAAAAAAAAAGAATGTATTTTTTTAATATCAGAGCATGTAAACCTATTGCTGTAGAAAAATAAAATTTAAAACATGTAACTGTTCATAATATGGGTTCTTTAAAACACCACTTTTGTTAAGTAGTGGATAAAATGAGAGCTGTGCTCAGAATCAGCTGCTACATAAAGTTTAATATTCACATTAGACTTTGCATGTAAATGCTGACAGTGCTAGGTGCCCCGGTCCATAGGGAGTTACACAGACCACCAAATTTTCAGCCAACACAGAAGACATTTTTATGGAGGTAAAGTTATAGCGCAATTTCTGTCTGACTTTGCCCTTCAGTCACTTCTCAGAGCTCTCCTCCTTCTGCTGTTCCTCTCACTAACTTGCTTATCAGCTTTTTTTCCTCCTCTTTAACTAATTAATTCTTTGCTCTCCTCTTAGAATATCACTTTCCTTTCTCTTTCATAATTACTCTGGGCAATTTAAATAAACTTGTAGTTGAAGTTCATCTGTATATCTTTCTCTTTTAGCGTTTCCTGTGCCATAGCTCCCTATTTCTGTACATGGTGACTTTTTCCAAAGTTCAGAGAGGGTAGATAGATAGTTATGGGTGGTTGGAAGGATTACGATGAATTGGGGACTGGATTTCAAGCCGGAGTTAGCAGAATTGACTGAACAAGAGGAAAAGCAAAAAAGAGAAGCATGACAGTGATCATCATATTATCAATAGCCAGAATTTAGATGGTTAAACTAAACTATAGGTTGCACTTATTTTTGATCAAGACTTTCTTTAAAGTGTTCATTAGAAACATGAATTTTAAGATTAGCAATATTTCCACTTCATGAAACAAACCACACATAAATGCACTGCAGCAAATTGGATAATGATGATCTTCTTCAATAACATTTTGTATAACTAAACTCCTTTTAATGAGCACTCAGTTCATACAGCCTGATTATACTGTGTAGATGATGTTTCTGGACAAAGTGTATTCCGTCTCCTTGTGTTTGTTTCAGCTGCATTGCTGCTGGAACTATCATTCAATTAAAAGTGAGTGAATGATGCATCTTCCTCCTGACAGTATGTGATGTGTTGTTTTTCATCTGTAAGATAGATGGATTTGTCCTTCTGACCTTTGAAAATAACTAGAGAGAAGCTTGCAGGGAAGGCAGATAAATGGTTGGGAGACACAGATATTTACAACAGCAGGATTCTCCACAAACTGCAAACTAATAAAACAACTTCTCATTCTTTACAGCCTCACTGTTGTACTTATGTATCTTACATTGTTTTGATTGATGATGAAGTCAGTAAATTACTGTCCTTGATTGAGTTCAGAAATGCTGCTGATTCAGCAGAGTCCCGTGTACAATGTCAGGGTGGAGCCAGCGAGGAATAAGCTGGGACTTTGTTTAGTACTGACCTTAGGTTATTGCTTTAGGGATAGGGAACTTCTAGGTTATTTTCTCTTTTCAAATATAAAGCTGTTAATGTAATGAGATGGAAGAATTGAAAGTTCATAATGAATAGTTTTCATCTTCAGCTCTAAATGGCAGACTTGCCTTGACCAAATGTGGGGACAAAAAGTACATGTGTGATGTAAAATAAGATGAATTTATAACAATTACTTATCCTTAAGTTGCTTGTGTTGCTTGGCAACTATGATGTAACTTAGTCATCTACCGAAGAGGGTACTTCTAGTACTGCATTGACATTAAATTAATAAAAATACAGCCTTGACTTTTTCTCCAAGACTGAGACAAGTTTATCAGGGTAGGACGTTTCTCTTTCCATGTACAACCCCAATTCCAATAAAGTTGATGCTGTGTAAACAAAAACAGAATTCAATGATTTGCAAATCCCATAAACTTGCATTTGGTCAAATTAGAACATATGAAATTTATCAAAGGCTTAAACTTTGAAATTTCACTATTTCATGCCAAACAGTTTGACTCAGTTTAAATTTGATGCAGCAGCATACCTTAGGACATAGTTAGGACAGGGGCAACACAAGGCTGCAAATATGGTGGCCCTGAGAGGTCAAGTGCACTGCACCCTAAGAAAATGCCAACAAATAGAAAAATACCGCAAAGGCACACATAGCACAATCCAAGTTGAATAAAACACAACAGAAGTAGAAAATATCAAAACCTCACAAAATATATGGAAGTAATTTAGGGGAAATGATGTGTTGATAAGAAGTGGAGGCCTCGTTGGTGTTCAGCAATCCACACAAAACTGGATCTTGGAGATTCTGGAGCAACTTTTAAAGCAAGTGGGCAATAATTTGTTGACAGGTGTATATGCAGCTATTTTGGCTGCAACCCCAAAATTATAATGACTAGATCCTGATGGGCTCTTCCTTTCTTGATCCTTGTTATGAATATTGATCTTGTACAACAAGCTAATGGAACAGGACTGTAGAGGCTTCAAAACTTGACTTTGAATCCTTTAAGATTTCTTTAGCATTAAAGCAATCCAGCGCTAGTTGTCAATACTTCCACATGTACACAGAAAAAAAACTTTTAATGGTTCATTCAGCTTCTTTATCTTCCAGTAGCTTATGTTGCTATCACAGTATAACTTGGTTTACCACATTCAGATGAACCTGTCAGTCACAGAGGTTGTGTGTGCACTGAATCTGACAAATCACTTTAGGGCCCCTTCTTTCTTTGGACTTTGCCCTCCTAAACTGTCAAAAGTCTGAGTAATTTGTGTAAACAGAATTCAGCTTTCAAAGCAGAGCTGCCTGCGAGAGCACGAATCTGCTACAGCGTTAACCAAGCAGAAGCTCTCACCAGCGTGATGGCTATTTTGTGTGCTTGGGCTGCTGAGTTCTACATGTGCAGAACTTAACTACGTAAGTGGCGACGAAAACCTGTACCCGTGTAATTAAATTATTTGCTCATGATTACATTTAATCTTACGTGGGACTTTTGACACGATATAACTCCACAGTCTGCAAAGAAGATGAACAGAAATGTAGAAAATACAGGTTTTCCAAGATCCCATCAGCCTTACTTTCCATCTAGCTGGTTTAAAAAGGCTGAATAATAGCAGAGAGGTGGTTAGACTGCATATTAATTATTGCTTTAACCAATTAGTTCTTCTTGTGGTTACTGCTTATTTAATTAACTAATTGTGCATATGCCCACCTACAATGGTGGCTTAGTGTTAAGAGGCTTATGTTTGGCCTTTTTTTTTTGCACATAAATACTGTCACATGCGATGTACCTCAGTGAAATGATAGGAAAGTATTGGAGAAAAATAATGAACATATAATTAGTAAAGAAAACTGCGTGACTTCATTGTCAGAAATGGTGTAATTTTAAAATGAAGCATCTTTTGGAAACCTGTGCTTTGGATTTCACAAATGTCAAGAAAAGTGCAGTTTTGTATTGACGTTACATCAAAGTAACACCTTGCGATAAGTGTTTTTCCTTAGCATTGTGTGAACATCAAAGAGCTATTGTGATTGTCACCTCATACTAACTACAAAGCTGCTTGTGCAGTTAAGCCCTTTAAATGGCTGGATTTGGAGATGCAAGCTGCTTTTGCTGCACAGTTTGGCAGACAGGCTTGTGGGCTCGTGGAGTCTGCTTGCATGGATTGCTAAAACATAGGACTTCAAACAATAGCCAGATATTTTGAAGCCACACACAGAGCTGTGAATGTCACGAAAATGAAAAGACGGGAGAATTTGCCTTGAGTCTGGCCTATTTCTAATCTTTACTGTCTTATTTCTTATTGGTTGATGGACACAGCCAAATGCCTAATATAGTCAAAATAATTTTAATAATGTCTGGAAAATTTATAAGCCCTCCAATTTTAACAACTTTCTTTTCTTTGTCATGATTTCCTCTTTTTTTGTGGATGTGTGAGTGTGTGTCTTTCTCCAATTTTGGCAGGTCAGCTACATAACCCTTTTACTACCACTTATAGGGTGATAATGCAGATCAGGGCAGATTACTTATCGGATTATAACCACTCTTTTAAAAAAACAAAATAATTACTAGGATCAAACAGGTTTGATCTGTAAGCTTATTATAAAGGTCATTTTAGGGAGCTTTAAATTTATCTGCGTCTGACTCAAAATTATATCATGATTCTTCAAGAGAATTTGTAATACTATTTCTGACATTATAGCTAAAAAATAATGAGCTTTTAGTTGATGCTTGCTCGCAGCAGCATTTATAAATGTAAGTAAATGAAGGGAATTTTCCATCCTCCTTTTTCAGTGAGATTCTGTCACTGATGACACGCTCCCTAATTAGAAGTGTGAATCTACCCAAACAAGGTGCCAGCACCAGCATTATAGTGCAATAGTAGTGACACAGCATGAGTCAAATGTAAGCACAAAAGTCACCTATGTTGTGTTTTCCTTGGGTATTTTAACTGAAAGTATGAAATGACTTCTTCATGCTTTAATTTAACAACGACTAATGTAAATTAATCTTTCAGTTCTACAGGAGCTGAACAATATTATCACATAATAAAACTGAAAACTATTTTCTACCTGGGATGTTGCATCTTGGGTTGAGTTTTTTAAACCAGCTGCATACAGCTCTGCTTTTCCATCATGCAGCTGCATCAGTCACTTCCATTCATCGTTTGTTCTTCCTGTCATGTGGAGTGTAACTGCTCTAGCAATGCTCAGTGGAGTCATTTGGTTACTTTTGGGTGGCACGTCATCGGCTGCTAGTATCTCCTCTTCATAGTCTGGCTATGCTTGTTTTATGATTGTTGTTGTTGATGTTTTTGTTTTATTTTTTCCAATTTTAGCAGGTACTAAAGGTACAAAATCATTATTGGAAGCTGACATGCCGATCTTGCTCTTAGACATTTCCAACCTTTTCCGGTTGTGTGCACTAGCGAATGTAAGCAATGATAGCAATTATCTTGCAAGATGACACTAAAAATAAAAAATCTATACTGTTACTACTGTGTCATGGTACTGCCATAATACATACATTTTGTGATGCATCACACTGAACTGTGAAAGGTGGGAAACTTTAAGGTCCCATGGCAGGCAGGTTGAAGATTGCAGCCCTGGTATAAATGTGAATGTGTGAGGGGAAGTGAGGGTCTCCATTGATGTCAAAAGGAGTCAGGTAGGGAGAAATAAGCAGGACACAGGCAGTAATTTATGACACATTGAGATAAAAGTAAATGCTGTTTCATCTGAATAGGACTATTGATTATAAACAATGGGCATCAACAACAAAACCGACAATTTTACCTCTCGGGGTGTTTTTTGAATAAAGTGACAGAACTTTAAGCGAAGGCTCCTTACACATATACACATGGAAAAACTAAAGTTTGGACTTGTTTGGGAAGTTTGTTCTAATCAATGTGACCTGTGCTGCGGTTTGTTCTGGGAGGCATTTCCATTTGCACAAAAGGTTGTTTGAGTAGATGCATTTTTCCCTAATAAGGGCCAACTAATGGAGTGCCTAATGAGGTCACCTTTAATTCACATCTCAGGTCACTGCAAGAGCGCCAAACATCAGACCCCACTGTGTTTTATGAGACTTTGAGAATCACAAGCAGGCAGAGATCTCCTGAGAACAACACTGCAGTGGGCTTGAGATGCGCAAAGGCTACAAGACACTACAACTGTCCTCGTTTGTACAGACAGAAACGATACCAGACCACATTAAACAAGCATTTCTACATAAATAAAATGGTGTGCAGTTATAAAGTGTGACTACTGAAAAATTTATGTTTGTCAAGATAACAAGAAGACTAAAGACCGGGGAATGAATTGCTTATCATAATGTAATTGAGCTACTTGGGGTTCAGTCATTCGTCAGCTCTTAGCGCTTTAATCTTATTGGCCCAAACTGAAGAGAAAGAAGAATTTAATAACCAAACCAGGCTCATAAACCTGATCTAATAAATGCCCATGGATATATTTACGACCAAATCACATAGTTTTATGTATTTGCACCCAGTTCACACTGGGACAGCTTCTTGTCAGAGGAGACCAGCCAGATTTAAGGCAGCTAAAACTGAATGGGCGGATGTACTGAAATGCTTACAAATAATTAAATTTTTAAATTTATTTCATCTACTTTCTTAGTAAAATAAAATATCAGCTTTATACATGCTAGATGACCTGGGGCATATTATGTAATCTGCCGCCAGCTGCTGGTTCAGTTGAATAATCTGTTACTAGAAGGTTTTTACAAACAAATGATGACACCCAGCAGGGATTTTGTCTTCAAAAAAAGCTATCAAAGTTATTTTGAGGCATTACATATACCTAGCTTAAATTTCAATGTCAATAAAAACTGTTTTAAAAACTGTCATATAATGTATCCCAATCATTTCAGATTTTAAAAAAGTGCATAAAAGTTCTGCTTGTTTTCTGCGAAATAAGAATTTAAGAGCCTTTTTCCCCCTTTATTAATAATTATGCTGCCGTCTTCATTGGTGCGTGAGTAATAAATACATTTAACTTTATATTTGACTAAATATTCACTTGATGCTGTGTTGTTGGGGTAATTAGCTGACAGTCATAGACTTTGCCGGTGCATCAGGATTGGAGGACAAGCTTATAGACAGATGCAGATGCTCTCTGTAACAATAAAAACGGAATTTAAGCTAACATCTTACCTACCAGTCTTCCCAGATGAATAGATGTGCCCCCAAAAATGTAAGTAAAGTATAAAAAGAAAAAGAAAAATCAGACACCGCCTCAGTGTGTGTGCAAATGCAATATAAGGTCAGCAAGTGCAAACAGCTTCATACAGAACAATAAAATTGTGAAACTGTTTGCAGCTGATGCAGAAAAAGTCGAGGAATAAGATTTAAAGTTGCATTTAATTATTTATTTATAGCACTCATCATCTAGGAAATGCAGAGACTTTAAATGCTGAAAAATGTCTTAGTGTTTTTCACAAACTTTAGACGCTCTTACACTCTGAACAAAGGTTCAGAGGATATTCCAGGAATGGCGCTATTTTCCAGAGAACTTACTGGTCAGTAGGTAGTAATTTCATACCTGTTGATCTGTAATCTAGAATCAATAGATAATGTGTCAAAAACATTTTTAGTCTTTTGCCAGTAAGTTAAAGCTTATCTCAATTTTGATAAACCTTTCTCTCTGAAGTTGATTGGTGTCAGATTTGTTAATAATTCGTCAATATTTAGGACCACGGTCATAAAATTCACATTAAAATACCATGTTTTTGTAAGGAACCAAGATAAATGATTTCTGATTTTTTTTTTTCACCTTTGTGACCTTTAACCTGCACAATGAAACTGACAAAACAAAAATAAATGTAACTAATATCCTGTAACTAATAGGTAATTTCAGAATTAACCCAACCTAAACAGTAGTCAGTACACACCTGTCATCGGTTAAAGTGACTCTGTTTAAAGTTAAATGAATTCCAGTTGTTCTAGTTGGACTTTATGACATTTATTTAGCTGCATCTTACAATTTCAAATGGATCTCACGTTTAAAAGGTATCAGTGAGGAGGAGGGTACAAAAGAAGTTTAGATAAAGTCTTTTAAAGTTACTGTGATCCAGGGAATCAGGTGATGGCTACTTTTTGAAAAGAATCAGGAGACTCTTTTCCGTTATTGTGCCAGATTTCAGTTTTTTACCGTAAGGTATAGCAGAGGAAGAAAAGCATTGCATAAGAAAAGGTCGAAATATTGTTCCTTTTCTGCTCAGCCCCACAAAAAGCGCAGGAGCATCAACTCCATCTTGGTGGCAGCAGGATGACTTTACCTCACACAGGCATCTTGTCTGAACGCCCACACCTCCCTTCTTAATAATTAATTTATCCAAGTATTCCCTACAACAGCCTATTTATAGAAGGCTTCACCAAACATCTCTGTGCTCATTTTCAAAGTGCAGCTGAAATACAAGGCAGAGTCTAGGTGGTGGTGCAATATTTTCTTCTCTTAACATGTTCTTTCCTCCATTTCTTGCTTCTGTTTCACTAATTCTTTCAGTTTCTTTGACTACACACATAGTTTACATGTGTTCTTTCACAGACCGCAGCCTGTTCTAATACACTCCATCATAAATGCTGTGATGAAGTAATTGCTGTCAGCTGTGTAGTGTGATAGCTTTCCAGTTCTGTGATCTAAAAATAGACTTTTCACCACCTTACGGAGAGTAATTACAGAGAGTAACTGTAATTAATAGGATATTGCTTTTGAATTGTTCTTTCAGAGGGTTGTTATAAGATGTATAAAATCTGTAAAACAGCAGCTGTTCTAACATTATTCAATAATAGATAACAAGAGTTATAAAGGAGATCATGAGGATAGTGGTGCATATCCAGCAGAATGCACTGCAGACCCCTAATTTCAGAGGGTCAGGCAGCTGTAATTTTTTTAAATTACTTGATGTATAGATACATTCATTAAATAATTATTTATACTAATTTAATCAGTCTTTTTGTCAGCATGCTTGAATATTCACAGAGCATGATCAATGCCCCCTGACATGTATTATAAAGTCAGCAGAGCTTAAATCAGACTGAACCCAGTGTGCATCTCAGGTAATGATTGTTCACACTGTGTGGCTGTGATGCATAAATGCACACTGCCCATGTGCATGTGGACTGAATATTTATGGACCAGCACTGACCTGGTCCTTGAAAGTCAGTTTGATATATTCGAGTTTGTGGAGAACCAAATATTAAATGCATATGTGATTAGTGTGCTGGTTTCACAGCCTCCACTCTTCAGATGGCTTTTGACAAGATTTTATAACCTTGCTGCCAAAATGCGATTAGTGAGGTCAGCCCCTGATGTTTGACAATAGGGTCATACCTTGATGGGATTTAAGTCAGGCCAGTAAAATTTCTCTTCAGCAAACTGGAAAAAATGTTTTGTTATGGGCTTTGCTTAAACCCCGAGGACACTGAAGCAGGAGAAAGTATTCCTCAAACCGTTGCTGTATGCCATAGTGTTTACATTTCCCTTAGCCGCAAGTGTAAATTTGTTGTATTTGTAATGATTTGACTTGTTATTTCAATGAAATACATGTTTGAGGTAGGGCTGGGCTATATCATACCGGTCACGGTAATACCGGTGTAATGTTGGGCAACGATAAGAAAATGAAATACCGCGATAGAATATGGGTAAAACGCGCATGCGCAGTGCCTTTGTTTACATACGCACATGGCGGCGACGCAGAATGAGAAGAGAGAAAGCGGATCGTTAAATGAAACTGATGAACCAGAATTGGTTTGTAAAAATGCTGCAACTTCAGTGGTGTGGAACTGGTTTGGCTTTCATCTTTCAGATACACAACAAAGCACTATTTTTGGTAGCGCATGCTAGCGGGCCGTCGTTATTACTTTTTTTGAAAATACGGCACAAAAATCAATCCTTTGATTTTTCTGAAAATCGACAGTGCCCCTTATAATCCCGTGTGTCTTATGTATGAATTCTGGTTGTCTTTACTGACCTCGAAATGATTTTATGTGGTACACGGCGCTCGACAATCTGTCAAATGTTTTAGTACGACTTTGCTAAGCTACGAACACGCACCGCTGGATGGATTGTCGGAGCATTACGGCTGTCGTAGGCAGGCGCCTCGCGGAGTGATACGTACTGTGCTTCAACATAATATTACCGTATTGTGTGTGTATAAACTCTTTTTAAGTTTTGTGGATATTATACATGGTTATGCTGAGGATATGTCGGCCAATTTCCACTGGAAATGCCTTTTGGTTAAACTGTCAGCAAGGATTTTGCATTTGCACTGTTAAATTTTTATATAACTTTAATGCACATACAAAAACAGCTGCTTGTTTAAGTGAAAATACATTGATGGGTTTTGGGTTTTTTTTTGCACCAATAAAGTTGAGGAGTTGTAAAGTATTTTGTCTAGTGTCAATTATATCGTCAGTTATATCGTTATCGCAAATTTTGAAATGTATATCATGATAAATATTTTTGGTCATATCGCCCTGCTCTAGTTTGAGGGACTTATAAGTAGCTTGTTTCATGTGAAAGAAGAGAAGGATTAAATCTTGAGTGTCTGTTTTAATCATGTGCAATCAAAAAAATGCAGAAAATGGATGTGTTGACAACTAGATCAGCAAATGTGGAACATGCTGTCTTTATCATTTCTTAGATAAAAGATAATCACATTTTTTTCAGGCCACATAATGTATTGCCATTTTTTAGATGTGAAATTGATAAGACAATGGAATTCAAATTTGGGTGAACAACATTATGATTTTTCTTTTTTTTTTATTCAGGCAGATCTATAACCAGACTCTTGTCAATATGCTGTTGTAATTTGGAGTACTAATGCCCAGATTTCATGATTATTCAACCATGTAAAGCTACGTACCAGATATTTTTGGCAGTCAACTAGCTATTCTTTCACTTTTTAAAATTGGCTCTGAATCCCAGCTTCTGTCTGTTTTCATTTAATCTCTTTAAAAGCTTGGGGAGATAAATAAAGCCATTGATTATCGGACATGTGTTGTCTAGTTTGTGCTCGAAGAAGTTGTTCCTTTTCCTTGGATGTGAAGCAAAGACAGGCATTCACTACAAAGAAGATTAACAAAGTCAGACAAGTTAAAAATCTA
This sequence comes from Perissodus microlepis, assembly GCF_051167445.1. NCBI lineage: Eukaryota > Metazoa > Chordata > Actinopteri > Cichliformes > Cichlidae > Perissodus > Perissodus microlepis. Next base: position 13,127,650 of record NC_140468.1, read on the forward strand.
ATAGAGAGGAACATCCATTACTGAATGGGCCACCAGTCATGCCAAGAAAAGGCCATTAAGGAAAGCATGGACTCAGCTCCTTGTAGAAAACATTTGCGAGAGGAGCTCACTAATGGGTCAACAGAGAGGACTGTTTTCATCACTCAAACTAATTGGCATCTGTGAATCTGTAGCTTGAAGAAGGAAAAAAGGAACATGCTCAATGATATTGATTGGGTTTTCTGTGAAGGAGTGCAGCTGGATGATTTCAAAGCTCAGAGACGCAATAAACCTGATGAAGAGCCTCTCCACATATGAACATAAAGAGGTCCAGTGAAGCTGCAATGCTGGTCTTACTGGCTTTGAAGAAATGTCTCGCCTTTTGCTAGAAATGGTTACACAGGAAGAAAACGAATGCTTAGAAGTAACAAGAATCCAGAATTTAATATAAATTTGGATAGGCTTCAAGTTTGAGGCACTGCTCTGTATATCGTAATGGTATCTTCAACCAAGTCACAAACACAGACCGCTAATGAGCCCTGTGCAAATTGAGGAGGTCTCACGGATCCATTATGTCCTTGCTCCCATTCTCCAGGCCGTTCTCTGTATGAATCCATATCAGTTATTATTTTCCATAAATTGAGTTCCATCACTCCCAAGTCCCTGTAATTATTTGTCATTCTCAGTTCCACTTTATTGTGGCCAAAAGCGCTGGATGGCAAGCATGCAAGAAATTGAGGAAAGTGAAGCCAAAGATGAATACAGTGCTTGCCATGCATCACTGACTGCATCAAATGCATAGCTGCAGTCTGCTCAATAAAACTAATCAAACATGAATTTTAAAGGGTATTGACTTGGGTGGATTTGCAAGGGAAAGCAATTTTGCCATCTAAGGAAAAGAGAATAGCGGAGTGGGGTGGGCTGAATATGGAAGATCAGAAGTCAGCCTAGTAGTGCAAGGACAGAAAGGGTACGACTATTTTTAACAGACTAATATTTAAACAAGGCACATACACTTTAGCTGGTTGCCTGTTTGTTGTATCAAAACCCACTGCTATTGTTCCTACTTAAATCTGCTGCCACCGCACAACATACACGATCCTCAATTAAATACAAGGTGGGTGTTTTAACATTTGAAGTTGCAGTCATTGTTCTAAAAGCCCTTGGAAAAAGTATAATAGTCCTTACTTAATCTTTAGTAAGGACATAGAAGTCCATATTAAAGAAGAAATGATTGAAATTATGAATACATTCAAAGATGAAATGGATTGAATTTACATTTTGAAAGAAGTTGTGTTGTCAGCAAATCTCAGCTCTAGGCATCTTTTTAGGATGTTTTAGCTCACTGTTTTTGGTCCATCGCGTTACTGTTTTGGTTCCACACTGCTCACCACCGACCAGCGAACGACCACCAAAAGCCTAGTGGATGCTAGTGACTGCATGATCAGTATAGGACATTAGCATTACAGGCACAAATATATACATATACATTAAACCCCACAAATATTTGGTTAAATGTCCCTTAGCAAGTTGCACCTCAACCAGACACTTTTGGTAGTCATCAGCAAGCTTCTGAAAGGATTCTGTCTGGATATTTGGCCACTCTTCTTTTCAGAATTGAGTAGGGTCGTAGGGTTTCCTTTCTTTGTTGGTAGCCCCTTAGTCCATGGTGATTTAAAACTCCCTTCATTGTGGACAATGATGCTGGTTTTCCAGCACTCCCAGTTCATAGCAGGCTTGAACCTTGGTGGTTTCCTGGGTTGTTCCTAAACATCCTAACCGATTTCCTCAATCATGATAACTAATGAACCTAATAGAGACTGGCCTTGTCAAATTAAAACACTGTAATCTTCAGAATCACTTACTAAATGATGTTAAGTGCATGCTTGTCTATATTTGAGACATGTATGATTTTGACCCCGTGTTGATTATCGAAAAATTAAAATTGTGTACTCAGTTCTTGTTTTAGCATGTATGCTGTGCAGTCATTCCACTCTGGGCCTTTTAGTACTTTTGTCGCTTGCTTTCTCAGTTTTCTTGAAAACAGTTATAATCTTTCGTGCTGTTGAAGCCTGACTAAATATCTTTAATGTTTTTTGTTCTAGCTGCAGCGGCTGAAACGCTCTCTCTCCTTCAAATCGGTCATACGCAGCAAGAGTGTGGACAACTTTTTCCAGCGCAGCAACGGTGAATCACAGCCACCTTTATGCCTAACTGCCACATCGGCACCACCGGCATCTCCTCCCCCCATGTCTGAGTCCCCCCTGGCCTATGAACACTCTCCCTCTCTCTCTCCATCTATCAGTCCTAACCCTTCGTTGTCATCACACTCCCCGTCTGTCAGTCCTTCAATATATGGGACTTCCAAGATCCAGCCAAAGTGTCAGGCCCAGCCAGTGCAGCCAGTCAAGACCCACTGTTTCCAGGAGCATGTCTTCCGTAGGCCTACCAGCTGCCAGCGATGCAAACATACAATCCAAGGTAGGTCAGTTGTTCCACTTCAAGAACATTGTATTCACAGCAAAAAGATGCAACCATGTTGGCTCAGGGTGTAGGAATTAGATTGTTATCAATCTGTTTTCTGACGTTTACCTTGATTTATAATGTTAGGGGCTTTTTTTTGGTTTTTTTGTTATTTGTATCTGTCCATGGTGGAAATAAACATGACAAAGAAAAAAGGCAAATGCCACTTGAAATTCAAAGACAAACTGGTATTCTTGAGTGTTAGAATTTGAATTGTAGAATTTCTTTACTGTCCCTGTCATGATAATTCATAAAATATCTGAATGATCTGTTTCAACAGATATTCTACCTTTGTGTCAATGTGTGTGAGCAAATATTCCTAAAATGGTCATCTCAGACACAAGCCACACTCAGGACAGACAGCCAGTCGTAAGAAAGCTGGATTATAGTCAGGAGACTGAGAGTTAAAGTGGCTTGTTTTAGACAGAGTATGATGTGGAGGAGTGCCAGGATAAATAAGGATTAGTTTGAACTGCTATCATGCAAAGTTATCTGTCTAGATATAAAAACATGAAACTGGAAATGAGCATAATAGGTACCCTGTAATGGACTAGAGCTTATTTCTTATAATTGCCCAGTCACTGTGGGCAGTTTGCAGTCTATTTGCTCATTGGTCCCAATGAAACCATCCAACAGCAGGCTTTATGGACCTCTGTACATGCTTCCACTGGGAGTTGTTTTGCCTTCTTGTTCTGTTGGCATGCTGACCTTTCTCAGCAGTGCTGTTTGTGTAAAATGGGATTACCAGTAACATCCACCAAACTGGCGTCTTTGTGTCCCTTTGTCTTCGGATGGTCATCAGTGTAGACCAATTTAAAACCATATCAGTTTATGCACAAAGGCCATTTCTGAAGGTGGATATACTAACTGTGCCTAATATGTAACATTAGTTTTCTGTAACATTTTGCACACAAACTACAATGTATGTGAGTGACAGAGCTGGTTTATTTTATACTTGATACAGGAACCACAAATGAGGCACACATCTGGCACACCTCATCTTTGCTACCATTAGAATACCATCGCTAGCTAACGATTGATTCAAAGCTACAGAAATATTTCCTGACAGGCTTATGGTAACACGTGTAATGTTTGGTGTTAATGCAGGAAACTCCAAGCAGGGCCTACGTTGTAAATCCTGCAAGATGGCCACCCACCTCTGGTGCTCCTCCGAGCTCTCCCAGCAGCCCTGTAATGGCAAGGTAAGGCTCTTTGCACCTTCATCAGATTGTTACACTTTAAGGATTGATTGAATGATAGCATACAATTTCAGTTGAAGTGTCTGAAATACCAAGATTTAAATATTTCACAGTTATAAAGCACTACTCAATCACTGGTTGGTTGGCTTTGTCTGAATATTAATTTCAGTGTACCTTAGTTGCTTTGCTCTTTACTGCCATCATCTCCCAACAGCTCTGCTTGATGTGGCCAAAAATTCTTGTCACTTAGTTAATTACCTTTCTATATGATGTTCTTGCATAGAGAATTTACTGAAAACGAGCACGTTCTCTGTAGAATGGAGACTAACACAGATTGCATTGTGCCAGCAGCTTTAAACAGCATCTGGATGCTGTAATTGTCTCTGTCACCTGGCATAGTGTTTTGTCTTGGTAATATGCTTAGCCTCAGATCCCCCCGTCTTGTTAAAAGAGGATAAAAGCCTTTTTCAAACCAAACCACCAAAGACAAAAAGGTATGGGTTATAATTGGAATCTGTATTGATGATGTTTTCACAGTAGACTGAGACTAAGTGTGAAGCCCGAGGGGAATAAAAGCTGTGGATGACACCTAGAATATACATGGCCAGGTCCAAATATTTTTCACTCTGCCTCTTTGCCCTTCCTCACACATGTGCTGCTCTTCTCACATGACGTCCTCTTCTCTCCCTCTCTCTTGTCTGGATGCTACATTTCCTTCCTCCCTTCTCAACTCAGTTGGAAAATCAATATCTCTCTGTACCAGCTGGTCTGGCTAATTCAGTGTGAAATTCAGTGTGTTTGAGGCGTACAATCCCTTGAGGATATGACACGGCAGGCTTTCGCCAAGCCTTCGGCAGTGTCCTTTTCGATCACTGCGCGGTCATCAAAGCAGGAATTAGGCATTTTACTGAAACTGAATGGAGTTCAAGGCTACATTGACGTACATGAAGGGGTTCACTGACTCCGAACCAAAGCATGCCGCCCAAAAGTTTTGTGTACAAAACATACTCTTCAATGTAAATTGCAGTTGGATTACAATTACTGTGTGTCAATTTCTCAGGTACAATTCATAAATGATTTAAAATTGGAGAAAAAATGTAAAGGGAACAAATTAAAGTCGGAAAAACTTACATGTGTGGCAATTCATGTAAAGTAGCCAGGTTTCCAATTTTGTATACATGTTACTAAAGTTAAGTCCCCATAAACAGGAGCTCTGGTGCAATCGTAAGTCCTTCCAGGCTTGAACTCCACTGTCTTTTAAGGACATTTAAAATAATAAATCTGTTTAAAAAAATCACTTAACATATTCTGTGTTTTGGGTTTTTTTTTTTTTTTATTCATTTTTACACTTTAAAATGTTTCATTTATATTTATGCCCAAGTCTTCAGTGTGTTTATCTGTTCTAGGGCAGCAGCCAGAACAGTAATAACTAACAGAGTCTAATGATACCACCATGGAAATTTATAGTTACTGCTTTTTAATCCTTCTTGACTGGAAATTAATCATAAGCGATCCCAGAAGTTTTTTTTTTTTTTTAATTTAATGTCATATCATTGTTATAAGAGTTACGTGACCCAGAAGAAGAAAGGAAAAAATTCTAATCTTAACAAATGAACAGTATATTTTCTTCCTTTGAAATTTATTCTCTTGGGTTTGAGTAATGAAAAAAAATCTTAAACAAGCATTATTACATGAGGAGAATGGTCAAACAAAAAAATCTGAGTGGCTTAGCACAAGAGAGATATTGATGACTGCGCTCTTCTTGGCTCACTCTCAACCCATTTGCTGAGTGCACCGATATATGACCAATTACTTTAAAACGTCTCCAGAATCAAGCAGCTTTAAATTGGCTTGGAATCATGACAATTTTTTGCTAATCAATGCTAATTTGAATTAAAGATGAATTACAGTATTATTAGAACTAGGCCTGCTGCATTGCACAAAATCGTTGCTTCTGTGTGAAGTCTTTATACAGTTCAGAAATCTGAATCCAGTTTTGATCTTAAATAAGTGTGAACTTTCAGCTTGTCTGCTCCCCTAAAGACTAAGCCATTCCAGTAATACTGTCACAATCGTAAGATATTGTGATACTTAAACAAAAACCTGTTTTCAGTTTAAAGAAAATCTGATAAGGGTTAAATACAAATAAATAAAGGCTGGGTAAAAATTTAAAACATCTGGGGTTCACAGCTGTCCTTGTCTTAGAGACAGTAGGTATGTGTAAAGTGATGGCCTGCTTGCTTTTGAAATAAGGAGATGTGCATAGAAATTTAAGCTACTGAGTGATCCGGGTTCTGGATAAATAAAGTTACCGCTCACTCTTTAATGTGAAAGAAAGGTTTGTGTGCTTAAGAACATTTTCTACCTACAGTTTTGAGCACAGTTTATTTTAATTGGGAGCATTTGCTGAATAGCTGAGCCCAGTTGTCTCTCAGTAATTAGCAAAAGTGTGAGAGTGAAGCATTTGCTATATTTATTTACTGAGACCTCTGTTTTTGTGTGTGTGTGTGTGTGTGTGTGTGTGTGTGTGTGTGTCCAAATTCCTGTAAAGAACCTTGTGATAAACAGATTAAAAAAAGGATGATAGTTAAAATATTCAGTGAAAAAAAACCACAGCATTAATACCAGGACTTGGCTTTAGTTGCTTATCTGTGTCTCTATGCTAAAGGTACAACAATGCATAAAAAGAAGATTAATGGCATAGACTTAAAAAAACAAATTGTGAAATGAATAATTTAGGCAGTTTATGGAGGAGATGGCACGCAGATTCATTAATAATAAAAATACAAAAAGTACAAATGTAACGATTTTATTGAGAACTTATGACTTAGCCTTATTAAAGCACATAAGGACAGAGATAATCTGCTAACCTGTAGTTAGTACTAGCAACAGGAAGTACTAATAAGTACTACAAATGATATAATTCTGGGAGTAAAACTATGTATTATCGTTGTTAATAAGGAGGTTTGGTAATAATTGGCCTTTTTTCATCAGTCTATGATCATCTGATCTATAGAAGTCTATAGGAGACTATCCAGGGTAAGCTCATTAGCTAATGAGCAATTCAATGAGCAGTTTCACATTCAGATGTGCCCCGTAATCAGACCCAGATTCAAAACAAAACACTGGGTGACATCATGGTAGCTACATCCATCTTTTATCCTGTCTATGGTGCACTTTTATGCTGAACACAGCACGAGTCTATGACTAATAGCAGGGCATAGTGGACGAAGTCACCTCACCGAGAAGGTGTGCATCCGCAGCATTCTGCTCCTTTTTTGTTCCTGTAACGTCTGATCAACTTTCAGAAAGTGCAGTAATGATCATTGTTTAGTTTTGTAGGCGCACCGATAGCTGTGCACACTGTCAAACAGGTTTCATTTTGTTATAAAAGTCAACTAATATTTTGCCAGTCAAATGCCATCAATGGCTGTAATGTTAAAATACAGTGAGAGTAAACATTTGATTTGCATCCCTTCCCCCCCCCCCCCTGTAACTGTTACCACATGCATTCAGTCTGTAATACTTCAAATACACAAACTGCAGTACTCTCATTAGTGGGTTTGATTAGGCAGATATGTTCAGATATTTTTCTGAATGTGTATTTCTGATATTGTCCCTTTTAACAAAAAGCTTCACTGTTCAGTTTTATGCAGTCATTTCTGTCTAGAGCTGAAGGTTATTTTCTGGGAACAAGCAGATTAAAAGAGAAATAAAAAATTCTGGGCAAGATCTTGTCTGTCTGGCCTGAAAATAGCCATCATCTCCTTCTGTACCTTAAAACAGCATTTCACTTTTGAATGATTTCTGTACTTTTTAGATGATCTACAATCAGATATATTAAATGATCACAGCTGCCAGTTTCTTTTATTATTTTTAAAATTGTAGCTCCTGGAATAAATCATTTAGTGATAATTGGGGTTGGTAGATGGCAATTGTTTATCAGTAATTTCTGGTATGGTGTGCTTTGACCTTGTGAAATATTTTTGTATAGAAAAACATCTCATGAATTTTCATGAGATTGTTTTAATCTAAAAATAAAACACAACCTTGAAAGTGTTTTGTTTTTTTTTAAGTACAACTGTGCTAAAAGTAATTCAGAGATTAAAGCGATTTACCTGATATATTATTTTCAGCATATATCACAAAAAGATGAAAGAAGAAAACAATCTAAGAGCTTAAATAAAGCTGAGATTCTTTAGAAACTGTTTCTATTTTGTGTCCCTTTCATGAAAAACAAGGCTTTGGAATTTATCTCTGAGTCACGTCCTGTAGCTAAACATGTTTCTCTTACTAAATAAAGAAACACAATCAGATATCAAAGGAGTACAGTATCAGATCTGTACTGGCAAGCTTCAGTTTGACAGTGACAAACTTTTGTGACGAATTAATGCAGACACCACGTGATTAAATCTTCCTGAAGGCAGGCATATAAAAGGTACAGCAGTGTTTTTGGACATTTCTCCAACAAATCATCTAATGCTTAGTGTAGTGCTAACACACTCTGCTTGTAAACGTCATGCTAACAAAAGTTAACACCTTGTCAGATGTTGACTGCCACTGGTTACTCAGGGGGGGGGGTCAGTACTGAACCACTGCCTGCTCACTCATCAGGAATGCATTCCTTCATGCTACAATCCATAAAATTAAAGCCTCTGATGGAAAAATATGAACAATATTTTGCATTTATTGCGTTCAAGACCCATGAACTACCTTAGTATGTGCTTTGATAAATATCCCTTCATTTTTGCCATATTTTAAGGTGCACCTTTATAGTCTAATGTTGTCTCACACGACATCCCAGCAGTAATATTTTGTCTTTCACATTTGAACCTTTTCAATTACTCAGAGTTCATGAGTATTTTCTGTAAGTATGTATAAGTATGTTCTGCTTTTCCTTGATAAAGCCTACAAAAGCATTTTTCCACTTCAAGTAACATTTCTCCCTTTCTCTTTCCTTCTCTGCTGTCTCTCTCCTGGTATGTCAGACAGGAGCTTTTAAAAGAAACTTCAGCTCTCCTCTTCTTACCATTGATCCACTGGGTGTGGTTAGAGAGGCTCCTGCTGCGCAGGGTGAGTGATGGAAGCACAGACTGATTTATCTCAGCAGCAAATAACTAGACTCCGAGGATGACTAATCAGCATGTCTGCGGCCTTTAATGCTTTATACATGAGAGGCGTGCGTGCGTGTGTGCGTGTATCTCAGTATTGTATCATCTATAAAACTGCACATATGATGATCTTTTCCTTTTCGTCTGGTCATATGTAGAAGCAGATAATAGCACTGTTGATCCTGTGTACGAGGCCTTGCGCTACGGAATGACACTGGCTCAGTTGAGTCAATCCAGCTTCAGCAGTATCTCAGAATCACCCTGTCATGAGGTATAAATGCACACAGGCAGACACACACACATAAAATACACTGACAACCCTCATCATTCAGAAAATCTATGTTGATATAATTTCTTGCAAGAATATTGTTCTTCCTGTCTTTATCATAGGAAGAAAAACTGCAAGACAAACTAGAAAACCAGCCTATAGCTGAAGAGGATCACATCCCAGGAAGTAAGTCAAATATTTTCTTGAATACAGGAAATGCATTTTGTTATGTTGTCATGCTAAAATTCCTTGAGGATTATTCTTAACATAACATCAGATCTCAATAGGGGAAAACAATCATGCTGGGTATCTGTTTTAATTGTAATGAAAAGTATCAACTTACAGAGGACTTGATTCAAAAACACACTGAAAATCAAAGTGAAAAAAATGATGTTTATTTTGCCAAAATTTAATTTCAGCAACTAATTTAATTGTATAGCCTCCTCAACATTGTCAGGCATGCTTCTAATGAGATGATGGATGGTGTTCTGGAGGTTCTCCTCCCAGATCTGGACCAGGACATCACTGAGCTCCTGGACAGTCTGAGTCAGGGTGCTGTTGCCTGGGCTGTATATGTTTGTGCCTCCCTCTCAAACCATCACTGACCCACCACCAAAACTGATCATGCTGCATTATGTGTTACAGGCAGCATAACATTCTCCAGCTCTTCTCCAGACCTTTTGACATCTCTCACGTGTGCTCAGTATGAACATGCTTATTTCTTTGAAAATCACAAGGCAGTGGACCTGCTTTTATTCTATGGCAAATGCCGGTCGATCTCCATGGGTAATGAGCACAGGGCAACTAGGATACTGGGTTCTCAGGAACAGACTTAATGAGGGTGGCCTGACTGTTTGGTCAGAAGCATTCACACCAGCATCCTGCTGGAGGTCATTTTTTTAGCTCTGGCATCATCCTGTTCCTCTTTGCACAAAGGAACAGATACCGGTCTTTCTGATGGGTTAAGGACCTTCTACCACCCTGTCCAGCTCTCCTAACTGCCAGTCTCCTGGAATCTCTTCCAAGCTCTAGAGACTGCGCTGGGAGACACGGTGAACCTCCTGGAAAATGGTGCATATTAATGTGCCATCCTAGAGGAGGTGGACTACCTGTGCATACTCTGTAGGATCCAGGTATTGTCTCATGCTACCAGTAGTTTCTTATTCAGTAACAATTTCCCTTTAAAAAAAAGACTTGGTAAACTCTCATGCTGGACAGATATAGGCATTAGTTGAGTATTTGTTCATCACTGTTGGGTAACTGGTCCAGAGTCCAGGGATGTCATTGTGCTTAGCCAAGAAATAGTCCCTTGCATAACCCACCTTCTTTTCTTTTAAAGCTATTTTTAATTTCAAGCTAACACTAAACAAATGAGACAGAGCATGTCCATGTGTGAGCTTTAGAGCTTCTGGTAGATGTAGTTTACTCTTTTTTTTTTTTTTTTTAAGGTTTGACATTTTTCCTTGCTTCTGGCAGCTGGGCTCTAGTTTCAGATTGCGTTGCTTCAGACTCATACTGACTGTTTACAAAAACAAACAAAAAAACCCCAAAGTATTCCTTGTGTAGGGCCTTTGTGTAACATTTTCTGACTACATACTGACAAAAGAAAAAACATGCACCAGTACATTGGTCCTGAAAGTGATACTGTACAGGTATTGTTAATGGATTAATCTAGAATTTGTCATTAAAACAACTTTATAGAATATCTGAATACTGAGTGAAAAAATGTGTAATGCATAAAAAACACTTTTTGAAACAATACGTTACACAGTTTGAGTATTTAAAGAACAAATGTTCAGCTCTAATACATTGTGATGTGTTTCTGGTAAAGCAATTGCTAAATAAATGTCAAAGAGTTAAAGGACCACATTAACATAATATACAGTACAGTGCAGAGGTGGTAGTGTGTGTCTTCTGCACTTTTCCTCTTTGACTTTAGTCCCAGGAGAAGAGATCATCTCTGTTTGTACTGCTGCCACTTTATAGTGAATGACCTTCCCTTCTGCCTTACTTGTTTGCCACAAAGTGACAAGAGCTCTCCCTCTTCCTGTGTCTTGTCTTTTCTTTCTTTCTCTTACATCACCCCTCTTTCTTGATTTTTTTCCTTTTTTTTCTATGTGACCTTTCTTTGTCTCATGCATATTATCTGTCTTTGGTTTCTGTGTCTGTCTCTCCAGTGCTCACCCCTCCTGAAAGCGAGAAGGCTGATTCAGAAGAACGGGTCAGTCTAAAGGTGTGTAGTCAGCATTCCTCTGTTATTTCAGCTTCTTTTTTTTTAATTAGTACAAATGCATTCTGTCAAAAAATATTTTTATGTTTGATGATTCCACAAGAGAAGCATGCAAAAAAGCAATCTTGATTTTCCATCTGGTTTTTGTTTTGTTAGACTCCAAAACGAGTGGAGGTTCGCTCTATTCACACCTATGTGGCGCTCTACAAGTTTCTGCCTCAGGAGAAGAACGATTTGGAGCTGCAGTTAGTAAAATTCCTTTGTTTACTGTTTGTTTGTGTGTCATTTGTTGTCAATATTGTTCAGTTCCAAGAGATGAGAAAGTGTGTACCTGGACAAAATTTTACTGACATTCACCCACCATCTGCCTGCCCAGCAGGATGATTGTAGGGGGTTGCATGGTTCGGTTGGAAAGGGAGAGCATGCTGGGAGGTCAGGAAGGACAAACAGCTGCACTGTGTGTTAAAAAAGGAGTTTTTGTATGTCAGTAGGTGCAGGAATCTGCTGAGTGTAGAATTACACCCAACAGTAATCTGGAGGATAATTCTGTGCAAGAAGACATCACATCAGGAATTTCTTTACATGAACAACAGTCCACTAAGAAAGCTCAGTAATGTTATAAGTGTTCAGACATTGCTGGATTCATCAGTATGGTAAATTTATGGCATTCTCTTACATTTCACTTAAATGTTATGTTTCTTATGGCTTTATATAGACAAAGTGGTTGTGTTTCTATTAAAGAATATTATCTGAATAAACTCTAATTAACTGCACTTTTCTTGGGATTTCAGCACACATGTCTATGTTTGTACTGTACTGCATCAGCCACTCACAGAAAAAGCTCAGACAAACCGATATCTCTACTAGGTTGGGAATACCAGAACTATATGATAGACAAGTATTCTAATCTTTTTTTAAAATAGCAACAGTTTATTAGACATCAGAGACCAGTGCTGTTGTAATTTTATTTGATAAGTGTGCAGACACAAGTCAGAAGTGATAAGTAAATGTTGGTTGGAATAAACTAGCCCTTTATTGTTATTGTATATGTAAGGTGAAATTATGGGTGCTTAGTGCCAACTGTGCAGGAGTTTAAAAAAATCAGGAATAAATGGCAAACAGAAGAAATATATACAAACTAGAAGAATACATATACAAAACAAGAGAAAGGCACACTTTGGAGAGCAAAGTGTTTGGAAGCAGTGAAAAGGACTGTCTGAGTATAGAGTCTGTGTGTGAGCGCCCTGAGTGATGAGGGTTACTCAGACCATGGCTCAGATTAATGAGATGGGTGGGCAGGGGTGTCTGAATGACCCAGGGGAAGAAGCTGTTGGTGAGTCTGGAGGTGTGGGACCTGATTGACCTGAGGCGCCGACCAGAGGGCAGCAGGTCAAGGTCAGGTGGGCGGGGTCACCTGTGATGGCCCTGGGTTTTCTGAGACAGAAGGATCTGGCGATGGCCTCCAGGGGTGGCAGAGAGCAGTCAAGGATTTTTATCTTTTTTTTGGGGGGGGGGGCATTGTTAATTACCCTATGCGCAGCCTTCCTGTTCTCATTTGTGGCCCCTGCGTACCAAACACCAAGGCAGTAGTAGAGCACACTCTCCACTGGGGAGCCAGTAGAAGGCCAGCAGCATCTTCCGGTCCAGGTTATTCTTTCTAAGGACACGGAGGAAGCTTAGCCACTGTTGGGCCTTAATAAGGTCAGCTCATTAAAGTTAGGTCAGCCTATTAAGATTGCTGTTGTGACTTTAATGGAAAACTGACCAAAGTACACAGTCCGGCATGAAGCCAGCTATTTCAGTTGCCTTCAGACTAATGGAAAGAAGCGTCTCAGGCTGCTGTGATATTTACAGGATTATACATAATAGAAGAGGGAACAAATACATAGTGAAGTCCATTTTTGTTATATAGCACATTAAAAAAAACCCACCAAGACACAAATGGTTGATCAAAAGTGTTCCAGTTCAGGCAAACCCTTTAACAGACACACTAGCCTGAAAATGGTCAGTGTTATTCTGCTGCTGTATACTTACTGCCATTATTAGTATTTTGAATGACATTTGAAAAACTCTAAATGGTTTACATCAATGTAAAAATACCACCTCCACAGTTCTTACTTTGTAATAAGGGTTGATAGACAGCAGAAGTATTGTATCTTGTATTTCCTGTTGTCTATAGGTGCAAATATGCGTCAAATTAGTTTTCACTGTATGCCTCTGTGTGTTAGCCCTGCGACAGACTGGCGACCTGTCCAGGGTGTACCCCACCTCTCGCCCTATGACAGCTGGGATAGGCTCCAGCACCCCCCGCGACCATAAAAAGGATAAGCGGAAGCGAATGGATTGATGGATGGATGTATATCTAACACTGCCAACTGTTTAGTCTTTTTTTTTTTTTTTTTGGTAAAAATAGAATAAAATTACAAGTGAACATCAAACCTGACACTATTGCTTTTAAAGTGGTAAAAATCCTCCTCAAAGGATACTCAGCTCACTGCACTCTGGTCTATATTCTATTTTCTCTGCAGGCCTGGTGACAGAATTCAAGTGATAGATGATTCCAATGAAGACTGGTGGAAGGTAGGCTTTATAAAACAGACTTTATATTTAAATGCACCGTAGTGTTATCTATATACCAAGTCATTCGGACGCATTACATTTTCTTTCTTTTTAACTGAGCCAGTGCTTTTGTAAATAACATATTTACTTATCCAGGCGGTCTCAATATATTCATCAGAATCACACACAAATGGGACCCTCAGCTCGACATCTGAACTTCCTTTCAAAGCAGAGCTGTTTGGTCACAGTAACAGAGTTGATAGTTGAGCCCTGAAGTAAGGCAGGTGTGACTGTTAGCAGAGCTAGTTAACATGAAGAGGAAGAGGACAGATTGCAATCTGTGTTTTAATGAGACGGCAGGCGATTTTAACCTTGACCAGCAGAAGGACAGACGAGTCTTCACATAACAAAACATCAGGGAAAAGTAAAAGCTTGTCTTAGCCGACACGGTGGCAGCAGAGGAACTATTTTTCTGCAGCTAATTTTAGTTAACGAAGAAGCCTCAATTAAATGAATGAAAAGATCATCAAGGGGCTCATTTAAAATTGACTGTAAATAAATATTTTTGCTGGATTTTTCTATTTTCCTTCTTAAAGAGTACAAACCAAATTACTTCAGAAAACAATATTTGTGACTTGATTTAAACGTAGTACAATTCTTCATTCAGAATGTGTTTAAACTGATTCAGGACAGTCTAGTGACTTCAGCTACAAATGCACAAACAGTGCTACTGTTATTTCAACAAAAATAACAAAAAAACATACAAACCACCTTCCAAAAGAGATACTTACACTCTGCAGAAATCTGCTGTTTCCCTTTTATATATGCTTTCAGTTTAAGCAAGGACTCAGCCAAGCCAGCAAAATGGGTAAATTTTGAGTTGTGCAACTCCAGCATTCCTGGGTTTTGTATGCTTGTGTGCCAGAGTCTCTGAAGAGAATAGCAGGGGATTAGGGCTTCACAAATACAAAAATGCTTTTTGGTCTAGTGGCTGTGTTGCTAATTAGGGAACAAAAACTCAGAAATCTCTTTTTAATTCCAGATTTCTTGCTAATTGTGACGGTTCATTCTAATTCATTTTTCTTATTGTGGTACAAATGTGATGCTTATTTGAGTGCTGCAGAGGAAGCTGCCTCTGAATAACATGCTCATGTTGGAACATAAGCGGACATGATATGAAATAATTTACCTTAAGCGAGTGAGCAAAGTTGAGTGAAAACCCAGTGAGTGAGATCTATTTTTATACTACAACCAGTGCAGACCTTTTTTTCCTCTCTGTTTAGACTAACGGGCTAAATGTTTGTGTATGTGTGTGTCCTTGGTTGGGTGTGTTTGCCAGGGGAAAAGCAGAAACAAGGTGGGATTTTTTCCGGCCAACTTTGTGCAGCGTATCCGCCCTGGTGAGAGGGTGTGGAAGGTCACTACTGGTTTCCACGGCAACCGAGACAAAGGCCAGATGACTGTGAAAGAGTCCCAGGTGAGACTGTAAAATACACGCAGTTTTTCTTGCACGCTGAAAGCCTTTTCAAAATCTATGCAAAGGAATGCAAAAAACTGCTGAGATTACCGAGGACTGCATGTTATGACTGTTTTTTTTTTTCTTTTGCCTCAGTCCAGAAACTCACATATATTTATTTATTTTTATTTCACTTGCCCTTCCACCTGCTCCATTGTCCTCTCTTCTTGCCTTTCCTCACCGTCTGACTCTCCCTCTGCAGATCTGTATCGGGAAGAACGAGGAGATTGACGGCTTCCTCCGGCTGAGCAGCGGGAAGAAGAGGGGCCTGGTTCCTGTGAAGTGTCTGCTAGAAATATGACGGTGCTGCTTTCGCCTTGACCCTCATTTTGTTACAGTGATGGAGGAATACTCAGGAGTGTTTAGCCAACACCTCACTGACCACCAACCACCCGCCTCCATCTCAAAAATGTGGCAGTGAAAGCAGTGTGAGTGGAAGATAACTCACAACTTTGCTTTTTACCGCAGTTTAAGACCTAAAGGATGCAGGGGCTTCCTTGCAATTATTTAGAGCTACTTTTCTTGTAGCACAGCTTTCCTTTTTTATACCCTCACAAATGAAATGTAGCATTATGTGGAAGAGGATAAGTGTGCAGGAAGTCTGGCTACCTCAATAGCCATCTCCATTGGCCATCTGTTTGTGAGAAAGAAGAGAGGACTTTTTAATTATGATGTCAAGGCTTGTCCAAGCCTAAAGAGACATTGTAAGCAAACTGTCTTAATGTCATTGTTTTTGTAGAGGAAACGAGACATTGTGAAAGTCTGTAGCTGTTTATTGTGATGCATTGTGCAAACACACTGTCTGGCTGTTTGTTTGAAACCCTGTTAAACCACCTGGACTTGATAGATTTAGCTGAGAATTTAAACCATATTTGGATGTCCGCACTGCAGCTCTATATGAGCACATTTTACATCATGATATGAATTGATGATATGGATATGTGTCACTCCTGCTCCGAGTAGAAAAAGATTCAGGTATTACATAATATATAAAAGTAAGTCTTCTCGGCTACATCTTTTATTAATGACACACACAGATGCTGAGGTTTTTACATTTCAGACTGCTCTCCGGTGATTGGAATATTGTACATTTGTGCTCTTCACAGGTCTGATGTGACAAATGCTTTGCGTGCACCTCGGGGACTTTCTTTGTCAGTGTGCCCTTCAGTCGCACTTTCTTTACACACACAGATTTCATAATTCACTCTGTTCAGTGTAGTGTTAAAAACCATCCACTAGAATCTGCTTTCTTCATCATATAAACACCAAGCCATATCTATCTGTATGTAATGTCCTGTAATATTCGCGGTCATATCTAGTTGTGTACTTCAGCATGAGGATGGTGTCAATGTTAGGACTTTTTGATGTGCTTGCTTTTCCTCCTGGACAGAGCAGAGCAAAGAAATAATCCAGGATGATTTATTAAACTCTTCCAACTTTCAGTCTCTCAGATGCTCAAAAGTTTAATTTATTTTAAATCAATGGCAAGTTTCTCCCAGCACACATAAGTGATAAGTATTAAAGAGAGACCAGGGTTAGGAAAAAGACTAAATCACCTCATGACACTTGGTTTATTGCTCTGTCATTTGAAAACAATAAGGCAGTGACGGACTGCCTTTCTTGTGGCAATAACTGTAAATACAATTATGACAGTATTTGTAAATAGCCTTAATAATATTGTATATAGCGGCTCTGAATAGCACTCTGGTTAAGAGGTTTGCAGCTATCCAGGACCCAACTAAGGGCATTAATTTCACAGTTACAACTTACAGGAAATTACTATTTATTGTCTTACTTACCTATGTATGCATCTCTTTGCTCAATTAACAACTACCCCTGTCAGCACAAGTCTTTTCAGATACTATGCACAACAGTTCTAGTCACTCACCTTATTTTATACTCTGCTTATTTCCAGTGTATCCACACGTGTGTCGGTGTGCTTTTGCAAGGATTTGAATTTGGACTTGCTTTTACATCTTGAATTAGTCTGTACCATGCTACTCTTAAACATTATCCTCACTGACTAGAACCAAAATTGGCTCAGGATCAGTATTACCAGGTGAATCTCAAATCTAAATGCGCACTACCAGGCTAGTTCTCTGCATGGCTAGCTGCTCTGTGATCTTCACAGCTCTCAATAAAGTTAAATGAACTCTAAAATGCTGTGTCTTTTTGTCTTTGTTATCCAATTTTGTGCTTTCAGTTTGAAGTCAGCAATAGTTGTGGAGAGTAAAGATTTGGTAGTATAACCTATTTCTCTGCGACTCTTTGGTTTTATCATTAAAGGCGGAAAATTGCTGCTTTAATTTAGTGCTTTTAACTCTTGACCAAAATTTTGAGTCTTCTCAGTGTACTTATATTTATCACTAAATATCAGGGACCCTTATGTTGACATAAAGATTAAATCTAGCTGTTTTTTTTAACTCATAAATGTTCACTTTTACAAGAGGGCTAGTGCTTTAGGAAGGATTTGGGTCATTTCCTGAAGAAGTAGCATGGACTGCACATGAAAAATTGATTCAGCGCTGTTGCAAAGAGGCATCAACATCACAGGCGTGTTGGACTGGTCCTCTTCCTTGTCTTGAATTTCTAGAATTTAAGTGTAGCTCATCTGACTGTGTTGCTCAATAATTTATAAATAATCAAATGAATATTAGCTAAAGGTTTATAGTAAACTGTAATTGTCTTTGCTAGCAGCTCTGTGAGGCCTTGAGCAACAATTTTAAGAAAATGCTAACAAGCTTGTGTTTATAATGGATAGCCTTAGCATGCTACATCAGCTAATTTCTACAAAACACAAAGCTAAAGCCAGTGGGAATGCTGTCAATTTTGAAGAAATGTTGTAAAAAATCCAAGAACTGGACACAGTTTTGCCTGACGAAGCTGCTACAGCTGCTATTAGGAGAAGAAGGCAGGAGTAAATCCCTTTTTCTAAGTAACACTCCTATAAAATATAAGAGTGTTACTTAGAAAAAGCAACCTAACAGTCATTAGATTAGCTTACATGCTCTGGTGACCACAAGTACTTGCTGAGATATTTCACTCAAGCCATCTACAAAGACAATATGACTAAAAAAGAGAGAGGAAAAAATGTATATGCTGCTGTTTAATATAAAGCATTTATTTAAAGCTGAAAGTATTCGCTATAACTTTATATTTACTGAGTAATCTTGCACATAAAATTGATACCATTCACCCAAATAGAATGTCTCCATTCATGGCCACATCACTGAAGTACATTGAGAGCCTTGATTTAAAGTGACGACTGCTTGTTCTTAAAGACCATGAATGATGTGATTAACTCCCAATAAAATTAATTGGTGACGGAGGGGCTGCTGGCCAACTATATACTAAGCAGGCATAGAGAGTGTTGTGTGTCTATGAATGTGTTACGGTTGTGCGTGTGTCCCTGCTGTAGAGCCAGGAACATTTCTCAAACCATGACCCAGTTCTGTTATCAAACTGGATCAAATGTGATTTTCATCTCTGCAGAGAAGGAGACTGAAAAGTGTGCGACTGGCAGTACATCACGCCGCACATACATTTCATAAAAATTGCTGACTGTGGTGCTCCGACACTGCTCTCCGCTTACTGTACCGCTCTGCTCTCTCTTTTTCATTATAATGAGCTGAGGAAGTTGAAGCCTTTTTTTAAAATTCTCTTTGTGTGGCTCAAGCAGCAACAACAAACCAAGGATGCACAGCTTAGTGGCCGTGTCTTCCTTAACAAATCATTTTCACTCTGCTTTCACGCAACATCCATCAACATCAATGCTGAAGTGTTCAGTTTGGGCGGCCATAATTCTACACCATGTACATAAAAGAGGCTGCTCCTAACCCCAGAAAATGACATGAAATGGCTCATTAAATGTGTGATAGGTTATACAATCATGTCTCATCCTGTGGATTTCACACTTACTTCTATGCATCTTTAAAAAATGAGCAGCAGCAGCTGGGCAGATGCACAGCAGGGGCGATGAACACAGCACACGGGGCGTTGACGGGAAGAAGGAATATAACAATAATGCCAATTTTAGAAGAAAATCCAAGCTCAAAATAGCAATTGATAATAAAGGCAGGCAGGAGAAAAGGAATGCACTGTCAGTGGAAAATAAAGCTTTCTGGCGCTTGCTGACACCTTACAAACCCCTGCATCAAATACACAAAATAAAAATAATCTCCAATCCCTCACTTCCACTAAGTCTACAGGTGAGGATATTAACATATGAATCTGTGGAAGGTTTGCACCATGAAATTATCACTTCAGTTTATGAATTACACATTTTAACAGCCCACCTTGTGGATGTAGTTCAGCCAGTCAGCTCAAAAGGTGCACATATATTATGTAAAAATTACACAGAATGGTTTCTTGAGCTGGGGATCAAGTGCTGAGCATCACTGGCAGCGTAGCACAGAAACAAAGTGGCTAAAGTGCTCACACCTATATTCCCTTAAAAAATAAAGTTTCTGGAAAGCTCTATGTACAGAACTGTGAAAAAGTAAGTACACCCCTTGATCCATGATTCAGTAGCTTGTAGAACCACCTTTAGCAGCAATAATGTGAAGTGGTTGTTTTCTGTATGATTTCATCAGTCTCTCACTTTGCTGTAGAGGAATTTTGGCCCGCTCGTCTTTGCAGCATTGCTGCAGTTCATTGTGATGTATGGAGATGTGTTCATGCACACCACCGCAGCATTTCAGTTGGGTCAATGTCTGGACTTTGACTGGGCCATTGCACTGCCTTGGTTCCGCTGTAGATTTGCTTGTTTGCTTAGGATCATTGTCCCGTTGCGTGACCCAATTTGCTTCAGTTGTCCAGCACATGGCTTCGCATTTGATTCTGTAAATACTTTGGTATACAGAGGAAATCCAGTGATCGGAAAGTGCCCAGGTCATGTGGCTAGAAAACAAACCCAAATCATCACCCCTCCACCACCGTACTTGACAGTTGATATTGGCCAGAAATCTCCACTTTGGTCTCGTCTGTCCAAAGGATGTTGTTCCTGAGGTATTGCTGTTTGTTAAGATGCAGCTTTGCAAACTTGATCCATGCTTCCATGTTTTTCAGAGAGAAGAGGATTACTCCTGACAGCAGTTCTAAATAAGCTATACTTTTTTGGTCTTCTTCTAATTCTGTCTTGAACTTTAATATTTAACATGCTAAATCAGGCCTGTAGAGACTGAGATGTAGCTCTTTTTTTTCTGAGCATTGTACTCTTTGACCTTGGGATGAATTTGTTGGGAATTCTTTTTTAGAGGATGCAAGACACTTGCTGATGATCGGTTAATCATATACATTTGATTAGGAGGGTCTGGCTGTTACCCTCTTAATTCCTCTGGAAGCAGTAAAGGTGTACTTAATGTTTCATATAACTGCACAGAGTTTTGCATTAGACTATTTACAAAGTATCCACTGAGCAAACGCTACATGTATGTTTGCAACCAGTAGGAGTAACCTGTTTTTGACTGTTATCAGCTTTAGACTAGGATGTAGGATTCATTTGTTTATTGAAAATTCTCTTAGAAGACATTGGAACCTCCTTCACATAAACCTTTTTAGCAGTTTACAGACAGCAAAAAGAGTTAGCTTACTGTATGAACCTTTAAATTAGTGTGTAAAACGCCTTCACAAACAGTGGCTTACGTTACAATTTGATTACTATTTATACTCACTCATGCACTGTGGTTACAAGTGATGGTATCTCTCTTATTTGGCTTTGCTAGGAATACAGTGTGCACCAAGTTCTGAGAAATTTCCATTTAAACATCTGCAACTGCAAAGTTGGTGATCTTTATGTTTTCTGATAGCTTGCCATTAAAAGCAGTGTGCTTGTAGTTATGTGAATAACAAAATAGGCTGCAGAATATAGCAATTTTAAATAAAAGGAGAACTATCCTTGGTTTAAGCATGTGCTTAAATCTCATCTCATCCTTTATCATATAGCAAAACTTCTTGTTCTGTTCTCAAAGAAGTACACAAAATAAAAATATGTACAGCAGTCTTACAAATCATTAAAAATGTAATAACAGCATGTCTGTCGTGTGTGTTATGTTTCTCTCCTCCTGTCTGTCATATGCAGTCAACACCCCATTGTTAAAATTGTGTTTACATTCAGACCCACAGCCAACTGCACCATTAAAAATGGAGAAGGTACACGGAGGCTGCATGTTTAATGCATGGTCTCATCTCCTGGCACTGAGGCTACCTCCGCTTTTTCAGGATGCTGCTTGCACAAACACACTTTTAGTGACAGGAATGAGCATCACATGGCAAAGTCCTGAGGTAAAAGATGGCACAATGAGTTCAAGGGCTTTAAGTCTAGTGGAAAGTCTTGGAGTAGATCTCAGAGGTTGAACAGGACAGACAACGTAGGCCTGGGGGGTGACACATGAAAGCTGTCTTTGAAGCACACTACACTGGGAATGGTAGATTTAAGGAATCACATATGCCCCTTTGCCTCTATCGACGAACTATTTCAGGGAGGCCCTGGGTGATTTACTCGTTATTCTAGTACATAATAAAAAGGAGATCAAGCAAGTTTTATGTATGAGGAATTGATTAAGCATTAAACCAGCGCACTGTGAACAGTTTTCATAATGGTCCACGGCATATAATCCCAAAATGACCGCCTACCAGCCCTTCACAGCCAGACTACATGAATGATTATATTTATAGCTACATCATTTAAATGTAATGATAATAAGGAATGCATAAGCTGTTTAAACTAAAAGAATTTACTATTGAAAAAATATTTTCTGGTTGTAGGTGTGGCTATCTATCTCCCCCAGTCCTGTGAGCTGGGGTAAATATCTACGCCGGATGCAGGTTTGTATTCCAGATGGCTGTTTCTTTGCCTATGACAGATGTTTCTCTGAATTAAGCCCATGACACCAAATGAAAACACAACACTGTGTTCCACTCTTGCAGATCCACCCCACCTCCACACCTGCTCTCAGGCTCTTGCTCCACACTGTCACTCCACAGCTGCATGGTGTAAGAGGATTAAACTCTGCAGCACTTCACCCAATGCACTCTTTAATCAGTGATGACAATCTCTTTTTTCTCTCCCTCTCTTACCTCTCTGTGTTTAGCCTTCAGGCTGTAATGTAGCTTTGATATGACTGATGGCTTCATGACTTGTATGGAAAAGGAAAATCTTGGGAGGTAAGCAGGGCATGAGGACATGGATTGGAAGGACAGTGTTTTTATTTATCAATTTCTTTTGATCAAAAAGGTTATATTCCAACACTACAGCAGCAGCTCTGCATTCGTTACTCATTCATTTAAATTTGAGTTTCCATCTCCATAATCACTGTGTAAACACACTTTTTGTCACTTAAGTGTCCTGTTTTCCCAGTTACTTATTTCTATCCAGTTACAAAATTCTGCATTTATTTAACCATTGACATTCTGCCGTATAACATAACTATCAAAAAGCAAAAAGTGTCTCAGTGTAATCATATTTATCCCAAATCTAAAAAGGCAGGCTATTCAGTAAATTTAGAAAGTTTGACATTTAAACCAACAGAGTGGTGCCTTGAAATAAAAACCTTTTTAAATACATATTTCTGCACAACTAAATTGGAGGAAATAATTATTTGATCTCCTGCCAAATTTGTTTAGTCACTTACATTTTAATAGATACAGAAAATCAACTACAAATCCAGAAAAAACACATTTCATAAAAGTTATAAATTGAATTGTGTGTCATTGAGTGAAATAAGTATTTAAGTCCATTAAAGGGAAACTACCATAAGAAAATAGAGACTCACAAATTCAGGAGGGAATCTAATCATTATTTCCCCTCACTGTATGACCTAAAACAAAACTAGATTTTAACATAGATAGATAAAGAGAAACCAGTTAAACCAGAGAGACAAAAAAAATTGTACTTTCATTCATTTATTTGGGAAAATATTTCAAAACATTGATTTTATTCTGCTTTGCATAATTGTTTTGTTATTAATAGAAACATGGCCTACTTTTAAAATCATGGAAATTAGTTTTTTAATTTCTTGATATAATTTAAAATAAATTGTTCCTTTAATTATGACAGCTCAGATGCAGTAAGTGCTGAAAGCATCTCTTTTGGTCTCAACAACAACGACTTGGACAGGAAGCGGCGTTCTTTCTCCTTACAGTCCTGCACAAACACCGTTGTTGATTAGTGTTCCTGTGATTGTGAACTCATAAACATGAACATTAACCAATGTGAGAAAGAAACTCAGGTGTTTCTATGTGTTCCTTTGTGACATCCCAGACTGTTATACCGCTCACTCTTAGCGTGTTCTTTGTTGGTCGACCACTTCTGTGGAGAATCAATGCATTGAATTTCTGCATTTCAGTCTGTCTGACTGTGAACTGACAGAGATTGAACTTTTTAGAGAACAAAATAAAAAAAATGTTTGGAGATGGTTCTGTAAAGCCAACAACCCTTTTTCTGAAGACTGACTTGTGTTAAAGTGGGATTTTTTTTTTCCGTGTTGATGCAGCAAACTTTCATCCACCACTAAAAACTTAATTTTAATTTAATTTTACACTATTTATTCAAACAGTCATAAAGACATGGTAAAAAAATAAAGGACACCCTCTGTTGAATTTCAAGTTTTCACCACCATGTCTTAAAATATAATAAATAAAATAATCTTAAAATTAAGTAAAATTAAGTAAATAGAGCTGCCAATAAACAACAAGACATGACATACTACATTTATTTATTTAACAAATTGTGAGCCAAAAGGCTGAAACAGTATATGAAAAGCTAAGTACTTTCTCCAAAAGTGGAGATTTTTGTCCATAATGCATGTTTGGAGTAAACCAAATGCAGCGTATCAGCACAAACACCTTCATCAACTGTGAAGCACGGTGGTGGAGGGGTCATGATTTGGGTTTGTTCTGGAGCCATAAGACCTGGGCACCTTGCAGTCACTGAATTGAACATGAATTCCTCTGTATATCCTAGAGTCAGATGTGAGACCATCTGTCTGACAACTAAAGTTTGGCCAAAATTGGGTCATGCAACAGGACAATCATCCCAGTCACAGCATCAAACCTACAGCAGAAATCCATAAATGAACACCAGCAATCTGATATGGTTTCCGAAAGAGACTCATGCGCAGGCCAGGGTATTCCTTTAAGCGAAGAACAGTGCGTTTATTCACAGTGAACACAATCACCAAGTGGCTATATACAATGTGCAGGGGAAACGGGTCCGGGTCGCCAGGGTCCGTGGGAAACAGGGTTAGGGGAAAAGGTGCTCCACACTTTCTGTACAAAAGCTCCTCCTCAGTCACTCCTCTCAGAATCCGGTTCCAAAAACGATCTAAACACAAAAGGTCGGGTTAGCGGGATAATAACAAAGGGCTTTCAAGATACAGGTTGGCAGATACACAAGTTTGACTGACGCTGATAGCTCAACGATCCAGCGAAGACTAGTGCAGACTCGCCATCTTAAGTAGTGCAGTAATCAGCTGGGATCAGCGGCCGGTGCGGTGATGAGAGCAGGTGTGTGGGCCAGCAGCGGGAGCCCGCAATGAGCGTCGCCGCGGCGAGAGAGAGAGAGAGAGAGAGAGAGAGCAAACAAACCACAAACATATTGCCTAATAGAGGGTCGACCAGCGGGGCACAGGGACCATGACACAAACCTCAATGACCTGAAGGAATGTTGTAACAAAAAGTGGGCCAAAAGACTGAAGACTGAAAGACCAAAGGCCAAAGACTGAAAAAGTCATGCAGACAGGGTGCAACCCCCCCCCCACACACACACACACTTTTTTTTTTTTTAATTTTTACATTGAATGTAATTTGATTACATTGCTTGAATTCTCTAAACTGGAGTCAAGAGTTGACAGATGTATTAGGTTACCAGGTGCTACTTCTTCCTCCTCACTGTGTCTATATTTCGCTACTACTAAATTTATGTTATATCACAAAGTGAAGCACTGACATTGTTGATTTACAGTTTTTGCCTAAGCTGTCTGTTGTGGGTTTCAAGGGCTGGATTAGAGTAGAAACTGTTTCTTTTATGTATTTATTTATTTCGTTTTTGATTAATTAACTGTTGCTCTGTAATTTTATATGCTGTCCGTAGCTATTAAAGGTTTCCAAGGCATATTAATCTTTTATGTGATAAAACATGTCAGAGTTTGGTTTTAACCAGTTGCTGTGCTTTGCTTGCAGCACTAAGACTTAAGAGCCTTTTGATCTAAGATGTTTCCTGCAGTCTTGTCATCTCAGCTGGACAGCTGTAATGTTTCTCTCAGCCAAACATGAGTGCGTTGCCACAGGTCCTCTTTATACCTCAAGTCCTAACCTCAGCCCTCTCTGCCTTTAAATGTTTTCCTAATCCAGCATGCTCTGAAATCTTAAAAGCATACTTCAAAATCCATTAAGTCGCTGAGAAAAGGATTTGAAATCCACAGGACGAGTTTTCTTTGTGCTTTCTCTCTCCATGCTCTCACTCACAGTGCATTTGTGCATCTGAAAATATAAATTTTTTATCTCCTCCGCCTTAGCGCTTTCCTGTGCCTATAGCTGTGCCTGTGTCTATATATATATATATATATATATATATATATATATATATATAGCATTCTGTAACGTTTGTCTGGGTCTATACTTTCATCTGAAAATATAGACCCAGACAAACGTCACAGAAACATCTATTTAGTTTACGTTACAACAGGCTTATTACAGTCAAACCCTCAGTTTATTGCTATTCCCACAAAAGATGCTGTAAAATGTTCGGTCCTGCTACAAATAGGATAGAAAAATTTATTCCATTCAGTTTAATGTGTGTCACAGACTTTGGGGTGTGTAGCATCACAGAGCAGGGATGAGAGGATAAGTGGGACTGCTCTGTTTTGTTAATGATGCTTTGCTTGCTATCTGTTGCAGCTTTATCCCTCTCCTTATCCAAGTCAAAAACTCTGTTATGACAAACAGAAAGACGAAAAAGGAGAAGCTATTCAGCAGGCTGAAGAATCAGCTATACGGGGAAAGAGCTGGAGATAGGGCTAGCCTTACCTGGTATGTGTTTGGAAAGCTTCTAAGAAACAAGAGGACAGGAATGACAAATAAGGATCTAGTGAGAGGGCAAAGCAGGAATGCCGGGGGAAAAGCTAACTAGATTCAAACCATAAAAGACTCAGAACTCTCTGACTTTCATCAGTCATCACTTCCAAACAAACTCTTTCCTGAACGGCAGTCATCACTTTCAAATGAATGACTAAGCTGTGCTCACTTCCATGAGTTGACACGTTCTCTAATGACTGAAACTGATTTTCTCCAGCATTCAGATTTATAAAATTTACTTTACTAATGTTACCCGGCTGGTGTTTTCTGAGTCAGCTTGTTTTGCGTTCTTATGTTTTTTCTTCTTCTTTTTCTAATGAGTCCATCTGGCCCTCCAGCTCATGAACACAAACGATTTTCATACTTGGAAAAATTTGCTCAAAAATTATTTTGATGCTTTAGGTTTTTTTTTGTGTGTGAATCTCATCATTTGACCTTTTCTGCAACAAACATTCGCTCATCTGAGCCAGTGTTGTCGCAGGCCTGTTGTTCACCTCATGATTTTAACCAGTTCCCACTTCAAAGACTTCTTTTCTTCCCATCCTCAATTGCGTTTATATCTAAAGTGTAACACGTAACATATGTTTCTTCTGTAGATACTGTATCTCCTCTGGGGGCTCCAGGTACATATTGCTAAATGGGTTTAGGGCAGCAACAAATCCCTGTTAACAATTTTGTGTTTTTAACTAAACACCGAATTCATTAAATTGCACAGATTTCTTGCCAAATGTGAGAAGATGAATCATCTGAACACTCAGCAGAAAACAGTTCCATTTTGCATTTTAATCAGTTATTGATAAATGACTTTATCTGACTCATTTATCATCAAATGAAGCTTTTAGTTTACTGCAGCTCAGATTCATTTTCCTCAGTTTTGCTATTAAGCTCTGTTTTCACTTAACCTGTCCATGTTTTTTTCCAGATTATAATTGACATTATATTTGTGCCTGATTGAGTCCTAAGAAGAGACTGACTCCTAAGGGCTAGTGAGGAGCTGCAGGGAAATGACATACAAGCATACACTCAGTGACCACTTTATTAGGTATACTTTGTTATGCTAGTGTAAGGTTGGACCCATTTTTGTCATCAGAATTGCCTTAAATCTCCAAGGAATAGATTCAACAAGATACTACAAATATTCCTTAGAGACTTTGGTTCATGTTGACATGATAGCAATAAGAAAATATCCCTCGCACCATTATACCAACAGTAGCCTGACCTGTTGATATAAGGCAGGATGGAGCCATGCTTTCACGTTGAACAGGAAACATTTTTCCATTCTTCTGCTGTCCGATCTTGTAGCCTCAGTTTCCTGTTCTTAGCTAACAAGAGTGACAACCGGTGCAATCCTCTGCTGCTGTAGCCCATCAGCTTCAAAGTCATAGATGCACTTCTGCATCTCTTTGTTATAACCACTGCTTATTTAAGTTACTGTCACCTTCCTATCAGTTTGATGCAGTCTAGCCTTAATTCTCCTCAACAAGGCTTTTCTCCCCAAAGAAGTGCAGCTCACTGGATATTTTCTCATTCTTGGACCATTTACTGTAAACCCTAGATATGGTTATTTGGGGGAAATCCCAGCAGAATAGCAGTTTCTGAAATAACATCCTGATCCTTGGTTTGAACTTCAGCAGGTTGTGCTTCAAAAAGATTAGCTGATTAGATATTTGCATCAACAAGCATTTGAACAGCTGTACCTAAAAACGTGGCCGGTGAGTGTATAATATAATGTATATGTTTTTCTTGTAGACTAGCATTTTACTTTAATCCAGGTTTTCCACAAGATAAGAAACATACAAGGAATAACAACAGAGAAGAAGAGTGTAAGTGTGGCACAAAGAACTAAGAAAAGGGCAGCTAATGGTTTTGTCACAACAGCAGTGGTGTCAGTTAACACCACTGAGATTTCTCTCTCATATTTGAATCTAATTTCTTATCAAATTACAGACTGCAGCCTACAGTCTGCTTGATATGATGTACCCTGACCTCTAACTGGACACCTGAGAACCCAGTCTCCATATGTAATCCCACACTGTGCTTCACAGAGCAAGAAAACCAATAGATTAGTTAGAAGGCAAATAGAGGACATTCTCAGGTTAAAACAACTACAGTGTTCAAGGTGAGTCAGATGTCAGAGCAGTAAAATTATATAAAAGTTTTAGTAAAACTTTTCTTGCACACAAATTAAATACAGCCACTGTTTTTAAAGATAAGCATGCTGGCGTTCCTGTTTCTGAAAACTGAAGAAAATGAATCATGATCTCTCCGTTGTTTGCAGGTCTGCCCTTGGTCTGATTGCGCCTAAGACATTTGGAAGTGTTTGATTAGAGCGGTCATGGATTTGAGTCTTCACACAGAAATAATTTTGAGGAGACATGAGCTGTCATATATCTGGTGTAAACGAAACAACAGAACACTTGTGATGATGCCGGCTGGCACACACCAAAAAATTCAAGGCAAACTTTTCAACCTGCTCTTTTCAGGAGCAGCATTTGACTGCTTTCTAGTAGTACTGCTAATTTGTGCACACAGGATCCCAGTAGATCATCAGCGCAATCAGCGCAATTTCTTTGATTCCTGGTGCATTTTGATATTGAGCTTTGTCTGGATGTCACTAAATGAGTGTGCGGCAGTGTGAAAGCGTAAAAGAGCAACCCCTGGTGTTAAGAAGACAGGCCTGAGGCGTATCTGTATAAGATCAGAGCGACTGCCTGTCTGATTGATCTATATCAGTGAGCACTGTTACAGTAATCCCTCCTATCAGTCAGCAAACGAGAATGAGAGTTCCTGAATTCTTCCCTCGTGCTTTGTGTCTCTGTCAGTCTATAAGCCAGAGTGATTAGGTAATAGAGTCCACTGAACATGTGGGAAGAGAAAATAAAAAATAATGTTGAAAAGGATTAAAAAGATTGACAGAGGACGATGACTCAAACATTTTATATGTGACAGTGTTAATGTGTGGACTAACAGTCATTGTCTATGTGATACAGAGGCTGACCGACAGTTTAGTATGCAGCAAAGAAGAGAACCAGTCCTACAGACGGTGAAAAGAGGGTAATCAAACAGGCGAAAGCAAAGTAATTCGTTTAGTTGTTAGATAACTGTTTTTATATTTAAAAATAATCTTACTTTAATCACTTTCATCTCCTCACTTCATTTGTTATGAAAGCCCTCCTGAACTCTTGAGTGTGCTCCATTTGTTTTGCCTGGGTTGAAGGCCAACTGTAATAAAGAGTGCTGCTTGGTTTCAGCTCATATTCCTCTCCTTATCTAATCCCATTAAGGCTCACGCTTCAGGAAATAGGAGTGCCTCCTGGTAATGAAGAAATACATTAACGGAGCTGCAAAATGGCTGTACAAAGGCTGTTTTCTCCTTCAGTAATCCCTGCGACATATTCCTGCAGAGCTCCCGTTTATTTATAAAGATCGTTTTGACTGTGCGGAGCAATTTGGTAATGACCGCATACAGCTGAAGTGCATTTTAAGCGAAAGTGTTGTGCATAACACTGCTTTGTGAGAAAATTAAATCAGGATATCAAGGTAAGCAAGTGAATTATGCTGTATAAAAACCTTAATTCCAGCTACTCAAGGCCTTTGAAACCCAGACTGTAGATGTGAGGGCTCTTCACTGCCAGCTTCAAAAGCTTGAGTGTCCCATTGTTTATGCATGACTGTCAGTCACAGACATAGCAGCTTAAGAATAAGGAGGAGGTGGCAGAAAATTTTAAGTGACGAGTTTACACTCCAATAAAGTGTACAGGGAATATTTTTTGTTTTCCAGATTGCTGTATTTACATCTGAAATTGATCTGAAATGCTGAATGTGCTTTGGATAGTAAAAACTCCCCTTTCTCTCATGCACACACACTTGCACAGCACAGCAGCAGCCTGTCTGTCCCAGTTACCACTGCATGCATCTGCACACTTCAGTCACACCTTCTTCTGCATGCATGAAAAATGAAATCCTTCAAGGCTCAAGCAAGAAACAAGTGGATGTCTGGAGTGTCAGTAGCACAGGTTTAATGGGGCTAACGGTGGTTGTCTGAGCTTCTGCTACTTTGGTGCCTGCTTTCAGGAAAAACGAAGCAGGGAAAATAATTTAAAATAAGAAGCTTTTATGGAGCAAGCCATTGAGTATTTAATAATGCATGAGGTGCATGAGATGCTTTACAAAGTTAATAGATTTTGTTATAGAATTACAGCCAGTTAATGCGAACACATTGCTTACAGGCCATCTTCAGAAAAATCCAGTATGGTGAGAGCTTCCTGTTACGTAACACTGCTCCTCACTATCAGCCGAGTCTGCATGGCATCCAACCCAAACTTCAGATGCCCATACTCTAAGGATGAATATGACTTGAGAACGTTTTCCTCAGCAAGGAAGTTACTATTATATTTATAGATGTTTCAGGAGTTCCCTTATAAAATATGTAATTCAACAGCAGCTAAATTGTTGCTACCTCTACCTTCCTAAAAATGCACAAATGGTTGCAGTGCTTTTGCTGAATGAACACAAATTGAACTGTAAGCTATATGTGGAAAAAGTGGAAGATCTTTGTTTGTTGTTACCAAGTTGCTTATCTACCATTTTTAATAATACCCGTGAGGAATACTGTGCTGTGTGATCAAGTTGCTGATTGAAAATGACTATTTTTACCAGTTCTCTTTCTAGTTTAATTTCCTCTGGCTAAAATGAGTAGACATACACATAGATGTATTTGGCACTCTGCTGCCACCTTTTGTACTGTTCAGGACATTACCTCAGAAGTATAGTTTGCTGTCTTTTCATAGCCATATTACAATATCTATGGCCAAGTTAAAAGAAGAAAAGGGCTTCTCTCACCTCTGTTTATTCAGGTATATATATAAATCATAATCAAAATGAAATGTTTTCCAAAGTACTCTTTTCATGTCAAATCATTTTTAATATCAAGGCAAGAACATTACTGATGATATTTTCTCTTATCCACATTTATTCACAACCAAAAGCTGATCCTCACAAGATTTTAAATACATTTTAGATTCACTTTTTTGTAGTTTCCTCCTCCTTTGATAAGTTCTTGATGATCTCTTCTTTCTTGGCCTGGAGACGCTCTTCTCTGCGTTTGCGGGCTTCTCTTGTCTTTGTGCGCCGGGCCTCGGCTTGGTCACTGCAGGACAGAAACAAATTAATTTCAGTGTATAAATGTTGCTGCGCTTGGAGTGAAATAATACAAGAAAAGAAGAAGTGGAAACGTACGCCAGGAGCTTCTTGCGAGCCTTGTCAGCCTTTAATTTGTGGATGTGCTCCATAAGGATGCGTTTGTTTTTGAAGACATTACCCTTGGCTCTTAGGTAGAGACTGTGGTACCTGGAGGACACAAAACATTACTCATCTATCAATGAAACTGACATAAAACCTTATTCATGATCAGTGAGTACATTCACTCTTACATGTGCCTGTCAATTTTTTTGGACTCCCTGTAGCGACGAAGAAGACGTCGCAGAATTCTCATGCGCCGCATCCATGACAACTTCTCCGGCATACGAGCATTGGCCGTGCCCTTTCTCTTACCTGGAAAGAAAATTATATTACTGAAATAAAACTCTTATCTTACTCCAAGTTCATACTGAAACCACCACTACTTGCAGTTTCTATAAGCAGTCCTTAACATGTACACACCGCTTGATTTTCTTTTCCCAAATACGCAATTATTAGCCACATTATTAGTGAAAGCAAATTTGGGGAAAGATAACAATAACCTAACTACTCACCATAACCCGTGTGACGTCCCTTGCGGCGTGCCAGTGTGTTCTTGCGGCAGCGTGCACGGGAATGAACAGTCACAGGTTTTCTGATGATCAGTCCATCCTTTACCAGTTTTCGTATCTGCTGGCCTGTAGCCCAAATAAAATTCATTTAAATAAAAGCGTAAATTTAAGGAGCCCAGAGCCTACTACATAAATCCACAAAGGAAACAACTCACGAGAGTTTGCGTTGGCAATCTCATTGGTCTCGTTGGGGTCCAGCCACACTTTCTTTTTACCACAGCGCAAGACACTGGAGGCCAAGCGCTTCTGGAGCCTGAGCATGCTGGAAGAGCAAAATCATTATACAGGGAGTGCAGAATTATTAGGCAAATGAGTATTTTGTCCACATCATCCTCTTCATGCATGTTGTCTTACTCCAAGCTGTATAGGCTCGAAAGCCTACTACCAATTAAGCATATTAGGTGATGTGCATCGCTGTAATGAGAAGGGGTGTGGTCTAATGACATCAACACCCTATATCAGGTGTGCATAATTATTAGGCAACTTCCTTTCCTTTGGCAAAATGGGTCAAAAGAAGGACTTGACAGGCACAGAAAAGTCAAAAATAGTGAGATATCTTGCAGAGGGATGCAGCAATCTCAAAATTGCAAAGCTTCTGAAGTGTGATCATCGAACAATCAAGCGTTTCATTCAAAATAGTCAACAGGGTCGCAAGAAGCGTGTGGAAAAACCAAGGCGCAAAATAACTGCCCATGAACTGAGAAAAGTCAAGCGTGCAGCTGCCAAGATGCCACTTGACACCAGTTTGGCCATATTTCAGAGATGCAACATCACTGGAGTGCCCAAAAGCACAAGGTGTGCAATACTCAGAGACATGGCCAAGGTAAGAAAGGCTGAAAGACGACCACCACTGAACAAGACACACAAGCTGAAACGTCAAGACTGGGCCAAGAAATATCTCAAGACTGATTTTTCTAAGGTTTTATGGACTGATGAAATGAGAGTGAGTCTTGATGGGCCAGATGGATGGGCCCGTGGCTGGATTGGTAAAGGGCAGAGAGCTCCAGTCCGACTCAGACGCCAGCAAGGTGGAGGTGGAGTACTGGTTTGGGCTGGTATCATCAAAGATGAGCTTGTGGGGCCTTTTCGGGTTGAGGATGGAGTCAAGCTCAACTCCCAGTCCTACTGCCAGTTTCTGGAAGACACCTTCTTCAAGCAGTGGTACAGGAAGAAGTCTGCATCCTTCAAGAAAAACATGATTTTCATGCAGGACAATGCTCCATCACACGCGTCCAAGTACTCCACAGCGTGGCTGGCAAGAAAGGGTATAAAAGAAGAAAAACTAATGACATGGCCACCTTGTTCACCTGATCTGAACCCCATTGAGAACCTGTGGTCCATCATCAAATGTGAGATTTACAAGGAGGGAAAACAGTACACCTCTCTGAACAGTGTCTGGGAGGCTGTGGTTGCTGCTGCACGCAATGTTGATGGTGAACAGATCAAAACACTGACAGAATCCATGGATGGCAGGCTTTTGAGTGTCCTTGCAAAGAAAGGTGGCTATATTGGTCGCTGATTTGTTTTTATTTTGTTTTTGAATGTCAGAAATGTATATTTGTGAATGTGGAGATGTTATATTGGTTTCACTGGTAAAAATAAATAATTGAAATGGGTATATATTTGTTTTTTGTTAAGTTGCCTAATAATTATGCACAGTAATAGTCACCTGCACACACAGATATCCCCCTAAAATAGCTAAAACTAAAAACAACTTCCAAAAACATTCAGCTTTGATATTAATGAGTTTTTTGGGTTCATTGAGAACATGGTTGTTGTTCAATAATAAAATTATTCCTCAAAAATACAACTTGCCTAATAATTCTGCACTCCCTGTATAAGCACTGTAGGAAATAGTTTTTACTAAACTAAATTAAAAACAAACAAACAAAACCCCCAATATTACAGCAACAAGAAGTGTATCATTTGATTTAGTTTAATCTAGTTTAGTCCAGCGTGGATATAATTTAGTAATAGAAATTATAATTCTATTACTAATTCACCCTGACAGTTACAGAAAACATACATGAAAAAAATGTCACATTCTACGTTTCTGTAGTACAATCCTATTTGTTAGGATGGAATAAACTTTGCCTACCCATCACCATTAAATTAAAAAGCACTCTCGATTGTGTTCATAAGCCATTTTTACTTCATACCTAATTTTTTATGCCTATACAAGAAGGTGTGACCTTCACCAGTTGAGCGCCTAACGCCAGTATATCATTTAAATTATTTTCTTCGAGTGTCATAAACTAACTGTTACATAAATGGACAAATCAGCTACTGAACTCCCATTTGAGTGTTTTTTGATGAAAGGCTGTAAAAGATTGAAACGTCATTTGCTGACTTTTAGATGTGCAGTAAACTTGTTTGTTTACTGGTTGGTTTTCCACTTGAGAGAAGAAGACTGTAGCCCAAGTACCAAAACACATGACAACAAGTAACACCTCTACCTTGCCGGGATAATTGACTTTCATTATTAAATCTGTTTTGTTTCACTCAATCCATTCGTCAGCTTGTTGAAAAAAAAAGTCAAAACACTGCAGTCTTTACAGCTGATGCCTGGCTCAGTAGACGGGCTGTCTTCTAACATGTTGTGACATGTCTCACTATATTAGCACGGTTTGCTTACCAACAAAGGCCATCAACGCATTCTGGTAGAAATGAGCGAATTCACTCAAAGTCATCTAGACAGTTCTCCCCGCTGTTTTAAATAAAAAGAATCTCTAACACTTCCTGCACTCTGCTTGGAAATGAAAAGCTTAATTAAATTTCAAATATACAGCTTACCTCATGGCTGCCGCTAGCTTGATAGAAACGAAGGAAATAGAATGTTTGTGACACTACCATTATAGCCATTGCCATGGGTGAGACAACTGTGGCTGTAATATATAGAAATGTAAATACAGCCAATGTTTATGAAGTGACAGAATAGTTAAATAATTAACTAATAATTAATAACAAATAATTAATAATCTTAATCTTTTGGCTTTGGTTTACTGCGTCTTAAAATAAGCCACAGTAACCCTATTGATGTAGCACAGTGGTACGGTCCAATAAAATGCTTATATCAATCCGCCCACTGGAGGGCGCGTTAACCCAATGTTTCAAAGACTGCATTTTAAAAACAGCTTTAAAAAAAAAAAAAAAAAGCTTTGTCAAGATTACACATTTCCACATCAAATAAAAAATGGACAAAAAAATAGAAATACTAACGCACCTTTATATTAAGTGTTTAATGTTGTCAAATTGCAACGCAAAGTGGTCAAAGTGGCGTCGTGCTGCCCTCTTCTGGCTGGTGGCAGAGCGGCGCCGCTGCTTGTACCAAAACAAAACCACCGCAAGTGGTCCTCCCTCCTGTCACACATCCCCGAGTGTCAGAGCTGTGTTGTCCGGTGTACCAAGGACAGTGGAGCTAGTGTGTTACAAAAGAAGCGTACCGAAATACTCAGCGGCCGGCTGTTCGTCGATAAGCTTACATTTTAGATATGACTCAGCGTAACACTGTTGTCAAGGTAAGTGAGAGTCCATTCTCGCGAGCGTGGCTGGAGAGCTAATGCTAACACCTACATCGTTGCATTATTAGTAACTGTTACTAACGCCGGTCCTGTCCTGTCATAGAAACAGTAACCGTGTCGTTAATATGGACTTGTTGACACGGTTGTGAGAGATAATTACTTATCACTTAGAGCCGTTTTTCACAGTAAAACACGACATAGTCGGTCAACTTTACACTGACATTGAGTTCGAGACGACCCCCGGCAATGTGGGATTTGACATTTTTCCCTGTCTCACCCGCACTGAGGTAAACCGGGCTAATGCTAATCATTTAAGATTCAGACTAGATTAAGACATCGAGTGGAGGACAGGTTAAAGTCACCCCTGTCTTGGAGACCATCGTGAGTACCGGCGTTAGCTGTAAGATGAGATGTGCCTCATGAAGCTCGGAAGCATGCCATGCAGCGTGCTACAGACGGTCACGGAAGCTGCTCACATCACGTTTAATAGCTTTACGCAACACCATCCAAATGCACAAACTGGAGACTTTTTAATAATGTCTTTCTAGGAGGTGTCGGCTGTAACTGAACAGTACCGCGTTTCCGCGGCCAAGCTAGACATGGGCATGGCTGGTTGGTGCTATTGTTGTCTGATCAGCTAGTTATCTGAACTGACCATCTGTCAGAAAGAGACCTCTCCTGTTTGACCTGCTTATTGCAAGGCAGGTCTGAGCCTGTCTGCCGGATTAACCCAGTGGTTTTCAGTGTGCATGAACAGGCATGATTTTGCTAAAGGTAAATAAAACGTGATTGTGTGGCAGATGGCCCAGGCCATACTTTGCCAAGGCGATAGTAGCGCCTTAGCGTGTTGTTTTTTTAATAATTTCTTGATGATACTTCATTTTGAAATTACTGATTGAATCAAATATTTAACAACGTTATAACAGATAGTGGAAGTTGCTACAAACGAATGTAGATATATCCCATGAAAATTATTCAGATTAGTTTATAGGATTTGCATACGTTGAATGTTATTATCCGTGTACTCATTAAACCTTAAATGCAGTGTAAGGGCTACCTTCACCTGTTATCTAATCCCTCAAGCTCCTCATTCTTGGAGGTCTTTGTTTTTCTGGAGTACTCTCGGCTGTTGACCCCTTTGAAATCTCTGCTTCCCTCATCTGTGTGCACATCACCCACTACAACCACGACACCACAGGAGGACAATGTCACAATGTTCATTCATTCATTGAAGCTTGTTAGGCAGGGACATTTTTGTGAAGAGGCCAGTCTGCTGACAGTCAGACGTATTATTCAGAGAAAGATGGAGCGACAGTGTCCTTAACTGACACACGTACTGTACAGTCTGTGTAAGCATTCATTCATAAATTGACTCATTTCCAGGCTAATCAGAGACATTCTCTTAATTACCTTTGTGTGTTCTCTTCACATCTTCTCTCTTTCCTTACTGATGTCTAGCTATCCCCTTACCTTGTTTCTTCAGGAAGGTTCAGTGGTTATGCTATGTTTGGTTCATTGTAAAATCCTCCAGCATTGTGTGTTTACTGTAAATTTTGACTTTGTTTCAGCACGCTTACCAGTGTTATGCAGGACAACTGGTGTGTAACAAAAGCAAAGTGTTATTTGAGGCACATTAGACAAATTATGTTTAAAATGCCAAACAAAAGCTTCCCACTATGTTATTTTTAGATTGCTATTTTGTGTAGTGACTATTTCTACATAGTGACTGAAAGAGACGCTCCAGTTGTGTAACTGTGAGCTGGGCCCTGTTTCAGAAAGCCGGTTTAGTGCAAACTCTGAGTAAGTATACCCTGAGTTAACGAAAACTCTGGGTTTTCGGTTTCACAAAGCGAGTTTAGATTAATTCTGAGTGAGTTACTATGACGACACACTCCGTGAAGCTAACCTGCCCCCTAGCAGGTTTACTTCAACTAACCCTGACTTTCTCCGCCTCTTTGTCGGAAACCTGACTGTAGGAAGTGTCAGACATGGCGTGCCCCTTCCTTGAAGAGCCAGTAGATGTTGAAGCCCAAATTCTCCGCAGAGCTCTCCGCCGGGAGAGAGTGATTAGAACGCGTTTGGACATTTTATCATTTCCTGATGATTTTCTGTGTGAACGTTACCGTTTTTCAGCACAATCTATAATTTATTTGAATAACATCCTCTGGCCTAATATTGCTCATGTGACACATCGCGGACATTCTCTCAGTTCTGTACATATTTGTATTGCACTTCGTTTTTTTGCAAACGGGAGCTTTCTGTATAATATTGGTGACGCTGAGCACGTTTCCAAGGCTACCGTCTGTCGGGCAGTCAGGAATGTTACAGTTGCACTGAAACGTCTCCTGTACTCGTTTGTGGTGTTCCCCGGTCATAGACCCACAAGATTTATCAAAGAGGGATTCCACAAAATTGCAGGTATCAGGATGAACAAAACTTAATTCATGATGTGGTGATACTTGAACTACTACTTAAATTTTACATTTATATTCAGGGTTCCCAGGCGTGATTGGCTGTATAGATGGCACTCACATTCCAATCATTGCTCCTTCAGTAAATGAAGGAGACTATGTGAACAGGAAGTCTTTCCACAGCATTAATGTACAGGGACATAGTTCCCTGTAGCATTTCAAACTAACAAATTATTTCATTATAGTAATGGATGCTAATTTGTGTTCTCTCCACTGTGAAGATCATATGTGATGCTGCCAACATTATCACAAATGTGGAAGCCAAGTGGCCAGGCTCTGTTCATGACTCACAAATTTTTCGTGAATGTACACTGAGCACAAAATTTGGACATGGTGAGTTGAAAATACTTTAAAATATATAAAGACCAATTGCTACAGGGACATTTGAACTGAAGTGTATCCTTCTGTCTTAGGAGAGTTCACTGGCTACTTGCTTGGTGATAGGGGGTATCCATGTTTACCCTATTTGCTTACCCCTTACCCTGACCCTGAACCGGGCCCACAGCAGCGATATAATCTGGCTCATTGCAGGACAAGAGCCAGAGTTGAAATGACTATCGGAATGCTTAAGGCCCGGTTCCAGTGCCTTCAAAGACTCAGGGTCACCCCAGAAAGGGCATGTGACATTATTGTGGCATGTGTGATTCTTCACAACATTGCCACAATTAGAGGAGAACACTGTCCTTCTGAACCAAACATCAGCAGTGATCCAAACCATGAACATCCTGACCCTCCCACGGACATACAAGATGGAAGAGCAGTCAGAGACACCATATGTCACAATCATTTCCCTTGACCCATCACCTCAACATGTTGAAGGAAGAATAAACAGATTTTTTGTTCAACTGGCTTTATTGGTCGCCTGTATTTCCTGTACACAAAGTATTAATAAGTATATTATTATGTTGTTCAAACACTGAAATAATTCGTCCATCTCTGACCACTTCACCCACCCTTAACTGATGTTCCAGCAGTAAAATCTCAATCTTGGTCTTTTGGATCTGCTGCTTGAAGTGTTCCATTTCCAAGTCGCATTTTTTTATTTTCTTGATCAAATAGGTCTTGTACAGCTGCTTTACAGGGAGCTATTGAAACACAGAAAATAGCATTGACATTCATAGTACATGCCTACTTAGGTTGGTTGTAAATCAGTGCTGAACATCTTACTGAGGAAAGGTTTGTTGGAGAAGTGGCTGGACCCTCTTCCTCTTCATTTCCATCATCACTCTGTTAGAGACATAGAAAGTCCATGGTTTTATTATAGTACCACATTTTATTCAATTGTTATATTTTCCATTGTAAGATGTAAACCTCATAAAGTGTCTCTGTTGCTTCCTCCTCTGTAACAGCTGTCAATGTTTCTTCATTATTTTCCTGTAGTAAAGAAATTAACAACATTGCTGTTCTACTGTAAACTCATATAATCTGTGGAGTATTAAGAGTACTCACAACTGCATGTTGGTCTGGCTCAACAGGAGGCTGCACCAGATGCAGTACACCATCACCATCAACTGATAGAATATGAGGTTTATACAGGTCACTTATAACTTACAAGGGACCAAATGGCAATTAACAAACATATACCAATCACCTTACACTTCATTGTCATTATGCTCTCAAAGACAACCAAGACTGAGGGAAGGCAAAATCAGTAGGAAAATAACTTCACTACAAAATAATTCATTATGGTAAAGAGTTTATCAAATGAATGAGTAGCACTGCAAAGGTGACTGTGAAGAAAGGATGTATGCACATCATGTATTATTTTGAATTTACCTCTTATGTAGGCACTTGTGTCTTGCGGGGTTATTGACTCAGAGGATGTCCCCGCAGAGATGCCTTCAGCCACAGGGCGCCCACTGTTTTGGCTGAGGGCCAACTGCTCAGCCTCTGTGAGTGGTGGTGGTGGAGGACCCCCACCTGTTTTTTTCTGTTGGCTATAACGGGTCACATTTGAGCATACAGAGTAAGCAAATATGTACTTGTAATGTGCTCAGATAATTTCAATAAGTGCTTACAGAAAGAAAATTAATGTAGCCTCTAACTGCAATTGATTTACATAGGACAAACAGACCAAGCACTATGGCTCATAATACAATTACACCTTACCTGTTTGGACTATATTTTTATATTTCATTTTTACTTGCTGCCAGGAACGTTTGGGGCCTGTTGGGTTGCACCTGCACTCACATCACATCACAAAATAAAATGTATAAAATACAAAATATAATAAAATAACGTGTTAAATGGGTGGAAATCCCTAGATCAATGTTTAAATTAACACTCACGCATTGACTCTGTCGGCTATGTTTTGCCATGCATGCTCCCTTTCTTTTGCAGCTGAGGCTGTGTTACTTTTTTCCCGCAAAATTTGCATGTTATCGGCATATGCTGCCATCAGAATTTCGGCCTCAAGCGCTGTAAAATACATTGACCGCGCCTTCTTTCCCTCCGTCTCCATGGTGACTTGCTTAATCTGTGCTCCACTAATCAGGGCTTTATGTATCCTCGTGCGCGCGCTTAACTTGGGGTTAAAGCAACTCCGCGTTGATTGAGCTAATTGTTATCAGCCTTTCTGAAACCGAATACTCCGAGTTGGACAGTTCGGGGTTACTCAACCCTGAGTATCATTTTTGACTCTGAGTTTTCTAAACCCGCTTTCTGAAACAGACCCCTGATACTCATGTTAAAATGACAGCTTGGGCAATGCTGGCGTTTTACTTTTGTTTGTTTTGTTGTTGTTTGCCAATGGGCCTGTGTCAGAAATCATGGTGAACTGGTGACTTGTCAGATAGCACTGTTCAGCCAATAAATCAGTGCGTACATAGTAGTTGATGTTGTTACTCAATCTAACTGTGGGCCTTTGATAAAATGATAATTTTTCTGTGCCATAAACCTGCTGCTTCCCAAAGTAAAGGCTTTATTTGGTTCTCTTATTTGTTTTTTTCCATCGTCAAATATTTAATGTGTGCATTAAGCCAAACCAAAAAAAGAGCAGCGTAGTTTGGCTGCATATATCTGAGTTTGTGCATTTAATTTAAGGTTCTTGTCAGCTGGAGTTGAGTACGACAGCTGTGTCTTGAGGGCAGATGATAATCTTAATTAACATCTTTAGAAGTGCATTGTTTGGTGTTTGAAAATGTTTGTGTTTTCTAAAATGAGGAAGTCTTTGCCCTATCTGTGGTCACACTGCTATTTAAAATGGCTTACTCGCATATCAGTTAAAGAAGTAAAACTTTGACTTCTCTGTTAACTAGTCCCACCAGACTACATTCAGTCTGAGATGTTGGGGTGATTAATATACATTATTATCTGCTGCATCTTGTTGGTTTTTCCAGTATGACTTCCGACTTTTCTTAGAAAATCAGGTCTAACCGGAGCATGCCGGCGTTGACTGAATCTGAATAGCACAGCGATGCCTCATGTGGGAGGTGCTGACTTTTGGCTTTAAAGTTGAAAGGAAGCTGTTAACATCTGGTTGTTCACCATCATTGCTCATGCAGTCAAAATGCTGAGCAGAGGCAGCTTGTGGAGGCGATATAAGCTATGTCACCCACTGTAGCTTAATACATTGCTGCAGTGAGTGTTGTATTTTTCCACCAGCTGGATTTAAACGCTGTGCATTTTCTTTGTGCTACTCACTAATATTCATTGATCACTTAAATTAAAAAATATAACTGTATTGTATTTGTGTGTGCTGTCAGCTTGCCAGCTAGTGGTGTGTGACCAGGAGGGAGAGGAAGGAGACAGCAGAGAGCATGGAGCTGTCAGATGGCTTGCTGCTGCAGGTCAGCAATGGAGAGCAGTGGTGTAACCGCTGGAAACATCCCAATGAAGACTCTGTAAGCCACAATTAATTTGTTTTCTTTTTGTTGTTGTTGTTGTTGTTGTTGTTGTTTTTTTCATTGTACATTCAGAACAGCTCCATGCATCCCCCAAGATCAAAGGCGATAAATCTCATCTCAGCACACACGGTCCTTTCATGTGATGCTTTTGCTTCATCCTAATCAATCTTTTTTTTTATGCATTTCAAGGACCGCAGCACCAGCCCTTCAGTCCTGCGTAATGTCGCCAGCACGTGGAAGGAGGGTCTGCTGAACAGAAAGAGGCCCTTTGTGGGGCGCTGCTGTCACTCCTGTACACCACAGAGCTG
This sequence comes from Perissodus microlepis, assembly GCF_051167445.1. Classification (NCBI taxonomy): domain Eukaryota; kingdom Metazoa; phylum Chordata; class Actinopteri; order Cichliformes; family Cichlidae; genus Perissodus; species Perissodus microlepis. The sequence goes on from NC_140468.1 coordinate 13,170,063, forward strand.
GGTAAAATTACATCACAGCTAATTAACTGTGGCTTGAGTTCATTTGCTGATTTCTGGTCTTTTGTAAAGAAATTGGCCAGCATGGAATCGAATAGTTCCTGCTAACTCGATCTATCCTGGTTGTTTGAAAAAACAAGCAGTCCTCTTAAAAAATAATAATTAAAAATAATTTTAGATAAGTCATTATTATTCATATAATACATTCAGATCTAATTTGATTGTTTAATTTGCTAATTAAATGATATGTGGATCTCAGGTTGTCTTCCTGTGTTTATATGATAAAGGTGAAAATCTGAAAAGTGGTTGCAAGGCATTTTCAAGGAATGTTTTTTTTAGACATAAAGCAATTCTTAAAACACCTCATTATTGAGTTTAGTGCAGTAAGTTTCAAAGTTTCAATTCTAGTTAAATTTATTTTCTTAACGAGAATTAAAGCATAACAAGCTGTAAAGTAACGCGAAACAAAACTGATTCGAGTTACTTTCTCATTTTTTATCTTTTTTGTTCCTTACAGGAGAGACTGTTCAATCCCAGTATTCCATCTCTGGGTCTGCGAAACGTCATCTACATAAACGAGACCCACACTAGGTAAACAGAGCTTTTCACTTCCCTTCCACTTTAGGAACATTCTTCAACTGAAACGTCACGTCGTGCTTTGGCAGAACAGGAAAGTCTCTACATGCCTTGTCAGTCCTCTGATCTCCAATCAGTCCCATTGAATGCAGTTCAGATTTAGGGTGAAATTCTTAACAACCAGTGTAAAATAACTGGATTTAAGTCAAGAGGATGACTCTCTGAAATTGTGGAAAGGTCGACAGATGAATAATTTACAGTGTTTGTCAGTGGACACCAGACGCATGCACCCAGTGGCTGGCTTTTGTTGACAATACCCAGTAAGATATATGCCACCATGCTCCAAACCGAATGGGGAAAAACAGAAATAAGTTAATATCTAGTTCTATTAGCATGGAAACAGAGATGGTGATGTACCGTACTCAGCATGGTTGGGTTAGCATCGTTTGCTTTGTCCTGACACAGTCAGTATTATGTTACTTGAAAGCTCATCAAGGTATAGCAAACCTGACCTGTAACACAGCTGTAGATGATGAAGCTGTGTGTTTGGGTTATGCAGGTTATGCATTGTTCTGCAGTTCCTGGAAATGTGATATTACCATGAAAAGTCGTGCAAGTATTCCTGACTGTTCCTTATCTGGATGTTGATTCATATCTTTAATTTATGTGTTTTTGTGCGAAAAGCAAGGCTCATGTTTATAACACAGCTTACAGCATATATCTGAGTATATTTGAGAATCTCTTCTCATATGTAAATATGTATCGTTTATGTGGTTTTATGCAAGCGTTTTTCTGTGTGTGCTCATCTAGACAGCGGGGCTGGCTGGCACGCAGACTGAGTTATGTGCTTTTCGTTGTGGAGAGAGATGTCCACAAGGACATGTTCACCAGGAACGTGGTGGATAACGTACTCAACAACAGCAGGTAAAAGTCAGGATACAGGAAATTCAGCCCACATCAAACTTTATTTTCCAATCATAGCTAAATTTGTGATATGGTGGACATGAAGAAACCATTTTATTAGAGAAATGGAGACAATGCGCTGAATGTTAGAAGAGGCAGCTTTATGTTTGTGTTCTTCTTTTGTTGATTGCAGGGTGGAGGATGCTATTGTGACAGTAGCAACAGACTTGGATGCTGCAGCCAGCCAGCCTGGCCAGGAGCACAAAGCTGTCAGCAAAGTAAAGCAGAAAGCCAGGGCCTTCCTCCAAGAGATGGTTGCTAACATTTCCCCAGCCTTCATTAGGTATTTATACTTTTTAGTTTATGACAATATTGTAATGCCTTAAGCAATCCTGCTATGTTGTGTTCTGTTCTACATCTTAATTTTTCTTTTGGATCAGGCTAACTGGTTGGGTGCTTTTGAGGCTGTTTAATGGCTTCTTCTGGAGCATCCAGATCCACAAAGGACAGCTGGAAATGGTGAAGAAAGCTGCTACAGAGGTGAGGGGCAAAGACACACATGAGAAACTGTCTCAGCACAATCTGCTACCCAAAATGAGTAAGACTGTTTTTTCCATTAATATTGAAAACTTGTTTCTGATTGCTGAAAACGGTAACGGCTAAACCGATAAAGCTGATGTAGTATTTCATGTACATAGTCTTCTTCACTGATTGCTGTGTCTCGATTAACTAGCGAAGCAGCCTTTATTTCAACCACTGAAGAGGCTTTATGAATGTAAATGATTGATAGTTGTAAATATACATAAACTAGTACTATATATACACTCCACTTTATTAGGTACACCATGCTAGTACCAGGTTGGACCCCCTTTTGACTTCAGTACTGCTTTAATTCTCTGTGGCACAGATTCAGATTTTGAACAGTGTTGACATGATAACATCATGCTGCAGATTTTTTGGCTGCGCATCTGAGATACAAATCTGTCGTTCCACGACTTTGTAAAGGTGCTTCATTTGATTGAGATCTGGTGACTGTTGAGGCCATTTGAGTATAGTGAACTTGCTGTCATGTTCAGGAAACCAGTTTGAGATCATTTAAGCTTTGTTACATGGCATGATATTCACACTGGAAGATGGGTACAGTGTGGCAATAAAGGGATGGGTATGATGAGTAGCAATACTCGGAGCTAGGTTCTAGTGTTTAAATGATGCTCAGTTTCTACTACGGGATCTTAAGTTTGCTACAAAAATTTGCCCCGGCCACCACCACCATTAGCCCGAACAATGCAGGATGGATCCCTACCTTATGTTGTTTATGTCTGATTTTGACCTTACCATCCAAATCTTGCAGCAATCAAGTGTTCAGTTCAACTCAAAGCAGTCTGCTCATTTTTCTCTGGCCTCTGACTTCACCAAGGTATTCTTACTCAAAGAACTGCTGGATGTTTTCTCCTTTACAGGAAAATCCCAGTAGATCAGCAGTGTCTGAAATACTTAGATCAGCTCATCTGGCACCAACACTCAAGCCACGTTCAAAATCACTTAAATGACCTTTCTTCCCCATTCTGATGCTCGGTTTAAACCTCAGCAGTTCATCATGGCTGTGTTTACACACCTAAATGCATTCAGTTCCTGGGCTTTTATTGGGATTGGCTGATTAGACTTGTGAGTTAACAAGCAGTTGAACAAGTGTACCTAATAAACTGGCTGTTTAGCTGAGTGTTTAGTTTCTTGTTTATGATATTTACAAGGTGTTTTCTGTCATTGTACATTTCTTAGAGATAATAAAAGTGCTTAACATTGATCACATACAGAGTTCTTAAAAACGTGTTAGGAGAAATTGCTTATTTCTCTTTTCTTTGCAGCAAAATGTGCCGATGGTCTTCCTCCCAGTTCACAAATCCCACATCGACTACCTGCTCATCACGTTGATTCTGTTCTGTCATAACATCAAAGCCCCGCACATCGCTGCTGGAAACAACTTAAGCATCCCCATCCTCAGGTAAACATGAGGCCTTGTGTGAAGATTAATCTGGAAATAAGGTGTACTTATGTTTAACTCAAACAATAAAGAATCCCCTGGAAATATGTTCGATAGTTAAATCTTTTTTTTATCCTGCTTCAAGTAGCATTTGATGGTTCAGCACTGATCCTTTTGTACTACATGGGTATTTACAACATGGGTCCCTGAAGTGTCAGGATGAGTCATCTTTATATTTTAAGTGCTTCGGTATCAAACTGTCCTCCTTTTTCATCATAGTCACACCTTAATCCAAATTAGTACCTTGAGGAAATTACTGATTAAAACTATTTGCTGACAGCTGTGGAGTTTGTGCTCGCTGTTGCTGCCCATTGAAAAGCTTGGAAACTACTTTATAAAACTTTTTTGTTTTCAGCACCCTGATCCGTAAACTTGGAGGTTTCTTCATACGACGAAGAATGGAAGAGTCTGCAGATGGAAAGAAAGACATTTTGTACCGATCGCTTTTGCACGTAGTAAGTCTGCAGAGCGGGTTTTCTTCATGTTTTCTGCTCTGTGTGTTCTTTTCTATTGAATAATGAGAGAGTGAAATGTTTTTGTTATTTAAGCCTTGTCTTTGTTTCCAGTTTTACTTTGGAAGATATAATGCTAATTACAAAGAACTTATTTTGACTCTGCTACAGTCCTGTCATTTCTAAGCCCAAACTAAATGTTTGGGTAGATATGCTCCTTTCCTTTATTGTAGTGACCCTGCTGCTCTCTAAGCATATTGGGTCGGCTTATACGTCATCTAACCTTTTATTTACCGGTTGTAACCCAGTATTAGTGATTATAGGTTTTTCTGTATCACAAAGTAAAACTGGAAACAAAGACAAGGCTTAAATAACAAAAACATTTCACTCTCTCATTATTCAATAGAAAAGAACACACAGAGCATTCTGTACAGTTGTGTACTGTATTTATTCTTATTGTATTCTAATTTTTGCTTCATAACTTTTGCACTGTCCACTTCCTGCTGTGACAAAACAAATTTCCCACGTGTGGGACTAATAAAGGTTATCTTATCTTAAGAAAAAGAGGTAAAATGTACACAACTGTACAGAATAGAATAAAATAAAATACTATATACAGTAGAATAAAATAGAATAAAATATACAATAGGATAAAAATAGAATACAAATGCTGTATACAACTGAGTAAAAATACAACGACGCCAGAAAAGAGTATTGCACTTAGTGTTATTGCACATGTCAAAGAGTGCACAAGTTGCAGCTGTAATTATTCAAAGTGGTCAAAGTAATTTAATTTGCTAAAAAGTGAGATTTTAATCTGGCACGCATGTGTCACTTGCCAGAATGGAATTAGCTTTCACAGGCAAGCTGTAGAAAAAGGTCACATGCTGCTCTAACTCCAGTTGCTCCCATGAAAACTGAACCTAGACGTCCCGGCTTACTTTGAATGCCACGGCCTGGAGTTTATTTCAGGACAAAGCTTCTATTCTCAAAAGTGTCTGCATAGCTAAGACAGCTGTGTACACACTGTACTCAGGAGGATATCATTATACAGCAAAGCTACCTCAGCATGCACCCGATTTCCTACACTTTGAGTCTCATGTTTAACCTGCATACTACAGTACTGGCATGGCCTTGACTTTACTCGACTGTCAGCTTGTAATTATGTGAATTTCCTGCTTCAGGACGTCAGCAAATTACATTTTCACCAAAAATACTGTGACCTTTACATGCAGTATTTTCTCATTTGTCTGACACACACCTTTTCTGTATTCACCTGATCATTTCCTTGTTTCGTCATTGTCGTAGTACACAGAGGAATTGTTGCGGCAGCAGCAGTTTTTGGAGGTCTTTCTGGAGGGGACTCGGTCGCGCAGTGGTAAGCCATCTCCAGCACGTGCAGGCATGCTGTCTATCGTGGTTGACACAATGTGCACGGGGGCCATCGGAGACGTGCTGGTGGTGCCAGTTGGCATCTCCTATGACCGCATTATTGAGGGAAACTACAATAGTGAGCAGCTGGTGAGTGTCTGGATGACGTCGGTGGCAACAAAGGTGTTGTTTTGTTTGTTTTTTTAATCATGCACAGAAAAAGAAAAATACACAGAAAAATAAATTAGTTGGATTTTGAATTTGTGACTGAAGAAAATGTATGTATTTCTGGTGGTAGAGCCAAGCATGTTTTGACACAAACTGCTTCAGCTGTGTCCTTATAGCTATATTTTTGGTAACTTTCAAATCTGTCTTGTTCTAGGGCAAGCCGAAGAAGAACGAAAGCTGGTGGGGAATAGCATGTGGTGTGTTCAGGATGTTGAGGAAGAACTACGGTTGTGTCCGTGTTGATTTCAACCAGCCCTTCTCCCTGAAGGTGATTAATCACACTAAAAAGAGCTGAAAATCTTCCATGTTTGTTTTTTATATTGAATATGTATTTATGAATACATATGTCACATTTATGTCAATTATAGGAGTACTTGGACACCCAGAGAAGCCGTCATAGTCCACCACCTGTATCTCTGGAACATGCTTTGATGCCCACCATTATTTCTGCAGAGTTAGTACAAATATACACACACGCTCACTCCATAGTCTCACATGTCATGACCTTCCTGGACAATCTTCATGTCCAAGCTCTATACCTCCCTCCTGCTACTTCATGGCAGGCTCTGTGACATTTGAGAACGGGTTGTTAGTTAGCCCTGGCAGGGGTCAGATCAGTTCAAAGCTGTCTCTTCATAGTAAAAGCGAGCGATAAAGCACTGTCGCTGGGATGACTGCAGTCTGCCCCAGCTGGTCTACAGTCAGTTTCAAAACTTGTGCCAACAGTGGTGATTAACAACCTTCTCAACTCTTTGGAGACAAATATTATGGAAGACTCTTTTCAACACTCGCGTGAAATAGTGGCATATCACGTTTTGCTAATGGCACAGATGGATGAGACATGCAATGACTTTGGCAAAAGCCAGGAAGTAAACGAGTAAGATAACCACCCTGAGGTCATGTTAGATAAATGATGACAAATAATTGGTAAGCTATTAACTTGAGATCTTGAACTTGAGTACTTTTTTAACAGCACGGGCAGATTGTTTGTAGAGAAGTCAGACACAGGGCACTCTCATGCCACTTTGTTCCTCTTTTGTCTGTTTATTCGTCTATGTTTATTTGGGTTTTAAATACTGTATCCCTGTGTAGTGGTTGTATATTCTAATGTGTATTACATTTTACAGTACCCAATATTATTATATTCTAACATTATTGGGGGTTACACTGCAAGCTCCCAAAAATAGGAGTGAAAGATGAGCTGGTGTGTGTATGGACATGACAACTGCCATCTTAAATTATGCATACTGTGTGTGACACAGTAAAAAACACATTGGCTTGTTGTTATTATCCCTCCAGGCCTGATGCTCAGCTGTTTGATGGACAGGAGGAAGAGCAGGTGAACAGAGAGCTGCCCGAGGACATCTCTAGACGACAGCTTATCAACAACCTGGCCAAGCACGTTCTCTTTAGTAAGAAAATCACAACCCGCAGATGGTGGGTTTACTACATGCACGATGACTAGGAATCATAATTTAAAGTCTTCAGTAAGCCCCCCGTCCCTTAAATAAGCACATAAGTCTCCTTTTCATCCTGTGCTAAAGGTGCACCTGCTCACAAAGGCAGCACTCATGAAATACAGCACAGCATCAGTCCATCCGCTTTACATCACTCAGGGTGTTTTGCCCTGGGATAGCACTCCAGAAACCGGTTCTCCCCAGCTCATTCAGCTGCATTCTCCTACACTAGCCTTTTTTTTTTTTTTTTTTTTTTTTTTTAAACCAACAGCCTATCACAGAACCACCAGCTGGATGGCATGTTGTTTTTAGCCAATAAGGTGAAGGGGAGGATGGAAGCACAGGGGAGGGGGAAGAATGCAGTACCAGCTTAGCTGTTCATAAATGTCCTGCACCTCTAGGCTTGATTACTACTTTAGGTGATCTGTAGTAACCCTTGTCTTTACACGCTCCCTCACATACTCTTTCTTTCTGCCTTTGAGTGCTATCAATATAATCAGCTCTTTTGGGCCTATTTAATATTTTATTTTTAGTAAGTCAAACTCTGATGAATTAATTAAAATTATATATAACAAAACACAGGTATATAGCTTTTTTACATCCTTTCTCCCCAGCCTATTAAATCAGACAGCCACCCACCTTGAGTTGGGTTCTGTCTGAGGTTTCTTTATGTTAGAAGACTTTTTTTTTTTTTTTGTCCACACTTAATCACGCTCAAGGTTGAATCGTCTCTGTAATACTCTGTAAACTTTCCTGACTTGATATCTGCTATGATTGGATGCTATACATATATAAAAAGGAACTGAACACAGCTTAGTTTGGGGCTTACAGTACTGTAGTCTTGGTTTAAGGGTGTCTCAATGAATTACAAGTACTTCTACTACTTCTGCTTTTTTTTTGTTCTCTTTCTGTTGTGTGTTGCTTATTATACCCTTTTGTATCTCCTCCTCATAGCGGCCAATAAATCGTCAGCAATCATGTCGACCCACATTGTGGCCTGTCTACTGCTGTATAGACACAGACAGGTATGTGTAGCTGTTGCCTCCTCTCTCCTCGTGTTCTGTCACTGCCAGGTACACCAGCTCACATTTTTTAAAATCCTGCTATTATTAGCCCGTCTGGTATGTTTTTTCCCCTTGTTCCTCTTCCGTTTAACAGGTATGCACCTTCCTGGGCATGACACTTAAGTCATAAATATAGGAATAGATAACTCTGTTAGAAAATCGTATTTCTTCCTGCATTCTCTTTCATCGCCTCTTGCATTAATTGTGAGACTCTGCCCTCTACAGACACACTAATGTCATGACAACTGCTCAGTGCTGCATACAACCCCAAAAGCCCTTTTGTAGTTTTTTTTTTTCTTCTTTTCTTTTCTTTTTTATATTAAAGTGGGCTTATTAAAATTCACCAATATTCTTTTTTTTTTTTTTTTTTAAAGTTTCTGATGTTGTTGTTTGTTTGTTTTTTCTGCTCATTTTGTGTCAGGGGGTGGTGTTGTCCAAGCTAGTGGAAGACTTCTTCAACATGAAGGAGGAGATCCTGTCACGAGACTTTGACTTGGGCTTTTCGGGGAACTCAGAGGATGTGGTCATGCGTGCTCTCCACCTCCTGGGGAACTGCCTCAATGTGACCAGCAGTTCTAATCGCAATGGAGAGTTTACCATCGCACCTAGTCAAACTGTACCTGCGCTTTTTGAGCTCAACTTCTACAGCAACGGCCTTTTCCATGTATTCATTTCTGATGCAATCATTGGTAAGTTATGCCAACAGTATTATGTGCTGTTTTGGTTCATCATTGTGGTTATTATTTAAGAAAATATACTGAACATGTAAGCTTGAATAATACTTTTTTTTTTAAATAGTTAGTTTAAATTGCTGTTTGAAGTTAAAGTGAGCAGTCCTAAACACACAGGTTTTCCTCTACCTCTCCAGCCTGTAGTGTCCTGTCGCTGCAGCGAGAGCTGGTCATGGAATCAGAGTCTGCTCGCCAGCCTGGCAATCCCAGTAGTCATCTTCTAAGTCAAGAGAGACTCATCCGCAAGGCCGCTGGTCTCTCCCACTTCCTTATCAATGAGGTGGCTGTAGCACCAGTAAGTCCTGCATATTCCATCTTTATCACTCCAAATGTCTGCACATATTTTACATACGCGTCTATGATATTATGACTATTGCTTTCATCCACCTCGTGTCCACTGCCTCATTTCTTCAGCAGTGGACATGTTTACAATCAGAGTCCTTTTATATACGCCAGACATTGTTTTGTGCAATTGTGACAAGATAATTAACCTTGACTTCATCTCTGTGTGGTCATAGTCTCATTGATCATCTGAATATAAGACATTCCTGTCACCGTAATTAGTAACTCTAAACTAGGCTCTAAATGAAGATTATTTACAATGTTTGCATATTAGTTTACACTAGTAATGATGGAACAAGTTTGTTGACAAGTAGTTGTTTATAAAATTACATTTTCAACTCCTATGTGGTTTCATGTTTTAGCGTGTCTACATCTCTCCTGTCTGTCCCACAGCCTTGCCAGACTATTTACCAGGTTTTCCATGACACAGTAACCAGGCTGATCCAGTATGGAGTTCTTTATGTGGCAGAGGTGAGTTTACAGGCCGTCAGCCGCTGGACAAAAATAACAGATCATGGCGGTTAATGTCAGAAGTTGAATGTTTTGGGAAGGACTCTTAGCGATAGTTGCTATTGGGTAATGAAACTTTCAGATCCTCTGAACTGTTTTTGTGCGTCAGGAGGACCAGGAGGAACTGAGCCCAAGCCCCACAGATGAGCCGTGGCCCAAAAAGTTTGCTGAGCCCCTTTCCTGGAGAAGTGACGAAGAGGATGAGGACAGTGATTTTGGAGAGGAGCAGAGAGATCGCTACCTTAAGGTATACTTGGACCATTTGGAATTTTGCAGCCAACACAATCGCCACAGCATTCACATCCAAACATCCACTGTTCACCATCAAAAATGACTTTATTTGACTTTTGGTCTGTTTGTGTTGTCTTTCAGGTGAGTGTTTCTGCAGAGCACCAGGAGTTCTTTGTCTTCCTTCAGCGGCTGCTCAGCCCGGTGCTGGAGGCCTACAGCGGGGCTGCGATCTTCGTCCACAGTCTGAGCCAGCCCATGGTCGAGTCCGACTACACCCAGAGGCTCTTCAGATACCTGCTCACACGCACAGAAAGAGGAGTGGCTGGTTATGGTAATATCCTAATATCGCCCACATACTGCACAATGTATTTAAAAAATAATTTAAAACTTCTCTAGTGTTACATCGCACTTGGAATTGAGAAAATTGCTAAAAATGAGAAAATGGTTTTTCCAGTCATGATTTTTTTTTTAGGTGCTGGGAATAAAGTCCAAAAGTATAAGTAGTATTCACATGAAAAATAAGAAATTACCATCAGATTAAAGAAGGATTTAGCTAGTGAAAATTTTTAAAAGTAAGATCCTGCCTCTGTTTTATGTATTTCAAGCACTTCATAATATTATTATCTTTTCATTCAGGTGAAAGTGCAACTCATTATCTGGTTAAGAACACCGTGAGGACATTCAAGGAGCTCGGGGTAAGCATGTGTGCATTTGTATGTGTGTATTTGGGTGATGTGCAGAGTCCTCCAGCTGAACCTCCTGTTTTCTGTTTATTCTCCAGGTCCTAAAGGAGAGGAGAGAAAACAAGGTGACAACTCTGGAGCTAAGCAGCACCTTTCTACCTCAGGAAAATCGGAACAAACTCCTGCAGTACATCTTAGGTTTCACTCTGCTGTGACCGCGACGCGCGTCACCCAGCTTGGACCCCAGGCTCCTTCCAATAAAGGGCTTCTACTGGTTACTTCTAAACAGTCCCAGGTGCTACTCTGTGGAAAGCTTTACCAGGAAGTGCCTTCACGTAAAAGCAGCTAACTATCAGCTGTTAGTCGGAAGAGACTTGAAGCCAGTCTTCCCTTTCTTCTTTTTTTTTTTTCTTTTTGTTTCAGTCTCTGACTTCCTGTGTTAGAACCGCGCAGTTGATTTAACACGTGTATTGAAGGGGTCCCTCTAGGAATCGTTCGCTGTGAACTTTGCAGGAGAAGTCAAAAGGTTTTAATATGGGAAAAAAAAAGTTTAACCGTGCAGTCTGAACAAAGCAAAGCTGCCTTTTGTCTATACAAGTGAACAAGTAAAATATGCATATAAAATAACTGTAAACATAACCAACAACAGAGGCATTTTTATGTTAACTCTTTGTGCTTGTTTATAAAGTTGCTGTATTCTCTCCAGTGCACTCTAATATCTTACAGTTTAAAATGTGTTGCCTGTACATAGAGCGTAGAACAACTTCATTTATAGTGCACTGAAATTATTACACTCTGGTGTAATTAAAGAGAAGAGTTCGCTGTACTCAGAGAGATACAGTGCATCTGCAAATTGTGTACATATCCAAGGTTTCAGTGGCAAAATGTATGAATTTAAATCTCCATACAGTGAAGGTCAGTTATTTCTAGTTGCTGTTTTTTTTTTTTAGATAAAAACAATCAGTGTGCAGTTTGGCCCATGAACAATATTTACGTAGCGAATGCAATACGTACCTGTTGAAAGTCTGGCGTAGTCAAGGCCTAAAACAATGTCCACCTACAGTTAAGTGCATTCAAACCACTAATATCTAAGTGCATTCACTTACACTTTTCATATGAAAAGTGACTTTGATCTCTTTTCTTTTTGCAGAACACCTCACTTTTCGATGAATGTTACACAGCACAGCACTTAAAGTAATGAATACCAGCCATCACACCCACTTTTATTCTAATAACAACACGCTCAGACACTCTGTGACATGCCTTTCAGAGAAAGCAGATATTTGGGATTACCACCTTTTTTTCTTCTTCTTCTATCATAAACACGCTGTATAGCCTTTATAGCATTGCTGCTGAAAGAGCAATAGTTGGGCATTTGTGAGTTAAAATTGCTGCATAGTGTGGTAAAATAGTGCAGTTCTTTTGAACAGTTGGCTAATTATGAGTGCAGTATAGTGTTCTCTTTACAGACCTCTGTAAGGTCAAAAACAAACAGGAAACAGAAAAAATGCAGTCATCCAAAACTTCCGGGTTAAATTATTCTTCTTTCATGTTAGATATAGCAATGGAATTTTAAATTCCATCGTTAGTTACATTCTTTAATAAAATCAATCTTACACTGACTTACATTATGATAGAGTTTAGGCTACTACTAACTAGATATTACCTATTCTTCTTCTTATTATTATTATTATTGTTATAGTTGCATTTACACATTTAAGTGTTTCAGTGTTGGAATCAAAAAGTCAGATTATGCCTGACTGTGAAATTTTAAAAACATGAACAAAAAGCAAAGTGGCTGAAGTTAAAGTACGATGGTGAAACAACACAGCATTGTGCATTTGGCTGTGAGTTTCTAATTCTGTTGTAAAGTAACTTGATAACACAAAGTCGATCAAGTCAATATTTAGTGTGTCTTTCAGTTTCAGTTTGCAGTGAACATGAATATAAACGTACACCGCTCCTCTTCTTGATGGCAAAAAAAGAGGAAGCAGCAAGTTTGAAAGGAAGCGTAATGAATTGCCATCATTATTGAATGATCGTGAGGACATTGTTGATGCGTCAGGGCAATACAAGAATTGGGTCCTTTAAATAAATATTTCTATTGGGAAATACGTGTGATAGTTCAACACTTCTTGTTACAGGTCATTGTAATGTTTATTTTTCATATTTTTCTAAACTTGTAAATGAAAAAAAAAAGTTACATATTTGTGAAAGACACCTAAAGCATGTGGAAGAACAGAAGAGTATGTTACTGCAACAAGAATGTGCTCTGAGAGTGTCACGAGCTTTCTAGCATTTCTGAGCCCTCGGTCTGTACAAGTCTCCTCACCAGGGGACCCATCTGCCATGATCCAACCACTATACGTACTGTACTGCATGTTTCCTCTGGTCGCCTTTAATCATCGGCACTTCAATGTGAACTCTGCTCAACCTGATAATAATGGTCTTTTACAGCCTTACCGCTGTGTATGTCGTGTAAGTTGTGTTGATGAAAGCGAGCTGTATGTGTAGAAGATTAATTGTGTTACCTCTTGAATGTTATCTTAAAAGGTCATTGTGGTATTGTCGAATACTCGATGGACGTGGTACAGATTTATAGTTTTTAATGAACTGCTTGTGGGATACTGAAGCTGCATTAACCACATCCCACTACTCTGTATAACGTAGGATAAATGCCTGTATCTGGGAATCAGGTGCCTTTTTAATGCACTGTAGTATTCTTTTGTTGTTTGTTTTTCTTGTTTTTTTGTGCATGTTAATAATTTTGGGAATCCAAAAGAACACTGTAGATGGTAACTTGGAAAAAAAAATACACAAGTTGAGAGAACATGTTAGGATCACCAGCTACTAAAAATATGTCACTTTTCTTTTTGCTTTATCGAAGCAAAGCACAATTGGCATTGTTAGATTTTGTTTTTAAATAAATTAATGATAGATTAGTGATGGTGTTGCCTTTTTATTTCTTCTATTATATCTAAAAAGCATTTTGTGATTATTTTTCTGGTGTGTGAAAGGGGCAAAAGGTTATAGTTAACTAATGCTTAAATAAAAGTGAGTTAGGAATGGTAACTGCAATGAAAAAGTAAATAAGAATAAACTATAGTCGTGTTAAAGAGAGAATACACCATATTTCAGTTTCAAAGTTCAACAGGTCAATTATTTAAATACAACCTCAGATGAACAACAGCGTGACTTATTACACTGTGCATGAAACACTAAGTACATCCCATCACTCAGTAGCTTGTAGAACAAACTATTATTACCAGGACAGATTTAAAAAAGCTGACTATATTCAGTACATACGGGAACATAAACCCAAAGATAAACAAGCAGACACAGTTAACTGTAGGTGGTAGGTTATTGTTCATTACTGTACTTCTAACGGCTGCTTCTGACATGACAATTTCTCTCTGCAAAACATTAATATCTTTCAGTTTTCTGTAGTATTTGGAGTGAAAATAACTCACAGTATGTCCAAAAGAAGTAAAAGGCGATCAAATGATGCAAACACATTATTAGCACATTAGAGCTAATTTTGTTTATTTATTTCTAAAGAGATCAAACTGCTAAATAAATAAATAAATACATTAAATTCTCTGGTTGCAGATCTGGTAATGTGGCAACTTTTGATGCATCTGTCTGTTTGTACAGACATCATTATGTGCCAGGCTGAAGAAGGAGGGAGGCTTGCTTTGTTAGGCCCATGGGAGGATGCGAGGAGGATATATAGTGGATCGAGACCATGCGAAGTCTTAGTGGCAATGAGGACCAAACAGAGGCGACAGGTGTGCGTTCTTCTACCGAACAAGCAGCACCTGGATTGTGCTGTCACGGTGAGTGACCACAGGTCCTTTCTGTAGCATATTTTCTTGTTTGGTATTTTACTGTGACACGTCACATGGACACACAGAAACCTAAATTACATTCATGTTAAGATTGCATTGATCTGTCAGTAGGGTATATTTATTTTTAAAACAGTGGAAGAGCTAAAACTGTATTTTATTAGAAAAAAACATATTTGCAAGAAAGCCAAAACACTGAAAGCATGGACTCTCAGTATGTTTTATGTTTTCTTTCTTCTTCCTGTGTGTTTATAGGTAAAAGCCAGAGGCCGTGAGGTGTTGAACAGTGTGTTGAAGCATCTTGGTGTCAGTGATCTCCAAGTGTTTGGTCTAGCTGTTATGAAAGGTCAGTTAGTTTCTGCGCGGGAGTTCAAGAGCAAATGTTTTTTTTTCATTAACTGTGGAACGCTGAGATTCTGGGAGGCTGCTGATAGTGAGTGAACCTGCTGTAAGATATGATAAATGGAAAGCCATCTCCTATCAGCCATAAACAACATAACTGGGGGATAACACATGTTAAATGGACTCATTGTGTTGATTTCATGCAGCGCCATCAAACATATGGTTTGCAGGACAAATATGGCCAAAACTGAGTTACTTTACTTGAGCGTGCAAGTTATGTCGAATTTTTTCTTCCTATTTTTTCACTCTTTCCTGCACAGCATGAAGTGTTGTGCAGGAGCTAACCTACCTCAACTGTTAATTTTGCCGCCCTACCGAGAAATGTGAAATATGGTCAGTTTCATGGCTGTTCATAGATGCGGTTCTTTGATTAAGACAGTTGCAGTTCTTTTTAATGACAGCAGATTTATTGAATGTGGAAAAACTGAGACATATTGTTCAAATTGCGCTCACTATCTAAGACACACCAGCTAGTTTGTGATCCCATACGTGTGAATGTTTTAAAAATGTATTTGTTCTTCTTCAGAGCAAACGCAATGGAAACAAAAGGCCTTTGTACTGCTAGGTTGTTAGTCAATATTTTTACTTTTCTGGGCCACATGGTGTGAAACTGAGCTGTATGTAGACCCTAAACTGAGCCTGACATCTCTGATTGAATGTGTGCTTTTTTTCCTCCTTTTTTTAAGATAATGATTACCTGTTTCTTGATTTGGACCAAAAGCTGAGCAAGTACTTTGGGAAACGATGGAACAAAGGATCTTTAATGGTTAGTTTTCCATTTCTTTTTTTTGGTGTAGTGTTTGCACTGTTGAAACAGAAATCACCAGATCTACAAACAGCTCCATGCTGTAATGGGAACACTCTAAAAGCTGAATTTAGTGATCTCACTTGAAATTTCATGTTTTCCTGGTTTAATGGGCAGTCATGATGATTTGCATATCAATGATCTCAAGTAGATCTTGTGGCTCATTGTTATGCATTGTTGTGCAACTTTGCTGTTTACAAGACTGGGGAAACCTGCAACAGATAAGACTGAAGGCGTTGCTTGTATGAGTACTAAGATGTTTCTCCCAGTGAAAACACTGTATCCAGATAAAGTCCACCAATGGACTAACATGTCAAACATGTTAGAAAGATCTGGCTCATTTTAAAACTTCTTTTATGTCCACGTTTTCTTTTTCTTTTTTTAATGATTTATCATATTGGTCAAATATTAACTAGACTGTGTAATAGCAGAAACGATAAACTGAGTACTCTCTTTACTCATTCCACCTTTCCAGGTCCCGTTTATCTTATTTCTAAGAGTCCAGTATTATGTAGAAAGTGGGCTGCTGATTTTGTAAGTTTGTTTTCCATTACCTTCTTTTTCCAAGATTAATAATTTCCACTATAAGTGTTGTTAAAGTTTATGAAAATATTTGTGGAAAAGTAGACAGCTGACTCAACCTAACAGACTTCATAACAGGAAAAGAAAACCTCCCTGTTTCTTGCAGGAGCACCACAGTGCAGCAGCTCTACTACACTGAGCTGAGGCAGAAGGTGCTGCGTTCACAGAGCCACCATCAGGAGGCTTTGTTCTTCCAGCTGGCAGCCTCTGCCCTCCAAGCTGATGTTGGCGATCTGGCACAGGGAGAGGAGACTGAGGAAGACGGAGAAGAGAAGAAGCAGGAGAGAAAACACAGATGCTACTTTCTCCCTGAAGATTACTTCCCCTCATGGGTAAAAAAAAAAGAAAGAAAAAGAAGTGTAGTCTAACCTTGACAGAAATACTATTATAATTATATCTGTGTGTTCATCTTCTCAGCTCATAAAGCGCAGAGGGAGAGAGTACTTACTTCAGCACAGCCCAGTGCTGCATGGTGAGCTGAGGGGGGTGTCCCGCAGGCAAGCCATCCTGCACTTTATAAAGGAAGCCAACGAGCTGCAGGATGGACCTGTCACATTCTACAGGATGAGAGAGGTCAGACAGTGTTACAGTTAAACAAGGACGAACTCTGTGTGAGGATGTCTGTTTCTTAATTAGTTTAAGAGAGACAAACTAAGAAACTTCTGTCCTGAGATGTTGAATATGGGGCTACCAGGCAGTTAAAAGGAAAAGGAAAAGAGGTCACATATATCAGACACTCCATAAACGCGTACATTTCAGAAAATCTTCAGAAAAATATCCTACAGGGTGTGAAAACTGTTACAGATCTCGTAAAAAGCCCCAGTAATAATCCTTCGGCATGCTCTTGTATTATTTGTCTCCCTTGGTCATTATGGAGAACTCTTTTTGAGTCATGTTTGTTATGTGAGCCCATGGCTTTAAAAAACAACAACAAAAAAACTGCTTTATCAACTATTATTTTACACACAGGAGGACAAACAGCCGAGGAGTTTAATCCTCCTCGGTGTGACAGTGAAAGGAGTCCATATTTGCCAGGTGAGTCGTTTTCAATGACAGTCTCACACATAATTTTAAATAAAGTTTATGAACTTATTTTCACATGTACATATAGATTCTTGATCTGAATTTGTGTTTTTAAGGAGGTGGAAGGGAAACAATCTTTGTTGTACGATTTCTCCTGGACAGGTATTGATCGCTTCACCTTTCAGGTTAGGTTCTAAAGACTGGACTATAATCAAAATATACATACAATAAAGGTCACATTGACCTGCGTGTAGCTTTAAACGTAACACATGAGATCATCCTCTTTATGTATGCCTCTTACTTTTCAGGGCAACAGGTTTGAAATCACTGCTGTGGGCTCTTTGTGCCTTCCTAAACTGGTTTATTACACTAAATCAGCTTTCCACTCTAAACACATCCTGAGGCACCTCTGTGACAGTCACCAACTCCACATGAACATCAGAGATGCAGTCAGTTCCATCCAACAGCTGGAAAACATGGGTAGGACGTAAGGCTTTACTTTACCACAACCTATCTAAGACATGACTGAGTCAGTTGTCTTGGTCTGAAACCAATATCATGTAATAATAATAACAATAAGTCTTTTAAGTGATTTTAAAAGATTTCACACTCCGAAGGTGTTCTCTTTTCTGTCTATCTTCAGCCAAAGAAGCCTACATCTGCGACACAGCGTGCCTAAGAAAGAGTCTCCAGTGCAGCAACCTCACATCTTCAATGTCCGACTGCAGTGATGCTCTGGAAACAGCTACTGCCTGGTTTAAAGAGGAAAAGGAAGAGGACGGAGGCTCTACAACAGGTCTGCTATTGGGAGGAAATGATTGTGTAGATGGTGCAACATTTGCCTCTCAAACAAATTGTGCATTTATGTTTGGAAACTGGTAAAAACACGTTTAATTCTACCCAGCAATGGTTTACAGCAGTAGGTCTGCAGACCTAATTAAGGAAGAAAACAGCTGATGTTGCTGAAGTGACCAAGAGGGAAAGTTTAAAAGCTCATTAGGCAAATGAACGCAGAACTACTTTCTTAACTTACCTGTCGTACTTTTGCCTTGAACTCAAAATCAGTTGTTTGTTTATACTGATGCCAGAGTCTGAGCTGTGGTTGGACGAATCAGAGGAGTTGTTTGTTGATGATCCAGCTGAGGTGTCCTGGCTGGCTGAGCTGCTCCATGGTGTGTCTGTCGACGCTCCTTTGATGTTACCCTCTTTTTGCTGGGCAGGTTAGTCCAAAAACCACTAAGACCATTCTAAAATAACAGTTTAATCATGTGTTAGTTCTGTGTAGCATGTGATATTGTGTCCTCTTTTATCAGCTGTCACCATGGAAATGAAACAGGTGAGCAAACTGCAGGTCTGTCTGTTTGAACATTTCCAGCACGATCCTGCATCAAAGCCAACATCATTCTCTGTGATCTTCAGGTTCTGTGGAAAAAAACGGATGAAGGGATGTCTGTGGACTAATTTAGATTCAGAGGATGCAGGGATTCATCAACCGTTCTTCATCTCAAGACAAGGAGACACCTGTTGGAGTTTGTTGTTATGGAGCTAAAATGCTGAAAGGATACAGCTGAGCGTTATATTTTGTTTGCTTAGAGGAAACCTCATTATATGTGCTAAAACAGAAGCCATACAGTGCCGAGGACTAATCTCCTTCAAAAACACAATGATAAAACCCTAATACTAAGCACTCAGAAGATTGTTTCACTGTCAGTGTTGACAGCTCTGCACATTGGCTGCTGGGTGAATCCTGTCTAGGGCTCTCCTTGGCTCTCTTTTTGTTGGGTGTCACGATTGCCCCTGCGGTGATCATCCTGGGGCTCTCATGCTCTGGGGGGCCTCTGGATATTTGGGGCCCAGGTCTCCTCCATGCCTGCTTCATGTCTTTGGGAGCAGGCTGTGGCTCCCCACACCTACCTGTTAAATAGTTAAATTGAGTAACCTTATGAACACAAGTGTGCAAACAGGTACCCACAGACACACTATCTTGGTCGGCTCCTGCCTCTAAACATGTATCATTAATACTGTGTGCTGCTCAGTGTTTTTTTCTCTCTTCTTTTCTATTTTTATCTCCCTCTTCTTCTGTTAACTTTCTCCTCAACTCCACTCCCCTCTTTCTTTCTTCTCCCCTGTTCCCTCCATCTTGTCTGTTCTGAGTCTACTAACTCAAAATAAAAAAAATCCTAATCAAATTCTAATAAAATATGACTATAAAGTGGACCACTATAACAAAAGCCGTAATGGTCCACTTGGCAAATCTGTGGGGCCTTTTGTTTTGCCTTCTGACAATATTTCTGATTGCTACATTGAAAAAAAGAAAAAAAGACAACAAAAATACTATATCAGCATTTTACCATTAAAATATATTTGAATCACTTATTAAAACTAGAGTGTTTTAGTTTGCTTTCATCTAAAGCATCTTACAGTGTTATGCAGAATTTCATTTGATGAGATCACATTGTGTGGCTTCCAAAATCTGTGTGTAAACCCTTTATGTTGTGGGTCCCATGGTGTAATGATTAGCACTCTGGACTTTGAATCGAGTGATCTGAGT
The DNA here is from genome assembly GCF_051167445.1 of Perissodus microlepis. Lineage (NCBI taxonomy): Eukaryota > Metazoa > Chordata > Actinopteri > Cichliformes > Cichlidae > Perissodus > Perissodus microlepis. The sequence continues at coordinate 13,189,857 of NC_140468.1, forward strand.
TCGAATCTCTGTGGGACCTCATGCATGTTATTTGTTAACTTTCCTTTCCTTCTTCACATCACCTGCTACATGTTCAGTGGCAGTTGATTCATTTAGGTGGTGAGAGGATCTAGTATTCACTGACAGCAGTTGTATAGAGGTATTTTAGCATGAGTATGAGTATTACATGTCATTCAAGCACTTACTGTCATAAAATAAAACAGTTTCCTCTACAATATCTTGAACAAAGGTAACATCTTCACTAGCTGTTGGCTGTTACCTTCTCGACTTAAGCTGTTTTGTGAATTGTTCAGTCTTAGGTGTAAGCTCATTCGAATGATTTTTTTTTTTGTTTAGTTAGGATGGCCAAGTGTTCTAAGGCACTGTGTTAAAGTTGGAGTTCAAATCCAACTCCTGACAGTTGGATTTTATTTTTGATAAAGAAAAGTTTTCGTCCAAATCTGCTTCCAAAATCTGTCTGTAAACCCTTTACTTCGTGGGTCCCATGGTGTAATGGCTAGCACTCTGGACTTTGAATCCAGTAATCCGAGTTCAAATCTCGGTGGGACCTCATGCATGTTATTTGTCAACTACTAAATGTTCAGTGGTAGTTGATTCATTTAGGTGGTGAAGGGATCCACTTGTCAGTTAAATAAAATTACCATTTTTAACAACGGTTGTCTTCTTGTCCTGAGCACACAGGAAGCACACATAATATAAACATTAAATTCTGTTTAACACTAAACACTGAAACTGATTTCTGACTGGTATACAGGAGTGACAATTACTCAACACAAAGAAACAAAGTACAAAACTAGAAATAATGGGTTCTCCAAGGAAACCCACTGAAGAACAGTAACACTAAGAAACAACAGAAAGCTGAACGCCATCCTGACACATTTGTGCGTGTTGATACAGAATCCACATGACAGGCTAGCAGATCAAGACACCTTTACAACTGATCAGATTGGGAGCCTATTACACTATAGGCCTATTGCTTTACCAACACATATTTTAAAAACAACGAGGGTGTCTACAGACAAAAACGTGACAGTTTTGGTCTTTCTGCAAATGTACTGTTTATAAGGAAACCTGCATTCAGCTGAGATTAAAAAAGTCACTTGGACGAGTGATGAGACATTTCTTCAACTATTTGATAAATGAATGTGACCAAGTTGCAGTACAGAAAGGAACTGACTTCTACTTCACATCTAAAGCACATTTGTGAGATTTGAGGTTTAGAGCTATGTATTTTTGCAGGCTGAGATCCAGTTGGTGAAGGAACTTGTAATGGATGTCTGTGAAGGTTCTCAGTCATCCAGGTCATTGTAGTCTAAGGAGCTTGGAAACTTCTTTAAACTTCTTTAAGTTGCTTGAAGACGTTTCACCTCTCATCCGAGAAACTTCTTCAGTTCTAGGGTCAAATGGTGGAGTGTCCCAGATGTAAGGCCTGTGGGAGTGTCCGCCCAAGAGGGACTATGGACCCTCTAATGATCCTCTCCCTAATGACACGAGCCAAAGTGTGAAAACGGGTGTAGGTCACAAGCAACCAAGGATTCGGGTGAGCTCATTGTGAAACCTAGCCCCAACCTATCATGTGATTTCCTGAGGTCAAATGGCCCAGGATGTGAGTGGGCGTTAAGGCTTCTGGGAAGGTATCTCAACACTGGATTATAGATGTCAGACAGTTGGTGCCCTATGCCACCACCTCTGTTCAAAGATGGTCATTCACAGTGGACATAGATGTAACGGAGCAGTCTGTATCTGCAGTGAATTTGGCTGTGTGGAATAATTGATTTTGCAAGACATTAGGACTCCGATAGACGCATGAGAGAGGTACTTGAGGTCAGTATGTTATAAGGATATTTGGCATGTAGATTAAAGCATCCCATCACCAACCTGGTAGGTGACCTGCACTACAGCACCCCTGACACTAACTAAATCAGATTTCGAGTTCATAACTTATCAAAGCAGTTGCCATTTGGTGGCAACTCCTTTATCGAAAGAAGACATCACATAACATTTCAGTCTTACATTTAATAAGCAAGGAATGTCAGGAGCTGGATTTGAACCCACGCCTCCAGGAGAGACTGCAACCTGAACGCAGCACCTTAGACCGCTCGGCCATCCTGACACATTTTTGCACTTTTTGATACAGAATCCACATGACAAGGCAGATCAAGACACCTTTACAACTGATCAGATTGGCAGACTATTACACCTCTGCTTTACCAACACATATTCAGCTGAGATTCAAGAAGTCACTTTGATGAGTGATGAGACTTTTCTTCAACTATCTGATAAATGAATGTGATCAAGTTGCAGTACAGAAAGGAACTGACTTCTACTTCACATCTAAAGCACATTTGTGAGATTTGAGGTTTAGAGCTATGTATTTTTGCAGGCTGAGATCCAGTTGGTGAAGGAACTTGTAATGGATGTCTGTGAAGGTTCTCAGTCATCCAGGTCATTGTAGTCTAAGGAGCTTGGAAACTTCTTTAAACTTCTTTAAGTTGCTTGAAGACGTTTCACCTCTCATCCGAGAAACTTCTTCAGTTCTAGGGTCAAATGGTGGAGTGTCCCAGATGTAAGGCCTGTGGGAGTGTCCGCCCAAGAGGGACTATGGACCCTCTAATGATCCTCTCCCTAATGACACGAGCCAAAGTGTGAAAACGGGTGTAGGTCACAAGCAACCAAGGATTCGGGTGAGCTCATTGTGAAACCTAGCCCCAACCTATCATGTGATTTCCTGAGGTCAAATGGCCCAGGATGTGAGTGGGCGTTAAGGCTTCTGGGAAGGTATCTCAACACTGGATTATAGATGTCAGACAGTTGGTGCCCTATGCCACCACCTCTGTTCAAAGATGGTCATTCACAGTGGACATAGATGTAACGGAGCAGTCTGTATCTGCAGTGAATTTGGCTGTGTGGAATAATTGATTTTGCAAGACATTAGGACTCCGATAGACGCATGAGAGAGGTACTTGAGGTCAGTATGTTATAAGGATATTTGGCATGTAGATTAAAGCATCCCATCACCAACCTGGTAGGTGACCTGCACTACAGCACCCCTGACACTAACTAAATCAGATTTCGAGTTCATAACTTATCAAAGCAGTTGCCATTTGGTGGCAACTCCTTTATCGAAAGAAGACATCACATAACATTTCAGTCTTACATTTAATAAGCAAGGAATGTCAGGAGCTGGATTTGAACCCACGCCTCCAGGAGAGACTGCAACCTGAACGCAGCACCTTAGACCGCTCGGCCATCCTGACACATTTGAGCTTGTTGATACAGAATCCACATGACAGGCTAGCAGATCAAGACACCTTTACAACTGATCAGATTGGCAGACTATTACACCTCTGCTTTACCAACACATATTCAGCTGAGATTCAAGAAGTCACTTTGATGAGTGATGAGACTTTTCTTCAACTATCTGATAAATGAATGTGATCAAGTTGCAGTACAGAAAGGAACTGACTTCTACTTCACATCTAAAGCACATTTGTGAGATTTGAGGTTTAGAGCTATGTATTTTTGCAGGCTGAGATCCAGTTGGTGAAGGAACTTGTAATGGATGTCTGTGAAGGTTCTCAGTCATCCAGGTCATTGTAGTCTAAGGAGCTTGGAAACTTCTTTAAACTTCTTTAAGTTGCTTGAAGACGTTTCACCTCTCATCCGAGAAACTTCTTCAGTTCTAGGGTCAAATGGTGGAGTGTCCCAGATGTAAGGCCTGTGGGAGTGTCCGCCCAAGAGGGACTATGGACCCTCTAATGATCCTCTCCCTAATGACACGAGCCAAAGTGTGAAAACGGGTGTAGGTCACAAGCAACCAAGGATTCGGGTGAGCTCATTGTGAAACCTAGCCCCAACCTATCATGTGATTTCCTGAGGTCAAATGGCCCAGGATGTGAGTGGGCGTTAAGGCTTCTGGGAAGGTATCTCAACACTGGATTATAGATGTCAGACAGTTGGTGCCCTATGCCACCACCTCTGTTCAAAGATGGTCATTCACAGTGGACATAGATGTAACGGAGCAGTCTGTATCTGCAGTGAATTTGGCTGTGTGGAATAATTGATTTTGCAAGACATTAGGACTCCGATAGACGCATGAGAGAGGTACTTGAGGTCAGTATGTTATAAGGATATTTGGCATGTAGATTAAAGCATCCCATTACCAACCTAGTAGGTGACCTGCACTACAGCACCCCTGACACTAACTAAATCAGATTTCGTGTTCATAACTTATCAAAGCAGTTGCCATTTGGTGGCAACTCCTTTATTGAAGGATGACATCACATAACACTTCAGTCTTACGTTTAATGAGCAAGGAATGTCAGGAGTGGGATTTGAACCCACGCCTCCAGGAGAGACTGCGACCTGAACGCAGCGCCTTAGACCGCTCGGCCATCCTGACACATTTTTGCACTTTTTGATACAGAATCCACATGACAAGGCAGATCAAGACACCTTTACAACTGATCAGATTGGCAGACTATTACACCTCTGCTTTACCAACACATATTCAGCTGAGATTCAAGAAGTCACTTTGATGAGTGATGAGACTTTTCTTCAACTATCTGATAAATGAATGTGACCAAGTTGCAGTACAGAAAGGAACTGACTTCTACTTCACATCTAAAGCACATTTGTGAGATTTGAGGTTTAGAGCTATGTATTTTTGCAGGCTGAGATCCAGTTGGTGAAGGAACTTGTAATGGATGTCTGTGAAGGTTCTCAGTCATCCAGGTCATTGTAGTCTAAGGAGCTTGGAAACTTCTTTAAACTTCTTTAAGTTGCTTGAAGACGTTTCACCTCTCATCCGAGAAACTTCTTCAGTTCTAGGGTCAAATGGTGGAGTGTCCCAGATGTAAGGCCTGTGGGAGTGTCCGCCCAAGAGGGACTATGGACCCTCTAATGATCCTCTCCCTAATGACACGAGCCAAAGTGTGAAAACGGGTGTAGGTCACAAGCAACCAAGGATTCGGGTGAGCTCATTGTGAAACCTAGCCCCAACCTATCATGTGATTTCCTGAGGTCAAATGGCCCAGGATGTGAGTGGGCGTTAAGGCTTCTGGGAAGGTATCTCAACACTGGATTATAGATGTCAGACAGTTGGTGCCCTATGCCACCACCTCTGTTCAAAGATGGTCATTCACAGTGGACATAGATGTAACGGAGCAGTCTGTATCTGCAGTGAATTTGGCTGTGTGGAATAATTGATTTTGCAAGACATTAGGACTCCGATAGACGCATGAGAGAGGTACTTGAGGTCAGTATGTTATAAGGATATTTGGCATGTAGATTAAAGCATCCCATCACCAACCTGGTAGGTGACCTGCACTACAGCACCCCTGACACTAACTAAATCAGATTTCGAGTTCATAACTTATCAAAGCGGTTGCCATTTGGTGGCAACTCCTTTATCGAAAGAAGACATCACATAACATTTCAGTCTTACATTTAATAAGCAAGGAATGTCAGGAGTGGGATTTGAACCCACGCCTCCAGGAGAGACTGCGACCTGAACGCAGCGCCTTAGACCGCTCGGCCATCCTGACACATTTGCGCTTATTGATACAGAATCCACATGACAGGCTAGCAGATCAAGACACCTTTACAACTGATCAGATTGGCAGACTATTACACCTCTGCTTTACCAACACATATTCAGCTGAGATTCAAGAAGTCACTTTGATGAGTGATGAGACTTTTCTTCAACTATCTGATAAATGAATGTGACCAAGTTGCAGTACAGAAAGGAACTGACTTCTACTTCACATCTAAAGCACATTTGTGAGATTTGAGGTTTAGAGCTATGTATTTTTGCAGGCTGAGATCCAGTTGGTGAAGGAACTTGTAATGGATGTCTGTGAAGGTTCTCAGTCATCCAGGTCATTGTAGTCTAAGGAGCTTGGAAACTTCTTTAAACTTCTTTAAGTTTCTTGAAGACGTTTCACCTCTCATCCGAGAAACTTCTTCAGTTCTAGGGTCAAATGGTGGAGTGTCCCAGATGTAAGGCCTGTGGGAGTGTCCGCCCAAGAGGGACTATGGACCCTCTAATGATCCTCTCCCTAATGACACGAGCCAAAGTGTGAAAACGGGTGTAGGTCACAAGCAACCAAGGATTCGGGTGAGCTCATTGTGAAACCTAGCCCCAACCTATCATGTGATTTCCTGAGGTCAAATGGCCCAGGATGTGAGTGGGCGTTAAGGCTTCTGGGAAGGTATCTCAACACTGGATTATAGATGTCAGACAGTTGGTGCCCTATGCCACCACCTCTGTTCAAAGATGGTCATTCACAGTGGACATAGATGTAACGGAGCAGTCTGTATCTGCAGTGAATTTGGCTGTGTGGAATAATTGATTTTGCAAGACATTAGGACTCCGATAGACGCATGAGAGAGGTACTTGAGGTGAGTATGTTATAAGGATATTTGGCATGTAGATTAAAGCATCCCATTACCAACCTAGTAGGTGACCTGCACTACAGCACCCCTGACACTAACTAAATCAGATTTCGTGTTCATAACTTATCAAAGCAGTTGCCATTTGGTGGCAACTCCTTTATTGAAGGATGACATCACATAACACTTCAGTCTTACGTTTAATGAGCAAGGAATGTCAGGAGTGGGATTTGAACCCACGCCTCCAGGAGAGACTGCGACCTGAACGCAGCGCCTTAGACCGCTCGGCCATCCTGACACATTTTTGCACTTGTTGATACAGAATCCACATGACAAGGCAGATCAAGACACCTTTACAACTGATCAGATTGGCAGACTATTACACCTCTGCTTTACCAACACATATTCAGCTGAGATTCAAGAAGTCACTTTGATGAGTGATGAGACTTTTCTTCAACTATCTGATAAATGAATGTGACCAAGTTGCAGTACAGAAAGGAACTGACTTCTACTTCACATCTAAAGCACATTTGTGAGATTTGAGGTTTAGAGCTATGTATTTTTGCAGGCTGAGATCCAGTTGGTGAAGGAACTTGTAATGGATGTCTGTGAAGGTTCTCAGTCATCCAGGTCATTGTAGTCTAAGGAGCTTGGAAACTTCTTTAAACTTCTTTAAGTTGCTTGAAGACGTTTCACCTCTCATCCGAGAAACTTCTTCAGTTCTAGGGTCAAATGGTGGAGTGTCCCAGATGTAAGGCCTGTGGGAGTGTCCGCCCAAGAGGGACTATGGACCCTCTAATGATCCTCTCCCTAATGACACGAGCCAAAGTGTGAAAACGGGTGTAGGTCACAAGCAACCAAGGATTCGGGTGAGCTCATTGTGAAACCTAGCCCCAACCTATCATGTGATTTCCTGAGGTCAAATGGCCCAGGATGTGAGTGGGCGTTAAGGCTTCTGGGAAGGTATCTCAACACTGGATTATAGATGTCAGACAGTTGGTGCCCTATGCCACCACCTCTGTTCAAAGATGGTCATTCACAGTGGACATAGATGTAACGGAGCAGTCTGTATCTGCAGTGAATTTGGCTGTGTGGAATAATTGATTTTGCAAGACATTAGGACTCCGATAGACGCATGAGAGAGGTACTTGAGGTCAGTATGTTATAAGGATATTTGGCATGTAGATTAAAGCATCCCATCACCAACCTGGTAGGTGACCTGCACTACAGCACCCCTGACACTAACTAAATCAGATTTCGAGTTCATAACTTATCAAAGCGGTTGCCATTTGGTGGCAACTCCTTTATTGAAAGAAGACATCACATAACATTTCAGTCTTACATTTAATAAGCAAGGAATGTCAGGAGCAGGATTTGAACCCACGCCTCCAGGAGAGACTGCAACCTGAACGCAGCGCCTTAGACCGCTCGGCCATCCTGACACATTTGCGCTTGTTGATACAGAATCCACATGACAGGCTAGCAGATCAAGACACCTTTACAACTGATCAGATTGGCAGACTATTACACCTCTGCTTTACCAACACATATTCAGCTGAGATTCAAGAAGTCACTTTGATGAGTGATGAGACTTTTCTTCAACTATCTGATAAATGAATGTGACCAAGTTGCAGTACAGAAAGGAACTGACTTCTACTTCACATCTAAAGCACATTTGTGAGATTTGAGGTTTAGAGCTATGTATTTTTGCAGGCTGAGATCCAGTTGGTGAAGGAACTTGTAATGGATGTCTGTGAAGGTTCTCAGTCATCCAGGTCATTGTAGTCTAAGGAGCTTGGAAACTTCTTTAAACTTCTTTAAGTTGCTTGAAGACGTTTCACCTCTCATCCGAGAAACTTCTTCAGTTCTAGGGTCAAATGGTGGAGTGTCCCAGATGTAAGGCCTGTGGGAGTGTCCGCCCAAGAGGGACTATGGACCCTCTAATGATCCTCTCCCTAATGACACGAGCCAAAGTGTGAAAACGGGTGTAGGTCACAAGCAACCAAGGATTCGGGTGAGCTCATTGTGAAACCTAGCCCCAACCTATCATGTGATTTCCTGAGGTCAAATGGCCCAGGATGTGAGTGGGCGTTAAGGCTTCTGGGAAGGTATCTCAACACTGGATTATAGATGTCAGACAGTTGGTACACCTCTGTTCAAAGATGGTCATTCACAGTGGACATAGATGTAACGGAGCAGTCTGTATCTGCAGTGAATTTGGCTGTGTGGAATAATTGATTTTGCAAGACATTAGGACTCCGATAGACGCATGAGAGAGGTACTTGAGGTCAGTATGTTATAAGGATATTTGGCATGTAGATTAAAGCATCCCATCACCAACCTGGTAGGTGACCTGCACTACAGCACCCCCGACACTAACTAAATCAGATTTCGTGTTCATAACTTATCAAAGCAGTTGTCATTTGGTGGCAACTCCTTTATTGAAGGATGACATCACATAACACTTCAGTCTTATGTTTAATGAGCAAGGAATGTCAGGAGTGGGATTTGAACCCACGCCTCCAGGAGAGACTGCAACCTGAACGCAGCGCCTTAGACCGCTCGGCCATCCTGACACATTTTTGCGCTTGTTGATACAGAATCCACATGACAGGCTAGCAGATCAAGACACCTTTACAACTGATCAGATTGGCAGACTATTACACCTCTGCTTTACCAACACATATTCAGCTGAGATCAAGAAGTCACTTTGATGAGTGATGAGACTTTTCTTCAACTATCTGATAAATGAATGTGACCAAGTTGCAGTACAGAAAGGAACTGACTTCTACTTCACATCTAAAGCACATTTGTGAGATATGAGGTTTAGAGCTATGTATTTTTGTAGGCTGAGATCCAGTTGGTGAAGGAACTTGTAATGGATGTCTGTGAAGGTTCTCAGTCATCCAGGTCATTGTAGTCTAAGGAGCTTGGAAACTTCTTTAAACTTCTTTAAGTTGCTTGAAGACGTTTCACCTCTCATCCGAGAAACTTCTTCAGTTCTAGGGTCAAATGGTGGAGTGTCCCAGATGTAAGGCCTGTGGGAGTGTCCGCCCAAGAGGGACTGTGGACCCTCTAATGATCCTCTCCCTAATGACACGAGCCAATGTGTGTAAACGGGTGTAGGTCACAAGCAACCAAGGATTCGGGTGAGCTCATTGTGAAACCTAGCCCCAACCTATCATGTGATTTCCTGAGGTCAAATGGCCCAGGATGTGAGTGGGCGTTAAGGCTTCTGGGAAGGTATCTCAACACTGGATTATAGATGTCAGACAGTTGGTGCCCTATGCCACCACCTCTGTTCAAAGATGGTCATTCACAGTGGACATAGATGTAACGGAGCAGTCTGTATCTGCAGTGAATTTGGCTGTGTGGAATAATTGATTTTGCAAGACATTAGGACTCCGATAGACGCATGAGAGAGGTACTTGAGGTCAGTATGTTATAAGGATATTTGGCATGTAGATTAAAGCATCCCATCACCAACCTGGTAGGTGACCTGCACTACAGCACCCCTGACACTAACTAAATCAGATTTCGAGTTCATAACTTATCAAAGCGGTTGCCATTTGGTGGCAACTCCTTTATCGAAAGAAGACATCACATAACATTTCAGTCTTACATTTAATAAGCAAAGAATGTCAGGAGCGGGATTTGGACCCACGCCTCCAGGAGAGACTGCAACCTGAACGCAGCGCCTTAGACCGCTCGGCCATCCTGACACATTTGCGCTTGTTGATACAGAATCCACATGACAGGCTAGCAGATCAAGACACCTTTACAACTGATCAGATTGGCAGACTATTACACCTCTGCTTTACCAACACATATTCAGCTGAGATTCAAGAAGTCACTTTGATGAGTGATGAGACTTTTCTTCAACTATCTGATAAATGAATGTGACCAAGTTGCAGTACAGAAAGGAACTGACTTCTACTTCACATCTAAAGCACATTTGTGAGATTTGAGGTTTAGAGCTATGTATTTTTGCAGGCTGAGATCCAGTTGGTGAAGGAACTTGTAATGGATGTCTGTGAAGGTTCTCAGTCATCCAGGTCATTGTAGTCTAAGGAGCTTGGAAACTTCTTTAAACTTCTTTAAGTTGCTTGAAGACGTTTCACCTCTCATCCGAGAAACTTCTTCAGTTCTAGGGTCAAATGGTGGAGTGTCCCAGATGTAAGGCCTGTGGGAGTGTCCGCCCAAGAGGGACTATGGACCCTCTAATGATCCTCTCCCTAATGACACGAGCCAAAGTGTGAAAACGGGTGTAGGTCACAAGCAACCAAGGATTCGGGTGAGCTCATTGTGAAACCTAGCCCCAACCTATCATGTGATTTCCTGAGGTCAAATGGCCCAGGATGTGAGTGGGCGTTAAGGCTTCTGGGAAGGTATCTCAACACTGGATTATAGATGTCAGACAGTTGGTGCCCTATGCCACCACCTCTGTTCAAAGATGGTCATTCACAGTGGACATAGATGTAACGGAGCAGTCTGTATCTGCAGTGAATTTGGCTGTGTGGAATAATTGATTTTGCAAGACATTAGGACTCCGATAGACGCATGAGAGAGGTACTTGAGGTCAGTATGTTATAAGGATATTTGGCATGTAGATTAAAGCATCCCATCACCAACCTGGTAGGTGACCTGCACTACAGCACCCCTGACACTAACTAAATCAGATTTCGAGTTCATAACTTATCAAAGCGGTTGCCATTTGGTGGCAACTCCTTTATCGAAAGAAGACATCACATAACATTTCAGTCTTACATTTAATAAGCAAAGAATGTCAGGAGCGGGATTTGGACCCACGCCTCCAGGAGAGACTGCAACCTGAACGCAGCGCCTTAGACCGCTCGGCCATCCTGACACATTTGCGCTTGTTGATACAGAATCCACATGACAGGCTAGCAGATCAAGACACCTTTACAACTGATCAGATTGGCAGACTATTACACCTCTGCTTTACCAACACATATTCAGCTGAGATTCAAGAAGTCACTTTGATGAGTGATGAGACTTTTCTTCAACTATCTGATAAATGAATGTGACCAAGTTGCAGTACAGAAAGGAACTGACTTCTACTTCACATCTAAAGCACATTTGTGAGATTTGAGGTTTAGAGCTATGTATTTTTGCAGGCTGAGATCCAGTTGGTGAAGGAACTTGTAATGGATGTCTGTGAAGGTTCTCAGTCATCCAGGTCATTGTAGTCTAAGGAGCTTGGAAACTTCTTTAAACTTCTTTAAGTTGCTTGAAGACGTTTCACCTCTCATCCGAGAAACTTCTTCAGTTCTAGGGTCAAATGGTGGAGTGTCCCAGATGTAAGGCCTGTGGGAGTGTCCGCCCAAGAGGGACTATGGACCCTCTAATGATCCTCTCCCTAATGACACGAGCCAAAGTGTGAAAACGGGTGTAGGTCACAAGCAACCAAGGATTCGGGTGAGCTCATTGTGAAACCTAGCCCCAACCTATCATGTGATTTCCTGAGGTCAAATGGCCCAGGATGTGAGTGGGCGTTAAGGCTTCTGGGAAGGTATCTCAACACTGGATTATAGATGTCAGACAGTTGGTGCCCTATGCCACCACCTCTGTTCAAAGATGGTCATTCACAGTGGACATAGATGTAACGGAGCAGTCTGTATCTGCAGTGAATTTGGCTGTGTGGAATAATTGATTTTGCAAGACATTAGGACTCCGATAGACGCATGAGAGAGGTACTTGAGGTCAGTATGTTATAAGGATATTTGGCATGTAGATTAAAGCATCCCATCACCAACCTGGTAGGTGACCTGCACTACAGCACCCCTGACACTAACTAAATCAGATTTCGAGTTCATAACTTATCAAAGCGGTTGCCATTTGGTGGCAACTCCTTTATCGAAAGAAGACATCACATAACATTTCAGTCTTACATTTAATAAGCAAGGAATGTCAGGAGTGGGATTTGAACCCACGCCTCCAGGAGAGACTGCGACCTGAACGCAGCGCCTTAGACCGCTCGGCCATCCTGACACATTTTTGCACTTGTTGATACAGAATCCACATGACAAGGCAGATCAAGACACCTTTACAACTGATCAGATTGGCAGACTATTACACCTCTGCTTTACCAACACATATTCAGCTGAGATTCAAGAAGTCACTTTGATGAGTGATGAGACTTTTCTTCAACTATCTGATAAATGAATGTGACCAAGTTGCAGTACAGAAAGGAACTGACTTCTACTTCACATCTAAAGCACATTTGTGAGATTTGAGGTTTAGAGCTATGTATTTTTGCAGGCTGAGATCCAGTTGGTGAAGGAACTTGTAATGGATGTCTGTGAAGGTTCTCAGTCATCCAGGTCATTGTAGTCTAAGGAGCTTGGAAACTTCTTTAAACTTCTTTAAGTTTCTTGAAGACGTTTCACCTCTCATCCGAGAAACTTCTTCAGTTCTAGGGTCAAATGGTGGAGTGTCCCAGATGTAAGGCCTGTGGGAGTGTCCGCCCAAGAGGGACTATGGACCCTCTAATGATCCTCTCCCTAATGACACGAGCCAAAGTGTGAAAACGGGTGTAGGTCACAAGCAACCAAGGATTCGGGTGAGCTCATTGTGAAACCTAGCCCCAACCTATCATGTGATTTCCTGAGGTCAAATGGCCCAGGATGTGAGTGGGCGTTAAGGCTTCTGGGAAGGTATCTCAACACTGGATTATAGATGTCAGACAGTTGGTACACCTCTGTTCAAAGATGGTCATTCACAGTGGACATAGATGTAACGGAGCAGTCTGTATCTGCAGTGAATTTGGCTGTGTGGAATAATTGATTTTGCAAGACATTAGGACTCCGATAGACGCATGAGAGAGGTACTTGAGGTCAGTATGTTATAAGGATATTTGGCATGTAGATTAAAGCATCCCATCACCAACCTGGTAGGTGACCTGCACTACAGCACCCCTGACACTAACTAAATCAGATTTCGAGTTCATAACTTATCAAAGCGGTTGCCATTTGGTGGCAACTCCTTTATCGAAAGAAGACATCACATAACATTTCAGTCTTACATTTAATAAGCAAGGAATGTCAGGAGTGGGATTTCAACCCACGCCTCCAGGAGAGACTGCAACCTGAACGCAGCGCCTTAGACCGCTCGGCCATCCTGACACATTTGCGCTTGTTGATACAGAATCCACATGACAGGCTAGCAGATCAAGACACCTTTACAACTGATCAGATTGGCAGACTATTACACCTCTGCTTTACCAACACATATTCAGCTGAGATTCAAGAAGTCACTTTGATGAGTGATGAGACTTTTCTTCAACTATCTGATAAATGAATGTGACCAAGTTGCAGTACAGAAAGGAACTGACTTCTACTTCACATCTAAAGCACATTTGTGAGATTTGAGGTTTAGAGCTATGTATTTTTGCAGGCTGAGATCCAGTTGGTGAAGGAACTTGTAATGGATGTCTGTGAAGGTTCTCAGTCATCCAGGTCATTGTAGTCTAAGGAGCTTGGAAACTTCTTTAAACTTCTTTAAGTTTCTTGAAGACGTTTCACCTCTCATCCGAGAAACTTCTTCAGTTCTAGGGTCAAATGGTGGAGTGTCCCAGATGTAAGGCCTGTGGGAGTGTCCGCCCAAGAGGGACTATGGACCCTCTAATGATCCTCTCCCTAATGACACGAGCCAAAGTGTGAAAACGGGTGTAGGTCACAAGCAACCAAGGATTCGGGTGAGCTCATTGTGAAACCTAGCCCCAACCTATTATGTGATTTCCTGAGGTCAAATGGCCCAGGATGTGAGTGGGCGTTAAGGCTTCTGGGAAGGTATCTCAACACTGGATTATAGATGTCAGACAGTTGGTACACCTCTGTTCAAAGATGGTCATTCACAGTGGACATAGATGTAACGGAGCAGTCTGTATCTGCAGTGAATTTGGCTGTGTGGAATAATTGATTTTGCAAGACATTAGGACTCCGATAGACGCATGAGAGAGGTACTTGAGGTCAGTATGTTATAAGGATATTTGGCATGTAGATTAAAGCATCCCATCACCAACCTGGTAGGTGACCTGCACTACAGCACCCCTGACACTAACTAAATCAGATTTCGAGTTCATAACTTATCAAAGCGGTTGCCATTTGGTGGCAACTCCTTTATCGAAAGAAGACATCACATAACATTTCAGTCTTACATTTAATAAGCAAGGAATGTCAGGAGTGGGATTTCAACCCACGCCTCCAGGAGAGACTGCAACCTGAACGCAGCGCCTTAGACCGCTCGGCCATCCTGACACATTTGCGCTTGTTGATACAGAATCCACATGACAGGCTAGCAGATCAAGACACCTTTACAACTGATCAGATTGGCAGACTATTACACCTCTGCTTTACCAACACATATTCAGCTGAGATTCAAGAAGTCACTTTGATGAGTGATGAGACTTTTCTTCAACTATCTGATAAATGAATGTGACCAAGTTGCAGTACAGAAAGGAACTGACTTCTACTTCACATCTAAAGCACATTTGTGAGATTTGAGGTTTAGAGCTATGTATTTTTGCAGGCTGAGATCCAGTTGGTGAAGGAACTTGTAATGGATGTCTGTGAAGGTTCTCAGTCATCCAGGTCATTGTAGTCTAAGGAGCTTGGAAACTTCTTTAAACTTCTTTAAGTTGCTTGAAGACGTTTCACCTCTCATCCGAGAAACTTCTTCAGTTCTAGGGTCAAATGGTGGAGTGTCCCAGATGTAAGGCCTGTGGGAGTGTCCGCCCAAGAGGGACTATGGACCCTCTAATGATCCTCTCCCTAATGACACGAGCCAAAGTGTGAAAACGGGTGTAGGTCACAAGCAACCAAGGATTCGGGTGAGCTCATTGTGAAACCTAGCCCCAACCTATCATGTGATTTCCTGAGGTCAAATGGCCCAGGATGTGAGTGGGCGTTAAGGCTTCTGGGAAGGTATCTCAACACTGGATTATAGATGTCAGACAGTTGGTACACCTCTGTTCAAAGATGGTCATTCACAGTGGACATAGATGTAACGGAGCAGTCTGTATCTGCAGTGAATTTGGCTGTGTGGAATAATTGATTTTGCAAGACATTAGGACTCCGATAGACGCATGAGAGAGGTACTTGAGGTCAGTATGTTATAAGGATATTTGGCATGTAGATTAAAGCATCCCATCACCAACCTGGTAGGTGACCTGCACTACAGCACCCCCGACACTAACTAAATCAGATTTCGTGTTCATAACTTATCAAAGCAGTTGTCATTTGGTGGCAACTCCTTTATTGAAGGATGACATCACATAACACTTCAGTCTTATGTTTAATGAGCAAGGAATGTCAGGAGTGGGATTTGAACCCACGCCTCCAGGAGAGACTGCAACCTGAACGCAGCGCCTTAGACCGCTCGGCCATCCTGACACATTTTTGCGCTTGTTGATACAGAATCCACATGACAGGCTAGCAGATCAAGACACCTTTACAACTGATCAGATTGGCAGACTATTACACCTCTGCTTTACCAACACATATTCAGCTGAGATTCAAGAAGTCACTTTGATGAGTGATGAGACTTTTCTTCAGCTATCTGATAAATGAATGTGACCAAGTTGCAGTACAGAAAGGAACTGACTTCTACTTCACATCTAAAGCACATTTGTGAGATATGAGGTTTAGAGCTATGTATTTTTGCAGGCTGAGATCCAGTTGGTGAAGGAACTTGTAATGGATGTCTGTGAAGGTTCTCAGTCATCCAGGTCATTGTAGTCTAAGGAGCTTGGAAACTTCTTTAAACTTCTTTAAGTTGCTTGAAGACGTTTCACCTCTCATCCGAGAAACTTCTTCAGTTCTAGGGTCAAATGGTGGAGTGTCCCAGATGTAAGGCCTGTGGGAGTGTCCGCCCAAGAGGGACTGTGGACCCTCTAATGATCCTCTCCCTAATGACACGAGCCAATGTGTGTAAACGGGTGTAGGTCACAAGCAACCAAGGATTCGGGTGAGCTCATTGTGAAACCTAGCCCCAACCTATCATGTGATTTCCTGAGGTCAAATGGCCCAGGATGTGAGTGGGCGTTAAGGCTTCTGGGAAGGTATCTCAACACTGGATTATAGATGTCAGACAGTTGGTGCCCTATGCCACCACCTCTGTTCAAAGATGGTCATTCACAGTGGACATAGATGTAACGGAGCAGTCTGTATCTGCAGTGAATTTGGCTGTGTGGAATAATTGATTTTGCAAGACATTAGGACTCCGATAGACGCATGAGAGAGGTACTTGAGGTCAGTATGTTATAAGGATATTTGGCATGTAGATTAAAGCATCCCATCACCAACCTGGTAGGTGACCTGCACTACAGCACCCCTGACACTAACTAAATCAGATTTCGAGTTCATAACTTATCAAAGCGGTTGCCATTTGGTGGCAACTCCTTTATCGAAAGAAGACATCACATAACATTTCAGTCTTACATTTAATAAGCAAAGAATGTCAGGAGCGGGATTTGGACCCACGCCTCCAGGAGAGACTGCAACCTGAACGCAGCGCCTTAGACCGCTCGGCCATCCTGACACATTTGCGCTTGTTGATACAGAATCCACATGACAGGCTAGCAGATCAAGACACCTTTACAACTGATCAGATTGGCAGACTATTACACCTCTGCTTTACCAACACATATTCAGCTGAGATTCAAGAAGTCACTTTGATGAGTGATGAGACTTTTCTTCAACTATCTGATAAATGAATGTGACCAAGTTGCAGTACAGAAAGGAACTGACTTCTACTTCACATCTAAAGCACATTTGTGAGATTTGAGGTTTAGAGCTATGTATTTTTGCAGGCTGAGATCCAGTTGGTGAAGGAACTTGTAATGGATGTCTGTGAAGGTTCTCAGTCATCCAGGTCATTGTAGTCTAAGGAGCTTGGAAACTTCTTTAAACTTCTTTAAGTTGCTTGAAGACGTTTCACCTCTCATCCGAGAAACTTCTTCAGTTCTAGGGTCAAATGGTGGAGTGTCCCAGATGTAAGGCCTGTGGGAGTGTCCGCCCAAGAGGGACTATGGACCCTCTAATGATCCTCTCCCTAATGACACGAGCCAAAGTGTGAAAACGGGTGTAGGTCACAAGCAACCAAGGATTCGGGTGAGCTCATTGTGAAACCTAGCCCCAACCTATCATGTGATTTCCTGAGGTCAAATGGCCCAGGATGTGAGTGGGCGTTAAGGCTTCTGGGAAGGTATCTCAACACTGGATTATAGATGTCAGACAGTTGGTGCCCTATGCCACCACCTCTGTTCAAAGATGGTCATTCACAGTGGACATAGATGTAACGGAGCAGTCTGTATCTGCAGTGAATTTGGCTGTGTGGAATAATTGATTTTGCAAGACATTAGGACTCCGATAGACGCATGAGAGAGGTACTTGAGGTCAGTATGTTATAAGGATATTTGGCATGTAGATTAAAGCATCCCATTACCAACCTAGTAGGTGACCTGCACTACAGCACCCCTGACACTAACTAAATCAGATTTCGTGTTCATAACTTATCAAAGCAGTTGCCATTTGGTGGCAACTCCTTTATTGAAGGATGACATCACATAACACTTCAGTCTTACGTTTAATGAGCAAGGAATGTCAGGAGTGGGATTTGAACCCACGCCTCCAGGAGAGACTGCAACCTGAACGCAGCGCCTTAGACCGCTCGGCCATCCTGACACATTTTTGCGCTTGTTGATACAGAATCCACATGACAGGCTAGCAGATCAAGACACCTTTACAACTGATCAGATTGGCAGACTATTACACCTCTGCTTTACCAACACATATTCAGCTGAGATTCAAGAAGTCACTTTGATGAGTGATGAGACTTTTCTTCAGCTATCTGATAAATGAATGTGACCAAGTTGCAGTACAGAAAGGAACTGACTTCTACTTCACATCTAAAGCACATTTGTGAGATATGAGGTTTAGAGCTATGTATTTTTGCAGGCTGAGATCCAGTTGGTGAAGGAACTTGTAATGGATGTCTGTGAAGGTTCTCAGTCATCCAGGTCATTGTAGTCTAAGGAGCTTGGAAACTTCTTTAAACTTCTTTAAGTTGCTTGAAGACGTTTCACCTCTCATCCGAGAAACTTCTTCAGTTCTAGGGTCAAATGGTGGAGTGTCCCAGATGTAAGGCCTGTGGGAGTGTCCGCCCAAGAGGGACTGTGGACCCTCTAATGATCCTCTCCCTAATGACACGAGCCAATGTGTGTAAACGGGTGTAGGTCACAAGCAACCAAGGATTCGGGTGAGCTCATTGTGAAACCTAGCCCCAACCTATCATGTGATTTCCTGAGGTCAAATGGCCCAGGATGTGAGTGGGCGTTAAGGCTTCTGGGAAGGTATCTCAACACTGGATTATAGATGTCAGACAGTTGGTGCCCTATGCCACCACCTCTGTTCAAAGATGGTCATTCACAGTGGACATAGATGTAACGGAGCAGTCTGTATCTGCAGTGAATTTGGCTGTGTGGAATAATTGATTTTGCAAGACATTAGGACTCCGATAGACGCATGAGAGAGGTACTTGAGGTCAGTATGTTATAAGGATATTTGGCATGTAGATTAAAGCATCCCATCACCAACCTGGTAGGTGACCTGCACTACAGCACCCCTGACACTAACTAAATCAGATTTCGAGTTCATAACTTATCAAAGCGGTTGCCATTTGGTGGCAACTCCTTTATCGAAAGAAGACATCACATAACATTTCAGTCTTACATTTAATAAGCAAAGAATGTCAGGAGCGGGATTTGGACCCACGCCTCCAGGAGAGACTGCAACCTGAACGCAGCGCCTTAGACCGCTCGGCCATCCTGACACATTTGCGCTTGTTGATACAGAATCCACATGACAGGCTAGCAGATCAAGACACCTTTACAACTGATCAGATTGGCAGACTATTACACCTCTGCTTTACCAACACATATTCAGCTGAGATTCAAGAAGTCACTTTGATGAGTGATGAGACTTTTCTTCAACTATCTGATAAATGAATGTGACCAAGTTGCAGTACAGAAAGGAACTGACTTCTACTTCACATCTAAAGCACATTTGTGAGATTTGAGGTTTAGAGCTATGTATTTTTGCAGGCTGAGATCCAGTTGGTGAAGGAACTTGTAATGGATGTCTGTGAAGGTTCTCAGTCATCCAGGTCATTGTAGTCTAAGGAGCTTGGAAACTTCTTTAAACTTCTTTAAGTTGCTTGAAGACGTTTCACCTCTCATCCGAGAAACTTCTTCAGTTCTAGGGTCAAATGGTGGAGTGTCCCAGATGTAAGGCCTGTGGGAGTGTCCGCCCAAGAGGGACTATGGACCCTCTAATGATCCTCTCCCTAATGACACGAGCCAAAGTGTGAAAACGGGTGTAGGTCACAAGCAACCAAGGATTCGGGTGAGCTCATTGTGAAACCTAGCCCCAACCTATCATGTGATTTCCTGAGGTCAAATGGCCCAGGATGTGAGTGGGCGTTAAGGCTTCTGGGAAGGTATCTCAACACTGGATTATAGATGTCAGACAGTTGGTGCCCTATGCCACCACCTCTGTTCAAAGATGGTCATTCACAGTGGACATAGATGTAACGGAGCAGTCTGTATCTGCAGTGAATTTGGCTGTGTGGAATAATTGATTTTGCAAGACATTAGGACTCCGATAGACGCATGAGAGAGGTACTTGAGGTCAGTATGTTATAAGGATATTTGGCATGTAGATTAAAGCATCCCATCACCAACCTGGTAGGTGACCTGCACTACAGCACCCCTGACACTAACTAAATCAGATTTCGAGTTCATAACTTATCAAAGCGGTTGCCATTTGGTGGCAACTCCTTTATCGAAAGAAGACATCACATAACATTTCAGTCTTACATTTAATAAGCAAGGAATGTCAGGAGTGGGATTTGAACCCACGCCTCCAGGAGAGACTGCGACCTGAACGCAGCGCCTTAGACCGCTCGGCCATCCTGACACATTTTTGCACTTGTTGATACAGAATCCACATGACAAGGCAGATCAAGACACCTTTACAACTGATCAGATTGGCAGACTATTACACCTCTGCTTTACCAACACATATTCAGCTGAGATTCAAGAAGTCACTTTGATGAGTGATGAGACTTTTCTTCAACTATCTGATAAATGAATGTGACCAAGTTGCAGTACAGAAAGGAACTGACTTCTACTTCACATCTAAAGCACATTTGTGAGATTTGAGGTTTAGAGCTATGTATTTTTGCAGGCTGAGATCCAGTTGGTGAAGGAACTTGTAATGGATGTCTGTGAAGGTTCTCAGTCATCCAGGTCATTGTAGTCTAAGGAGCTTGGAAACTTCTTTAAACTTCTTTAAGTTTCTTGAAGACGTTTCACCTCTCATCCGAGAAACTTCTTCAGTTCTAGGGTCAAATGGTGGAGTGTCCCAGATGTAAGGCCTGTGGGAGTGTCCGCCCAAGAGGGACTATGGACCCTCTAATGATCCTCTCCCTAATGACACGAGCCAAAGTGTGAAAACGGGTGTAGGTCACAAGCAACCAAGGATTCGGGTGAGCTCATTGTGAAACCTAGCCCCAACCTATCATGTGATTTCCTGAGGTCAAATGGCCCAGGATGTGAGTGGGCGTTAAGGCTTCTGGGAAGGTATCTCAACACTGGATTATAGATGTCAGACAGTTGGTACACCTCTGTTCAAAGATGGTCATTCACAGTGGACATAGATGTAACGGAGCAGTCTGTATCTGCAGTGAATTTGGCTGTGTGGAATAATTGATTTTGCAAGACATTAGGACTCCGATAGACGCATGAGAGAGGTACTTGAGGTCAGTATGTTATAAGGATATTTGGCATGTAGATTAAAGCATCCCATCACCAACCTGGTAGGTGACCTGCACTACAGCACCCCTGACACTAACTAAATCAGATTTCGAGTTCATAACTTATCAAAGCGGTTGCCATTTGGTGGCAACTCCTTTATCGAAAGAAGACATCACATAACATTTCAGTCTTACATTTAATAAGCAAGGAATGTCAGGAGTGGGATTTCAACCCACGCCTCCAGGAGAGACTGCAACCTGAACGCAGCGCCTTAGACCGCTCGGCCATCCTGACACATTTGCGCTTGTTGATACAGAATCCACATGACAGGCTAGCAGATCAAGACACCTTTACAACTGATCAGATTGGCAGACTATTACACCTCTGCTTTACCAACACATATTCAGCTGAGATTCAAGAAGTCACTTTGATGAGTGATGAGACTTTTCTTCAACTATCTGATAAATTAATGTGACCAAGTTGCAGTACAGAAAGGAACTGACTTCTACTTCACATCTAAAGCACATTTGTGAGATTTGAGGTTTAGAGCTATGTATTTTTGCAGGCTGAGATCCAGTTGGTGAAGGAACTTGTAATGGATGTCTGTGAAGGTTCTCAGTCATCCAGGTCATTGTAGTCTAAGGAGCTTGGAAACTTCTTTAAACTTCTTTAAGTTTCTTGAAGACGTTTCACCTCTCATCCGAGAAACTTCTTCAGTTCTAGGGTCAAATGGTGGAGTGTCCCAGATGTAAGGCCTGTGGGAGTGTCCGCCCAAGAGGGACTATGGACCCTCTAATGATCCTCTCCCTAATGACACGAGCCAAAGTGTGAAAACGGGTGTAGGTCACAAGCAACCAAGGATTCGGGTGAGCTCATTGTGAAACCTAGCCCCAACCTATTATGTGATTTCCTGAGGTCAAATGGCCCAGGATGTGAGTGGGCGTTAAGGCTTCTGGGAAGGTATCTCAACACTGGATTATAGATGTCAGACAGTTGGTACACCTCTGTTCAAAGATGGTCATTCACAGTGGACATAGATGTAACGGAGCAGTCTGTATCTGCAGTGAATTTGGCTGTGTGGAATAATTGATTTTGCAAGACATTAGGACTCCGATAGACGCATGAGAGAGGTACTTGAGGTCAGTATGTTATAAGGATATTTGGCATGTAGATTAAAGCATCCCATCACCAACCTGGTAGGTGACCTGCACTACAGCACCCCTGACACTAACTAAATCAGATTTCGAGTTCATAACTTATCAAAGCGGTTGCCATTTGGTGGCAACTCCTTTATCGAAAGAAGACATCACATAACATTTCAGTCTTACATTTAATAAGCAAGGAATGTCAGGAGTGGGATTTCAACCCACGCCTCCAGGAGAGACTGCAACCTGAACGCAGCGCCTTAGACCGCTCGGCCATCCTGACACATTTGCGCTTGTTGATACAGAATCCACATGACAGGCTAGCAGATCAAGACACCTTTACAACTGATCAGATTGGCAGACTATTACACCTCTGCTTTACCAACACATATTCAGCTGAGATTCAAGAAGTCACTTTGATGAGTGATGAGACTTTTCTTCAACTATCTGATAAATGAATGTGACCAAGTTGCAGTACAGAAAGGAACTGACTTCTACTTCACATCTAAAGCACATTTGTGAGATTTGAGGTTTAGAGCTATGTATTTTTGCAGGCTGAGATCCAGTTGGTGAAGGAACTTGTAATGGATGTCTGTGAAGGTTCTCAGTCATCCAGGTCATTGTAGTCTAAGGAGCTTGGAAACTTCTTTAAACTTCTTTAAGTTGCTTGAAGACGTTTCACCTCTCATCCGAGAAACTTCTTCAGTTCTAGGGTCAAATGGTGGAGTGTCCCAGATGTAAGGCCTGTGGGAGTGTCCGCCCAAGAGGGACTATGGACCCTCTAATGATCCTCTCCCTAATGACACGAGCCAAAGTGTGAAAACGGGTGTAGGTCACAAGCAACCAAGGATTCGGGTGAGCTCATTGTGAAACCTAGCCCCAACCTATCATGTGATTTCCTGAGGTCAAATGGCCCAGGATGTGAGTGGGCGTTAAGGCTTCTGGGAAGGTATCTCAACACTGGATTATAGATGTCAGACAGTTGGTACACCTCTGTTCAAAGATGGTCATTCACAGTGGACATAGATGTAACGGAGCAGTCTGTATCTGCAGTGAATTTGGCTGTGTGGAATAATTGATTTTGCAAGACATTAGGACTCCGATAGACGCATGAGAGAGGTACTTGAGGTCAGTATGTTATAAGGATATTTGGCATGTAGATTAAAGCATCCCATCACCAACCTGGTAGGTGACCTGCACTACAGCACCCCCGACACTAACTAAATCAGATTTCGTGTTCATAACTTATCAAAGCAGTTGTCATTTGGTGGCAACTCCTTTATTGAAGGATGACATCACATAACACTTCAGTCTTATGTTTAATGAGCAAGGAATGTCAGGAGTGGGATTTGAACCCACGCCTCCAGGAGAGACTGCAACCTGAACGCAGCGCCTTAGACCGCTCGGCCATCCTGACACATTTTTGCGCTTGTTGATACAGAATCCACATGACAGGCTAGCAGATCAAGACACCTTTACAACTGATCAGATTGGCAGACTATTACACCTCTGCTTTACCAACACATATTCAGCTGAGATTCAAGAAGTCACTTTGATGAGTGATGAGACTTTTCTTCAGCTATCTGATAAATGAATGTGACCAAGTTGCAGTACAGAAAGGAACTGACTTCTACTTCACATCTAAAGCACATTTGTGAGATATGAGGTTTAGAGCTATGTATTTTTGCAGGCTGAGATCCAGTTGGTGAAGGAACTTGTAATGGATGTCTGTGAAGGTTCTCAGTCATCCAGGTCATTGTAGTCTAAGGAGCTTGGAAACTTCTTTAAACTTCTTTAAGTTGCTTGAAGACGTTTCACCTCTCATCCGAGAAACTTCTTCAGTTCTAGGGTCAAATGGTGGAGTGTCCCAGATGTAAGGCCTGTGGGAGTGTCCGCCCAAGAGGGACTGTGGACCCTCTAATGATCCTCTCCCTAATGACACGAGCCAATGTGTGTAAACGGGTGTAGGTCACAAGCAACCAAGGATTCGGGTGAGCTCATTGTGAAACCTAGCCCCAACCTATCATGTGATTTCCTGAGGTCAAATGGCCCAGGATGTGAGTGGGCGTTAAGGCTTCTGGGAAGGTATCTCAACACTGGATTATAGATGTCAGACAGTTGGTGCCCTATGCCACCACCTCTGTTCAAAGATGGTCATTCACAGTGGACATAGATGTAACGGAGCAGTCTGTATCTGCAGTGAATTTGGCTGTGTGGAATAATTGATTTTGCAAGACATTAGGACTCCGATAGACGCATGAGAGAGGTACTTGAGGTCAGTATGTTATAAGGATATTTGGCATGTAGATTAAAGCATCCCATCACCAACCTGGTAGGTGACCTGCACTACAGCACCCCTGACACTAACTAAATCAGATTTCGAGTTCATAACTTATCAAAGCGGTTGCCATTTGGTGGCAACTCCTTTATCGAAAGAAGACATCACATAACATTTCAGTCTTACATTTAATAAGCAAAGAATGTCAGGAGCGGGATTTGGACCCACGCCTCCAGGAGAGACTGCAACCTGAACGCAGCGCCTTAGACCGCTCGGCCATCCTGACACATTTGCGCTTGTTGATACAGAATCCACATGACAGGCTAGCAGATCAAGACACCTTTACAACTGATCAGATTGGCAGACTATTACACCTCTGCTTTACCAACACATATTCAGCTGAGATTCAAGAAGTCACTTTGATGAGTGATGAGACTTTTCTTCAACTATCTGATAAATGAATGTGACCAAGTTGCAGTACAGAAAGGAACTGACTTCTACTTCACATCTAAAGCACATTTGTGAGATTTGAGGTTTAGAGCTATGTATTTTTGCAGGCTGAGATCCAGTTGGTGAAGGAACTTGTAATGGATGTCTGTGAAGGTTCTCAGTCATCCAGGTCATTGTAGTCTAAGGAGCTTGGAAACTTCTTTAAACTTCTTTAAGTTGCTTGAAGACGTTTCACCTCTCATCCGAGAAACTTCTTCAGTTCTAGGGTCAAATGGTGGAGTGTCCCAGATGTAAGGCCTGTGGGAGTGTCCGCCCAAGAGGGACTATGGACCCTCTAATGATCCTCTCCCTAATGACACGAGCCAAAGTGTGAAAACGGGTGTAGGTCACAAGCAACCAAGGATTCGGGTGAGCTCATTGTGAAACCTAGCCCCAACCTATCATGTGATTTCCTGAGGTCAAATGGCCCAGGATGTGAGTGGGCGTTAAGGCTTCTGGGAAGGTATCTCAACACTGGATTATAGATGTCAGACAGTTGGTGCCCTATGCCACCACCTCTGTTCAAAGATGGTCATTCACAGTGGACATAGATGTAACGGAGCAGTCTGTATCTGCAGTGAATTTGGCTGTGTGGAATAATTGATTTTGCAAGACATTAGGACTCCGATAGACGCATGAGAGAGGTACTTGAGGTCAGTATGTTATAAGGATATTTGGCATGTAGATTAAAGCAGCCCATCACCAACCTGGTAGGTGACCTGCACTACAGCACCCCTGACACTAACTAAATCAGATTTCGAGTTCATAACTTATCAAAGCGGTTGCCATTTGGTGGCAACTCCTTTATCGAAAGAAGACATCACATAACATTTCAGTCTTACATTTAATAAGCAAAGAATGTCAGGAGCGGGATTTGGACCCACGCCTCCAGGAGAGACTGCAACCTGAACGCAGCGCCTTAGACCGCTCGGCCATCCTGACACATTTGCGCTTGTTGATACAGAATCCACATGACAGGCTAGCAGATCAAGACACCTTTACAACTGATCAGATTGGCAGACTATTACACCTCTGCTTTACCAACACATATTCAGCTGAGATTCAAGAAGTCACTTTGATGAGTGATGAGACTTTTCTTCAACTATCTGATAAATGAATGTGACCAAGTTGCAGTACAGAAAGGAACTGACTTCTACTTCACATCTAAAGCACATTTGTGAGATTTGAGGTTTAGAGCTATGTATTTTTGCAGGCTGAGATCCAGTTGGTGAAGGAACTTGTAATGGATGTCTGTGAAGGTTCTCAGTCATCCAGGTCATTGTAGTCTAAGGAGCTTGGAAACTTCTTTAAACTTCTTTAAGTTGCTTGAAGACGTTTCACCTCTCATCCGAGAAACTTCTTCAGTTCTAGGGTCAAATGGTGGAGTGTCCCAGATGTAAGGCCTGTGGGAGTGTCCGCCCAAGAGGGACTATGGACCCTCTAATGATCCTCTCCCTAATGACACGAGCCAAAGTGTGAAAACGGGTGTAGGTCACAAGCAACCAAGGATTCGGGTGAGCTCATTGTGAAACCTAGCCCCAACCTATCATGTGATTTCCTGAGGTCAAATGGCCCAGGATGTGAGTGGGCGTTAAGGCTTCTGGGAAGGTATCTCAACACTGGATTATAGATGTCAGACAGTTGGTGCCCTATGCCACCACCTCTGTTCAAAGATGGTCATTCACAGTGGACATAGATGTAACGGAGCAGTCTGTATCTGCAGTGAATTTGGCTGTGTGGAATAATTGATTTTGCAAGACATTAGGACTCCGATAGACGCATGAGAGAGGTACTTGAGGTCAGTATGTTATAAGGATATTTGGCATGTAGATTAAAGCATCCCATCACCAACCTGGTAGGTGACCTGCACTACAGCACCCCTGACACTAACTAAATCAGATTTCGAGTTCATAACTTATCAAAGCGGTTGCCATTTGGTGGCAACTCCTTTATCGAAAGAAGACATCACATAACATTTCAGTCTTACATTTAATAAGCAAGGAATGTCAGGAGTGGGATTTGAACCCACGCCTCCAGGAGAGACTGCGACCTGAACGCAGCGCCTTAGACCGCTCGGCCATCCTGACACATTTGCGCTTATTGATACAGAATCCACATGACAGGCTAGCAGATCAAGACACCTTTACAACTGATCAGATTGGCAGACTATTACACCTCTGCTTTACCAACACATATTCAGCTGAGATTCAAGAAGTCACTTTGATGAGTGATGAGACTTTTCTTCAACTATCTGATAAATGAATGTGACCAAGTTGCAGTACAGAAAGGAACTGACTTCTACTTCACATCTAAAGCACATTTGTGAGATTTGAGGTTTAGAGCTATGTATTTTTGCAGGCTGAGATCCAGTTGGTGAAGGAACTTGTAATGGATGTCTGTGAAGGTTCTCAGTCATCCAGGTCATTGTAGTCTAAGGAGCTTGGAAACTTCTTTAAACTTCTTTAAGTTTCTTGAAGACGTTTCACCTCTCATCCGAGAAACTTCTTCAGTTCTAGGGTCAAATGGTGGAGTGTCCCAGATGTAAGGCCTGTGGGAGTGTCCGCCCAAGAGGGACTATGGACCCTCTAATGATCCTCTCCCTAATGACACGAGCCAAAGTGTGAAAACGGGTGTAGGTCACAAGCAACCAAGGATTCGGGTGAGCTCATTGTGAAACCTAGCCCCAACCTATCATGTGATTTCCTGAGGTCAAATGGCCCAGGATGTGAGTGGGCGTTAAGGCTTCTGGGAAGGTATCTCAACACTGGATTATAGATGTCAGACAGTTGGTACACCTCTGTTCAAAGATGGTCATTCACAGTGGACATAGATGTAACGGAGCAGTCTGTATCTGCAGTGAATTTGGCTGTGTGGAATAATTGATTTTGCAAGACATTAGGACTCCGATAGACGCATGAGAGAGGTACTTGAGGTCAGTATGTTATAAGGATATTTGGCATGTAGATTAAAGCATCCCATCACCAACCTGGTAGGTGACCTGCACTACAGCACCCCTGACACTAACTAAATCAGATTTCGAGTTCATAACTTATCAAAGCGGTTGCCATTTGGTGGCAACTCCTTTATCGAAAGAAGACATCACATAACATTTCAGTCTTACCTTTAATAAGCAAGGAATGTCAGGAGTGGGATTTCAACCCACGCCTCCAGGAGAGACTGCAACCTGAACGCAGCGCCTTAGACCGCTCGGCCATCCTGACACATTTGCGCTTGTTGATACAGAATCCACATGACAGGCTAGCAGATCAAGACACCTTTACAACTGATCAGATTGGCAGACTATTACACCTCTGCTTTACCAACACATATTCAGCTGAGATTCAAGAAGTCACTTTGATGAGTGATGAGACTTTTCTTCAACTATCTGATAAATGAATGTGACCAAGTTGCAGTACAGAAAGGAACTGACTTCTACTTCACATCTAAAGCACATTTGTGAGATTTGAGGTTTAGAGCTATGTATTTTTGCAGGCTGAGATCCAGTTGGTGAAGGAACTTGTAATGGATGTCTGTGAAGGTTCTCAGTCATCCAGGTCATTGTAGTCTAAGGAGCTTGGAAACTTCTTTAAACTTCTTTAAGTTGCTTGAAGACGTTTCACCTCTCATCCGAGAAACTTCTTCAGTTCTAGGGTCAAATGGTGGAGTGTCCCAGATGTAAGGCCTGTGGGAGTGTCCGCCCAAGAGGGACTATGGACCCTCTAATGATCCTCTCCCTAATGACACGAGCCAAAGTGTGAAAACGGGTGTAGGTCACAAGCAACCAAGGATTCGGGTGAGCTCATTGTGAAACCTAGCCCCAACCTATCATGTGATTTCCTGAGGTCAAATGGCCCAGGATGTGAGTGGGCGTTAAGGCTTCTGGGAAGGTATCTCAACACTGGATTATAGATGTCAGACAGTTGGTACACCTCTGTTCAAAGATGGTCATTCACAGTGGACATAGATGTAACGGAGCAGTCTGTATCTGCAGTGAATTTGGCTGTGTGGAATAATTGATTTTGCAAGACATTAGGACTCCGATAGACGCATGAGAGAGGTACTTGAGGTCAGTATGTTATAAGGATATTTGGCATGTAGATTAAAGCATCCCATCACCAACCTGGTAGGTGACCTGCACTACAGCACCCCCGACACTAACTAAATCAGATTTCTTGTTCATAACTTATCAAAGCAGTTGTCATTTGGTGGCAACTCCTTTATTGAAGGATGACATCACATAACACTTCAGTCTTATGTTTAATGAGCAAGGAATGTCAGGAGTGGGATTTGAACCCACGCCTCCAGGAGAGACTGCAACCTGAACGCAGCGCCTTAGACCGCTCGGCCATCCTGACACTTTTGCGCTTGCTGATACAGAATCCACATGACAGGCTAGCAGATCAAGACACCTTTACAACTGATCAGATTGGCAGACTATTACACCTCTGCTTTACCAACACATATTCAGCTGAGATCAAGAAGTCACTTTGATGAGTGATGAGACTTTTCTTCAACTATCTGATAAATGAATGTGACCAAGTTGCAGTACAGAAAGGAACTGACTTCTACTTCACATCTAAAGCACATTTGTGAGATATGAGGTTTAGAGCTATGTATTTTTGCAGGCTGAGATCCAGTTGGTGAAGGAACTTGTAATGGATGTCTGTGAAGGTTCTCAGTCATCCAGGTCATTGTAGTCTAAGGAGCTTGGAAACTTCTTTAAACTTCTTTAAGTTGCTTGAAGACGTTTCACCTCTCATCCGAGAAACTTCTTCAGTTCTAGGGTCAAATGGTGGAGTGTCCCAGATGTAAGGCCTGTGGGAGTGTCCGCCCAAGAGGGACTATGGACCCTCTAATGATCCTCTCCCTAATGACACGAGCCAAAGTGTGAAAACGGGTGTAGGTCACAAGCAACCAAGGATTCGGGTGAGCTCATTGTGAAACCTAGCCCCAACCTATCATGTGATTTCCTGAGGTCAAATGGCCCAGGATGTGAGTGGGCGTTAAGGCTTCTGGGAAGGTATCTCAACACTGGATTATAGATGTCAGACAGTTGGTGCCCTATGCCACCACCTCTGTTCAAAGATGGTCATTCACAGTGGACATAGATGTAACGGAGCAGTCTGTATCTGCAGTGAATTTGGCTGTGTGGAATAATTGATTTTGCAAGACATTAGGACTCCGATAGACGCATGAGAGAGGTACTTGAGGTCAGTATGTTATAAGGATATTTGGCATGTAGATTAAAGCATCCCATTACCAACCTAGTAGGTGACCTGCACTACAGCACCCCTGACACTAACTAAATCAGATTTCGTGTTCATAACTTATCAAAGCAGTTGCCATTTGGTGGCAACTCCTTTATTGAAGGATGACATCACATAACACTCCAGTCTTACGTTTAATGAGCAAGGAATGTCAGGAGTGGGATTTGAACCCACGCCTCCAGGAGAGACTGCAACCTGAACGCAGCGCCTTAGACCGCTCGGCCATCCTGACACATTTTTGCGCTTGTTGATACAGAATCCACATGACAGGCTAGCAGATCAAGACACCTTTACAACTGATCAGATTGGCAGACTATTACACCTCTGCTTTACCAACACATATTCAGCTGAGATTCAAGAAGTCACTTTGATGAGTGATGAGACTTTTCTTCAGCTATCTGATAAATGAATGTGACCAAGTTGCAGTACAGAAAGGAACTGACTTCTACTTCACATCTAAAGCACATTTGTGAGATTTGAGGTTTAGAGCTATGTATTTTTGCAGGCTGAGATCCAGTTGGTGAAGGAACTTGTAATGGATGTCTGTGAAGGTTCTCAGTCATCCAGGTCATTGTAGTCTAAGGAGCTTGGAAACTTCTTTAAACTTCTTTAAGTTGCTTGAAGACGTTTCACCTCTCATCCGAGAAACTTCTTCAGTTCTAGGGTCAAATGGTGGAGTGTCCCAGATGTAAGGCCTGTGGGAGTGTCCGCCCAAGAGGGACTATGGACCCTCTAATGATCCTCTCCCTAATGACACGAGCCAAAGTGTGAAAACGGGTGTAGGTCACAAGCAACCAAGGATTCGGGTGAGCTCATTGTGAAACCTAGCCCCAACCTATCATGTGATTTCCTGAGGTCAAATGGCCCAGGATGTGAGTGGGCGTTAAGGCTTCTGGGAAGGTATCTCAACACTGGATTATAGATGTCAGACAGTTGGTACACCTCTGTTCAAAGATGGTCATTCACAGTGGACATAGATGTAACGGAGCAGTCTGTATCTGCAGTGAATTTGGCTGTGTGGAATAATTGATTTTGCAAGACATTAGGACTCCGATAGACGCATGAGAGAGGTACTTGAGGTCAGTATGTTATAAGGATATTTGGCATGTAGATTAAAGCATCCCATCACCAACCTGGTAGGTGACCTGCACTACAGCACCCCCGACACTAACTAAATCAGATTTCGTGTTCATAACTTATCAAAGCAGTTGTCATTTGGTGGCAACTCCTTTATTGAAGGATGACATCACATAACACTTCAGTCTTATGTTTAATGAGCAAGGAATGTCAGGAGTGGGATTTGAACCCACGCCTCCAGGAGAGACTGCAACCTGAACGCAGCGCCTTAGACCGCTCGGCCATCCTGACACTTTTGCGCTTGCTGATACAGAATCCACATGACAGGCTAGCAGATCAAGACACCTTTACAACTGATCAGATTGGCAGACTATTACACCTCTGCTTTACCAACACATATTCAGCTGAGATCAAGAAGTCACTTTGATGAGTGATGAGACTTTTCTTCAACTATCTGATAAATGAATGTGACCAAGTTGCAGTACAGAAAGGAACTGACTTCTACTTCACATCTAAAGCACATTTGTGAGATATGAGGTTTAGAGCTATGTATTTTTGCAGGCTGAGATCCAGTTGGTGAAGGAACTTGTAATGGATGTCTGTGAAGGTTCTCAGTCATCCAGGTCATTGTAGTCTAAGGAGCTTGGAAACTTCTTTAAACTTCTTTAAGTTGCTTGAAGACGTTTCACCTCTCATCCGAGAAACTTCTTCAGTTCTAGGGTCAAATGGTGGAGTGTCCCAGATGTAAGGCCTGTGGGAGTGTCCGCCCAAGAGGGACTATGGACCCTCTAATGATCCTCTCCCTAATGACACGAGCCAAAGTGTGAAAACGGGTGTAGGTCACAAGCAACCAAGGATTCGGGTGAGCTCATTGTGAAACCTAGCCCCAACCTATCATGTGATTTCCTGAGGTCAAATGGCCCAGGATGTGAGTGGGCGTTAAGGCTTCTGGGAAGGTATCTCAACACTGGATTATAGATGTCAGACAGTTGGTGCCCTATGCCACCACCTCTGTTCAAAGATGGTCATTCACAGTGGACATAGATGTAACGGAGCAGTCTGTATCTGCAGTGAATTTGGCTGTGTGGAATAATTGATTTTGCAAGACATTAGGACTCCGATAGACGCATGAGAGAGGTACTTGAGGTCAGTATGTTATAAGGATATTTGGCATGTAGATTAAAGCATCCCATTACCAACCTAGTAGGTGACCTGCACTACAGCACCCCTGACACTAACTAAATCAGATTTCGTGTTCATAACTTATCAAAGCAGTTGCCATTTGGTGGCAACTCCTTTATTGAAGGATGACATCACATAACACTTCAGTCTTACGTTTAATGAGCAAGGAATGTCAGGAGTGGGATTTGAACCCACGCCTCCAGGAGAGACTGCAACCTGAACGCAGCACCTTAGACCGCTCGGCCATCCTGACACATTTTTGCGCTTGTTGATACAGAATCCACATGACAGGCTAGCAGATCAAGACACCTTTACAACTGATCAGATTGGCAGACTATTACACCTCTGCTTTACCAACACATATTCAGCTGAGATTCAAGAAGTCACTTTGATGAGTGATGAGACTTTTCTTCAGCTATCTGATAAATGAATGTGACCAAGTTGCAGTACAGAAAGGAACTGACTTCTACTTCACATCTAAAGCACATTTGTGAGATTTGAGGTTTAGAGCTATGTATTTTTGCAGGCTGAGATCCAGTTGGTGAAGGAACTTGTAATGGATGTCTGTGAAGGTTCTCAGTCATCCAGGTCATTGTAGTCTAAGGAGCTTGGAAACTTCTTTAAACTTCTTTAAGTTGCTTGAAGACGTTTCACCTCTCATCCGAGAAACTTCTTCAGTTCTAGGGTCAAATGGTGGAGTGTCCCAGATGTAAGGCCTGTGGGAGTGTCCGCCCAAGAGGGACTATGGACCCTCTAATGATCCTCTCCCTAATGACACGAGCCAAAGTGTGAAAACGGGTGTAGGTCACAAGCAACCAAGGATTCGGGTGAGCTCATTGTGAAACCTAGCCCCAACCTATCATGTGATTTCCTGAGGTCAAATGGCCCAGGATGTGAGTGGGCGTTAAGGCTTCTGGGAAGGTATCTCAACACTGGATTATAGATGTCAGACAGTTGGTACACCTCTGTTCAAAGATGGTCATTCACAGTGGACATAGATGTAACGGAGCAGTCTGTATCTGCAGTGAATTTGGCTGTGTGGAATAATTGATTTTGCAAGACATTAGGACTCCGATAGACGCATGAGAGAGGTACTTGAGGTCAGTATGTTATAAGGATATTTGGCATGTAGATTAAAGCATCCCATCACCAACCTGGTAGGTGACCTGCACTACAGCACCCCTGACACTAACTAAATCAGATTTCGAGTTCATAACTTATCAAAGCAGTTGCCATTTGGTGGCAACTCCTTTATCGAAAGAAGACATCACATAACATTTCAGTCTTACATTTAATAAGCAAGGAATGTCAGGAGTGGGATTTGAACCCACGCCTCCAGGAGAGACTGCAACCTGAACGCAGCGCCTTAGACCGCTCGGCCATCCTGACACATTTGCGCTTGTTGATACAGAATCCACATGACAGGCTAGCAGATCAAGACACCTTTACAACTGATCAGATTGGCAGACTATTACACCTCTGCTTTACCAACACATATTCAGCTGAGATCAAGAAGTCACTTTGATGAGTGATGAGACTTTTCTTCAACTATCTGATAAATGAATGTGACCAAGTTGCAGTACAGAAAGGAACTGACTTCTACTTCACATCTAAAGCACATTTGTGAGATTTGAGGTTTAGAGCTATGTATTTTTGCAGGCTGAGATCCAGTTGGTGAAGGAACTTGTAATGGATGTCTGTGAAGGTTCTCAGTCATCCAGGTCATTGTAGTCTAAGGAGCTTGGAAACTTCTTTAAACTTCTTTAAGTTGCTTGAAGACGTTTCACCTCTCATCCGAGAAACTTCTTCAGTTCTAGGGTCAAATGGTGGAGTGTCCCAGATGTAAGGCCTGTGGGAGTGTCCGCCCAAGAGGGACTATGGACCCTCTAATGATCCTCTCCCTAATGACACGAGCCAAAGTGTGAAAACGGGTGTAGGTCACAAGCAACCAAGGATTCGGGTGAGCTCATTGTGAAACCTAGCCCCAACCTATCATGTGATTTCCTGAGGTCAAATGGCCCAGGATGTGAGTGGGCGTTAAGACTTCTGGGAAGGTATCTCAACACTGGATTATAGATGTCAGACAGTTGGTGCCCTATGCCACCACCTCTGTTCAAAGATGGTTATTCACAGTGGACATAGATGTAACGGAGCAGTCTGTATCTGCAGTGAATTTGGCTGTGTGGAATAATTGATTTTGCAAGACATTAGGACTCCGATAGACGCATGAGAGAGGTACTTGAGGTCAGTATCTTGCACACAGTATTTGGCATGTAGATTAAAGCATCCCATCACCAAGTTGGTAGGTGACCTGCACTACAGCACCCCCGACACTAACTAAACAAGATTTCAAGTTCATAACTTATCAAAGCAGTTGTCATTTGGTGGCAACTCCTTTATTGAAGGAAGACATCACATAAAATGACATTTCAGTCTTACTTTTAATTAGCAAGGGATTTCAGGAGTGGCATTTGAACCCACGCGGCGGCGCCTTAGACCGCTCAGCCATCCTGACATCCTGCCTTAAGCAAATCACCCGCTCACCCTCTCCTTTCCTTGCTGTGCTGAATCGTAGCATGAACGAATGCCGGCTGCATTTGAAGGAGTCGATGAATTGGGACAGCCTTTGTTGCCTGGCTGTGACGTAATCGGCTTTCAAATGCGGCCTCCGAAGGATGCAGCCGACGTTTTGGGACACAGCTACAGGGGTGAGTTGGCAACCAATGTTAAGGTGCATTACCGCCCCCTGGCTCACAGCTCTGTGGACATTTAAATATACATAAAAATATATATTTGACACATAAAAAAAATAAAATAAAATAAATGTTCCCTTTAGAAATCTTTTTTTTGCTCTATTTTGCTCCATAAAAATAGTTGTTTTTCTTTTTCAATCACTCATCTTAGCAGTAGGATATACATGAAAAAAGAAATATATTAAATTTGAGTGAAAATGTACATCCTTTGCACTCTCTGGGCAACTGACTCAGTGACTCAAATCACTCATAAGACCCGATTCACTTTGGTGAGTGACTCATTGAAACTCGATTCAGTAAAAAGAATTGAATTTACCATCACTACATGTGACGGTACAGAGCAGGGGAAGGCGGGGCTTGTTCCCTCCTAACCAGTAGGGGTGTTAAATATTCTCTTTGGGGTTTTATTCTTATATTTATATTATTTACCTTTTATTATTGATCTACTTTACCTCAACTCAGTGATTAACAGAGTAACGATGAATCACAATTAACAATAACAATGTTGTAGTGCATTACTGAGTCATGTAAACTCACAGGGTTACACAACCAATAAAGAATGCTTATTCTCAAATAATTGCAAATCCTCAGCCTCGGTAGCGGTTTTTGATACGGGCGACACGGGCAGTTGCCCGGGGCGGCATCGTGGTGGGGGGCGGCATCACAGGCATCGGCAAAAAATAAATAAAAAAATTGCTCGTACTCATGCTGCCCCGACATCAGCCAGCGCATAATGAGAATGGCATAGGCACTGATCGGTTTTCTATCGCCCTTTTGCTGGGAGTAAGGGCACCCTCCACTTGCGAGGTGCGCCTGTTGCTTGTTGCACAGGGAGGAGAGGGCGGGACGGCGGGGGATTCTGGGGGCCAAACAGGTTAGGACCGCCACTGCTCAGCCTGCAGGCAAAAAGAGCCAGGTCAGGCAGATGATGCATTTCCCCGCAGACACATTGGGGGGCGACAACGCTCCACCTGCAGTGCTGCAGGTCAGCCGGCTGGCTACTCACCTTGCTCATTGGCATGCTTTTGCCCCCTCTCTATGGGTGCTGAGAACTGTTGCAGTTTCTGAGGTTTGCATTCGAAGGTGTAGCCACGAAGACTGGTGCTGCCGTTTGGGTTGTCTCTTGCTCCTCGCACCTTTGTGAAATGTACTGAGGCAGCGTTAGAGAGAGTGGCATCCGCATCTTAACCTATCTAAACAACTGGGCCACCGCTCCAGAGAGCAGGTGGAAACACTGTTGTCGTTGGTTCTGTCACACACTAGGCACTGGGTTTTTCTGTCAAGTTTTAAAAAAAACGTGCTAATCCTGAATCAGCAGATTTCTTTTTATTGGTTTAGAAATACGCTCACTTTCAAGCCGCGAATGTTTGTTTGAGCACAGAGGGGCAGCATTTCATTGCTGCCTTGCTCAGTTTCAGCTGGGACCCAGATTGCATTTCCAAATGATATGATGATGCTTGTTAGGCATGATGGCAGCTATGATCATTGTAGTGCCACTAGGACTTTCAAATTTCACAAGGTTACATTCACACAAAGTTGTTATTTTTTTTTCTCATAATACTATTTATTAGCTATGCATCCCATTTTGCCTTTGAATACATTTTAGATTTTCATATACATCTATATTTTGTTTTGTTTTTTACAACTAGAGCAATGTCACCTGCCACACTGAATGACAGCCCTGAATTCCAAAAGTTTCCAGAGGAAAAACAAAAATATACTCAACTGATCAAGCTAGAAGTAGCTTATAATCATTAACTGTTTGTTGTTTTTACACATTTATGTTGTCATGTTTTTATC
Organism: Perissodus microlepis; assembly: GCF_051167445.1. Lineage (NCBI taxonomy): Eukaryota > Metazoa > Chordata > Actinopteri > Cichliformes > Cichlidae > Perissodus > Perissodus microlepis. Next base: position 13,227,077 of record NC_140468.1, read on the forward strand.
TCTTTAGCACCTCCTCTCACTCTCTCTATAAATCACAGTTAAAATTGGTTTTTGTGTGTTTTTAACATAGTGTAAGCTGATGAACTTTCTCTGCAAGAAGTTGTCATAATTTATGTTATTAGTACATTACATTCACTGCCCCGGAAAATGAAATAAAACCCCACGTCATGCACTGTCTCTGCAGTACAGTGTACATTTTTAGGACATCCTCAGGTCTCAGACAAAAAGCCATCAGGTCTCAGGTCTCAGAAATTCAGGTGTCAGGTCTCAAAAAAGTCAGGTCTCAAAAAGGTCAGGTCTCACGTGTCAGGTCTCAGAACACAAGCTATCAGACGGAGAGAAGCCTCCTTTGATATTAAGAACAAAATGTATTGTCCCTTAATAATCCTATTTAATCTGATCAGCATTTAGCATTTGACAAGAAAATTGCTGATGAATATAAACCTTGAGCAAAAGGACCTCTAGTGGTCAAATCCCTATACAGGTAAACGCTGCATTTGTGTTAATGACCAGTAAGAGCTTTAAATTTGTTTTTAAAACCAGAGCGACCCATAAAAATAGATCCAAGACTTAAAAATAAAGTATAAAATAAACTAATCAGGAAAAAAAAGGAGAAGACTAAAACACTGGCTTCCAATCACCAATATCACTTAAGTGCGCACAGTGCCACGGCCACTCAGCACAGTCACATTTGAAACAACAATAATCTGTTAAAAGCTACATAAATTATAACCCACTAAGTTTTAGCAGTTACCCTGGTATAGAAAAATGAAACAAACACACACCATTATTTATTGATTTTTTTTTTTATTAAGTAATGTTTTTTCAGTTGAAGCCATTTAAAGTCTATTTAATAATGCTGTGTTAGAACAGGCACTTTAAAGCTCTTTGTACTGTAAGGTTAAAACCCCACAGTATTAGAGAGAAAACCCCAGCAATCAAACGATCCCCTATGAGCAAGCACTAAGGCGACGGTGGGAAGGAAAAACTCCCTTTTAATAGGAAGAAACCTTCAGCAGAACCAGACTCAGGGAGGGGCAGCCTTCTGCTGTGACTGGCTGGGGGCATAATTGTGATGTAATTTTATGCTAAGGATACTGAATTTCATGTTTGTTTGTTAGAATTAGTGAATTACCATGATGACTATTTTAAGTATGATTATAAGTGCAAGTGCACCAATTACTGAAGTCATCCAAGAAATTATATCTAACCATCTTCTGATTGTAGGAATCAGGCCTGAATTAGCTCTATGGGGAAAGCTACGCTGAATAATTGCTGAAAGATGATTGAACAATGAGGTAAATGGTGCTCCACAAATATTAAGGATGTGCCTGGTGACAAAAATGACTCCTTGGCCCGCAAGCACAACTGGAGCTGTAATAAGGGAATTAAAACCTGAAAGATTTCTGTGAAGTCTGGAAACAGCAGGGTCTCCGTCCTCTCTTTGAAGAGTTCCTTGGACAATATTTGGTTCATTCTCTTCAGATCTGTTATCTGAAGCTGCAGGGAGACCAACATTGAATAAATCAATGCTGTAACTCTCACTGGTGGGAGAATCTTCATGTCCAAAGTTGTTTATAGAAACAGTGGTTTTAGGAACCTTAGCTGTTTCAGAGGTCACACTAGTGGGTGTGGTAACTGAGCTAAATGGTGCTCGACCAATATTAAGCAGGTGCCTAGAGATAAAAGCTTCTCTAAGGCCCACAGGCACATCTGGAACTCTACAAGAGGAATAGAGATTTGGAATATTTGAGGTAAATGGTGCTCGACCAATATTAAGCAGGTGCCTGGTGATGAAAGCTTCTCTAAGGCCCACAGGCACATCTGGAACTCTACAAGAGGAATAGAGATTTGGAATATTTGAGGTAAATGGTGCTCGACCAATATTAAGGAGGTGCCTGGTGATGAAAGCTTCTCTAAGGCCCACAGGCACATCTGGAACTCTACAAGAGGAATAGAGATTTGGAATATTTGAGGTAGATGGTGCTCGACCAATATTAAGGAGGTGCCTGGTGATGAAAGCTTCTCTAAGGCCCACAGGCACATCTGGAACTCTACAAGAGGAATAGAGATTTGGAATATTTGAGGTAGATGGTGCTCGACCAATATTAAGGAGGTGCCTGGTGATGAAAGCTTCTCTAAGGCCCACAGGCACATCTGGAACTCTACAAGAGGAATAGAGATTTGGAGCATTTGCTTGAACTCTGGAAGAAATAGTTTCTTCTTCCTTTGTTTGAAGACTGCCTGGGACAACATTTTGTTCATTATCTTCGGGTTCGTTATCTGAAGGTTCAGGAAGAATGGCATTTAATAAATCAGTGTTGTAACTCTCGCTGGCTGAAGACTTTTCATCTTCAGCGTTGTTCATATTAACACTGGTTGTAGGAATCTTAGTTGTTTCACTGGAGGGTGACTGTTCGTATTCAAAGTTGTTTACAGAAACACTCCGTGAAGGAACCTCAGTTGTTTCAGGGGTGGGTGACTTTTCCGTTTCACTAGTGGGTGAGGTAAATGGTGCTCGACCAATATTAAAAATGTGCCTGGTGACAAAAATGACTCCTCGCCCAACAGACTCAACTGGAGCTGTAATAATGGAAGACAGAGCTGAAAGATTTGTTTGAACTCTGGAAAAAAAAGTTTCTTTCTCCTCTCTTTGAAAACTTCCTTGGTCAGCGTTTTGTTCATTCTCTTCAGATTTGTTCATATCTGAAGGTTTGGGGAGGATGCCATTGAATAAATCAGTGCTGTAATTCTCACTGGTGGGAGACTCTTCATGTTCAAAGTTGTTTATACTGGTTTTAGGAGCCTCATCTATTTCAGAGGTGGTTGCCTGTTCATTTTCATAGGCGTTTACAGAAACACTGGTTTTAGGAACCTCAGACTGTTCATCTCTAGAAATAGATATCGGTAAGAAGAACCCATCAGGCTCTAAATAATATCTGTCAAGCACCTCAAAGCCGTCAGTATCTGAAGAATTTGTACGACTGAACACTGAGCGCCACATATTTGTAAACAGGGGAGATAGGGTTCAGTAGAGATAAACTATATGCTCTAACCTTTAGACGATTGTTAGAAGACTATAGAATCAGCGTTAATTTTGTTAAAATGTGCTTTCAACACTAGGTGTAGTAGAGTGCCTTACCTTGGGGGTATATATGAGCTCGCGTTCTGACGCGCGCTCTTATATACCCCCACGGCACGTGTGACGTCAAGGCACACGTGACGTGACCTCACAGTACACTTACTCTTTGAAATTCATTCGGTCACAAAACGTCTTGAATCTTCACGTTCATTAAGCTGCCCTTATTATTAACCTGCTGTTGTCGGGGAATGGCAACCCAGACAGGAAAAGACCCGGGGTGTATCCGCCCTTGAGATTACGGCCCCACTGTATTACTCGCACCCAGCGTCCAACCCGCCTAGCGACGGAGCGCCATCAAACAGCGGGCCCACGACGATCAACAAACGACGCTTTTTTAAATTTATTTATTTGTTTGTTTTCAAATTTTACAGCTTGCTCTCACATAGAAAGCTCAGGACTGGACGGCAGCGCTTGTCTAAAGAGCCATCCTGTTAACGTGGGGTGAAATTATACTGATCGGAGGTATTAAAGGTAACTGCTTTGTGTTTTTATTTCAGGAATGTAAGATTGCGGGAAGCCAAGTTAGCGTATAAGACATCAGCTACTAGATATTAGCTAAATAAATAACGGAGGACTTTACGGTATGGTGCTGTAACCGTGTGTTAATTTACTTGTTTGCGTGCACTGTACAGTTACATTCAGTTCTGTACATTATGCGCTACCGTTGCCTTTTAAGTATTTTGTTTTTTCTTAATTTACGACCCGACCGTCAACTTGGCGGATGGGGCTGTGAGCACACATGGCCTGTATTTTTGGCAGAGCAATTTTGTTTTAGCCCACTGACATTTTTACACGTGTGTTAGCAGAGATATGAAAATGCACAGGAAAATCTGACGTGCATGGCAAACTTAACCTTTCCTAAGGTTCCAATTAGTGGAAACAGAAGTCCAGAAAAATCTTTCCTGTCTCTCACGATGACTTTGCAGAGTTCCAGGAGAAATGCTAAAGCAAGGTAATTTATGTAAAGTCAAAATCACGCTCTCTCTCTCTCCCTCTTGCACTACACACATGCATAAAGTATTAAAAGTCAGTTTACTTGACTAATACATTAAGCCGTTTGAAAGCCTCCAAGACATCACTTTGACCATAAATCAGCTATCTGAACCTGCAAAGACTGCACACACACAGCAGTAAAGATTGATGCCTAGCTCCATTCTGTAAAGGATGCCTTAATCTGCCTCGTTTGCAAATGGTACAGCAAGTTCAAAAGATTGTCTTTAGTTTAATTTCTCAGTTTACAGTTGAAGTAACTAATATATTTTTCTTCTTCTGTTTTTTTTTAACCTTGTAGCTGTTATGAAGAAGCCCAGTTTTCCACATGTTGCAAGTCTCTAGTCGGATGCTGATGTTGGATGTGTGGAGCAGTGTGGCTGTTAACTGCAGATCATGGTCTGAAATGCAGAGAAGAATGTAATTGTAAGGTACACGAGGTTAAGAGTCTCCATGCTGTTCTGACTCTCTTTAAAGAGATGTAAATGTGTTATTCATGTAACATTGTTTCAATAGGAATAGGCAAATGTGTTACTAGAAAGCTACAGAGGCTGCAAAGGTTGCATTTCATATCATCACCACAGCAGTTGATTTAATTGATTTGGTTATCCTACAGAGGAAGATGATCTTTAGAGGACCTGCAACCTCTGAGGCTTTTTAAGAACACATTTGCTTGTTCTAATTGATGTGTGGTTTTCTTTGTAATGATGTCATCTTGTTTTCTTGGTTGTCCTGAGGTTTTAATCCTGTTTGATGTTTATTACGAGGTTTGGAGCAGTAGCTGCTAACTGCAATTTAACACTTCTTTATAGAATTATTAAAATAAATTGTTGCATTGTTTCCCAGATATCTGGTGAACTTGGGTGTTTACACAAAAGTTGAATTCTTTACAAAGGACCTGTTACAAAGAATTAGAGAATTGCAAATTGTCTCTGTTTATTGCAAGAAATCAGATCAAACAAAATATTGTAACTGTTCTAAATAGAAGCAGCTTTCACAGTTTACTCTATAGTAAATGGCTTTTTGTTATTCTTAAAAATTATTATACTTCTTTATTGAACACCACCATAAGAAGTCACACACAATTTCTGGTGATGTCAATAAGAAATATAACTGCATCTTTAAATGTTCCATAATTATGATGAACCACATTTTTGGTACAGTGACCACAAATCAAAATGAGACCCAAACAGTTTCAGTCCACTGTTTGGCTTCTTCAGAGGGGAAAGGCCCCAAACCAAAAATTGCAGTCTCTTTGCAGGTGATCCCACCTCTTGTTGATAGAAATCAGCTGCAGCAGCACCAGTGGGCAGAAGAACCTCAGGAATTTTTACAGGCACCCCCTTTAGTCAGTTCATTTGGTATTCCATTTCCTACAGGACACGGAAGAGTGTTTAAAGGGGTTACAACTGCATGAGTTACAATTTACTTACAGTTTACTAAATCCCACGTGAAAGGCTCTTTCACATGGGATTTTTTTTCACTGGTGGTTTTGTTTTATTCACCAAAAATAAGATAACATGCCAAAGACCACCCTGTAAAAAAAACTGTAGAAATCACATGTCCTGACTAGTTAATCTTTGAGTATTTGCTACCTCGCTTTCGACGGTCTCATCAATAAAATATGAATCATAGAAAAGACATGATAGATGAAATAATATGATATTAAGAACAAAATGTATTGTCCCTTGATAATCCTATTTAATCTGATCAGCATTTAGCATTTGACAAGGAAGTTGCTGATGAATGTAAACCTTGAGTTAAAGGACCTCTAGTGGTCAATCCCTGTACAGGTAAACGCTGCATTTGTGTTAATGACCAGTAAGAGCTTTAAATTTGTTTTTAAAACCAGAGCGACCCATAAAAATAGATCCAAGACTTAAAAATAAAGTATAAAATAAACTAATCAGGAAAAAAAAGGAGAAGACTAAAACACTGGCTTCCAATCACCAATATCACTTAAGTGCGCACAGTGCCACGGCCACTCAGCACAGTCACATTTGAAACAACAATAATCTGTTAAAAGCTACATAAATTATAACCCACTAAGTTTTAGCAGTTACCCTGGTATAGAAAAATGAAACAAACACACACCATTATTTATTGATTTTTTTTTTTTTATTAAGTAATGTTTTTTCAGTTGAAGCCATTTAAAGTCTATTTAATAATGCTGTGTTAGAACAGGCACTTTAAAGCTCTTTGTACTGTAAGGTTAAAACCCCACAGTATTAGAGAGAAAACCCCAGCAATCAAACGATCCCCTATGAGCAAGCACTAAGGCGACGGTGGGAAGGAAAAACTCCCTTTTAATAGGAAGAAACCTTCAGCAGAACCAGACTCAGGGAGGGGCAGCCTTCTGCTGTGACTGGCTGGGGGCATAATTGTGATGTAATTTTATGCTAAGGATACTGAATTTCATGTTTGTTTGTTAGAATTAGTGAATTACCATGATGACTATTTTAAGTATGATTATAAGTGCAAGTGCACCAATTACTGAAGTCATCCAAGAAATTATATCTAACCATCTTCTGATTGTAGGAATCAGGCCTGAATTAGCTCTATGGGGAAAGCTACGCTGAATAATTGCTGAAAGATGATTGAACAATGAGGTAAATGGTGCTCCACAAATATTAAGGATGTGCCTGGTGACAAAAATGACTCCTTGGCCCGCAAGCACAACTGGAGCTGTAATAAGGGAATTAAAACCTGAAAGATTTCTGTGAAGTCTGGAAACAGCAGGGTCTCCGTCCTCTCTTTGAAGAGTTCCTTGGACAATATTTGGTTCATTCTCTTCAGATCTGTTATCTGAAGCTGCAGGGAGACCAACATTGAATAAATCAATGCTGTAACTCTCACTGGTGGGAGAATCTTCATGTCCAAAGTTGTTTATAGAAACAGTGGTTTTAGGAACCTTAGCTGTTTCAGAGGTCACACTAGTGGGTGTGGTAACTGAGCTAAATGGTGCTCGACCAATATTAAGCAGGTGCCTAGAGATAAAAGCTTCTCTAAGGCCCACAGGCACATCTGGAACTCTACAAGAGGAATAGAGATTTGGAATATTTGAGGTAAATGGTGCTCGACCAATATTAAGCAGGTGCCTGGTGATGAAAGCTTCTCTAAGGCCCACAGGCACATCTGGAACTCTACAAGAGGAATAGAGATTTGGAATATTTGAGGTAAATGGTGCTCGACCAATATTAAGGAGGTGCCTGGTGATGAAAGCTTCTCTAAGGCCCACAGGCACATCTGGAACTCTACAAGAGGAATAGAGATTTGGAATATTTGAGGTAGATGGTGCTCGACCAATATTAAGGAGGTGCCTGGTGATGAAAGCTTCTCTAAGGCCCACAGGCACATCTGGAACTCTACAAGAGGAATAGAGATTTGGAATATTTGAGGTAGATGGTGCTCGACCAATATTAAGGAGGTGCCTGGTGATGAAAGCTTCTCTAAGGCCCACAGGCACATCTGGAACTCTACAAGAGGAATAGAGATTTGGAGCATTTGCTTGAACTCTGGAAGAAATAGTTTCTTCTTCCTTTGTTTGAAGACTGCCTGGGACAACATTTTGTTCATTATCTTCGGGTCCGTTATCTGAAGGTTCAGGAAGAATGGCATTTAATAAATCAGTGTTGTAACTCTCGCTGGCTGAAGACTTTTCATCTTCAGCGTTGTTCATATTAACACTGGTTGTAGGAATCTTAGTTGTTTCACTGGAGGGTGACTGTTCGTATTCAAAGTTGTTTACAGAAACACTCCGTGAAGGAACCTCAGTTGTTTCAGGGGTGGGTGACTTTTCCGTTTCACTAGTGGGTGAGGTAAATGGTGCTCGACCAATATTAAAAATGTGCCTGGTGACAAAAATGACTCCTCGCCCAACAGACTCAACTGGAGCTGTAATAATGGAAGACAGAGCTGAAAGATTTGTTTGAACTCTGGAAAAAAACGTTTCTTTCTCCTCTCTTTGAAAACTTCCTTGGTCAGCGTTTTGTTCATTCTCTTCAGATTTGTTCATATCTGAAGGTTTGGGGAGGATGCCATTGAATAAATCAGTGCTGTAATTCTCACTGGTGGGAGACTCTTCATGTTCAAAGTTGTTTATACTGGTTTTAGGAGCCTCATCTATTTCAGAGGTGGTTGCCTGTTCATTTTCATAGGCGTTTACAGAAACACTGGTTTTAGGAACCTCAGACTGTTCATCTCTAGAAATAGATATCGGTAAGAAGAACCCATCAGGCTCTAAATAATATCTGTCAAGCACCTCAAAGCCGTCAGTATCTGAAGAATTTGTACGACTGAACACTGAGCGCCACATATTTGTAAACAGGGGAGATAGGGTTCAGTAGAGATAAACTATATGCTCTAACCTTTAGACGATTGTTAGAAGACTATAGAATCAGCGTTAATTTTGTTAAAATGTGCTTTCAACACTAGGTGTAGTAGAGTGCCTTACCTTGGGGGTATATATGAGCTCGCGTTCTGACGCGCGCTCTTATATACCCCCACGGCACGTGTGACGTCAAGGCACACGTGACGTGACCTCACAGTACACTTACTCTTTGAAATTCATTCGGTCACAAAACGTCTTGAATCTTCACGTTCATTAAGCTGCCCTTATTATTAACCTGCTGTTGTCGGGGAATGGCAACCCAGACAGGAAAAGACCCGGGGTGTATCCGCCCTTGAGATTACGGCCCCACTGTATTACTCGCACCCAGCGTCCAACCCGCCTAGCGACGGAGCGCCATCAAACAGCGGGCCCACGACGATCAACAAACGACGCTTTTTAAAATTTATTTATTTGTTTGTTTTCAAATTTTACAGCTTGCTCTCACATAGAAAGCTCAGGACTGGACGGCAGCGCTTGTCTAAAGAGCCATCCTGTTAACGTGGAGTGAAATTATACTGATCGGAGGTATTAAAGGTAACTGCTTTGTGTTTTTATTTCAGGAATGTAAGATTGCGGGAAGCCAAGTTAGCGTATAAGACATCAGCTACTAGATATTAGCTAAATAAATAACGGAGGACTTTACGGTATGGTGCTGTAACCGTGTGTTAATTTACTTGTTTGCGTGCACTGTACAGTTACATTCAGTTCTGTACATTATGCGCTACCGTTGCCTTTTAAGTATTTTGTTTTTTCTTAATTTACGACCCGACCGTCAACTTGGCGGATGGGGCTGTGAGCACACATGGCCTGTATTTTTGGCAGAGCAATTTTGTTTTAGCCCACTGACATTTTTACACGTGTGTTAGCAGAGATATGAAAATGCACAGGAAAATCTGACGTGCATGGCAAACTTAACCTTTCCTAAGGTTCCAATTAGTGGAAACAGAAGTCCAGAAAAATCTTTCCTGTCTCTCACGATGACTTTGCAGAGTTCCAGGAGAAATGCTAAAGCAAGGTAATTTATGTAAAGTCAAAATCATGCTCTCTCTCTCTCTCCCTCTTGCGCTACACACATGCATAAAGTATTAAAAGTCAGTTTACTTGACTAATACATTAAGCCTCCAAGACATCACTTTGACCATAAATCAGCTATCTGAACCTGCAAAGACTGCACACACACAGCAGTAAAGATTGATGCCTAGCTCCATTCTGTAAAGGATGCCTTAATCTGCCTCGTTTGCAAATGGTACAGCAAGTTCAAAAGATTGTCTTTAGTTTAATTTCTCAGTTTACAGTTGAAGTAACTAATATATTTTTCTTCTTCTGTTTTTTTTTTTAACCTTGTAGCTGTTATGAAGAAGCCCAGTTTTCCACATGTTGCAAGTGTCTAGTCAGATGCTGATGTTGGATGTGTGGAGCAGTGTGGCTGTTAACTGCAGATCATGGTCTGAAATGCAGAGAAGAATGTAATTGTAAGGTACACGAGGTTAAGAGTCTCCATGCTGTTCTGACTCTCTTTAAAGAGATGTAAATGTGTTATTCATGTAACATTGTTTCAATAGGAATAGGCAAATGTGTTACTAGAAAGCTACAGAGGCTGCAAAGGTTGCATTTCATATCATCACCACAGCAGTTGATTTAATTGATTTGGTTATCCTACAGAGGAAGATGATCTTTAGAGGACCTGCAACCTCTGAGGCTTTTTAAGAACACATTTGCTTGTTCTAATTGATGTGTGGTTTTCTTTGTAATGATGTCATCTTGTTTTCTTGGTTGTCCTGAGGTTTTAATCCTGTTTGATGTTTATTACGAGGTTTGGAGCAGTAGCTGCTAACTGCAATTTAACACTTCTTTATATAATTATTAAAATAAATTGTTGCATTGTTTCCCAGATATCTGGTGAACTTGGGTGTTTACACAAAAGTTGAATTCTTTACAAAGGACCTGTTACAAAGAATTAGAGAATTGCAAATTGTCTCTGTTTATTGCAAGAAATCAGATCAAACAAAATATTGTAACTGTTCTAAATAGAAGCAGCTTTCACAGTTTACTCTATAGTAAATGGCTTTTTGTTATTCTTAAAAATTATTATACTTCTTTATTGAACACCACCATAAGAAGTCACACACAATTTCTGGTGATGTCAATAAGAAATATAACTGCATCTTTAAATGTTCCATAATTATGATGAACCACATTTTTGGTACAGTGACCACAAATCAAAATGAGACCCAAACAGTTTCAGTCCACTGTTTGGCTTCTTCAGAGGGGAAAGGCCCCAAACCAAAAATTGCAGTCTCTTTGCAGGTGATCCCACCTCTTGTTGATAGAAATCAGCTGCAGCAGCACCAGTGGGCAGAAGAACCTCAGGAATTTTTACAGGCACCCCCTTTAGTCAGTTCATTTGGTATTCCATTTCCTACAGGACACGGAAGAGTGTTTAAAGGGGTTACAACTGCATGAGTTACAATTTACTTACAGTTTACTAAATCCCACGTGAAAGGCTCTTTCACATGGGATTTTTTTTCACTGGTGGTTTTGTTTTATTCACCAAAAATAAGATAACATGCCAAAGACCACCCTGTAAAAAAAACTGTAGAAATGTAGAAATCACATGTCCTGACTAGTTAATCTTTGAGTATTTGCTACCTCGCTTTCGACGGTCTCATCAATAAAATATGAATCATAGAAAAGACATGATAGATGAAATAATATGATATTAAGAACAAAATGTATTGTCCCTTGATAATCCTATTTAATCTGATCAGCATTTAGCATTTGACAAGGAAGTTGCTGATGAATGTAAACCTTGAGTTAAAGGACCTCTAGTGGTCAATCCCTGTACAGGTAAACGCTGCATTTGTGTTAATGACCAGTAAGAGCTTTAAATTTGTTTTTAAAACCAGAGCGACCCATAAAAATAGATCCAAGACTTAAAAATAAAGTATAAAATAAACTAATCAGGAAAAAAAAGGAGAAGACTAAAACACTGGCTTCCAATCACCAATATCACTTAAGTGCGCACAGTGCCACGGCCACTCAGCACAGTCACATTTGAAACAACAATAATCTGTTAAAAGCTACATAAATTATAACCCACTAAGTTTTAGCAGTTACCCTGGTATAGAAAAATGAAACAAACACACACCATTATTTATTGATTTTTTTTTTTTTATTAAGTAATGTTTTTTCAGTTGAAGCCATTTAAAGTCTATTTAATAATGCTGTGTTAGAACAGGCACTTTAAAGCTCTTTGTACTGTAAGGTTAAAACCCCACAGTATTAGAGAGAAAACCCCAGCAATCAAACGATCCCCTATGAGCAAGCACTAAGGCGACGGTGGGAAGGAAAAACTCCCTTTTAATAGGAAGAAACCTTCAGCAGAACCAGACTCAGGGAGGGGCAGCCTTCTGCTGTGACTGGCTGGGGGCATAATTGTGATGTAATTTTATGCTAAGGATACTGAATTTCATGTTTGTTTGTTAGAATTAGTGAATTACCATGATGACTATTTTAAGTATGATTATAAGTGCAAGTGCACCAATTACTGAAGTCATCCAAGAAATTATATCTAACCATCTTCTGATTGTAGGAATCAGGCCTGAATTAGCTCTATGGGGAAAGCTACGCTGAATAATTGCTGAAAGATGATTGAACAATGAGGTAAATGGTGCTCCACAAATATTAAGGATGTGCCTGGTGACAAAAATGACTCCTTGGCCCGCAAGCACAACTGGAGCTGTAATAAGGGAATTAAAACCTGAAAGATTTCTGTGAAGTCTGGAAACAGCAGGGTCTCCGTCCTCTCTTTGAAGAGTTCCTTGGACAATATTTGGTTCATTCTCTTCAGATCTGTTATCTGAAGCTGCAGGGAGACCAACATTGAATAAATCAATGCTGTAACTCTCACTGGTGGGAGAATCTTCATGTCCAAAGTTGTTTATAGAAACAGTGGTTTTAGGAACCTTAGCTGTTTCAGAGGTCACACTAGTGGGTGTGGTAACTGAGCTAAATGGTGCTCGACCAATATTAAGCAGGTGCCTAGAGATAAAAGCTTCTCTAAGGCCCACAGGCACATCTGGAACTCTACAAGAGGAATAGAGATTTGGAATATTTGAGGTAAATGGTGCTCGACCAATATTAAGCAGGTGCCTGGTGATGAAAGCTTCTCTAAGGCCCACAGGCACATCTGGAACTCTACAAGAGGAATAGAGATTTGGAATATTTGAGGTAAATGGTGCTCGACCAATATTAAGGAGGTGCCTGGTGATGAAAGCTTCTCTAAGGCCCACAGGCACATCTGGAACTCTACAAGAGGAATAGAGATTTGGAATATTTGAGGTAGATGGTGCTCGACCAATATTAAGGAGGTGCCTGGTGATGAAAGCTTCTCTAAGGCCCACAGGCACATCTGGAACTCTACAAGAGGAATAGAGATTTGGAATATTTGAGGTAGATGGTGCTCGACCAATATTAAGGAGGTGCCTGGTGATGAAAGCTTCTCTAAGGCCCACAGGCACATCTGGAACTCTACAAGAGGAATAGAGATTTGGAGCATTTGCTTGAACTCTGGAAGAAATAGTTTCTTCTTCCTTTGTTTGAAGACTGCCTGGGACAACATTTTGTTCATTATCTTCGGGTCCGTTATCTGAAGGTTCAGGAAGAATGGCATTTAATAAATCAGTGTTGTAACTCTCGCTGGCTGAAGACTTTTCATCTTCAGCGTTGTTCATATTAACACTGGTTGTAGGAATCTTAGTTGTTTCACTGGAGGGTGACTGTTCGTATTCAAAGTTGTTTACAGAAACACTCCGTGAAGGAACCTCAGTTGTTTCAGGGGTGGGTGACTTTTCCGTTTCACTAGTGGGTGAGGTAAATGGTGCTCGACCAATATTAAAAATGTGCCTGGTGACAAAAATGACTCCTCGCCCAACAGACTCAACTGGAGCTGTAATAATGGAAGACAGAGCTGAAAGATTTGTTTGAACTCTGGAAAAAAAAGTTTCTTTCTCCTCTCTTTGAAAACTTCCTTGGTCAGCGTTTTGTTCATTCTCTTCAGATTTGTTCATATCTGAAGGTTTGGGGAGGACGCCATTGAATAAATCAGTGCTGTAATTCTCACTGGTGGGAGACTCTTCATGTTCAAAGTTGTTTATACTGGTTTTAGGAGCCTCATCTATTTCAGAGGTGGTTGCCTGTTCATTTTCATAGGCGTTTACAGAAACACTGGTTTTAGGAACCTCAGACTGTTCATCTCTAGAAATAGATATCGGTAAGAAGAACCCATCAGGCTCTAAATAATATCTGTCAAGCACCTCAAAGCCGTCAGTATCTGAAGAATTTGTACGACTGAACACTGAGCGCCACATATTTGTAAACAGGGGAGATAGGGTTCAGTAGAGATAAACTATATGCTCTAATCTTTAGACGATTGTTAGAAGACTATAGAATCAGCGTTAATTTTGTTAAAATGTGCTTTCAACACTAGGTGTAGTAGAGTGCCTTACCTTGGGGGTATATATGAGCTCGCGTTCTGACGCGCGCTCTTATATACCCCCACGGCACGTGTGACGTCAAGGCACACGTGACGTGACCTCACAGTACACTTACTCTTTGAAATTCATTCGGTCACAAAACGTCTTGAATCTTCACGTTCATTAAGCTGCCCTTATTATTAACCTGCTGTTGTCGGGGAATGGCAACCCAGACAGGAAAAGACCCGGGGTGTATCCGCCCTTGAGATTACGGCCCCACTGTATTACTCGCACCCAGCGTCCAACCCGCCTAGCGACGGAGCGCCATCAAACAGCGGGCCCACGACGATCAACAAACGACGCTTTTTAAAATTTATTTATTTGTTTGTTTTCAAATTTTACAGCTTGCTCTCACATAGAAAGCTCAGGACTGGACGGCAGCGCTTGTCTAAAGAGCCATCCTGTTAACGTGGAGTGAAATTATACTGATCGGAGGTATTAAAGGTAACTGCTTTGTGTTTTTATTTCAGGAATGTAAGATTGCGGGAAGCCAAGTTAGCGTATAAGACATCAGCTACTAGATATTAGCTAAATAAATAACTGAGGACTTTACGGTATGGTGCTGTAACCGTGTGTTAATTTACTTGTTTGCGTGCACTGTACAGTTACATTCAGTTCTGTACATTATGCGCTACCGTTGCCTTTTAAGTATTTTGTTTTTTCTTAATTTACGACCCGACCGTCAACTTGGCGGATGGGGCTGTGAGCACACATGGCCTGTATTTTTGGCAGAGCAATTTTGTTTTAGCCCACTGACATTTTTACACGTGTGTTAGCAGAGATATGAAAATGCACAGGAAAATCTGACGTGCATGGCAAACTTAACCTTTCCTAAGGTTCCAATTAGTGGAAACAGAAGTCCAGAAAAATCTTTCCTGTCTCTCACGATGACTTTGCAGAGTTCCAGGAGAAATGCTAAAGCAAGGTAATTTATGTAAAGTCAAAATCACGCTCTCTCTCTCTCCCTCTTGCGCTACACACATGCATAAAGTATTAAAAGTCAGTTTACTTGACTAATACATTAAGCCTCCAAGACATCACTTTGACCATAAATCAGCTATCTGAACCTGCAAAGACTGCACACACACAGCAGTAAAGATTGATGCCTAGCTCCATTCTGTAAAGGATGCCTTAATCTGCCTCGTTTGCAAATGGTACAGCAAGTTCAAAAGATTGTCTTTAGTTTAATTTCTTAGTTTACAGTTGAAGTAACTAATATATTTTTCTTCTTCTGTTTTTTTTTTAACCTTGTAGCTGTTATGAAGAAGCCCAGTTTTCCACATGTTGCAAGTCTCTAGTCGGATGCTGATGTTGGATGTGTGGAGCAGTGTGGCTGTTAACTGCAGCTCATGGTCTGAAATGCAGAGAAGAATGTAATTGTAAGGTACACGAGGTTAAGAGTCTCCATGCTGTTCTGACTCTCTTTAAAGAGATGTAAATGTGTTATTCATGTAACATTGTTTCAATAGGAATAGGCAAATGTGTTACTAGAAAGCTACAGAGGCTGCAAAGGTTGCATTTCATATCACCACCACAGCAGTTGATTTAATTGATTTGGTTATCCTACAGAGGAAGATGATCTTTAGAGGACCTGCAACCTCTGAGGCTTTTTAAGAACACATTTGCTTGTTCTAATTGATGTGTGGTTTTCTTTGTAATGATGTCATCTTGTTTTTTTGGTTGTCCTGAGGTTTTAATCCTGTTTGATGTTTATTACGAGGTTTGGAGCAGTAGCTGCTAACTGCAATTTAACACTTCTTTATAGAATTATTAAAATAAATTGTTGCATTGTTTCCCAGATATCTGGTGAACTTGGGTGTTTACACAAAAGTTGAATTCTTTACAAAGGACCTGTTACAAAGACTTAGAGAATTGCAAATTGTCTCTGTTTATTGCAAGAAATCAGATCAAACAAAACATTGTAACTGTTCTAAATAGAAGCAGCTTTCACAGTTTACTCTATAGTAAATGGCTTTTTGTTATTCTTAAAAATTATTATACTTCTTTATTGAACACCACCATAAGAAGTCACACACAATTTCTGGTGATGTCAATAAGAAATATAACTGCATCTTTAAATGTTCCATAATTATGATGAACCACATTTTTGGTACAGTGACCACAAATCAAAATGAGACCCAAACAGTTTCAGTCCACTGTTTGGCTTCTTCAGAGGGGAAAGGTCCCAAACCAAAAATTGCAGTCTCTTTGCAGGTGATCCCACCTCTTGTTGATAGAAATCAGCTGCAGCAGCACCAGTGGGCAGAAGAACCTCAGGAATTTTTACAGGCACCCCCTTTAGTCAGTTCATTTGGTATTCCATTTCCTACAGGACACGGAAGAGTGTTTAAAGGGGTTACAACTGCATGAGTTACAATTTACTTACAGTTTACTAAATCCCACGTGAAAGGCTCTTTCACATGGGATTTTTTTTCACTGGTGGTTTTGTTTTATTCACCAAAAATAAGATAACATGCCAAAGACCACCCTGTAAAAAAAACTGTAGAAATGTAGAAATCACATGTCCTGACTAGTTAATCTTTGAGTATTTGCTACCTCGCTTTCGACGGTCTCATCAATAAAATATGAATCATAGAAAAGACATGATAGATGAAATAATATGATATTAAGAACAAAATGTATTGTCCCTTGATAATCCTATTTAATCTGATCAGCATTTAGCATTTGACAAGGAAGTTGCTGATGAATGTAAACCTTGAGTTAAAGGACCTCTAGTGGTCAATCCCTGTACAGGTAAACGCTGCATTTGTGTTAATGACCAGTAAGAGCTTTAAATTTGTTTTTAAAACCAGAGCGACCCATAAAAATAGATCCAAGACTTAAAAATAAAGTATAAAATAAACTAATCAGGAAAAAAAAGGAGAAGACTAAAACACTGGCTTCCAATCACCAATATCACTTAAGTGCGCACAGTGCCACGGCCACTCAGCACAGTCACATTTGAAACAACAATAATCTGTTAAAAGCTACATAAATTATAACCCACTAAGTTTTAGCAGTTACCCTGGTATAGAAAAATGAAACAAACACACACCATTATTTATTGATTTTTTTTTTTTTTATTAAGTAATGTTTTTTCAGTTGAAGCCATTTAAAGTCTATTTAATAATGCTGTGTTAGAACAGGCACTTTAAAGCTCTTTGTACTGTAAGGTTAAAACCCCACAGTATTAGAGAGAAAACCCCAGCAATCAAACGATCCCCTATGAGCAAGCACTAAGGCGACGGTGGGAAGGAAAAACTCCCTTTTAATAGGAAGAAACCTTCAGCAGAACCAGACTCAGGGAGGAGCAGCCTTCTGCTGTGACTGGCTGGGGGCATAATTGTGATGTAATTTTATGCTAAGGAAACTGAATTTTAAGAGAAAAATGATGCAACAGCATGTGCTGTTTGTTTGTTAAGTTAGTGATTTACGATGTAGTGTATGAAAAATGGTATAAAAGTAAAAATTACAATTACAAAAATCACACATATTATTGTACCTATTATACAAATTGGACTTAAAAAATCTTCTGATTGTTTGATTCAGGGCTGAAATTCCTGTCTGGGCAAGGGAAAACACATATTGAACAATTGCTGTGAACAGATTGTTCAATAAGGTAAATGGTGCTAGACAAATATTAAGGATGGGCCTGATGAGAAAAATTACTCCTTGGCCCGCAGACACAACTAGATCTCTAATAAAGGGATAAAAGGCTGAAAGATTTCTGTGAACTCTGGAAAGAACAGTTTCTTCATCCTCTCTTTGACGACTTCCTTGGACAATATTTTGTTCATTCTCTTCAGATCTGTTATCTGAAGAGTCAGGAAGGCCAACATTGGTGGGTGAGGTAAAAGGCACTCGAAAAATATTAAAGATGTGCCTGTTCACAAAAAATATTCTTCGGGCCACAGACACAACTGGCATTCTAATGAAGGAATAAAAACCTGAAAGGTTTGTGTAAATTCTGGAAACAATAGTTTCTTCGTCCTGTCCTTGAAGAATTCCTTGGGCAACATTTTGTTCATTGTCTTCAGATCTGTTATCTGAAGAGTCAGGAAGGCCAACATTGAATAAATCAATGCTGTAACTCGCATTGGTGGGAGACACTTCATGTCCACAGTTGTTTATAGAAACACTTGTTGTAGGAACCTCAGTTATTTCAGAGGTGGGTAAGGTAAAAGGCACTCGACCATTATTAAGGACGTGCCTGCTGACAAAATGTATTCTTCGGCCCACAGACACAGCTGGAGCAATGCTGTAAATCTCATTACTCGAAGACTCTTCACGTTCAAAATTAATTAGAGAAACACTGGTTGTAGCAACCTCAGTTGTTTCAAAAGTGGGTGAACGTTCAGTTTCACTAGTGGTTAAGGCAAATAGTGCTTGACCAAAATTAACGAGTTGCCTGGTGACATAAAATGTTGCTTGGCCCACAGAGTCAACTGGAGCTGTAATAACAGAAACAAGAGCTGAAAGATATGTTTGAAGTTGGGAAAAACTAGCTTCTTCTTGCTCTCTTTGGACACTGTCTGGTACAACATCTTCAGATCCATTAATATCGGAAGATTCAGGAATGTCACCATTGAATAAGTTAGTGCTATAACTATCACTAGCTGGAAACTCGTCATCTTCAGTGTTGTTCATATAAACACTGGTTGTAGGAGTCTCATCTGTTTTAAAGGTGGGTAAACGTTCAGTTTCTCTAGTGGGTGAAGGAAATGGGGCAAATGGTGCTCGACCAATATTAAAGAGGTGCCTGGTGATGGTGATAAAGGCTTCTCTAAGGCCCACAGGCACATCTGGAACTCTAAAAGAGGAATAGAGATTTGGAACATTTGTTTGAACTCCAAAAGAAATAGTTTCTTCTTCCTCTGTTTGAAGACTGCCTGGGACAACATTTTGTTCATTATCTTCAGGTCCGTTATCTGAAGGATCAGGAAGGACGGCACTGAATAAGTCAGTGCTGCTGTAACTTTCAGTGGTGGGAGACTCTTCAGGTTCATAGTTGCTTGTAGAAACACTGGTTGTAGGAACCTGATCTGTTTCAGAGGTGTGTGCATTTTCATCAGTGTTTACAGAAACACTAGTTGTAGGAATCTCAGATGTTTCAGAGGGGTGTGATTGTTCATCTCTGGAATTAGGTATCAGTAAGAACCCATCAGGGTCCAAATAACATTCGTCAAGCACCTCAAAGCCGTCAGTATCTGAAGAATTTGTACGACTGAACACTGAGCGCCACATATTTGTAAACAGAGGAGATAGGGTTCAGTAGAGATAAACTATATGCTCTAACCTTTAGACGATTGTTAGAAGACTATAGAATCAGCGTTAATTTTGTTAAAATGTGCTTTCAACACTAGGTGTAGTAGAGTGCCTTACCTTGGGGGTATATATGAGCTCGCGTTCTGACGCGCGCTCATATATACCCCCACGGCACGTGTGACGTCAAGGCACACGTGACGTGACGTCACAGTACACTTACTCTTTGAAATTCATTCGGTCACAAAACGTCTTGAATCTTCACGTTCATTAAGCTGCCCTTATTATTAACCTGCTGTTGTCGGGGAATGGCAACCCAGACAGGAAAAGACCCGGGGTGTATCCGCCCTTGAGATTACGGGCCCCACTGTATTACTCGCACCCAGCGTCCAACCCGCCTAGCGACGGAGCGCCATCAAACAGCGGGCCCACGACGATCAACAAACGACGCTTTTTTTATTTATTTATTTTTTGTTTTCAAATTTTACAGCTTGCTCTCACATAGAAAGCTCAGGACTGGACGGCAGCGCTTGTCTAAACCCAGCCAACATTTATTTGTGGGGCCCATATGGTTTGGAAATGGGCTGAAAAATGGGCCCCATATAGGATTGTCCGCAGGTTCCGTAATGGCCCCATGTTAAATGCCCATATAGGTGTTATGTATAGGAACTATATGGGCCCCAACTGGGCAAAGTACACAGAAACCCCCCCGGGCCCCATCTTTCAAGTTTTTTGTGGGTACCATGTGGGCACCACAAAGACTAAAAAGTGGGTTTTAAGTGGGATTGTCCGCGGGTTCCATAATGGCCCCATTTTATAAGCCCATCTCGGTGTTATATTGGTAAAATCTGGGAACTAAATGGGCCCCATCTAGGCAAAGTACATAGAAACCCACCCGGGCCCCATCTTTCAAGTTTTTTGTGGGTACAACATGAGCTAAAAAGTTGGAATGGCATTATCAGTGGGTTCTGTAGTTGCATCTTACTTCTAGTTTGAATTGGCTAATTTCTGGCACTGGGTGGGCCCCATGTAGCAAAACAGTGACAAAATCAATTTATCAGACGGCCAATACGACACCAAATATATTAAAGCTGACCGCAAGCAAAAACAAGTTTGTAAATAAAACCATTTCAAAAATCACGAAGGTACACAAAACAACATTTTTCACATTTATTTTGTCCAACAACTGTGACTTTACGTAACTGTATTCCAAAGTGCGTAAACTTTTAAAAATTACACAGCCTTTGTACGTGCTATGGAGTTTTTACGTGTTTTGGGGTTTGTACGTGCTTTGTCTCTAGCAGGCACCATAAATATAGTTTTATTTATTCACTCCACATAAAATATAATAAATAAATCATATAATACAAAAACCAACTATTTACATTTCAAATTTTAACCATTTAAATTTTCAGCTTTTTCCTTTTAACCCTTAGATGCAACCCGTTGTTTTTCTTCAAAATCTTTAAAATGAAAAGTTGCAATATATTCATATTCCAGGTACTCCTCATAAAATATGTTTGTAACATGAAGCCATTTCGATTTTTATTTATTTTTTCATTAATTAAAAAAAAAAAAAAAAAATGCAGTTTTTGTATCACTACCCCACTCTTCCACAAGTGGGGTCGAAAATGACCCCAAGCAGTTCCTATGGAATCTTCTATGAAACTTTCATTGTTAGCAACAAATAAAGAGGGTCTCGTACATTTACGAGCATTTAATTTCCTGGATTTAATGGTTTAAAAGTTTAATAGGTCTTTGAACTTGATAATAAAATTGAGTCCATTATTAGCAAAAAGAATAAAAACAGAGCAAAAAAAAATGCTTAATAAATAATAATTGTTTTAAACTTAAGCTTTGTAATTGTAGCAGATTTCATTATGTCTGTGATTTTTTATTTAGCCCCACAGTAGTAAAAGCCATAAATGGGAGTTAGATTTATTACTAGTATTTTACACAGCATTCAGCTATAGTAACATGTTCTGCATCTTCCTACTTCACCGAACAGCTGCACTGTCTTAATAAATTAATAACCAAACATTTCTCAGTAACCAATAACTAGATGGAACAGCACAGTATCTAAGAGAGAGATCAGACAGTGTTTGAGCTAAAGAAGCTGTGTGCTTCTTTTGGGGGCTTTTTGCATCCGATCCACCACCGTTTTCCTATAGTACAACGCATATCTGGTAACATTACCGTAAACGTGACCAGTAGGTTCAGGTTCAGATCAGAAAACCGTTTCAGCTGCAGGCATCTACTGCTGTAATTTAAACAATCACCTCATACGCCTCATGTTTTACACCCCTATACGGTGAGCTTGCTACACTGCACATGAATATCACGTGACATGGCATGACTAGCTCATGTTCAAACATTTAAGATACTGTTCAGCCATTTTGTTTACTGGGTAGTGCATAATGGCCGAGTTACCTGATTGGGAATCCAGTAAAGCCAAAAAAAGAATAATTTTTTTTAAGATAAGATAAGATACCTTTATTAGTCCCACAAGGGGAAATTTCATGTTAATTAATTACAAATACCTTATAGGAAAACCTAAGAAAAGGTTGCAGAAGTACAGAAAAAAACTGCCGTGTACGTTACAGTATGTAAATTCAAAAACTGTAGAGAGAGAATGGCGGAATGAAAACAGAATAAGAAAAGATGAACTTTATTGAGTAGAATATAGGCAGTAAGAGTTTAGTAATTAACTTTTAATTATGTTTGCCAAAGACAATGACAGTAAATTAACCCAGTTCTACCTGCTAGCTAAAGATGTTATGCTTCTCCCCCTGAGGGACTAGTAAAAGCGCTATACAAATACAGGTCATTTACCATTTATACCGTTTAGGACAACTATAGAAAGTTACTAAAATAATCATTGATGAAAACTTATCAAACTTTCAGTATTTAGCTTTGTCATAGTTTTCGATTCTTTGGTATCCTTTTGTCCTCCACATTCTCAAACACCAGGGAGACAAAAAGGCCACAACTGACGAAAGACCGCGAAGACTAGACGCTAGGCGGTGCAATCTGCTCCTCCCTCTTTTTAAACGAGCCAATAGGAGCTGCTCACATTAAAAACAACTTTATTTAAAAAGTAATTTTACACCCGATACAAACATTTTAAAAGTCAAACAATACACAAGTTTAAAAAGGAAAAAAAATTTTTTTAGAGTTTTTTTTAAGCATAGGGATGGTTAATATGTTTAGAAAATTAATATATAATATTTGTCAAATAATTGTCACCCAAATCAACATCACAATAAAAATATAATTAATAAAATATATAATAATGATGATAAGAATAATAATAATAACAACAGAAACAGTTTACCTAAAAGCTCGAAGTGTGACTGCTTGAAAGACCCCATTCCCCCTCCTACAGCCTGAGTGTCGTCACGATCTTTCTTGTCTATTGGAGTATTGGGCATGACAATTGTTCTTTCGTATTAAACTGAACTCCAGGTTTTTAAAGATGTTAAATTGAATAACCTTGACATTATTGGTATTTTGGATATTAGTGATAAGTCTGGCACCAGGGCAATCTTCTGCTGTGCTGTGCAAGTTGACTATTGTTTCCTGTGAAATATCAACTGGCATTTCCGTGTTGCGGTCAACTGTGTTAGAGGTCTGTGCAAGTTCAGGAGCTGTCTCTGTCTCCATTGAGGCCACTGTTGTTGTGCTAGTGACAGCAGTGTCCTGGCAAAACCTCATTTCTGCACCTGCCGACAGTGAGCATAGGGCAATGACATTATCTACAAAATTACACAGCCTTTGTACGTGCTATGGAGTTTTTACGTGTTTTGGAATTTTTACGTGTTTTGTCTCTAGCAGGCACCATAAATATACTTTTATTTATTCACTCCACATAAAATATAATAATACAAAAACCAACTATTTACATTTCAACTTTTAACTATTTAAATTTTCAGCTTTTTCCTTTTAACCCTTAGATGCACACGTGGGGTCAAAAATGACCCCACGGGTTGTTTTTCTTCAAAATCTTTAAAATGAAAAGTTGTAATATATTCATATTCCAGGTATTCTTCATAAAATATGTTTGTAACATGAAGCCATTTCTATTTTTATTTATTTTTTCATTAATTAAAAAAAAATGCAGTTTTTGTATCACTACCCCACTCTTCCACAAGTGGGGTCGAAAATGACCCCAAGCAGTTCCTATGGAATCTTCTATGAAACTTTCATTGTTAGCAACAAATAAAGAAGGTCTCGTACATTTACGAGCATTTAATTTCCTGGATTTAACGGTTTAAAAGTTTAATAGGTCTTTGAACTCGATAATAAAATCGAGTCCATTATTAGCAAAAAGAATAAAAAAAAGAGCAAAAAAATGCTTAATAAATAATAATTGTTTTAAACTTAAGCTTTGTAATTGTAGCAGATTTCATTATGTCTGTAATTTTTTATTTAGCCCCACAGTAGTAAAAGCCATAAATGGGAGTTAGATTTATTACTAGTATTTTACACAGCATTCAGCTATAGTAACATGTTTTGCATTTTCCTACTTCACCGAACAGCTGCACTGTCTTAATAAATTAATAACCAAACATTTCTCAGTAACCAATAACTAGATGGAACAGCACAGTATCTAAGAGAGAGATCAGACAGTGTTTGAGCTAAAGAAGCTGTGTGCTTCTTTTGGGGGCTTTTTGCATCCGATCCACCACCGTTTTCCTATAGTACAACGCATATCTGGTAACATTACCGTAAACGTGACCAGTAGGTTCAGGTTCAGATCAGAAAACCGTTTCAGCTGCAGGCATCTACTGCTGTAATTTAAACAATCACCTCATACGCCTCATGTTTTACACCCCTATACGGTGAGCTTGCTACACTGCACATGAATATCACGTGACATGGCATGACTAGCTCATGTTCAAACATTTAAGATACTGTTCAGCCATTTTGTTTACTGGGTAGTGCATAATGGCCGAGTAACCTCAGTGGGAATCCAGTAAAGCCAAAAAAAGAATAATTTTTTTAAAGATAAGATAAGATACCTTTATTAGTCCCACAAGGGGAAATTTCATGTTAATTAATTACAAATACCTTATAGGAAAACCTAAGAAAAGGTTGCAGAAGTACAGAAAAAAACTGCCGTGTACGTTACAGTATGTAAATTCAAAAACTGTAGAGAGAGAATGGCGGAATGAAAACAGAATAAGAAAAGATGAACTTTATTTATCAATACATGATAAGAATAAGAATAATAACAACAGAAACAGTTTACCTAAAAGCTCTTCTAACATTAGACTGCTTTTGAAAAGTTTCAATAGTGTCAATACACCAAAAGGACAAGGGAGTTACACAGTTGAAGTGTGACTGCTTGAAAGACCCCATTCCATCTCCTTTCTACTATTTGAAAGAAAATATAAATTATTTCTGGTTATATAATTTGAGGGCACAAGTTTGAAGAGTAACATTTTAACAGATCGGTAATATACTTCAGGAGCTTTACTGGATCTGATTAAACAAAACTTCCAACTTCCATGTACTGTCTTTTCTCTAATACAGTAGAGTGTATCTGATCTACTAAAAATCCTCAACCGCACGTTTGCTCAAGTAAATAGTCTTAATTGTTTGAACAACCAGTAATCCTTAATTTGCAAATGCCAAATCTGGATTTTGTCTGTGTAATTCACTTTTATCTTAGGTTTTTTATTTGTATTTTTTGCTTTTCTTTTTTTCTACTCTTGTGTCTGTTTTAATCACTTATTATTGCTGCTGTGACAAGTGAATTTACCTAAGAAGAATCATGAAGTCCTTATTTGATCTTATCTGAGCCTCACCATGCAGCCTACCATGCAGAGTACTGAAAGTTCAAATTAAGTACTTAAAATGAAATCTAAAATTAAAAAGTAACCAGTTTCAAACCAGTTATTTGGAATAGTGTGCGGAGTGTTTTGAGTAACATTGAACGTTCAAAAACACCAAAGTTCCTATAGTCTCACTTGACAGCTGGGTTGTAGTGTCTGATAACACATAACATCTTGAGGTCTCAACGTGGACTTTGAGTACATTCGCTAGCCAAGGCTAAATACCGAGAGGGTCAAAAATGAAGGGTAAAGAACATCTGACTGTACGTAAGGATAGCAAAAGTGATAGACTGAGGTTGTGCCAAATATGTTAAAGTTAGGGTGATTTGTTAGAGAATGGTACCCCATGGGTGCCGTCTGCAGGTTATAAAAGAGAGTTATGTTCATACTTTCTTTTGAGATTCTTTTTACAATTTGACTTTCAGAACTCCCTGGGTTGTGTGCAATCTGTGATGGGCTTGTTTGGAATGAATCCTCCTTTATTCAAATAACACTTTCTCTGGCTCTTCACAGAAGAAGAATCCTCACATAAGCATGTGCTACCATTTTGAACCAATGTACACATTTACCATCACTGACCCAACTAGGACCTACATTGGATGCCCACCCATATGGCTTTAATGTGAGAAACCCAAGTGGGTCCCATATATACTAAACAATCTTGAGCCCACATAAAATATGTGCCCATATTAACTTAACATAAACCGTATGGGGCCCACATAGACATTTTTCAGGGTCTGACTTGCATTTGCCCATGTGCGACCCATATAGTTTGACCAGGTGGGCCCCACCTGTGTCATCAGTACTAAAAAATATATTGATTACCTCAGTTTGCCCCATATGGGGCCCACATAGACATGTTTTCAGGGTCTGACTTGTATTTGCCCATGTGTCACCCATATAGTTTGACCAGGTGTTCCCCACCTGTGTCATCGATACTAAAACATATATTGATTACCTCACTTTGCCCCACCTGGGGCACACAACAACAGCCTATCCTTAAATGACTGTGTTTGCCCATGTCTATCCCAGGTGGAAAACCCAAGTGGGTCCTACATGTGTTTCCCATTTTGGACCAAGTTAAGTGTTTCCCATGTTTGACCCAGCTAGGACCTACTAAAAGTGCCCACTTGGGATTGCCCATATGGGTTTAATGTGAAAAACCCAAGTAGGCCCCATACAAAAAGCCCAGTTTGAGCCCATGCCCACATGGTACCCATCCAGACCAAGCAAAAACCAGGTGGGGCCCATATATACATGTTGGCTGGGTTTATATGGTGCTGTAACCAGTGTTAAGTTACTTGTTTAGCTAAATAAATAACGGAAGTCGCTGCCGTTAAGCGACAAAGTCGCTTTTTTCTAAAAAGCGACAAATCTGGTGATTTTTTCTGGTGTTATTGGAGTCTTATTACGACTTTTTTGACGTGAAAGCACGTATCGCTCTTACAAGCAGCGGGAGCTGCCGTGGGCACCTCGCCCGTGCCAAAGCACTCACAGGCGGCGGTCCTAACGCAGCAGTCGACCCCAGCTGCTGTCAGAGCAGGAGATGTTTACACCTACGCGTCCAAACTGCAAATTAATTGCGCATGAGCGAAGCCGCTGCTCCCGCACTGACTATAACGCAGGTCGGGAGAAGCGGTAGTTGTACATTGCTTTGTTTAAAATAAATCAATGCACTAAAATACACCATTCCAATCATCTGTTCAACCTGAGCCTGTCGCTGGGGAAAGTTCCACAGCTGTGGAAGACCTCCTGTGTGGTACCAGTACCAAAGACCTCCCATCCCAAGGACCTCAGCAGCTTCAGGTAGGTAGCCCTGACATCACATCTGATGAAGACCCTCCAGAGGCTGCTTCTAAGCCATCTGCACCCCCGGTGAGGTCTTCATTGGATCCGCTGCAGTTTGCTTACCAGCCTGGCATTGGGGTGGAGGACGCCATCATCTACCTCCTGCACCGAGCTCTGACTTACCTGGAGAAGCCTGGAAGCACTGTAAGGATCGTGTTCTTTGATTTCTCCAGTGCTTTCAACACCAGCCAGCCACGACTTCTGAGGGACAAGCTGGAGCTATGGGGAGTGGACTACCACATGTCCCAGTGGATACTGGACTACCTCACAGAACACCCACAGTATGTGAGGACACAGGGCTGTGTCTCTGATACGCTGGTCTGCAGTATGAGGGCCCCACAGGGAACTGTGCTGGCCACTTACAGAAGTTCTCTGACGACTGCCATAGCTGGCCTCATCACAGGTGAGGACGACTCAGAGTACAGACAGTAGACTCTGGACTTTGCGGACTGGTGCCAGCAGAACCACCTGCTGATCAATGCCGGGAAAACCAAGGAGTTGGTGGTGGACTTCCGGAGACGCAGACCCACCACACTGACACCGGTGAACATCCAGGGAGTGGACATTGAGATAGTGGACTCGTATAGGTACCTGGGTGTTCACCTGAATAATAAACTAGACTGGAGCCACAACACTGATGCTCTCTACAGGAAGGGACAGAGCAGACTCTACCTGCTGAGGCGGCTGAGGTCATTTGGAGTCCAGGTAGCGCTTTTAAAGACCTTCTATGACTCTGTGGTGGCATCTGTCATTTTTTTACAGTGTTGTATGTTGGAGCAGCAGTTTATCGGCAGCTGAGAGGAAGAGGTTGGATAAACTCATTAGGAAGACCAGCTCTATTCTGGGACCCAGTGCAGTTTGTGGGAGACAGAAGGACTCTGGCCAAAATAACATCTCTGATGGACAGAGTCTCCCACCCCATGCATGTAAATGTTGCTGAACTGCAGAGCTCCTTCAGTGACAGACTGCTACATCCTAGATGCATGAAGGAGCGTTTCCGCAGATCCTTCCTCCCTGCAGCTGTCAGACTGTACAATCAAAACTGCTCCCAACAAACATAGAGTTTTACATCAGCGCTGTAACTTGCACTATTTTATCAACCCATTCACACTATAAGCAGGGTTTGCCTCTTATCTGTATTTAATTTTATTTAATTTAATAACGGTACAGTACTCTGTTTTTGGTAGCCCTTGTCCTTGATGTAAATATGTAAAAATTGTGTATGTTTCTGTTCTGTGTCTTGTGTACTGTTTGTTTGTATATGTGTCTTTCTTGCTGCTGTTACACCCAAATTTCCCCTTGTGGGAAAATTAAAGGATTATTCTATTCTATTCTATTGCTAACTTAGAAATCGGATGTCCTCGCAGAGCCTTACCTCCATCTTCTACATCCAATTTCGACTGAAGCTGTCTGGTGATGCTTGCTATGTCCATTTTTGATTAATGTAATTTGTTAATAACGTTATGGTTAAAAATGTTCGTCTTTTACTCTTACTTTTTTGTGGATCACAAGGTTTAAAACTCTTTAAAAGACACACACAGACACGTAAACAAAAACGTAACTCTGCCAGAGTGCATATTTCGGGTCACTTTTCCCAGTCACAAGTCCGGATAAAGGAGGAGGGTTGGAATTGTGACATTAAAAAAAACAATAATTGCTAAAAGAAATTTAATGTGTGGTTTTACTAAATATATACTAAATGGTTTTAGGGTGTTTTTACTGACTTTATGTCTCTTCCATGATGTTATTTCTCTCTCCTACAGGGTCCTTTATAATTGCATGACCAATTATGCAAATTAGGCGATGACGTCATCTAGCGACTTTGTCCTCCAGCTTCACTGTTTATATTATGCTAACATAGCTGTGTCGCTAGCGGTCACGTAGCACATCATTATATACCAACTTGCCAAACTTCAGTAACCCCACAAACCTCACTGCTGTTTACGTTCCTGTACGACGTTGGGCACTGGAACCAGCAGGAGGCAGACACCTGACATTGGGGTGTCATCCCAGGGTCCTTTTTTTTGTATATTTTTTGTGTAACATATCTGACATACATAAGTACGTTAGACTGAAAGATGCAGAATCCTGACAGTCAGAAAATGCTGTTTTATGCTAAAGCACATATAAGAAATTTTTGAAAATCATGGACTTTTTCACAGTTTTCTGAAACTATTTTACAGTATGTAGGTGTGCCCCCCCCCCCTCCCCCATGTGACTGTTTCGGGGACTGAAACAGTGGTGGCTGTTTGGAAGAATCTAAAATATAAAACACTTTTTTGTTTACTACATAGTTCTATATGTGTTCATTCATAGTTTGATGCCTTAAGTGAGAATCTACAATGTAAATAGCCATGAAAATAAAGAAAAACATTAAATGAGGTGTGGTCAAACTTTTGACTGGTAGTATATATGTCCACAAACCCTCACACTCCCGTGTTTTATGTAAGAAATATAACTTGCAGATTGATTTTCTTTGTTGTGCAATCACAACCACGGACTCTATAGCATTATCCAGGCAGTGGTGCTACATTTAAAGCAAAAACAGATAAATAAAATATAAGTTGTTTTTTTTTTTTTTAGTTGGTATTTCCAGGTTTATTACGTCATGATTTAGTCAAACCAATCAGCGTCTAGTTCTGACCCAAATACGGAAGCAGCACAAGACAGCGGCGAAAGTAAAAGTTGACACGCTTTCTTGGGCGTGGAAATGCAGTCCAAAGGCTTTTTATAGACATTAATTATTATAACCACGGGAACATCACATCTTATTTAATGCTCAAGATGTCTTCCTCTTGGTTTCGCGTTGCACTTCCGCTTTGTTTTGCGGTTTCATCGGTCGCCCTGGCCATCAGCGGACAGATTCCCGGTAAGCGGTGAATGAGTGCGCGAAATAGCGAAATAAAAACCATCCTGTCTCGACAGGATTGCGCACTTTCACGGTAGACTGCGTACTCTTGTTTGTAGATGAGAAGAAAGGTAACGGTCTAATGCTGACTAACAGCGCCCCCACCTGGCTCCTCTGTTTTTGTGTGTCTTGTGTAACAGCCATGCTGACCCCTCTCCCCGCTGTCATCGGTTTGTGCTCTGTGGCCGGGATGGCATTAATCTTGAAGATAAAGGTTGAAAACCGGACGTTAAGCAGCCTTCTGAGCCAGCATGTAGCGGTGAAGGTTGTAGGCTGGCTGGGCAGGCGGCAGAGAAGGAAACTTGAAGCAGACACACTCAAAGTCAAAGAAGTCCAACAGGAGACGCTGCTGAAGCGCTTGCGTAAAAACGCAGATACGTATTATGGAAGACAGTACGACTTCAGCTCAATAAAAGGTAAGCAGCGAAGTAGATGGCGTTAGTTTAGCAAGCAGGTAGTGTGAAGACATTTGTGCTTATTCAGTGTTAACACTTGGGAAGACCGGGGTGACACATTAAAGGAAAAAACTCGTGCCACCAGCTGCCACCAGACCCCAGAGTCCTTAAATAACGGCAACAAATCACAATTTCATATTGATTTGATTCCTATTTTAAACGTGTTGCTATCCAAAAGCTGCATCTATCTGTTCACAATTTTTGTTTTGTGAGCAAGTCAGGCTTTTTTAAAAATTTATTTTATTTTGTTTTAAACCTGTGTCATCAAATTTATTGTTTTCAATGAACAAATGTCCCCCAGACATTTTCAGCGTACAGGTGACTGAAACAGCATTTCATGCGTTGAGTGGAATTTGGCTCGTTTTGTAGACTTAACTCCATGTGCTGATTTGTTATTTAGTTGTGCCAAAGGGTTTCCAAATGAATTAATTTTATGTTATTACAGTAATATTTGTAGGAAATATTGGAGGGAAGAGGAATAATGCTGTAAGTCAAAATCTGTTTGTTTTTCTCATTTTTTGTCAGATAATTGACATTGAAAACACATGTAGCCTGTACACCTGTAGCCAGATGCAATCAAATACAACTACCATCATTTATGTTTATATGTGTATTATTAACGTTACATTCATATTTTTTTTAGTATCACTCCTTTCATTCCTGTACTACAACACCCTTAGTATTGATGTAAAAAGTACTACACTATTTCTATGATCATCTGAGATGAAAATTATCCTGATTACCACAGAGTTAAGATGCTTCCTTGTGACTTTCTCTTTCTCTTCCCCTCCACAATTTCATTGCTTCACTTAAATAGTTTTGATATAGAAGCTGCTGCGTGCTGTGTGTCTTGCTGGAGTGTGCATTTACTTGTGTCCATGGTTCACCTGCCTATGCCCTGTGCACATATAGCAGCAGTATCATATAGTCTGTGGATGAGAGTGTGGTTTCTGAGAGTACCACCAACTCATTTCTGCTTGTTGTAATGTTGCTGTTTAAACTATTCACAGCAGGCCAGGGTATTAAATGACCCTGAGTATACTGGGAAATGTCCCAGTGTTCCTGATGGGCACGGACAATGCAGCAGGTCCTGAGAATTGCGATGCTGAAATTGGGGACTGTTTGATACTTGTGCTTAAAATAAGCTCAAATGATGAAAGATAAATTAGAGGTGTCAATACAGTTTTGATTTAAATCATGAAATCTGTTTATTTTCTAGATATTAAAGAATTTCAGGCATGCCATCCTATTACTACATACACACACTATCAAGACCTAATCAACCGCATCGCAGCTGGAGAAGAGAAGCTCATCATTGCAGAGAAGCCATTAATTCTGGCCATGACCTCCGGGACATCAGGATCCAGTGCCATGCTGCTCAGCACTAAGGACACCAACACTGAGTTCTTCCTGCAGGTGAAGTCACTGCTTGATGATGATGATGACGGTGTAGCCCATGCGCTGCGCAAGGAAATTTTTACTAATAATACTCGCTGTGTGTTTCCATCAGGGAGTGACTGTGTGCTTAGATGCCATGCAGCAGGCATTCCCTGAGACCAAGAGCCTTCAACGCACCACCAAGTTCTTTTACACTCCTACTTTTCAGCAGTCTGAGGCTGGAATTCCCATCGGACCAAACTCCTCGACACCAGCCTCCTCACGCCACATCCTAAACCTGTACACGACTCCAGCACCTGCCTTCAAGGTACAATCAGCAAGCCTAACAAGTGGTCAGCCTTTGTGTGACCGATTCGGTAATAAAATCTTATGTTTCTTCAGGTTCCCAGTGAGAAGGACACGCTCTATTTGCATCTTCTTTTTGCGCTGAAAGATCCTAATGTGGGAACTCTGGAGTCCAACTTCGCCTCCACAGTTTTCTATGCCTTCAGTGCCCTACAGGTACCCAGTTGTTTGTCAGGAATGAGTTACTTTTGTTGTTTTTGTGTTTTTCTTTCTTTTTTATGTGAGTAGAGGCATAAAAACAGGACTTAATGGGAAACCGTAAAGTATGTAAAGTAATTCATCCATTCTATCCTTCAAAGAAAAGCATTAGCAATGTTATTTCTTGTCTATTTTAAGAGACAACGTTTCATTGAGCAGTAGCAGGCTGTTGTTGTCCTTCACATGTGCCTCATTTCGTTCTCACTGGGACATCATTTAGTAAAACAAGATGAAATCTTGAGTCAGGTGTTTAGCTCCCACTGACTGATTAAAACATTTGTGTTAATTGCTTTATGAATAAAGGCTTGGGCAAGTCATTTCTCCCTAATATGCTCTCGATCTCATAGGAGCGTTGGCAGGAACTTGTGGAGGACATTGAACGGGGGAAAATCAGCACTGCTCTGTCTCTGGAGCCCAAAGTGAGGGCCAAGCTTGAAGCGCTAATGAAGCCAGACCCACAGAGAGCTGCCCAGCTCCGGGCCCACTTCCAGGACGGCTTCAGGGGGATTGCCAAGCGCCTGTGGCCTCATCTGAACCTGGTCCTGGCAGTGGACTCAGGCTCCAATCAGATCTACGGTGAAATGTTGAGGGAGAGTTACTGCAAAGGAGTGCCTTTCTACTCGCCCTTCTATGCTGCTACTGAAGGTAAGAGCCTTCATTTACATTTTTAAGCTGTTTAATTAAAAACCGTTGCAGTTGGGCATTTGTAGGGTTTCTATATGTGGATGAGGTCAGCATTTGCTCTCATTATCTGTGCCCCTGCAGGTTTAATTGGGGTGAACCTGTGGCCTCAGGAGTCAGAAAGACGTTACTTGCTGTGCCCTCGCTCAATGTTCTGCGAGTTCCTCCCAGAGAGCAGCCTGGATGAGGAGGCCCCTCACACTCTGCTGATGGAGGAGGTGAAGGAGGGAGAAAACTATGAGCTGCTTGTCACAAATGCTTCAGGACTTTACAGGTTCGATTTCATCTACAAACAAATATAAATAACTGCAGCTGTATGTTTACGTCATCATGATTGTGGTGGGTCACACTGCATTTTAACATGTTCTAAATCTGTTTAAGAATCAAATTGAAGTGTTCATGTTTGATATGTAACACTTTATTAGGTACACTTCACTACTTTTAGGTTGGACATCCTTTTTTCTTAATT
This sequence comes from Perissodus microlepis, assembly GCF_051167445.1. Lineage (NCBI taxonomy): Eukaryota > Metazoa > Chordata > Actinopteri > Cichliformes > Cichlidae > Perissodus > Perissodus microlepis. The sequence continues at coordinate 13,260,534 of NC_140468.1, forward strand.
CTTCACAGCAAAGATTCAACACGGTACTGGAAACATTCCAGAGAGAATTTGGTCAGTGTTGACATGATGGGAATCTCCCGTTCCACAAATGCTCTATTGGACTGAGACTTTTGTGACTATGGAGGTCATCTGACTACAATGAACTCATTGGTCAAGAAACCATTTTGAGACTTGATTGAGCTTTGTGACATGGTGTGGTATCCTACCGGAAGCAACCATCAGAAGATGGGTACACTGTGGTCATAAAGGGATGGACATGGTCAGCATCACTATTCAGTTGGAGGCTGTGGAGTTTAAAAGGATTTTGGTACCAAGGAAACAAAGAAAATATCCCTGACACCATTATGCTACCACCACCATCTGCCTCAACGATTGTTACAACAAGGCTTTCATGTTGTTTATGCCAAATTCTGACCCTCTCTCCAAATGGTGGAGCAAAAAATGAAACTCTAGGCAACTTTTTCCAATCTTGTCCAAATTTGGTGACCCTATGTGAATAATAGCCTCAGTTTCCTGTTCTTCAGAATCAGATTACTTGTGGGAATAAATGTGGATTACAGTTGCTCCAAGTCGGTAACAGTAACAGACTAAACTGTTTAAACAATACAGTATGTTACAGATTTTACAAATTTAAGAAACAGCACTAATATATACAAATCACTCAATTATAAATATCAAGAATTAACAGAGGTGATTCTAAATAAATATCAAGAATATTGCAGAGTATGAGTGGCAGCTGATGTGGTCTTCTGCTGCTGTACCCATCTGCTTCATAGTTCAATGCACTGTGATTATAGAAATGCTCTTCTTGATAATTTTTTTTTAATTGAAATTTTTTTTATTTCAGTCAACAACAACAACAACAACAACAGATTATAATTTTACATAAAAGTACTCAAACAGTAACCAAAAAAGGAATAGGCTGAAGCCTTATGGCTTATACTTATCCTATCCCTTACCCCCATAGAAATAATCAAATCCTTAACCAAGAAAATAAATAGCATTGATAAATAAGTTGTATAACAGTTTGAAAAGAAATCAATGATAAATCAAGAAATTAAATCAACACAAAAAATTTTTAACAAACCAAATTTCTGTAACCTTGTATAATACTAATTTTTTAAATCTTCCTGAAGAATGACAAAGAAAAACACATCTTCAGTTCATCATTAAGTCCATTCCATAATTTCACTCCCAAAACTGACACACATCTATACTTAACATTGGTTCTCACTTTAGGCATTTCAAACTTATAAGACCCCCTCAAATCATATTTTCCATCTCTTAGTTGAAACATACTTAAAATACAAATTGGAACATTCTTTTTCATCACACGATATATCATTTCTAAAGTTTTAGAATATATAATGTCCATGAATTTTAACATAGATGATCCTACAAAAAACTGGTTGGTGGACTCCCTATATCCAACTTTATTTATTATTCTAATAGCTCTTTTTTGCAATTTAAATATTGAATCCAAATATGTTTTGTATGTGTTCCCCCAAATTTCTGCACAGTAGGTCATATAAGGCAAACAAAGGGAAGTATACAATAAATAAAGGCAGTTCTTATTCAAAAAATCTCTTGTTTTATAAAGAATAGAAATAGACTTGGATAATTTTCGTTTCACATGTTCTATGTGGGGCTTCCAACAAAGTTTATCATCAATAATTACTCCTAAAAATTTTGTCTCATATACTCTTTCAATTTCAACATTATTTAAATTCAATTTTACTTTAATATTACTTTTACTACCTCCAAATAACATAAATTTTGTTTTACTTTCATTCAATGATAGTTTATTAAATACAAACCATCTATTTAACTTCATGAGTTCTGTTTCCACTGTTTTCAGTAATTTCTTTATGTCTTTTCCAGAGCAAAATAAGTTTGTATCATCAGCAAACACCACATATTTTAAAGTATCACTGGCTGTACAAATATCATTTATATAAAGTAAAAATAACTTAGGTCTCAAAACAGATCCTTGCGGAACTCCACAAGTTACTTTTCTAAGTTTAGATTTCATGTTATTAATACTCACATATTGGAACCTATTATTCAAGTAACTATTTAACCAAAATTGTACAACACCTCTTAAACCATACCTTTCACACTTCTGTAAAAGTAAAGAATGATCTATCGTATCAAAGGCTTTACGTAAATCAATAAACACACCTATTCCAAACTGTTTTTCATCCACAGCTGTTGCAATATAATTTGGTTGCAACATAATTTGGTTGCAACAAGTCATTATCTGAGTTTCTGTTGCCTTCCTATAGGCTCAACTCAGTCTGGCCACCCTCCTTTGAGCTCTGACATCAGCAAAGCATTTCTACCAGAGATCTGCCGCTCACTGGATATTTTCTCTTTTCCGTGCCATTCTCTGGAAACCCTAGACATGATTGTGTGGTGAAATCCCAGCAGACACCAACAACCATGCCACATTTAGTCACTTAGATCAACTTTCTGACCCATTTTAACACCTGGTATGAACTTCAGTGGGTTATCTTGACCATGGCTACATCTCTGTGTGCACCAAGTTTCTGAGTGGCTCATTAGATATTTGTGTTAATGAGCAGTTGAACAGGTGTACTTAACAAAGTTGCTAATGAGTGTAAAATCAGATTTGTCCGGTGGCTCTGTATGACCATCACTGCAATTAAAATGTGATATTACAACTGTAACAAACTCTCATATTTACCTGTATATTTCCCTTGTTACAGATATCGCATCGGAGACATTGTAAAAGTTGTTGGATTTCACAACCAGTGTCCCATCGTGGAGTTTCAGTACAGGTACAGCACTGGACAGCCGTACAGTTTTTCTTATGCTGTGTGTGTGTATATATAAAGCATGACACGATACTTTCTCCTTGCTTCCATGCTCCATTAGACGAGGTCAGATGCTGAATGTTCGAGGAGAGAAAGTGTCAGAAGCGTTGTTTCTCAGTGCTTTGAAGAAGGCCATCGCTCAGTGGCCAGGAGCTCAGCTGGTTGACTACTGCTGTGCTGAGAGCGGCATCCTGGGTAATATTTGTTCTTGTTTATACCCTTAAATCATAGAAGAAGTTTGAATATGATGCGAAAACTATTGAACCCTTTGCAGCATATTTTATTTTATTTATTGGGGCATTGCAGGAGATACAATTGGTGGCTCGGACCCTCACTACCAGGTGTTCTTAGAGCTGAAAGGTGTGAGGAGGCTTACAGAGGAACAACGACATAAGGTAAGAGAAATCCTAATGAAGGTTCACCAACAGGCAGCATGTTTACAGTCTGTCATTAAATCACTCTACCTTGTCTTTCTGTTTGGTGTTTCCTCTCTTGCTCCCCAGCTGGACATTTCTCTCCAGCAGGATTCAGCTGTCTACAAATCCTTCCGTATCAAAGGCAGCATCGGGCCAATGAGAGTGCAGCTGGTGGCAGAGGGAGCGTTTAACAAACTTCGTAAGCAGATGATGGCGTACTCGAGCACCTCACCCAATACGTTCAAAATGCAGCGGGTGCTGCGCAGGAAAGAATATGCTGAATTCCTTCTGGGCAAAACGATTTCCTGAGATCACTTACAGACTGATGATATTGGATGTTTTTTTTCCGTTTTAGTTTATTTATGACTGACTTAATGAAGTGTGCCTGTGGGAGATGTTAACCACGATGCATTAACTCTGATTTTTAAACAATAAAAATGCACTTTTGACTGTTTTTATTTTCTCAACTATATCTCTGAACTAGTGCCAAAATATCCCAGAAGTCTCATCTGTACAAAACCCCCAATTTAGAAGTTTCCCGAGTATTTCCAGTGGAAATTTTCTGGTGACACCAGCACCAGAAAATCTTTGAGCTGTATTTAAATGTAAGCTTCAGTTGCCATTCCTCAATAAATTTCACTTCACTTTTCTCCAATGTTTTTTTTTTTTTTTTTCTGGGCAGTTAAAGGAAAAGCAAAATAACATGCTGTTAATATCTTGCATTTTTTAATGGAGTTGCTTAAGCTTTCATTTTATACCATCTGTTACTAAATGTTGCACCATCTAATGATCCCATTTTGTGAAATTACCTGTGATGACTAAAGCAGCATTTGGCAAGATTTAAATCTAGTACGCTGCTGTTATGTGGCTGAATTTTGTGTTTTTGGTCCCTTTAGTATTGTTAGACAGCAGTCACAGCATGTGCTGGTGAAGGTAATTATGCTATTTTTAGCTTAGTTAATTATCCGACATCATATGGTTGTTGGTGGAAGTCATGTTTTTTAGGTGGTTCTCTTTCAGATTGTGCAGATTTGGCCAGCTTCTAGTTTCATCTTAGAGTCAAGTGGATCCATCAGACCAGAAGAGCTGATTACTGGTAAGCATCCTTGGCCTCTAGACTGTAACTGATGATGCTTATGAAATCAAGATAGCCTTCAGTATATGCCTGCTCGCATTGTTCACCACCTGTACAGCTTATTTCTTCAGTTACATCATAAACAATAGTGCAATAGGAGTGTCAGGACTTTGTTGTTACCACCAGAGGGAGCTAGTCTAATATTTAAGACATGCAGCATAATGCTATCTCCCACAGGTCCAGCATTTAACTGCTTGTCAGCCTTGACTGAAGCAGTGAATTCTTGTTGATAGCTCTGACTGTGAGTGCTCTCGTCTGAATTAATATCATCTTCTTATAAATAATCAAGATTTTGGAAAAAAGGGGAGCAGACAAAGAAGACGGAGAAAGCGCATATTTATATGTATGTTGACTAGACTAATCCTCACATCCTTATTTGATTCTGTGAGATTTTCTTGTTGCCATCTTTAGCCTCAAAGAAAGAATGAGTCTGAATAAGCCCTGGTCTGAGCTGACTGCTTCTCTCCTGCAGGTCGATTCGTTCACAAAGTGGGCTAATATTTTTAGAAACGCCCCATTTCAGCAGAGATTTGACATCGTTCTCGCTTTATTTTGGCTTCATAATGCCTCAACTGTATATACAAGTGTTACATTTTGGCTTAAGAAAGCTGGCAAACAGCACTGCATGGAAGAACTTAAAACAATATGGCACTAGTTTGATTTCAGGCCTTTTTCTTAAGTATCCACCTAAAAAAAAAAAAAAAAAGAAAAGAAAAAAGAAAAGGTTAGTTTGTTTGCATTTCACAGTTGTGTATATGAACAGCATTATTGGGGTGGTTTCACATTAAAATGTATTTCTGGCAGGTACTTTCATTCTTCCCTTTGCTGTTTATTCATTCCAGATTGCCTTATATCTCTTCTTGGTTGTTTAGTTAGATGGCTTGTGTCTTCCTCTGCCTGCCGTCCTCATACGCCCAGAGGATTTACAGACACACAAACGCTCAGAGCCCTCGATCACACATCTGTTCTCTCACAAGTTAATTCATTGTAAACAGACAGATTTGAGAAAGGCAGGCTTGACTTCTCAATGGGATGCAGGGGGGAAGTGTGTTGAAGTGAGAGAAGGGATGCTGCGGGATGTGTGAATCGGCCTGGCTGCTGAGTTTATCTGGCATACAATTTAAATCAGGATTAGGTTTGTGGATTTTCATTCAAGTTTAGTAAATTACAGTCAGTTCAGTCAGCAGAATATTCAAGGAATTGATTTTCAGATGTTATTATGTGCATAATTAAGGGGCCAAAATGAATTTTACAAGCACGCCAGCAGTTCCCTTAAAACTGAGAACTATGGGAAATGTAGTTGGGGATAATATTTCACCTGACCCTGTGTGCGTCACTCTGTCACATTAGACCGAGGAGATGATCGTGAGCATGTTTAATGTATTAGCCTCTTTATTAGTGACAAGCAGCGACGGATGAACTACAAGAAGAAGGGACAATGAGATGTCATTAAAAATAGAAAACAGTGAATGGCTGCCAAGGCTTGAATAGGATCCGAGAGAGGAAACAATCCTCTCTTAAAAGCCTCCAAGCTTCTCTTTTACTTTCACTGTCTTTTTTTTCTCCACCTTTTTTGTTTCTCCTCCAAATCCAGCTCACCTCCGCTCCCAGCAATTAACATTTAATGTGTTTGTGGTTTTGTTTAATTATCCCCTAAAATACCCACCTTCGGTGGACATAACAGCTTTCATCTCTTCTCTGATGTGGCTATTCTCAGAAGTCTGCAGCTGCTTTCAGAAATGTTAGTCAAGATAAAAACAAATGCACTTTTTTTTTTTCACTGAGAAGATTAAAAATGCAATTTCTGGTGAGAGGAAACACCCACACTGCTGCTGAATCTGCTAAATCTTTCCAAGATTACCAACCCCCACAAGAAATTTCTATTATATTTCTTTCCTCATCATTTTTGTTTACTTGACTCCCAATCTGCATAGAGACACATTTGATGGATGGAACAGAAAATATGTAGGGAAGATCTCATTCTTTTTATCTTATTTTGCTATATTAGTGGGTATTATCGTGTATGTTGTAAGTCTTTTGAGTCACAAAACAGCCATAATAAAACATTCTTGAGGCCTATTGACTTCTAATTGGAATATGGAGGATTGTAGGATTTATTCTAGGTCTTTCTCTTACTTCTTGACAAAACAAAGCAACTGTAGGTTTTCATTCAGCACCTCATACATATACCAGTGATTTAAAATGTACTGATGAATGTGCTAGTTAAGTAAAAATGCTGAAAACCTCCTTCTAAATTAATAACATACCGATCAAAATACAATAATACAGGCTTATAATATTAGCCGCATGACCCCCCCAAATAACCCCTAATATTAGGTTTCAGGTTCAACATTTAATATTGATCACATTAATTAATAGCAATGGATCGTCTTTCCCCGATTACTACAATTTTAATGAGATTGATTTTGACAGGATTCTTCGAACACGGAGGGGAGATGATTTATCTTCCCGATGAGAACGTTCACTGTCTAGAGGTATTTCCCCTCGTTGGCTAAGCCGTATTGCTTTCTTGGGTCAAAGTGAGTTAGGTTTGGGGGTTTTGGCATCGCTTTGTCACGAAAAACATCTCCAGGCTTATCCTTTTAATCCGCTCTTAGCGGCTTTTATCCCAGAGTCTTAACTCGCTCATGGATACTCCACAGGGGGTGACAGGGCAAAGGCAACCAGCCTCATTTTTAATAGTCAAGATGGAAATTAACAAAAAAAACCCCTCTAGGAACGGTGTTTTGAAGCTGTACCTCCTTTACTCTGCAACTTGGATAAAATAAATAAATTAGAGGACTTTGACAGTCTCCCTTTAGCCAGGCTCCTTTGACAATACAGCACACAGTCCAACAGAATACAAAAGGCTTTGTTAACCGATGTGCAGGTAATCCATCTTTCCTTGCTTTGCAGACATGCCCACAAAAGCCATGTGCTGATAGTACCACTGCTGGGTGTGATGGTGCTGTCAGATGCTCCCAAAGCCTCACCCCTCCCTCTTTCCTCTACCTCTCCCTTTCTTCCCTTACTCTCTTTCTCCCCCTCTCTCTCTCTATACCCCCACCACAGATGAAAACAGGTCCCTACAGAGGATGCCTGTATCTCATTGGCTGATATATCACCGGAGCGGATGGGAGCAGGAGTGAGGGAGAGTAGCGAGGAGGGGAGAACGCTCAAGAAGATGCAACTACTCCCCCACAGCATCCTGACACATCACTGAGCATCACTGAAAAGAGGTGTAGACACATGCTGTTATTTTTCGTCGCACAGATTTGCGGTCCTCTTTTAAATGGAAAGCGCAGCGCACTTGGAGGATAACTTCCTCCACACTGCTGCCGGGATCAGCGCTCCGACTGAAAGGTGCAGACAAGCAACAGCTGGGTTCACTGTTTTGAAGCTCTTCGGATCTCAGAGTCAGTTGCACATGATCCCTTCTTCAGCTGCTCGTGACCGTGACTCTTAATTTCTCCTTTTCGAGACTGCACCCAAACCTCTGCATTGTTGGAGTGAGCTATTTTAGTCCTCCCAAAGCCACGCTGTTGATTTACTGAGAAGGCATCGCTCGGGGAAGGGTGGCAGCATTTACTGTAAATGTGCATCCCTGCGGCTGGTGCCAGAGAGTCACCCTCAAAGTCTCACACACCTGCTGAGACTCCCTGGAAGCTACCTGCTGTGCCTTTGGGATGGTGTGACCTCAAGCTAGCAGGTGACCTTCCTAAATCGGGGTCAAGATGCCGGTGATGAAGGGCCTCCTGGCCCCACAGAACACCTTTCTAGACACCATCGCCACACGCTTCGATGGCACACGTAAGTGTCCTCTGAGGCTGAGCTTCTCTGATAAATCCTCACTCTGTGACCTGGTGGTTTAGGTTGCTGACTTGGACTTTGCCTCATTTAAATCTATTGTGTGATCATTTGTCTCTTCTTTTCTTGTCAGTTTTTAAAATACAGCTAATAAACTAAAGTAATGGAAGTTTTGTGGCTGGCATCAAATCAAATACAGACTCCTGTGCTGTGTTTTCACAGTGAGAGACCCCACTGCCTGAATTAAAATTTGTTTCTCTTCATCCTCTGCTTTAAACTTGGGCATAACTTGGATTCAGCTCTTCTCAGGTCATCACAATCAGTACAAACGTCCTGACTAAAATAGCATCTGCTGCTGGTTCCACTTGAATAAAAAAAAAGAAAAACTTTGCTTGCACTCACAATGTGCGCTCACATTTGTTTCACACATTTAGCTTCACAGTAGCCGAGCAGCCATTAGGCAGCACTGCCATTTTTGCTTAGCTCGTGCCTCTTGTTTTGTACCTTGTGCCCCTCTCAGGGGAGGTTGCGGCTCGTTGTAAATAAATGCCATGGGGACGTCTGTGTTTTGTTTGTTTGTCGATTCAGCCTGTCCTCCCTCACCTGGTTTCAGCAGCCAGATTGAACGGATGGCTCGCTGTGATTCTTAGAGCTCGGTCTCCGTTCCACTTGGGGAAATATAAACACAGTGAAATGGGAGACATTACCGTGTAAGTGATGTGCAGGGTATGCAATTATAGCTTCAATTTGTGAGCCGGGTATTCTAATGAGATATCTCTCAATTTCTTAAAGCACACTTGCACTCACCCCATCGGGAATTGTTCTCATATCTGGGCGCTAAAGGAGCTGAAAATACAAAAGTGGAGTTATGTGAGCCGAGAGGATTCACACTCAGTCTAGAGATGATGTGACTACTGCACAGTTCAGCTGGAGGGCCAGGAGGTCAGACAGGCCCCTGTGTGCCCTTGAGCTAAACATTTCAATGTTGACAGTAATGTTGAGAAACATTCAGTGCTCTTTAGGGTGTTTCAGGGTGTCATAGGACTCTTCCACATTTACTTGTTGTATTTTGGTTGTGCAGCCATTAGATCTGGAGCTGAGCCCACTTCTAAAACTTCAGAATAAAATACAAATGACAGTAAACAGGTGACAAATTAAAGAAAAAATGTTGTCTTAGTAAGATGGTGGACCCCAGAGTGCCCTCAGATCAACCTCATTGTTCATTAGCTTTAATTCTACAAGTCTTACAGTCTCCCTATAGATTTTTCTCATTTAATAGATATTTCCTTACTTGCTGAGAGTACAACAACTTTGTATTGATTTGACACTTCTTTCTAAGTCAGCAGCCACATACAGCTCATTTTGATCTTAAGTGGGCTGGATCAGTGAAACTTCCCTTTCTGTGAGCGTGAAGAAGTTTAACTACAACTTTAATCCCTGAGATGTATAAAAATAAGAAAAAGAAGTGCAATTTCCACAGCACGTCTCTTATTTACTTTAAAATAGTATGAATAGCCATAGGAAAGGACTTTATCAACAGCCAGAGCTGTGAAATGTATGAAAATATGGTTAAAAGCCCAAACTTTATGCACTTCACATTTTCCAAAGCCGTTCAGTGAACCAGAATGAAGTCTGTGTTGGGCTGAATCTAATCCCCAGGCCTTATTTTTGACCACCCTACCTCTAAGTGAACCCAAACCACACAAGAGGATACCTCCCATGGGTTAACTAACCCACCAGATGCCCTTGCTGTTAGTTAAGTGTTCAGGTTTTCCTTTAATTTGTCATTTGTTTATATATACTGTAGTGCCGGTTTTGAGTGTGTAACGTTCATTCAGAATAAAAGATAAATCAATAAAAACATGTAGCCATTAGCGAGACGTGCATCTAAATTTTTTTTCCCCAACTCATTCTCATCCCTGCCATAAGGCTGTGGCTCCTACAGGAGTGGCAGAGTGCCCACTGCTCAAAATAGCTTCTTCCTGTTGCCCGGGTGACAGGGTCCTGCCACTTGACATGGATGATGCTCGAACACTTTGGACTCGGAGAAAAAGATGGTCGACTAAAGAGAAAACACTTGAACTTGCTTTCTAATTAAGGACTTGTAAGCAGCTGGTCTCTTGTTCCAGAAAATAGCATCTTAAAACAAGTGGCATTGTGGGTCGTGCACCTGCAGTCCCTCTTCTGTGTCGCCCCCAACTGCCGTCGGTCTGGTGCATGCAGCATTCATTAGAGTGTTTGTTTTTGTGGGTTTCACTTGGATGTTTGAGCTTCACTGGATAGAATTTAGACACAGGGAACCTGCATTCATATTTTCAGGATGGAAGAAAAAAATAGTCTGATTTGTGATACTCCAGTTCGCTTTGTTGGAAAATCAGTATTAGGAGTCCTAAAATATGCCTGGAGAAGATTCTTAATTATTTTTACAAGACTTATTTTAATGTTAAATTACTGCAAATTAATTGTATTAATTAAAAAAATTAAGTCAAGTCAAACTCAAGATTCAGTTAAATTTGAAAATGAATCTTCATGCACAGGAAACATGTAAAAAGTAGCAGGTCTCAGTTTAAATCAGCCAACACATCATCACTAAATGTGCAGTTACACAAAGACAACAGACCATCAATTAAACCTGCTACATCATTTACTAACTGTTCAATATTGAAAATAAAGTCAAAGAAAAAAATACTCTTCATGAAAACATAACCCTTGGCTAGACTCACCAATTACAGTTTATATTAGCTCATCAGCCACTTCAATAGGTACACATTGCTAGTTCCAGGTTGGACTCCCTGCTGCTGGAAACCTTGTTTGAATATTTTGGTCCATATTGATGTGGCAGCTGCGCATCCATGATGAGAATCTGACGTTCTACGGCATCCCAAAGGTGCTCATTTGACTGCGATCTGCTGACTGTGGAGACCCTCTGAGTACAGTGAACTCATCGTCATGTTCAAGAAGCCAATTAGAGAGTCGTGAGATGGTGCGTTATCTTCTGGAAGAAGAAAGTCAGAAGATGGGTACGCTGTGGTCATAAAGAAATAGACATGGTCATCATCAATAACCAGGTAGATTGTGGAGTTCAAATTATGCTCAGGTAGTATTAAGGGACCAAACTATGCCAAGAAAATATTCCCCACACCATTACATCACCACTGCCAGCCTGAAACATTGATACAAGGCAGGATGAATCCATATTTTCATGTCGTTTACGTCAAAGTCTGACCCTACCATCTGAATGCTCCAGCAGAATCAGCACTCATCAGACCAGGCAGTGTTTTTCCAGTCTTATGTTGTCCAGTTTTTGTGACCCTGTGTGAAGTGCAGCCTCAGTTTCCTGTTTTTAGCTGACAGAGGTGGCTACAGGTGTGGTCTTCTGCTGCTACAACTCATCTGCTTCGAGGTTCATTTAGAGATGCTCTTCTGCATACCCTGGTTACAGCGAGTGGTATTTAAGTTTCTGTTGCCTTCCTATCAGCTCAAACCACTCTGGCCATTCTTCTCATTTCCTTTAGAGAACTACTGCACAATGGATACTTTCTCTTTTTCACACCATTATCTGTAAACCTGTAGAGATGAATTTCTGAACAATTCAAATCAGCCCGTCTTTCAGCAGCACCATGTCACATTCAAAGTCCCCTTTCATCCCTATTCTGATGCTCAGTTTAACCTTCAGCCGGTTGTCTTGAACATGTCTGCACAAAATGCTTTGAGTTGCTGCTAATGAATTGGCTGGCTAGATATTTGCCCTAACAAGCAGTTGAACAGTTGTGCTTAATGATGTGACTGATTGTATTATGTATTATTTATCCATTATTTACGCAAGGAAAATTATTTGTAGATTTCTATATGAAACCTGTGCAGTCTTTTACTTTTACAATTTCTATTATGTTAAATAAGTTAATAGTATCACATCATTGTACACTGAACACCAGTTTCTTCTCTAATCTAATATTTTTACAAGCAATATGCAATGCAGTTTAAAACATAAACTGATGACGAGGTAAAAGTTTCTTACAGCAAAAATCGCTAAGTCCATCAGTCTGAGTAAAGAATGTATTTAGATCAGCGGAACCAAAAGAAGCTCCCCTGCTGAGTGAGCAGCCTCGCAGTCAAACATTGTCCGAAAATTTTATTTAATGTGCCACTCCAACTAAGCCCCTGCCTTGACTGCCATATATAATAAGAGCAGCATCTGAGACAGTTATTTCATCATTATGTTCCTGCATGTCCATGTAATTATTTCCACTATGCAAAACAAGGCTACGTTGTGCTGTTGTGCATCTGTTTGCTCTGACGGACCAAATAATACATTATCTTAAAAGCCCCAAATCTTACAGTCATTATCTATTGTGCAGCTTCACGTTGAGCATTTTGCGGGTGTTTCAGGGTAATTTCTCCACCGAGAGTTTTTGTGTGTTTATCCTCATAAATATTGATGTGGCTGTGCTTGACCTTAGGAATAACAGTTATTAAAGCGAAAGCAATTTTAAGTTGTTTATAATTTAACGGTTCCTGGTCTGAGACAATTACCCAGCTGAACCGCCCTGCAGTAAGCAAAATGTCAGGGCAGGTTAGGTCGGATAACCTTTGACACACACAGCACAGTATTTGGCTCACAGCAATGTCAGCGTCCATGTTTCCCAAAAGGAGATGTCTCCCTGTGTGTATCTGAGTGCCTGTGCTCAAGGCAACAAAACCACATCACGCTCTTTAAAAAAAAAAAAAAAAAAAAATCTCTTTGTTGTTTTGAATAGTCTTTCTTTTTTTATTATTATTATTTCTGAAGGGCATTTATAAAGGATCAAAGGTCAGGGTGAAGTTACAATTGCAGTTCTGGCTGTAGATTTGTTTTGCACGTCAGCAGTCTGGATGCTCATCGTCAACACTGGCTAAAAACCAGAGTTTCCATTATACTGGTGGCACTGTGCTCTGCCTGTGTGTGTTACAGTATATATGCCCATCCTTTATACCCAACTCCACCTCCCCGAGCTCTTTTACACGACCTCCCCAGCAGCATTTTTACACTGACAGCAGTACTCACCCTGCAGGGCAGCGTAACCACGGGGCAGCTGCCGGCAAAGATAAGAAGTGGGTTTATTTTCCCCCTAAACACTTTTCTAATAAAAGGCAGCTAAAGAACCAAAGAGGAGCCAGGAAAGAATGTCAGACTGACGCTTACGGAGCTCATTGTTACCCAGCTGATGAGCGGGTCTTAATAGGCAGCTGCAGAAACCAACACCAAATAGAAGCCAGATAATAGCTGAGACTCTTTTGTGGCTGTATCCTTTGCTGCTCTTTTTGTTTTGTTTTTTTAAAAGTCAGTGGTAACAGGTGGCAAAGTTTGATCTGTACATTTGGAATAGGCTCTGCTGTAATTGTTCAGGTTGGTGGTTGAGTCCCCAGGTGGCTTACTCCCTGTATGTCGGTGTTTTCAAGCAAGACACCGAAATAAATCTGCTTCTAATGTGCAGGTCTGCACCTTACGTTGCAGCTCCGCCTCCATCGGTGTGTGAATTTAGGTGTGAGTGGGTGTGAGGCTTTGTAAAGCACTTTGCACTGTTCTTGATATAAAGGCGCTACGGAGCTGCAGTCTTTTTACCTTTAACGGGAGTTAGATCACGACTGCACAGATACTTTTTTTCGGTCTTTGCGTTTAATTCAAACATCTTTATTAATCGTTGACATCAAAGTGACTGATTTTCCCACATGCCTCTTTGTCAAACCAGTGACCCTTTCCCCCTGCAAGTCCACTCCTTCTTGTGCTCTCACCCATCTGCCCCAATAAGTAATTACATGCTACTGAGTGGTAATTAGCTTCTGAGGAAGTGGCCAGGCCTCTTGGGTTTCATCAGTCTTTTATGCACAGAAGAACTCTTATATGGACACGAGGCCGGCTGCTTGATGTTAGCAGTAGCATGTAGTGTCATCATGTCAGATTACAGTTGTAGCGAGTCAGCACAGATGTGTAATTAAGGAAGCCGGAGCAGCTGACCGGCTACTGGAAGTAATATCCCTCAGAGGATTACAGACTAAGAATTGAGGCATTGTCACAGCCACACACACATATGCACACAAACGCATGCACAGACAAAACTGTTTACAGTGCGGTTCATGTGGTTGCTGTATAGCTTAACTTATTAATGAAGAAATAAATATGCGACTGTAGAACTGAAATAAATAAGGTGAAAGGTTCTTATTCAGGAAATAAAATGGTTATCGTTGACCAAAAGCCAGTAGGACTTTGGATTAATTTGCATAAAATAATCTCTGTGGGAAATAAAAGTTTATGAGACTTGCACATGTTATTCAGCAAGTTAGTGTTTTTCACCTGCAGTAACAAAATAATTTCCCAAATTTAGGATAAATAAAGCATATATTTTCTTAATGAAGGTGACAGCGCCTCATTTAAAAATCATTTAAAACATCTTTGACAGCTGTAAATATTTAAAACCTTTTACCACATGACTACTCTGCAGTGGGTTATTTATGATTATTTGACATTTTAAATGACAAGAACGCCATATTTTTATTTTGTTTTGTTTGGTTTTTTGCATTTGTGAAATAACTATTTTTTAAATTACAAACAAAACTGGACAATAATAAAGTGGAGGAAAAACTATCCAATAGCATGTATAGTATACAACTACTTAGCAAAGCAGCTTTGAAGCTCTGCACCTCTCAGAGCCTACTTTGATAATAAAATAAAAATAATTAGCAGCCTATTAGCTTTATACAGTAAAAGTAAACAAAAAATAGGGAAGTTTCAATTTGATTTTGACAAAAGTCCAGCAGCAGATCAAACATACCAGGAAGCCAGCAGCGTTGGTGGTGAAAGCAAACAAATCTGTCCACACGCTGTTAAATTCTCCATTTTCTTCTGTGTTTTTAATTTTTAAAAATTTTGAAATCCATAACTAGATACTGTATTTTTTTTGTTCTATATCACTGCATACCACCTTAACTGAGGTTCACAGGGAGTCAGTAGAGATGGGCAAAAGCCACAGGTTCAACACCCCTTATCTCACACCACCAGCAACCAGCACCAACAATTGCTTGACTTAATCATCAATTAGTTAATGAATACAAAAACCTACATGATGACTGAAAGAGTGGAACTTGAAATAAAATGCTAACTCATTTAAAAGTTTTAGTACACTTTAAGAAAACCTTTCCATTTGCCCATCCATAAAACTTTGCATACCTCCAAACACAGCATAAAAGTTTTTCCCTTCATGGCCCGTTGGTTCTAATGTTTCCTTATAAAGTGATTAATGACTACCCCTGCCCTTGACCTATTTAGAGGACCGATTTAGGGATGCTGAGTAGAGATGTACCTATTCTTAGGTAAACATTACATAAACCAGAGATGAATGCGGTTGCTCTCTGACACTTGCTGGCTCACTGAGTTAGAGTGTTAGGAATTTATAGAACATGAAAAAGAGGCCATGTTTCTTTTTTTTCCTGCTGGATAGGCAATCACATCTTGTTCCGCCATTATTTCTCGGTTGAAGGTTTGTTTTTTTTTTTAGATGTGAAACCGGGGGTGGGGGGTGGGGGGGACTGAGTTTCAGGACGCTTTCTATTCAGAGTTGTGACTTTACCTGCAGAAAAAAAAACCTGAATATACAGTATCATAAAAAAATAACAGGTGTGAATCTTTGTTCACAAAGATCTGCAGCAGAATATGGAACAGAAATAGTACAATTTCTCCTTGCTGAACACCATCAAGCCATAGCATAGACTGGCATAAAACTTCCTCTGCCTGCTGATGGATCAGACTAATGCCTGTCTCCTTCTATAATTCCACAGTGACAGTTTAGTTGCTGCTCGCTGCACACCCAAGAAAGGTTGTCACCGCTCAGAAAAGACATCCCCTGTGGACGGCTTTCTGTTCAGCCCGGCCAATTAAAGTGCTAGATTGTGGAAAGTGCAGCAGCAGCTGTTTAATACTCCTTCTTAGACTTTCTCTCTGTGGAATCGTGAGCATACAGAGCAGTCTATCGGTCTGTCTGTCTGTGTGCTGCCTCTTACTCTCTGGGCACAAAATCTGCAGTCTGATGTTTTCAATTTGACAGCAGAGACAAGTCAGTTACTTTGCTGAGGCCTCAATAGTAACCTGTTCAAAGAAATAATGAGCAAATATGCATAAATACTTCCTGGATTATTATTATTATTATTATTATAAATTCAGTATAAAGATGAATGACCTTTTCAGTAAAGCAGATTTCAAACCACAAATATTTTTACATACCCTTAAAGTCAAAGTAGTGTGTTTTCTAACATCTGAAGCATCTATTCTATGAGATCCACGCTGTATCTACTGCTTATGAACAACATAATGCAATCTAAAGTAGTAAAGCCATACTTTTTGTGCTGACAGGTTCAGCTACAGTATCTGTTAACGTTTCTAGCTTCAGGCTGTTTATTTTGTCTGCAGAAGTCATTTTCTACCTAACTATGTTTCAATCACCACATTCTGCCTGGAAGCCTGTAGGTGAGGAGTCACAAATCTAGTGTAAGCTGGTGGTTGTTTGACACTCGCTGAGCATTTGTAAGGACACAAATACTGGAGACTGATGATTGTTTTCTCTTCTTTGTTGCAAAGTTGTGAAAAGAGACTGAAATATGGGTTTGACTGTGTGTCCTAAAGAGGAAATGAATCAGGAAAACAAAGTGGTAATATCAGCTCAGTGACTGAAAATACCCAGCTCTGTAATGCAGCACACTAAAAAAAACCTAAGTCATTCTGGTATACACATAACCAAAATGTTTGCCAAACAAATGAGCCTCACTGCAGCAAGGTCACATGCTTGTAGCAAGCGAGGGAACATGTGACATCAAACTCTATCCTGTCATCAAGATTAACATATGTAGATATGCAGAACAAATGTAGAGCCTTTGAATACTACAGCCTAGAGTTACTGGGATAAGATCTCAGACCGACGAACATGCTTTGTGTCTTTATGTCCTGCAGAAATAACTAAACAAGAGCTGTCCGTGGTGCTGAAATGGAACCAAAGCAAAGCTGTTTTGTTGCAGAATTAAACAAGTGCAGAGGCAATAACCACATCATACGATCCACATGTAAACTAAAGCAAATATTCCACCACGTCAATGTCACATTTACATGCTTAGGTTTTCTGCAGCTTTCACTGAAGTACACTGTATTTTCTAATCTGCAGCTCCATAAATGTGGCATCACATCAGTCAAACATAGAACAAACAGGTGAATGAACCTGTTAGTCAAATTAAACTGAGTCACTCACTCTGGAACCTTATGAGATGAAATTGAAAAGGTGAAATTGAGTGTGGCTTTATACTGGTCATTCTTAAAGCATTTGCTTTCTTTCTCCAGTCATACTTCATATTTATGTTTATATTCCACTGGCACATTTCCATTTTCCTCCATCTCTCTATTATCCACTCGATTTTTAAATTGAAGAGTCAAGACTCTTCTCAGTTCATATCCTCAAATTAGCAGTAAGCCTAAAGCTCAGTGGGAAAATCGGTCACTAACCTTTGTGGTGCTCATAAACCCCAGTCAACTGTTTTATGTCATACTGTCTGCAGTGCATGATGCCAATTTCTTTCAGTATCATTCAACATTCCTAATAACCACCATGAAAGATCCGAAATGCACTGATGAAGGCTTGGGGAAATTAATTTCAGCTGAAATTGAATCCACACTAAACTCTGATTCATGTTTTCTTTGAAAAGCTTTGACGTAAATTCAAAGAACTAACTGGACTTTGATTCCCTGTGTGAAGAAGAGATAATGTATTAAACACCAGGCTAAACATGATGCATGAAGCTCGGCCTTGCTTGTTACTGACATTCATATCAAAAACCTCTCCGTTTCACAAACGCATGTAAAAAAAAAAAAATCTACCTCTGCTTCTATACTTCTAACACAGCTTTACCTTCTCATGTTCCCCATCACAGACAGTAATTTCCTGCTGGGTAATGCCCAGGGTCACCGTGGGTACCCCATTGTGTACTGCTCAGATGGCTTCTGCGAATTGACGGGCTTTACAAGAACTGAGGTGATGCAGAAGAACTGCAGCTGCCGCTTCCTGTACGGGGCCGACACCAGCGAGCAAGTGGCCCAACAGATGGAGAAGGCTCTGGAGAGCCGAGAAGAGTACCAGGCTGAGGTCCACTTTTACAAGAAGAATGGTGGGTGCATACCGCAGAAGCTGTAGAAATAAAGTAGATCCCAGCTGCTCCAATATTATTAACTACATTATTTTGTTTTGATCAACCAGCAGCCTGATCAAAATGAAAAAAACATTTTTTTCAACATTTTGAAGAGTGCATCTATTTTTAGATGAGAGCTGAATGTTCTGGTTGAATTATGAATGCAGAATTTAAAAGAGTGGTTCAGCAGTGCCCTACGTGCTTTTTAGAGAGTTGGTGTTCCTCAATTTTCATTATAATTAATACAAAACAATAAGATTAGGGCAGAGTAAGAGGTTCTGAGAGGAGTTGTGTACCCTATTTCCACAGCTAAATGCGCTTTCCTAATGCAGGATAAGGTACTGTACGTAGTGTCTTGAATTACCTCCTTCCTTCTAACTTCTGGCTAATCCTTCTGACTCAGAATATGATGTCATGCATTAGGAGAGAACATACAACACTGTTTAAGCCTCCTTGATTGGCACACAGGATTATACTCATTCGACAAAGGCTCAAACCTGCTTCCTCAGGGTGTGTGAACTGCTTATTATACAATTGGATTGTCAAATCTGGACTTTAACAAAAACTGCTTTTAATCTTTTAATCTTTTAATCTTTTTATTTCTTATTTTTAAGAAAGAAAAGCAAGTAAAAGTAAGGCAGTGCTGCTAAAACTGATTTTTAATTCACCACAGTTAATAAAAAGTAGACACCAAAAAAGCAGAAGGCTAGAACAAAGACTGTGAAAGTTAAAAAGGAAAATGCAGTTTTAAAACTAGAATCTCACTTGGCAAATGTTCACGACTGGTAGAGTATATAAAGAAGTCTGTCACCGAAGGAATTCACTACACGTAAACTCCTCTAGTGTGTACAATTTGCAAGAACAAACACTCACAAATGGCTTGCTGCCTGTTGTATTTACACTGACAGGCTTGCACTAAAACACCACCATCTACAATGTTTTCTTCCCCTTTCTTTCCTCCCTGTCTGTGTTTGACACACGAACAAGCACACTAGAGACACTAAAGAAGATGTGAAACATCTGTTTGGTGGCAGAGCACAATTTCTACAGAGTCTGCTAATGAGCATACTGGTTTCTGGTGGGGTCTTGGATCTGTGCTGTTCCTTCCCTCTCTTACTTGTTATATCCAACCCTCTAACTTTCTCTTTCACTTTGTGTTCTATCCTGCAGATCACTGTCCACAGCTAATTTGGGGCATATTTATAGAAAGGCTATGCCATATGCCAAGGATATGACAAGTAGCCGCAGTTCAGCGATGGTGACATGATGTGAAATTGCACAACCTTGGCTTGAGAAACTGATGCCATTAAGGAGATACATTAACAGAGGCGATGGGCATAAGACCCCAGTGAATTTAATTGCCAATCAGGACCTCTAGACCACAAATGTTTGGCGTAATTAAATTCAAATCAACCAGAGAATCACCACAAAACAACCAAAAGGATACAAAGGGATCACAAATATAGAAAAAAACCAGTGTGATGAGCCATAAAGAGATTTTAAAGAAAGACAGGAAGAATGCACACTTTCCAAAATAAATAAATAAATACCAAGGACACAGTGACTAAATAAGGCCCCAAATACACAGAAAACAATCAGTTGTGAGACTCACTGAGACTGAAAACAAGTACAAAGAGAAAGTCCACAGAGAGTCTAACCACACAAATGCCACAAAGTAAAGACAACCAGCAAAAACAACTCAACTAATCTCAGGGAATACAACATATAAAGAGTATGCCAACACCTTTCAGTTTACCAATGGGACTCAAACTGATATCTGGTCTGGATTAAAGTCATCAAAAGGTGGAAGGAGTCTGGGTCAGCTACACAATAGGCTGTACGACATTAAATCAATAAAGAGAACGAAAACTAAACAAGCAAAGCTTCAATAAACAGGACAACTATCCCCTCAAATAAAATAAATAAAAGGTAAGCAGGGACCTGAGGATGCTGGAGAGTAAAGGAAGGAGAGAGGGTGGAGCAGAACAAAGAAGGAAGCAGGAAAGAGGAATTAAAGACAAACAGCCAAACAAACTCTCCAACTAAATGTTGTACCTCTTCCATCTCTTTTCTCCAGTGGGCACATTGTTTCATAAAGTTTATTTGGAGGCACAAACAGGTTTTGTTTTTTTTTTAATTAATATGCCATCATATTATTCAAAGCCCTTTTTTATGCTACACCAGCTTTTCTTTAAAGCTCTACACAGCACAGGATGAGCATTTGTCTCCATTCTCCAAATGAGGTGAAAGGAAAACTATTACTAAATGATCATTTCTGCTTCTGTTGCAGGTGTGGCCTTCTGGTGTCTGTTGGACATTGTGCCCATAAAAAACGAGAAGGGCGAAATGGTTCTCTTTCTCTTCTCATTCAAAGACATCACTGACACCTACGAAAAGGGCTGCCTCAACAGCAAGAAGGAATGTAAGTTGAAAGGTTTGTTTATAGGAGGGGAAAAACTGCTTTTATTTGCTTACTAAGAGCATGATTTACGAGCGGGTCATGCTCGGGCCCCTAGCTTTCATTTTCTCTGTGTGTTCTTGTTCATCACTGTCACATCCTACACAGCAGTTTTGTTTGGGCTGGCAGTTGTTCATTGAACTCAGACAGTTGTTTCCAATTGGGAGTTTGATTCAAGCCGCAATGTGTCTTCAAGTGGAACCTGAACACAGTCTGCCACAAATACCAATGCCAGGGGAAATACGTTCTTGTTTTGGCAACATGCATTTGGATAAGAGTCTTGGGATAGTGGAGCTTGTGTTTTTGTGTCTTAGTTGTGTAACTACACCAGAGAAAAACTTCAGATATTGAGTTGGATGGCACTGGGGTTTTTTTTCTCATATATCGCCATCTCACCACAAAGTTTACAGCCTTGCGACTTAACTGACCCTGTGTGACAGTTTCAGAAGACAAGATGCACAGGGGGAAGAGTAATTCTCACTTCAGTGAGGCCAGGAAGCGTGGACACACCATGCTGTACCAGCTGACAAGCCAATTCTCCAGTGGAGGCAAAGGAGAGGTCAACCTGGGTGGAGTGAGTATACCTCTATCACTCATATTTGACTGGATGTGATGGTTTTTTTTCTATTTTTCCCTGCATGTCATCTAAAAAGATAAGCAGAAGTTGCTTAGACATGCAGCACCTTCACACCTGAGCTTAAATGATTAATTCTGACATCTAAAACATGAGATTTTAAGAGGACATTATCAGGGAAGTCTTCCAGATTCCAAGAGTGTGGCCTAGCTCTGTTAAAAATTAAACTTATGACTTTGCTATTTTTGGTGTTGTTTTAATCCTGCTTTTTTGTATGCAAGCTGTTGTTTGGTGGATTTAAATGGACAAAGAGCAAGGTCAGTGACTGTGGTTGCTTGCAAGATGGCTCTCACTGCTGGTGAGGGGCTATTGGTCATAGATTAAGCTGAATGCATCGTTGTAATCATTTTTTTTTAAAAAAACATGCCGACACCTCCCAAACCTTTGGGTTATAGGTTATTATGGCAAAGGCCTGTTCTCATAAATAACCTCTACTCTCAGCTTCAAATAAGGCTGCTCTGTGTAACACTAAAGTATCATACAGAGTCCTGGGAAAGTTATTTTCACATTTATTTAACTACCTAAAGTTGGGTAGCTGACCCTCTAATTTATTTATTAGCAGGTTCTAGCAATGCACAGTCAATTGTATTCTCACCTGTAGTCTTTTTAGTCGCTCACCTGAAAGTTTGTTGTGCGTCACATCCTCTTCACATCACCAGCAGTTACTTCCACTCATTTTTGCTTCACGTCACCAGATATAATTCACTTTCAAAGGTTTCACGTTGCCACAAATCACTTTCAGTGACATGATTTTTTCCTTCCTTTTATTTCTCATAATATCAAGTGGACAAAATTATACAATTCTATGTGAATTTATGGTTTTTTTGTTGTTGTTGTTTTTTAAACTTTGGTTTCTTTATTCGAAGTAATCTGTCAGGAAAGAAATCAAGAAAGGCATTTTATACCTTCTCTGTTCTCCAAAGCATTAAATAAATGAAAAATAGCTACATAACAATTACATAAAGGTTAAGTAATCAACAGAGTATAAGCTTCATACATTTATACAATACTGGAAATAAATAATTAGTTAAAAATAGTCAAAAAATGTCTGCAGGTTGAAAATCTTTAACAGTTTAGTGGTTAGACAGCAAGCTAGCTATTATGTCTAAGATACTAACAAGGTTAGCAAAAGCCATTTTCCTGGTTCCAGTTTGTGTCATACTTTTCACACTTACACTCCACCTACAGTAGCTGCCAGTAGTTTGTAGATTAGTCCATCACTTCCAGGAAAATACAGTTAGCAATATTATCTGCCAACATTAGCCATTAGAAATATGGCGATCACTGACTGGTCACTAGGGCTGTGTGACTAAGGCCTTATTCACTTGATTCTTTCATTGTCACCATGATTGTGACGTACAAAATGTCACTTGACTGAAAAACCTTAATGTGGGTGACTGCTCACCAAGCTGACCAGCTAAGCTAGGTTAGAAAGCTGCATTCACAAACTATACAGGTGCACTGCACATACCCACAAATGAAGGCTACGTATTGCACACATTTGTTGGACAACAAGCCATAATATTATCAGGTAATCCATTAAAAATGCTTCAGTATGCTCCAACAGGATCCAGAATAAGGCCCAGCAGATCGCTGTGGGCTTCAGCTGCCTGTTCACGACACCTGTCAATCAATGTGGCACAGCCTAATTCAGCTGGATAAAAAAATCCCCCCAGTCAGAGTTTGGTTGGCCAGATCCCAGTAAACTAAATGTAGGCCAAACACTGTCTTTCTGTATGACAAAACAGGCCATGTCAACAACAGTGAGAGGCTGAATTCAAATTTTTATATGTAACTTAAAGATAAAAATACAACAAATAATTAATGTTCTCTGATTTTCGTTTAGCATGCACATCCCAAATATATTACTTGTCCAATTCTCAGTCTAAACAAATAAGGATTAAAGGATGCTTAAGTTTGCTTCGTTAGCTTAATTTTTGGTGATTTCACAGTGCCTACATCCATTTTTAATTTAAAGTCTATGGAGGCTGCTATACACCAGCATGCATTCACTTAAATTGCAACTAGGCCATTAATGTAATCTATAAATTTAAATAGAATGTAAATGGATTAGAAGAGCAACCTGGCTGATATGTTAATGTAACTAAATAAAGTCCCTGTTTTCTGTTTTAGGATAATTTTGGATCATTTGGATATCAAATGTTTTGCCAGCCCTTTGTAGATAGGAATACCACTATTTTGTCTATTTTTTTTTCCGTGTATGTGTGTGTTTCAAGGGCCTTTAGAGACCTTTAGCTGTGGTTATTATTTCTACATAAAAAAGGCTTTTATAGGCTTGAATAAAAAGTCATGCCTCGCACCATGCTGTGATATTCATGAGAACAAGCTTCTGTTTTGCCCTCAGATCCAAACGGGAGCAGTTTTTCTGACAGAGCACCATTTTGAGATAATCCCACTCATTCCCCACAGAGGTTCGGTTACTGACCGAGTCTGCACTCAAACCTGTCCTTCAAATATGTGTTTGATCACAAGGGACTAAAAGCAATTCAAAACTTTTCAGGGATAAAGGTTTTGGTTTTTTTTCGAGTGAACCTGTGAGACATCTGCGTCTGGTTCAGGCAGAAAACATTCAAAATACATTTTTTGAATAAAAAGTGGTGCGTGTTTTTAGAGGATCATTTAGCTGTTAAGCGCCTGAAACCAAAGCACTTGTTAATTTTAGTCCAGAAATTGAGTGGCCCAGTAAAATGTTACAGCTGAATATCATTATTTTTAAAGTGTTTCTGCCATTTTTACACTATGTCGCTCACCTGACACTGAATTTTAAGCTCCCACAGCAGTGACACACGGCCAACCTTTAAAAGAAACGAGAATCTCACACAGAAATGCCCTTTTTTAATTTCACCGCACATAATTTTGCAGGTATATACTGCTCAAATATAAGAAGTTACAGTAAAAGTCAGAATAACTGACTACTGAAAGCTCATTTATATTAGAAAATAAAATAAACTGTTACTAAGAACCCAAGAGACAAGACATTTACTTCACATTGCAGGTAGTAGTGTCGACTTTTAAATCATTATGACCAATCAGAGCGTGCATAAGACAATGCCAGCACTTTGAAAGGGTCACATTGGTATTTAATTGAGAAATCAAGCATGTTTACACTCAGTTGAAACAGCACCAAAACTGCGGGCTTTAAGAAAAATAGGAAAAAACAAAGTGATAATACTCTGCTGCATGCAGCTGACCCGCATCTTGTTAATACTTCCAAAATCAAAAACTCGACTGCTGCTTTCAAACCTGACCTGCGGGTGCCTTCATTGGAATCGGTGTGCTACACCTCCCTCCATCTGCCAAGCCTCCTGCCGCACTCCTTTTCCACCTACTTACAGATGCCAGTGCTGACACCATACGCGTACTGATCACACACACATTTGAAAGTGCACACACATTTCACAAAAACATCCAAACAAAGGAAGAGAGCAACATATGACCATAAAATCAACATTCAGATTCTATGCCAGCTCTCGAGGATGTATTTTTAAGCCATTTCTCAGCGATATTAATACAAAGTCAACACATTTCTGTCTCTCATGTCCTCCCCTTCTCACACATGCACACACTTTTTACAAACCTCCGTTATTCCCCTACTCCACCTCTACTACCAGAATAATCGTTTTAAAGTGTTGAGCAAATTCCCAGAGAGATTAGATTATTCTTTTCCTATGAACACCGAGCCAAGGGCATCTTCGCTAGGGACAAAATAGTTGCAGAGAAACAATCGATAGCTCACGATCTGATATGTAACTCCTATTGCAGTGAAGGGAAGACAGGTGTGTATGAAAAGTAGCACATCAACAGACCAGGGAATGCAACACGTTTAAAATCCACAGCAAAGCCAAAGACGGAGGCTGAATTTTAGTTAACTTTTTTTAAACTTTTGAGTTAAAATGTGACTTCAGTGCACAATAAAAGCCCACACAAGCCAGTGCTCTTGCCTAATTTATTCGTGACCTCAGGGACTGATAGTTGCATAAAAAGGCAATTTCCAGCAGCATCATATCTTTCTGAGCCAACATGTGATGATGCAGTCTTATAAACGCGGAGGCAACGAGCATGTGTTGATGCAAAGCAGAAACATCTGCTGTTTAGAATAAAAGCGACATTTTATTTCTTTAGGCTATTGTTTTGTGTTTCTCTGACAGCTCATTGGATGGTGTCTGTGCGAGTCTTTCAGTCACTTTTATCTTTCAGACATCACCAGTGTCAAAAACAAAGCAAAAAAGCGGTTTGCAAAGGGATTATTTTCAAAGCAGTAATAATAAAATGCAACAGACAAGATGAAATGTCTCTGCTTGTTTATTTGCATGAGCAGACTTATTTCATCTCAGCATTGAGTGCATGTTCGGTTAATTTTATTTGGGTTTTGCACAGTTTGGCACATATTGTATTTGTATGTAAGTTTTATTAATTGACTGGCTTCACAAACAGACTTCATAACTACAATTTTGTAGGCACTGGGGTTCATTTTAGAGACCTGTTAATGCACCCGCCTGTACATTTACATAACACTGCTGCACATTAACTATCATTTTAATAAGTGAATGTGCTTCTCTGAATGGCAAAATAAACAAATAATAAATTAAGAAGTGATTGGATGGAATATTCTAGATGCTGCTTTCTGTTTTGTTCACGCAGTTATTTTAGTGTTTGGCAATGCTTAATTTTAAAACCCAAGTGCTGTCAAATTTTTTGTTTGTTTCTTTTTTCTTTTTGTACTTCCGTACTTATTTTTTTTACGTACATTTGCCTGATGGTAAATGTTAGAAAAATAAATTTAAAAATGGGAGAAAAATATATGAAAAAACAATACAGAAGATTATTTAATACACTGTACTGTATTTTCTTACAGTCCTGTTTCCTAAATAGTTAAATGTTCTATAGATCTTCTATCTATCTATCTATCTATCTATCTATCTATCTTAAATATATTTTTTATATATATGTTTTGGAGGCAGTGTTTTTGGCCTCAGCTACATTTGAATATGTGCTAAAAGGAAAAAATGGAAAAGGTGGGAAACAAAATCCAAAACATAACCACTGATGAGTACAGTGAACTCTACATTTGTGCAGATGTTATGTGAAAATTCAGGCACCATAGCAAAAGTACTTAAAGGCAGTGAATTCACTATAAAAGAAAAAAGTTTAAAAAAAAAATGAAGACACTGAAACCAGTTTTGCTTGACTTGAAAAAGTCAACATAACATAGCCGCGTGAACTACATCGGTTCATTTATATTGAATAAGTGGATCAAATGCACGTCTTACCCCAAACCATCACCCATCCTACTCCCCCTTCTTTTTTAGCTTTAACCACCGTTCTCTGCATTTCTTCTTCCTCTCCATCTGTCACTCTAACCCATGCTCTAACCTCATCTCGTTTTGGCTTCATCCTGCTGTCTTTCTGCATATACTCCTATTTTCTTCTACTTAAATTGTCTCGCCCTTCTTTGCTAGTGCAGCTTACATACTGAACTTTGCTTTTAAAACTTTTTTTTTTATGTAATGCTTACATTTTGAGTATGTACACTTAACTCAAACACTTCCATTTTCTGTGAGGTTAGCAGCAGTTTGAAGGGCAATAGTCCAGAATGATACAACAGCTAAAATAACAGAAAATGTGATTTATAATACTAATAAAGTCTAATAATAATAAGATATATTTTTTTGATATTGGCTCCTTTTTCACTAATTTTCAGCCCAGCTCTTGTGCTGGACCATTTCCAGAGTAATGTTAACATTTACCTTTAGCTCATTCAAGCATCAAAAAGGCACCGAAACCAAGGGATACACCAGTGTTGTGAGTACAGCTAACAAACAACTTAGCAAACAAACAATTTTAAATTGAATTCTTAGGCACTTTATTAGAAAACACATTTTAAAAATGTCATTTTAATTTGTTTAGTCAAATCTATGAAAAGGACCAAATGTAGCACAGGCATAAAACAGTTTTTCTGCTCTATCAAGATTAGCTATTAGCCAAAAGAGTTGGCGTTTTTCAGAATACATGAGGAAACCGGACAAGTGCCAGGACTTCAGTTGATCCATCTACTATTCACTAAGGCTTAATCAAAAAAGCCATTCTTAAGGAAGAGAAATGAGGAGAAAAGACTGAGGTGTGCTAAATTACACTAGAAGTAAACAACAGCTCTTATAGAGTAATGGATCCAAATGTGAAATTCTGGGTTCAAAGGACTTCAGGAAAGTAAACGAACCATCTTTAATACACAGTGGAGACTCTGTCATGGTTTGGGTCTGCATTTCAGCCAGTGGTGTTGGGGATCTGATGAAATGATGAATGCAAAAAACCCAGATCCCAAACACACTGCCAATGCAGTAAAAGCATAGCTGGATTGAAAACACACACAGTGGAACACAATCAGTCATGGATTGGCCTCCCCAGAGTTCAGACCTCAATATTATTGAAGCAGTGTGAGATCATCTTGACAGAGAACAGAACAAAAGGTCTCCAGCATCCACAGAAGAGCTTTGAATGTCCTTCAAGAAGCCTGGAGAACTATTCCTGAAGACTACTTAAAGAAATTACAAGAAAGCTGGACTAAGAGAGTTGAGTATGTGTAGAAGAATAATTAATAATAATTCCATGTGTGTTTGCACATTTTACCAAACAAAGTTTAAAGAAATGAGGAGTGGGTCAAGACTTTTGCACAGTCCTGTATTTCTGCGTATGGTACTGTTGATCCTTAAGGCATGTTGATACTTTTCATATTTTGAATGCAGGGCTTACTTATTGTGATATTGATGTTTCTCCTTAAGTAAAGAATCGATATCCTTCCTCCACTGCTTTACTCTGACTATTAATACATTTTCTTTTTTTTCCTCCTTCACTGTCTGTATCTTAGTAGCTGTTAGCTAACAATGGTGTGCTCTGCCTCCACATCAAGCCAGCCATATCTATTTTGACTAGATCTCTATTTGTAGCTCATCGACCTGTCAGGCAAGGATCCGTAGCTTTGCTCAAACACATGTAGACACACTCCAGATCTTTAAATGGGACAAGAGCCAGAAAACCGAAGCAGAGGTGGCAACTTGCTGCTTAAAGATTTGTGATTTTGAAACAGAAAGTTTACAAATCTGTTATATTAGTAGTGTGTAATAAAACTGAAGCACACTGACAAGCAAATCAGACTTGATTTCAGGCAGCGCCACGTCCCAGGGGAGAGATGTTGCCGCTTTTCACATAATTGGAAAAATAGTGCCGTCTGGAGCCTCATGAAGTTGTGAAGCAAACACAAAAGCTGACCTGAGCTTTCACATCTTACTTTCTCTCTTTCTTTTTTTACTTATTATTTCTTCTCTACACTCACTCACCGTGAATGTTTATCTCCAGTCTCTTGTTGTTACACAGTTAAGTAGACGACACCTTGATTGCTGATTTTGCCGAGCTGAACATAATATTGCAAAGTCCATTACGAGCAGTTATCCAGGATTTGCACAATAAGTTCAGACTCAATCAGAATGCATAATCTAGACAGTATAATGCCCTGATGTGACATTTGAATTATGTTTGTGGCCATTTCAACACTAAGTTTGCTATGTAGTAGTTTGTGGTTGAGGGTGAAGGGGGTTGCATATTAAGCCATGTGTAGCTCCTAAGCCCAAAGACCGCTGGGAGATGTAGTTGGAACAGTAGCCCCAACGGCTACAGTTTGAGTTAATGATGTGTGAAGACCAGCTGTAGCTGTGTGACATGCACTCCCATGCGTGCCTGCAAGTGCTAGGCTTTTCTTTCCTAATCACTGCGATGTGGCTCGACTCCCTGCATCGAGAACCAAAAGTCTGGTGGGCTTTGCGACCTCTGTGATGTAAGGCAAATGAAAAAAAAGAAAAAAAGGAAACAGTCAGGGTTTCGCTGACATTGCTTGAACTGTCATCAGAGTGGACACAGCTGTTGGTGATAGAAAAGGATTTAGACAGAGACCAGAAAACCCACTGATAGTGTGATAATACAATCTTTTGTACAATCTTTTAATACGTGGTTTCTGAGGGAACACTTGGATCATCCTTTTTTTCTTTGGAAACACTGGAGTATGTCATCTCTCTGATGTTTCTCTTTTTTTTTTTTAAGTAAACGTTGCCTGTTGTCTTCCAATTACTCAAATAGAATCTGTCATTTTCCTCTGAGGTGCCCAGGCAGCATCAGGGCCCAAACACGAAATCTCACGTTAAGCTTTAATTAACCAGCTTCTTGTTTTTGGGTTCACCTGTTCCCAAAGTGCTCACACTGTTTTTAGATGGGATTACTGCTCATTTATCTCGCCTTTCCTTTCCCCTCTCACCGCTGTCATAGGTAACAGCTTCTCCTCATGTCTCCCAAACACGGTTAAGGCTATTATGTGGCAAGTGCATGGCCCCATTTGGAGAGTTGCAGTCTCATTATGCTTTGAATGGCTTCCCATTTCATCTGCAATTCTTTTCACCACTGGATTTTCAAAACGTGAGAAAAGATCACTGCAATGCACGGTCAATCTAGTGGTATGCTGCGCTTTTCTCATAACAACATAACTATCACGACACTTGGATACCTGAGATTTGAAGCATGAATGACATTTGGAAGTGTGAAGCCGAGCCACGTGTGAAATTATAGACACTCACTGTGTTGTTACTGCCCAGACATTGTAGAGGTCTTATCACTGGGTACAGGAGAAGAGATAACCAGCAGCATTACCATATCTGTTTCACTTGAGTTGCCTACCACAGTGAATCATCAGCGGTCAGCGCACAAGAGAGGGTGTTGACATTTATATTGTCTGTTTCTGCTAAATCTTGGCACCGTGGTGTCCATCACAATACTCCACCTCGTGACCATCTGGTTATCCAGTTATTCATTTATGCAGCTCCTCAAGTGCACTTTGTGTGTTTTGGTTATTTATCAAGTAAAGCTTCAAATTCAAGAGGCTGTGGTTTCCCTTTATCGTACATGTTTGAAGGAATATTAAAGGTTGTGCTTGAAAGTTTTAAACTTTATTCACCTGTTTGTTTACAGAGCATGATGGACAAGCCTGCAATACCGGAGTACAAGGTGGCAGCGGTGCAGAAGTCACGCTTCATCCTGCTCCACTACAGTGTTTCGAAAGCGCTGTGGGACTGGCTCATTCTGCTGGCTACCTTCTACGTGGCTGTCACCGTACCCTACAATGTCAGCTTCACGCCACACGATGACGCCATCACAGCTGCACGCTCCACTATTGTCAGTGACATTGCAGTGGAAATGCTTTTTATTATAGGTAAGTTTTTAAAGAAGTAATTGGGAAAGATGAATAGATTAAAAACATATCAATTATGAAACTCTAGAGAGATTCCAGTGTAACAATTTGGTCAATATCTAATGTCAGTATTGATGGGTTTTTTTGTCCTTTTTGTTGTTTTGTTATTATTTACTCTCCTTTTGTTCTGGGAAAACAAATAAATATTCTTTATTAAACATAACTAACATGTTTTAAAGGCTTTTAAGTATTCTTAACACTGTTTTTCAACATTTACCCAATGCAAAATTGATGTGACACAACAAATATTGGTCCATAACACTGGTTTGTCAAAATTAGTATTTATCAGTATTCCAAAGATGTCCCCGTATCCCTGCTCAAGATAAAACATGATCACATTTCGGTGTTTTTGAAGCATTTTTCAACATGCTGACGTAAGGTTTTACTCCAACATCTATCCATTTGTGCCATCTATGGCACCATGGAAACCAGAACAATCCAAGCAGCCTTTTCTTAGAAATGTCCCCTCTTATTCAGGTTACCTGGGTTTAGGAGTCCCTTCAGGATGTACTTGGTCTCTTTGAGGGACTCTTCTTAGTTCAATAAAGCACCCAAGGGATAAATTAAGGTGGCTGGCTTGCAACACGCTCCTCTGAGCATGGGTTTGGAGTTTATGTCAGATTCCTGATGCCATCAACTTGGCACAAACGGGCATGAGATTGCTTGTTTCTGAAAGCTCATTTACTTAGAGTCTACCCGTTTCTAGTTAAATGAATAATTAATGAATTCCATATTAAAGCTGAAAGGGGCATGAAAGGGGCTCAATTCGCTCCAGGAACACGGTGTAATGAAACATCTTTTTAATGCTGACGTATTTGTTTGTGTTTTTTTTTAATTATTTAATTATTTATTGAGTTTCCATAAATGCTAAATATTCAATGAAAAATAAAATGTGCATCCAACGATGAGCTTTCATCTCAGTAAAAATACATAGTTTGTAGGACAACTGAGGTGTTGCTAATTCAAATAGTTTGCATGTTACATGCTTGCCATGCGGTGACGTCAAGGTTATATGTTTCTTGCATACAGACCCTGAAATTGTAAAGTAACTATGAAGCATCCCAGATGTTTAATAATTTTCCCACCGTTTCATTTAGACCTGCCTTAATTCTTTGTGGCATAGATTAAACAAGGAACTTTAGACATTCCAGAGAGATTTCGCTCAACATTGACACGATAGGATCACACAGTTACTGCAGATTTGTTCCACCAGGTAGGTTCTCTGTTGGATTGAGATCTTAGGACTGTGGAGGCCATTTGAGCACATGTTCAAGAAATCAGTTTGTGATGATTCCAGTTTTGAGACATGGTGTGTCATTGTATCAGAAGATGGGTACATTGTGGTCATACGGGGACCGACATGGTCAGCAGCAATGTTCATGTAGGCTGTGGTGCTTGACTTTTTACCCTTTGAAAGGTTTCTAGTGGCAATCCTTGATGCTCTTTATGAACTGAGTGTTTTCTGTCATATTTCAGGCCTGCTTATTTGTTTTATTTTATTTTTTTTATAATTACATATTTTCAGACATCATCATGAACTTTCGCACCACCTATGTGAGCCAGTCAGGCCAGGTGGTGTATGAGCCACGCTCTATTTGCATCCACTACGCCACCACCTGGTTCTTTGTGGATCTGGTGGCTGCCCTGCCCTTTGACCTGCTGTACGCATTCAATATCACAGTGGTGAGTACTACTGGACAATCATATGTCCAGCCTTCTTTTTTGTCCCCGCATCCATCTGTGGCTGTCAGCATTACCATTAAACTGATAACTTGCTGCCCTGTTGTTGCAGTTTGGCTGCCTATGTGACAAGTAAACATATGTACTACATTTCACAAACAATACAAAGTGTTTGAGTGTTGATATTTTGATATTTAGCTTTCTACTCTCTTTCCTTTCTCTCCTTTTCTCTGTCACCTCTCCTCCCATATTTGCCTCAGACCTCCTTAGTCCACCTGCTTAAGACAGTACGCCTCCTGCGCCTCCTTCGTCTGCTCCAGAAGCTTGACCGCTACTCCCAGTACAGTGCCATGGTGCTAACCTTGCTGATGTCTGTGTTTGCCCTGCTGGCTCACTGGATGGCCTGCATCTGGTACATGATTGGACGCAAAGAACTAGAGACCAATGATAATTGGGACATAGGTGAGTCTAGTTGTGGCCTTGCTGAAGTCCGATCTGTTGAATTTTTGGTGTTTCATCTAGCAAGGGCGAGACATTAAGACATTTCACCATTTTCTCAGAACATAAGTGAAGCCTATTCGGATTTGATTCAGTTTTAATAGGTGTGTAAGTCGGCTGTTTCCTGCAAAAACTGAGTAGGCATTTGTTTTGTCCCTACTATGCTATAAATAGTAATTGCTTACTTATTGGGTGTCTAGCTCTGCTCTGTGGTGAGACAGTACTCTGCTGCTCTAATAAGAACAGCCTGAAACCAGATCAAAAGCTTTTACAAAAAAATGGCTGGTAGCAAGCAGCACACTGATGTGTCAATTAATGATGCATGCTTTTGTATGTACATTTTGGCTGAAGGGAGGTGAAGTCACAGCTGCTAATTAAGGCTTAGCACTATTTATCCCTGGAGGAGTAGGTCTAATTATAGCCAACATACCTGGCTCCTGACGCTGTTGATCATCTCTTTCTAATACACAGAAAGACACCCACATGCAGGCACAAACATACATTTCTGTATTTCTCTTACATTGCACTCCGATCTTGCCACTAGCATCCACATAAAAATAACAAGAGGTTAAACTTCTGGACATTGCTCTCTCAACGCTACTCTCTAACCTTCTCTTTCAAGGGTGGCTCCATGAGCTGGGCAAACGTCTGGAGACGCCCTACGTTAACAGCACAGTGGGCGGCCCAACAGTGCACAGCTCCTACATCGCTGCCCTCTATTTTACCCTCAGCAGCCTGACCAGTGTGGGCTTTGGCAACGTCTGTGCCAACACCGATGCTGAGAAGATCTTCTCCATCTGCATCATGCTCATCGGCGGTACGTCTGACACCGGGGTACATTCTCCCTCTGGCGTCCTGGCATAACGCTGCTTCTGTTTGGCATGCGAGTACAACAAATTCAGCAGGAATCGAGTTGAATGGCTTGGCTGGCCTTTAAGACACAGCTTGCTGTCATCTTCATAACCCAGAAACAGCTGAAATGGCAATTATTGGTGCGGCATATCAGAAGATAGATAATAAGTGTTTGTTTTACTGCTTTTCTGATCGGTGATGAAAGCAGAATTGTAACTTGTGGCTTCTTTGTGGATCAAAAGTAGATCATGACTGGGAAGTGAGCCATATAATATACACTTTATGAGAAAAAAACAAAGTATTGAACCACATGTTTCTATCCTTGAATTCAGTTTTTTCAGTCTCATTGCCACATGTGTATAAACTCAAGCATGTAGTCATGCAGTCTGCCTTTACAAATGTGTGAAAGAATGGGGATCATGGAATATTAGATGTGTAAAAGTCACCAATGCTCTGCAAACCTCTTCGTCTGGCATTAACATCAACACAAAACTGTGCATCGGGAGCTTCATTGCATGGGTGTCCATGACCAAGAAACTCCTGTAGGTGTAATGTGTAGGTAACCCAGTACTTTTATCCACTTAATGTATTTCAATATGTTAAAAAACAAAAATTTTATAAAGGAACAATAGACTTAAATCTTTCATTTCTTTGGTTTTTATTTAATATTGTTAACCTTTTTTTTGTAATCAGGAGGTAAAACTTAAGAATTTAAAAATATCTTTGGGCCCACACTTCAAAATAGGATTTGAAATTGAAATATGTTACATATTTACACATCCCACCTTTATATTTACACCTTTGTTTCTGTCCTTATTACAGCACTGATGCATGCGCTGGTCTTTGGTAATGTTACCGCCATCATCCAGCGTATGTACTCGCGCCGCTCTCTCTACCACACACGTATGAAGGACCTGAAGGACTTTATTCGTGTCCACCGTCTGTCCCAGCAGCTTAAACAGCGCATGCTGGAGTACTTCCAGACCACATGGTCTGTCAAC
Source organism: Perissodus microlepis (assembly GCF_051167445.1). Taxonomy (NCBI): domain Eukaryota; kingdom Metazoa; phylum Chordata; class Actinopteri; order Cichliformes; family Cichlidae; genus Perissodus; species Perissodus microlepis. Next base: position 13,295,362 of record NC_140468.1, read on the forward strand.
AATGGTATAGATGCCAACGAGGTAGGAGTCCCTTTCTTGTTGCTGTCATGTAATATCTTTGTACATGCTGTTATCTGCCTTCAAGGAACTTCACAGCACTGTTTTCGATGGCAATTGAACAATGAACTCTGCTCTAAAATTCATTGCCAGCCCTTTGAAGCTGTAATTGTTTGTGCACAGCACATGGTTCCCTATACTCCATCAATTGATATCCAATTGAAATTCAAAAGAGGGTGACTGGTGGCAACACAGTCCATTCACTAATTACTTATCAGTGTCACACCTCATTACATCTGTCACAAATCCCCAGCTCCTGCATGACTTCCCTGATGAGCTGCGGGCCGATATCGCCATGCATCTGAATAAGGACATCCTCCAGCTGCCGGTCTTTAAGGGGGCCAGCCGCGGCTGCCTGCGCTCACTCTCTCTTCATATAAAAACCTCATTCTGTGTCCCGGGAGAGTATCTCATCCGTCAGGGTGATGCGCTGCATGCCAACTACTTCGTCTGCTCTGGCTCTCTAGAGGTGCTGAAGGATGGCATGGTGCTGGCTATATTAGGTCTGTATTGTTGTCAGATTGCATTTTTTGCATCATGTTTTTTGTATTTATTTGATATTTTTTGTACTTTAAAGTGTAACAGGGAATTTATCATCTTTTGGATTTTAGGGAAAGGAGACTTGATTGGCTCCGACCTGCCTGGAACAGACCAGGTAATCAAAACCAATGCTGATGTGAAGGCGCTTACCTACTGCGATCTCCAGTACATCAGTGTGCGTGGCCTGAAGGAGGTGCTGGAACTATACCCCGAGTATGGCAGCGTGTTTACCTCCGACATCCACAACAACCTCACCTATAACCTTCGTGAAGGCAGCCAGGACGAGGTACCAAATACACACAACATACTGGTGTTGATTCGGTGCCTTCAAACCTGAAAAACCAGCACGCCTAAATTGGGATGTCATTCTATGCCATGAAGCATTAAGACATTAATGAAGATAAAAGCAGCTACAAGTTGGAACTAGCAAGTAGCAAATGCTGCCATTGCCAATCCACATGGGTCCACATCTTCAGCTACTATTCTGTAATCGTTTTAACAATCCAAACTTAAGCATTGAATGATTTTAACCATGGAGAAAAAAGTAATTGGCTTCATTGGATATTTAATTGAACTCTACAAACAAAACTGATTTAGTTTTTCATGTGTGGCTGACAAAACTGACAAAGATCTCCAAGGACATCCGCAACCTCCCCCTCTCAAGCATTATGTTTTTTGCTTCAAGCATTTCTCTTTTTCGAATCTGGCTTTTCTCGTTGGCTTTAATCATTTCTTTTTCTCTTTTTTCTTAGGTTGATTTGTTTAGTTTGGGATGCGATAGGCATCTGTGCTGGTTGTGTTAATTAGCGGATGTCTTTTTGTCAGTCAGGCTCAGGGAAAACAACTTTAATTGTATTAATCAGCACTTCAAAGCAGACTGATTGTGTTTGGTAGACTTGTTCCATGAGGCGACATCAAAGAGCAAAATGCCACCTTTAAGTAACCATTGCATATATTGGTATATATATATATAGCAGAAGTACCTGTGACCTAAGAATGAATGTTTAGTTATGCAGAAACTGTGTATGTGTTTAAACATAAGTTATGTTTTCTAAATTAGATAGGCTTCTCTGAAGCATGGCTGATCGTGAGTACTAGCACTTCTCTCACGCCATCTGTTCAGGGTTTTTGCTCAAACACAAAGCCAGGGGACAGCCACCCCCCTGCAAGGATGAAGGAATTATTTTTCTACCTGATTTCCAGACCACACACACACACGCACACACACTCACAGTTGTACTGGTCTCATCGGCATCCTCACAGTGGGTCTTTTTAAGATGGGAATTCCTCTAGGAAGGGAAGTCCTTTAACTCCTGAGACCAACTTGAGTATTATATACTGACAGCACAGTAATCAGTCAGTCGCAGTGAAACAGTGCCAAAGAAACAGATCGTAGGAATCCTTATTACAATATAAGGTATCCACAAGGGACTACTTTATCTTCTGTAAATGGAGAAAAAGCAGAATGCCAGATGGAAAAAGACTTTTCTTTTTCTGTCAATTCTATAATTTAATTTCAGCTTTTGTTGCTGCGCTGTCAGTGAAATTATTTTTAGCAGTTTGGAGAGAAAAATGTAACATTTTTTTACTCAGCAAACCAAGCTGAGTGTCTCAGCTGGAGAAACTAAAAACATCAACTGCAAGTCAGATACACTGAAATTGTAATCATCAGCCAATTATGTAAAGAACACTCTATACTGGTATTATTATAAGTTTGCTATTACATAAATCACTCCAAAGCACTCGCGGTGAACCTGCAGCTCTCACTGGCTTTATGGAGGATTACACTGCGTAGTTACTTTAGTTACTTAAAGCTCATCAGTTATTTGTCCAGCCTGGATCTTGCTTCACTTCATAGCAAAAAAAGGCTTTAAAAATGCTGTGCACTCTACCAACTCAACACCCAATGGCAGACTTACTTTCAAAACATTAACAGTAAAAGTAATGATGTGTCAGAGTTTGTCGGGTTTAAGGTCAGGTTGAATGGTTTGTTGTAATTGGGGTCTAAGACCCAGGAGTGTTGCTTATTTCTTAAGGGAGGTGAGCTTTGAAAGATCAGGGATGACTGCGCTGTCCTGGGCAGAGTGGGAAGGTCACTCCACCACCGGGGATCCAGCAGAGTGTCAAAATTTGTTGGGCTATAATGACCGTGTCGCCACAGGGAGGGTTAAGTAGTCTGTAGTCATGGCGTGTGAAGAACAAGCCGGTCGGTCTGAGTTATGGGGATGTGGCTCCCTTTGGAGCCTCAAATTGACAAAAACAGTTTAACAAAGTTGACAAAGGTACCCGCTGCTAAGCAGTGATGACAGTATACAAAAATGATATTAGTTATATATAGCTACCACAGCTTTATTTGAGTTTTTAGCATGACGATTCTAACCTGGAGAGGGCAGTGCGCAGAGACGACTACTATCTCAGATGACCCGCCCACAGACCACATTAATGTCTCTGGAAGTGCAATCTTCCACTGTGAGAGCTCATAGACAGCTCTATTTGGGATAACTCTGTTTCAACTTGTTGGACCCAGTAGATTCAGTTTGAGATTTTCTAGACTCTAGAAGTAAAAAGAAAAGCTCTCTACTATGCAAAACCCTCTCTACTTACTTGACAAACAGATACGGTGTTTAATTTTATAAGTCAGTCAGGCATAATTTGCTGCTTCCATCCCTTTTTGTGCAAGATAGCATACTTGTGACTGAAATTCCCAGAATCCCCTGTCCCTGCAAACCTACTTTGCTATGTGGGACACTTGTTGCATTAGTGCTCCTTTAATTGACTTGACATTTAATGTAAGTTGAAACCAATGTTTCTCACTGGCTGGTTAATCATCCCATTTTGCTCCAGGGTTAGTTTCCTTATGAGGAGTGTTTGCCCCTGTTTTCAACAGATTCATGCACGTTTTCCCTTCGCCTCCCACATAGCACCACTTTTTTTTCTTTTTTTAACCTCAGCATTGTGCATCAACGGAAGATTAAATTTAATTCACGTCCTCGCTGGTTTCCCTCGTCAAAGTGCATCGCTGGCATGATGTTGCTAGAATGGCAGGCTGTGGCTTGTGCTGTCACATTAGCCATGTTGTCAGAAGCACATTTTTCACACACAAGGGCTACCACAGCTTTATTTGCCACCCAGCTGGTGATTGCTAAGTTGCTAAAAATTTCTAGCCATAGACACACACATATACACACATACATACACACACACACCAGGGAAAGACAAACTTCCCCTGGAATTCCGGCGCAATCGAGCGCAGAAAGAAGATTGAGCGTGTAATTCAGCTCATGTGGCAATGGCTGCATCGCTGGCCAAGTTCATTTAATTAGTGGCACCAGTGGATGAAAGAGAGACTAACAAATTTGAATTTAGACAGTTTTGCTACAGAAAAGTAACCAGTGAAATGTATTCATTTTTTGGGATTTCACTGCAACAGTTAATCTAAAATGTTCAGGGTTTGATACACAGGAGGCTGAATGAATAAATTAAGGTATTATGCCTTTTCTTTCTTTCTTTCTTGTGTCTTTCTTTTTTGTCAACGCAGGGCCTCCGAAGATTTTCAAAGTCACCGAGGCTTCCACACGTGAGTTCAGTGCAAATTCAGTATCCTTCTAGTCAGGTTTCACATTTTCAGATTTCCTTAACATACTGCTGGTATTGAATTTTAATCTACAGCTGGCAGTGCCTTGGAACAGCTGTTGTCATTACGTGTGCTGTGTATTTTTGAGGTTTCATCCACCATTTTTTTCTGGAACTTACTGCAATGCTAGTGAGTACTTTGGGGGGACTTGTGTAAGGACTTCCCCTACATGAAAGCAGCTCAGTCTCTCAAGCTGGCACACTAACTGGGTCAATAGCTCCTTTAATGGGAACTCTTATGAGCTACTTTGCTTACTGTGTACTGAACTTATCAGTCTGCTTTATTGCTGTATCATTAAAACACTATTTACAGTGCTCACTTTGTCTGTTTTAAACGGCTGTGTAATACAGTTCTGTTGGCAGAAGCACAGCACATTTCTAACATTAGTAAATTAATGATGGACATATTGTCAGCTGTAAATACATAATTGTCCTCATCGGCAGCTTTAAATCATGTTAAATGTTTTAAACTTGACAGATAGTTTGAACAGAACAGTTTTTAAGATATGTTTTAGTTCTTTTTTGTTTTTTCATTAAAAAAGATAAAACAAAAAAGTCTTCTTTGGTGTTTGTTATGCATAAATATATAAAGAGATAAATATAAGAGCTGAATCTTAAGTCTGGATCTGAATTTATTCTTGCTTTAATTTAAGGTGAATTTTCCAAGATATGCACATTTTTATCTATATTACATACAGTAGAAGCTTTTTTTTTCCTCTCACTGAGAAAAAAATAAATTCTTATGGGTCTGAAAAAAGTTTTTTTTTTTTTCCCCATTCGCAAGTTAAAAATTTTAATTATTATCTCAAAATCTGGTAATGTGAAATTTCAAGATTTTTGTCAATTTTTAGTTATTTTCTAACACCATCTGTAGCCCAGACCCTGACTCTTACCCTAAGGTCAAATTATTGACTTGACTTGAAAATAAACTGAAATTTTGACTCGCAAGTAGCAGATTTTTTTTTTCCAGTTGCAAAAATAAGCTCCTATAATCTTTCAATAGTTAAGAAGCCTTCGAAAAAGTTCATGGATCCAGATCCAGATGTGACTCAAAGAGTTAACCATTTAACTAAATCAAGACAAATTCCCATTTCAGTTAAAATTATAATGCAAATCCAAATACACCATCCAAAAGCAAATAGGTCTTCTTACTGATCTTGCTAACAAGCAGAGCTAACTACCATCACTTTACTGTTTTTATCTTACTATTTTGAGAGTGTACAGTTTAGTTGCTAACTCTCCATACTGTACTTTCTTTTTGTGCAGGAATCCAGGCTTCCTTCTATTGTGGAAACCAAGACTGATGACCCTGACGACGCCTTCCACCTGTCTCCAGCCACGCGCTCCCGCCGCAACCTCCTGCTGCCCAACTTCACCAGCCCCGTTCGTCGCACCTCCCTGGGGAACCTCCTGGGTGACGAGTTACGGCAGTTCAACGCCCTGCGACGCTGCCGTTCGCCGAACCTTAGCCGTGGCTTCCTCGGACAGAGCTCCCCTCAGCCACCTTCGAAAAAAGAGCACACGACTCCTGTCTCAGCCCCGAGCACGGCATCAACCGCAGCTGAGGGAGAGTCAGGAGCTGAGCAAAAGCCTACAAAGCTGCTCATTCCAACTGTCACTTGTTTTGGGCCACCGGATCTTAGTCCCAGGTAGTCATATTTAATTTCAGGCCTCAGCTAGAACATAAGAAAAAACGCAAAGGCTAAATTAATGTCATACAATTCAATGCGGTTTAATAATAATATGTACTCAGGAACTATAATACTAACTAAAGTACTTTACGGCTGTTCTATGTGTGTTTTGATGATACATAAGGAGCATAATTTTTTTCTTTCTACTTCAAAACAATTTCACACTTATTTCTTGAATGTTTATATAGTCACCTTGATTTTAATACAGTCATAGTATTTCCAAGAGCATCTGAATGAGGCTTTGCAGTAATGGACTGAGCAGAAAGCTGCAGATGGAGTGTATTTGCATTGCATATTTCAACAGATGTTACTGCATTTCATAACCATCACACCTTATACTCCCGATCCAGCTATCTGTATTCATAATGCATCCCTAAGTCACCCAGTAAGTTCTAGGTATGGGTAAGTGCTGGTTCACAGAGCTCAGGTGTCCGTCCCTCCAGACTTGTGCTGCTGTCTTCATGTTCAAACCCACATGGGCGTCTGCCAGCAGCAGCTCTCATGGCACATCGCTCGGTCGTCTCTTGGCTCCAGTGATAATTGAAAAAGCTCTACTGTTACATTAACTCCGGTCTCCCTCCTCTTCACCCCTCTCGCCAGGGTTGTAGATGGCATCGAAGACAACGGGAGTACGTTCCATTTCAACGTGGAGCACAGCGGGCCTAATGCCAGCTCAGAGAGCAGCAGCACCCAAGGTAAGTCAAACCACCCACGAGCTGCTAGGGTCACCTGGGTGCCAGATGGCTGGAGGTAAACTCAGGAGTTCAAATAGTGGATACCACAAGGCAGGTCTGCCTGCTTTAGGGGGAATATGAGAGCGCAGCAGAATGAAATGACAGCCAGGTGTCCACAGAGTCAGAGAACATGTTAAAGGACAACTGAGGTCAAAGCAGGGCTCTGGCCACCTGGCCTCAATCTCCACGCATGGTTGCTTTCCTCCTAGGATTACTATCAGTTTCAGTTCAGTAGAGATTCAGCTAATTTGCTTATTAAAGGGAGTGCTTTGGTAGCATAGTCTTGCAACTCGCATCTCTTTAGCTCCTCTCTGGCGATCTCCAGTTTCTGTTTTGATTGCAGACAGTTATTCCTGTCTGCCTATCATCATCTGCTTGCTTGTGGACACTATGATACTAGACCAAGGTTATATAGAAAGCCAAAGCACTTTCTACAAAGACTGCAAAACCAGGATAAAGTTAAGCACTATGTGACACAGTGCAATGTGCAGCTGTATTAGATTGCATAATATAAAAGGTTTTCCAAATATGTGTTGCATTATGCACTCCAGCAGAAAAGCAAATTAAACTCTCTATACACCTCACAAAACTGCTGTTACAACTAACACATCCCACCCACCTCAGACAGATAAATTAATGCATGTACAGTTTGTGAATTTTCTGTATTTGTGTAAAACTATAGCCTAAAATATCATCCTTTTTTCTTGCAAGTCATAAAAGAAGAAAAGAAGGACTAAATTAAATGAAAAATAAATCACGTGGTCTCTTTTTTTTTTAGGAAGAATAAGGAAGCGTTAGATACCTGTTGACGGGAAAGTGTGAACCTCTAAGAATAGTTGGAAATTTGCACGTGAAATTAGAGTGAGGTTCTTTCAGTCAGTAGGATGACAATCATGACTCGGCTCCCCTTTAGTATTTTTTAAAAAGAGATTTAGAGCTCTGTCCTCCCCGGTGTTTCAATCTCAACATGGGAACAACGAGGAGCCACTGGTCAGTCGAGTCGAGATCTTTGTCCGGTGTACAGATAGAGGATGCTCACAAAGAAACCATGGGTAACATCTAAGTAGCTGAAGTCCCTTCTAATAATGATGTTCATGTTTATGAGCCCACCATCAAGAGAACAGTGAACAACAACGGTGTGCATGCAGGACTGCAAGGAAAGAGAACGGGACTGTCTGTCTGCACCACAAAGCTGTTTAAAACTATGTTTTGTGGATGAAAGAAAAGCTTAAATTTCCTCCAGGTAGATTCCTCATCAAAAGTTACCAAAAGCACTGAATTGCAATGACTCCTGGGAGTCAGAGGGTCACACCAGACACTCAAAGCGAAGGATCACTTATTTTTGTCCATCATAAAAAAATATGTTTCTATTTTGGGGATTTAAGTGAAATTTGGATGGCATTTATAGAGAAATTTAAACATACATAGTTACACGTGCATGTATAACTTCTATCGGCACATACTGGGGTCATGCAACATAATTTTGCTTTATATTAAAATTGATCAATCCTCCTGGGAGCTAAAACTCCTCCTATTTTTCTTCTCCTCGTTTCCCAAGACACCACACAAAATAATCCTGCTCTGCTCCTGGAGACGGAGGAGGTCAGGCAGAGCATCAGTCAACTCAACCTTCAGGTGAGCTACAGCTCCTTAGCCCAAATTAAAATTGATAGCACCGAGGATAATGTAGCCCTGAGTGTGAATTCTCACAGATCCAGAGCAGTTTGCTCAGTGCTCTCCTTCTTATTATCATACATTCTGTCTTTGGTAGTGACTGAATATGAAACACAGGGGGAATTATTAAGAAACAAAATCCATCTTATTTTATGTTGCATGTAAAAAGCAAAAATTATAGAATCACAAGCTTTACTTTTTTTGTCACACAGATACATTTCTAGCATCTCATCTACTATCGGCTTGCTTGGTGTATGTAAAGGAAAAATATAAAGTGAGATGAAGCGGACTTGATGCCGGCCTATACCTCAGTCTCCCCCTGCTCTCTTAATCTGAATGTAAATAGAGCGAAAGCAGGTGCAGCAGGAGTATCCAGATGGGTGCTGTCTGAAGTCAATATTAATTAATCAGCAGGGCACTTCTGCAATGCAGAGGATGGCTGGTAGTGCTGACTCTGCAATTTAAAAAATAGTTGACAACCTCTCTCTACTTGTGGCCCTTTTGGCCCCCATCTGCATTTTGTACATCCTTAGCTTTCTGTCTGCTTTATTCTCTGCTAGGGTCACTTACCTGCTCTTCTTCCTTGATTTCACAAGTGCTTTAGAAGACATCTCTTCAAGAGGGGATTTCAACTTTTTTACAGTCCTCGGAAGGTCATCAGAAAGTTATAGCTGGACATCAGCCCGAGAGTAAACTTTAAAGAGAGAAGCTGATTAATTCATTAATTAAGCAGAGATAGAACCTTATCATTTGTTACCTTAATGTTTTCATTGAAAATTTACCTACATTGAATATGTTGGAAGTCTTTAAATGTCACATGTAAACTGTAAGTGCTCTCTACACAGATGGGCACGTTAAACCAGGAAGTCTCTGAGCTCACCAAGAGCCTTCACCACATGATGCACATCCTCCAGGCTCACGTATCTTTTCATCACTACAATGCCTCTTTCCCCTCCCATCCGTGTGGTGTCCAAATGGCGTCCAACTCTCCCAGAGCCTCCAACAGCGGCATGCCTTTTAGTCATAGTTCAACCTTCCACCTCCATAACGTTCCCGGGAGCCACTATTCCCACCAAAGTGCCCCAGCCGCTGGCCACTGGAGCTGCAGTGGAACTGCTGAAACCCCAACAGAGAGCCACCAGCGGCCTCAGTCCTGTAGTCCACCTGCTAACCACTGTCCAACACTCTCTCCAAAATCTTCTCCTAAATCTGTCCCGTGTCATAGCTCTGAGAGCATGACTGCACATCTGTGGACCAGCCCATCACTTCTTAGCATCAGCCCAGGCTTCCATGGAGGAAGTCCAGGCCTTCCACCTCATGCTGGACATGAAGACAACAGACCCCTCGGTGCTGGCTCAACTACCATCAGTCAGTCCCAGCCTACTTTGTGCCTGCAGCCTCCCAGTGATAATGATGAATACTCTTGCCTTTTGTCCAGTGTCCCTACAGGAATGTCCACACACAGCCTGCTGGACACATCACCCAGTCATTATGCCAACCTTAATCCTTTAAAAGCCTCAAATGAGGCCATGTGTGTCCTGATGTCCACCCCGCCATCTCACCCTCTGATCCAGGATACCTCAATCTTCCAAATTAAGGATTCAAACTCCTCTCTCCACCCTGTCTCTTCCTCTCCACCCACATTACCATGCCAGCCTTTTGGGAGTTCTGTGGATTCAGGATCATTACAATCTGATGTTATTGAGCCCCATCTCCCACTAGGTGACCCATCTGCGGTGGAGCACACCAGTCTGGAATGCCTACTGGGAAACACAGGCTCTTTGGAAAGCAGGGACAGTGGAAGTGCATCTTCACGAAGGTCCAGCATCGGCGTTCAGACTCAGAGCACAGAGCAGTCGTGGTGCCTGGACCTCACGGATTAATATTTCCACATCTCAGCAGCAGACTGGAACAAAGCAGAACCCAACACGAAATTTCTAAAATGCAACTTCTTCATGCAACAGTGTTTTCTGAGACTCTGGCAGAGACTGTCGATGTGTGCTCTGTTTCCCCACCTTTTACTTCCCATGCTCCCTTATTACTCAAACTCCACGCAATTTACACTATTTCTATGCAAAAGCATGTATTTTGTGCTTCATTTTGGCTTTACTGAAGTGTGTCTAAAAAGAAAAAAGCTCACAACAGTGGGTTCCAGTATATATATTGTATATTTTTTCCAACATCTTCAGAACAACTTGCAGTTGATAATACCTGTTACCTCCTTGCATGGTAAAGTAATTTATTCTTTTTCCTACGGAAAAGGTTTCCAAATTAATGTGTAAGCATTCTACATGACAACCAGTTGATTGTGTACACAGGCGCTGTATTTATGTGCAGACAGGTGAGGATGATTTGCTGTTTTAAGAATACAGAGGAACAAAAATGAAACATGCCTCACTTTGCATGTAGAAAGTAGAGTATGTGCATCACACGGCGTAGATTGTTTATTGTTTTTAATTGAATGTCTTTCTCAGTTCAGCCTTCTGGGTTGTTTTGTGAATATTTGGACAATACGTATCTAATATTTAAACTCCACCAACCAGTACACAGTACTTACTTATGATTTCAGTTATAATTATGTTAGTATCTCCTTTTAAAGCAGTCTTAAAACGTCAAAATTTCCTATTTTTCCTCACTAAAGCGTTAAATAGAGCAAAACAATGCAAAAGAAAATCTTCCTCAAGCATTTATAATAAACACACCATAGCTGCCATAATTTAAACATAAATAAAAAGATTTAGCTTCAAAGAAAAAAAATAAAGTGGGTCCCATTAAATATTTAAACTGGTCTTAATTTATGAAATAAAAATGCCTCCGAGGGACAAAAAGATGAACTTATGACACTTATAGAATATTCAGAGTATTCAGGAACTTTTGAATGATTTCTCTCTGGCTGACAAAATAAATATGCAGAAAATGTGCAACTGTGTCCTTTGCTGTTGTATCACACTTACCACTGTTTATGCAAATTATATTTCAGAGACAGAAAACATGTCAGAATAACCAGCATACTGTGTGCTATATATGACTGCTTAGTTGCAATAAGCCATCAGCAGTCAGGAGACCGGCATAAGCTTTGGAAAATTGCTTTGGAATTATTTAAGGAGAAAATGCAGTTACCGGTTATTTGTGTCAAAGCTTGAGAAAAAAGAAAAAGACAGAAACTGGATTATTTTTCACTGAGGCAAAGCTCTGAATTTTCTTGGATTTGGATTACGATGCTTTGCTGTTATTTGACAGGTTATTTGTGGTTTTCAAATCTCATGGTATTGCTTACATATATCAGTATAAAGACTTTTATATGCCAAGAAAAGTCGTGTTTTTGCGTTTTTTTCCTAAAATATTTCCTGTTTAGTTATTAGGTGATTAGTACTGATGCCTGAAAAAGACCAAAACTCACAATTATTAGACATCACTGTATTTGTTTAGTTTACTTTATTATTACTCTGGAAATTTGATGATTGTCTTGTCTGATTATTTCTTAATAATTAAGTTAAATTTGCAACCCCGAGTTTAACAAAATGAGAAACGAGAGAGCTGCAGCAGTTCAGCTTTGAAATAAATGGCTTCATTTTTGATATCTTTGAAGAAAGGATTAAAGAGGAAAAAACTTGTTTTTTTAGAAACATGAATGTGTCCACAAGTTGAATAAAATTTCAGACGACCACAGAAGAACACAAAGTCAGCACCGTGCTTTCTTAAAAGAAGAGGATTTGCAGCTGCTCTGCGTCTCATTAGGGCCTTTGAATGCAATGGGTTTTTGGTGAGCACTGGTTTATCCTCGTCCTTACTCGCCACTCAATCTGATTATATAAGTGAATGTACAATAATTGTGTTTTTCAAAAGAAGCTGTTGATGAAACTCCCCAGACAAGAAAATAAGCAAACAAATGATCTTCTTTGCTGATTGGAACAGAGTAACTCTTCATATCTACATTTTTATGTAAATTTGGTTCATTATTAACTCATTATTTACACTTTCTAACAGAAGCAAAGGTTGTTTAACTGGAAAATTTGTTGGAAAACATCGGAATATGACGCTATTCCTTCAACAGCATATTGTGCATTCCCTGTAAGTTGTGTCAGTGTGTGTTTTCCTAGGACCCACCACGTGGGTGTTCCAGGTGTTCAAGGTAATATTACACTGAGCATGCAAAAGCAATGCAAATATTACACAACAGGTCAGAAGAATTGGTTGATTGTGCTTTATACGTGTCCTCACGTCATGTTGTTACTTTGCGCTGCATATGTTGCTTATACAAACAGAACAATTGGTGTGCAAATATATTTGCACGTTCTCTTGATGAGTCAAGTGGTGTCACGGTGTGTTTTTGCAGCATCACAGTCTGATCTTGATATTTCACTCTGTGTTTGTGCAAAAACCCACATGAAGTTTTGAGTTAATGATACACTAGATTCGCATCAATTGCACAACAAGACCAAATAAAAAAGGAGGATGGAAACCCAGCTGACACACATTTGAGGAATCGCTCTCCAGAAGGATCGTTCATCAGGTGGGATGTGTTTGTCTTTCATTGTGTGGATTATGGAGGAGCTTAAAGAGTTTGATCTTCTCACATTTATTCCCTTTTTTCATGCAGAGATTGGTGCAGTGAGGCGAGGCATCGTGAAGACATGAAGACTGTGATTTTTGCTGTTTTGGTTTTGCTGGTCGTCAGCCAGAGTGAGTGAAGCTGCAGCCTGTTTTATATATGCATCATTTTCCATATCTGTCAATGAGGCACATTTGGGAGACTCTGCTACTGTTCTATTTACTGTATTTAAATTATTGGCTGTGAAAATGCTTTGCTACAGTGATTAAACCTGATTTGTTTCTTTTTTTTGCAGCATCACAGTCTGATCTTGATCTTTCTCTCTGTGTTTGTGCAAAGATGAAGTTTTGAGTTAATGATACGCTGGATTTGCATCAATTGCATAACAAGACCAAATAAAAAAAAGGAGGATGGAAACCCGGCTGACACACATTTGAGGAATCACTCTCCAGAAGGATCGTTCATCAGGTGGAATGTGTTTGTCTTTCATTGTGTGGATTATGGAGGAGCTTAAAGAGTTTGATCGTCTCACATTTATTTCTTTTTTTTTCATACAGAGATTGGTGCAGTGAGGCGAGGCATCGTGAAGACATGAAGACTGTGATTGTTGCTGTTTTGGTTTTGCTGGTCGTCAGCCAGAGTGAGTTAAGCTGCAGCCTGTTTAAAAGCTACTTTCTATATCAAACATCTGCCCATGAAACAAGTGAGGCTTGAGAAGCTCTGCAACTGTTCACTTTGAATTAGATATCATTTTTGGGTTTTGGGGGGTATTTTTAGATTTTAGAGATAAAATTGCAGCTTCCTGAATGCTCTAGTATCAAACCCAGTTGGTTTCTTTGTTTTTTAGGTGAAGCCCTGAAGTGTTACTGTGGAGGTCTGTGGTACTGCCCAAGCTCTGTGGAGTTCTGCCATGGCTTTAACAATGTCTGCAGCACTGTCTTCCTTCATGCAGAATCTAGTAAGTCAAAACCCTCATTTGGTTTACTGTGCAGAAAAAAAAAAGAAAAAAATTAAATCAGTTACAACAGATGATTTCATACCACCATGTTTTCCTTGTTTCCACAGCTCCAAGATATTCCAAAGGTTGCATGAAGTCAAATGTCTGCAGGACAGTGACTCGGCCCGGTGTATTATCTATCCATTGCTGCTCAACTGATCTGTGCAACAGATACTAATGCCTGTAAACATGTTTACTGTCATGTAGTGTGCATTCTGGTGTTCTCATAATAAAGAGCAGTTTATTTCATCTTTGGCTTTTATATCAGTTCTTATTTGTATTATTTTCTATTCTCTACAAAATTAATTGGGGTTTTTTTCTTAGATGACAACATCACTTCATTACATTAATGTTTTTGAACTATTAGTTATTTATTGAACACTAACTAGGTTTGTTATGGCCAATTTAGAAAGGTGCTCATCATGAAATGTGGTTTGTCAGTGGTTTGTTAAAGTAATAATTTCTGATTTTACATACAAAAAGCTGTTATAGGAAACTAACCAAAAAAACTGAAACACTGAGGACATTAAAATGTGACTTAAAATTGTCAGTCAGTCAAAAGGTTATGCTTTAGCCAGAAACGGAAAGCTATATTTAGATTATTATTAACATCCTTTTGTTATTCATTTATTGGGAAAATGCATCAAAGCGTTGTTACATGAGTGTTAGAAAACTGGAACGACTAAACAAAGAAAATGATCAAAACAGAAATAAACGACACAAACACACAGAGACTGTTTACAGATGTTTGTATTTATATTTTTAAATAAATACATACAGAAAAAAAAACACTGATATAAAAGATCTGATATTTACACTGCAACATAATGAGTTGGCATGATGTACTGACCTCAATACTATACCTCATGCACAGTATGTTATATTCCTGAATTAGTCTTATGTGTAAGAAGTATGGTAAAAGTAAGGACACAGGTTATATGTTTGTTATATGTTTATATTTAATTAGCCAACACTAGAGGATTTTTTAAATTGGTTTCATTATTTGACAGAAATTACATTATGAGTTAAGTGGGATAGAAATTGCAAAGAACAGACAAGACCAGATGTAAGCTTGTACTTAACGCTCACTATGAATCATAAAAAGGCAGTATACCTAACAGACAACTTACCAAAAAATCCATTTTAAATTGTATCTTTATGCATGTTGTTACCAGCAGCCTGTCACACAAACATAGCATTTGTTCCCATTTCTTTAGTAGAATCTATGAAAAATGTCAAAGTTAATGCAAACTAACGAGAATTTTCCCATCAACAAAGCAAATCCCAAAGAGCTATTAGCTGAAAACGTGACATATCTCAGCACGGTGTCCAGTGTGTCCTTAAAATAGAGGGAAATTGGACAAATGGAGAAGAACGAACAAGCACCAGGCCTAAAAAATATCTACAGCAGGTGAACAGTATCTGAAGGACATTAAGAAGTAAGAAAAAATCCAGCAGACCTGACACATACATCTGGCCCTTCAGTTGATCCATCTACTGTTTGCTGAGACCTTGTCAGAAATGGTCCCAGTGGATGGTTGGCTGTCAAAAAGCCTTTCTTAACCAAGGCAAACAGGAAGAACAGGTTGAGGTGTGCCACGTTACAAGAACTGGACTGAAAATCAACAGATCCAGATGAATCCAAATTACAATTTTTTTGTTCAAATCATCATCACTATGTCCAGAGGAGGTCAGGGGAGATGTGTTGTAGTGAGAGTGTCTACAGCAATCTTTAAACCTTTGAAACTCAGTCGAGACTCTGTCATGGTTTGTGGCTGCAATTCAGCCAGTGGTGTTGGGAACGGTATTGTCAGATGTGAATCTATTATGCAGTACTATCTGGAAAACATCTGATTGCCAATTTTCAGCACGACAATGATCCCAAATACACTGCCAATGTAGTAAAAGCATCAGTTCAAAAAAACAAACAAACAGTGTAACACTGTCAGTCATTGATTGGGCTCCCCAGAGTCTGCACCTCAATATTTTTGAAGCAGTTTTGGATCATTTTAACAGAGCTTCAATTTTCCAAGAAAACATAAAGTAATGAGGAGTGACTTGACACTTCTTCTATTTTTCATTTTATATTATGCCAATACTCAGTAAATAAAAGCACTGGTTTTTCAGTGACACGAGCCTTTGAAAAGTGGTTCCATGGTGTAATGGTTAGCACTCTGGACTTTGAATCCAGTCATCAGAGTTTGAATCTCAGTGGAACCTGATAGCAAATTAAACTCTTTGTAAATGGATACTGGATTTCCATATATGTCTGCATTTATTTCACATTTTCCTGACAAAACATAAACAAAGAGAAGTGACTTGAGACTTTTGCACAGCTCTGTATGTATGCTGAGACCCTTTTGGTTTACGCTGGTTGTCTTGTTACAAAGACTCCATGGGCTTATTTGGCAGTTTTCAACTTTGACAAAATCAAAATCGTGTTTTAAAAGGTTATGTTTTTTTAAAATCTCTTCTCAGTTGTACATTAACACTTTATGATTATTTTTAAAACATTTTTTTGTTATTTTTAAGGTTTTTTTTTATTAGTATTCAAAAGATTTGTTTTTCAGACATTTTTCATCTGTTTGTTTATGTTGTAAAACAGCTTCTATAGTTGATTGCTTACTGGAAATCTTCAGGGACACACTGATCTGAAAATGTCCCTTATGATTGCACTCTGGTATTTCCAAGATCAATAATAAATCTTCAAACTAAACAATTCTCTGTATTTGAAGAGGTTTTATCATGTTCTTTATACCCTGTTACAATTTGCTCACCTATTTATTTATTTATTTGTAGTGTTGGTCCAAATTGGCTGATTGCGCTTTATACGTGTCCTCACATCATGTTGTTACTTTGCGCTGCATATGTTGCTTATACAAACAGAACAATTGGTGTGCAAATATATTTGCACATTCTCTTGATGAGTCAAGTGATGTCACGGTGTGTTTTTGCAGCATCACAGTCTGATCTTGATATTTCACTCTGCACGCTTGCACAACAAGACCAAATAAAAAAGGAGGATGGAAACCCAGCTGTCACACATTTGAGGAATCACTCTCCAGAAGAATCATTCATCAGGTGGGATGTGTTTGTCCTTCAATATGTGGATTATGGTGGAGCTTAAAAAGTTTGATCTTCTCACATTTATTTCTTTTTTCATACAGAGATTGGTGCAGTGAGGCGAGGCATCGTGAAGACATGAAGACTGTGATTGTTGCTGTTTTGGTTTTGCTGGTCATCAGCCAGAGTGAGTGAAGCTGCAGCCTTTTTTATATATGCCTCATTTTCCATATCTGTCAATGAGGCACATTTGGGAGACTCTGCTACTGTTCTATTTACTGTATTTAAATTATTGGCTGTGAAAATGCTTTGCTACAGTGATTAAACCTGATTTATTTTTTTTCCCAGGTGAAGCTCTGAAGTGTTACTGTGGAGGTCTGCGACACTGCCCAAACTCTGTGGAGACCTGCCATGGCTTTAACAATGTCTGCACCAGTGCCATCATTTATGCAGGATCTAGTAAGTCAAAACCCTCATTTGGTTTACTGTGCAGAAAAAAAAGAAATAAAATTAAATCAGTTACAACAGATGATTTCATACCACCTTGTTTTCCTTGTTTCCACAGCTCCCAGATATTTCAAAGGTTGCATGAAGTCAAATGACTGCAGGATAATGAATCAGCCCGGTGTATCATCTGCCACTTGCTGCTCAGCTGATCTGTGCAACAGATACTAATGCCTGTAAACATGTTTACTGTCATGTAGTGTGCATTCTGGTGTTCTCATAATAAAGAGCAATTTATTTCATCTTTGGCTTTTATATCAGTTCTTATTTGTATTATTTTCTATTCTCTACAAAATTAATTGTTTGTTTTTTTCTTAAATGACAACATCACTTCATTACATTAATGTTTTTGAACTATTAGTTATTTATTTAACACTAACTAGGTTTGTTATGGCCAATTTGCAGAAGTGCTCATCATGAAATGTGGTTTGTCAGTGGTTTGTTAAAGTAATAATTTCTGATTTTACATACAAAAAGCTGTTATAGGAAACTAACCAAAAAACTGAAACACTGAGGACATTAAAATGTGACTTAAAATTGTCAGTCAGTCAAAAGGTTATGCTTTAGCCAGAAACGGGAAGCTATATTTAGATTATTATTAACATCCTTTTGTTATTCATTTATTGGAAAAATGCATCAAAGCGTTGGTACATGAGTGTTAGAAAACTGGAACGACTAAACAAAGAAAATGATCAAAACAGAAATAAACGACACAAACACAAAGAGACTGTTTACAGATGTTTGTATTTATATTTTTAAATAAATACATACAGAAAAAAAACACTGATATAAAAGATCTTATATTTACACTGCAACATAATGAGTTGGTATGATGTACTGACCCCAATACTATACCTCATGCACAGTATGTTATATTCCTGAATTAGTCTTATGCGTAAGAAGTATGGTAAAAGTAAGGACACAGGTTATATGTTTGTATTTAATTAGCCATCACTAGAGGATTTCATTTGGTTTCATTACTTGACAGAAATTACATTATGAGTTAAGTGGGATAGAAATTGCAAAGAACAGACAAGACCAGATGTAAGCTTGTACTTAACGCTCACTATGAATCATAAAAAGGCAGTATACCTAACAGACAACTTACCAAAAAATCCATTTTAAATTGTATCTTTATGCATGTTGTTACCAGCAGCCTGTCACACAAACATAGAATTTGTTCCCATTTCTTTAGTAGAATCTATGAAAAATGTCAAAGTTAATGCAAACTAACGAGAATTTTCCCATCAACAAAGCAAATCCCAAAGAGCTATTAGCTGAAAACGTGACATATCTCAGCACGGTGTCCAGTGTGTCCTTAAAATAGAGGGAAATTGGACAAATGGAGAAGAACGAACAAGCACCAGGCCTAAAAAATATCTACAGCAGGTGAACAGTATCTGAAGGACATTAAGAAGTAAGAAAAAATCCAGCAGACCTGACACATACATCTGGCCCTTCAGTTGATCCATCTACTGTTTGCTGAGACCTTGTCAGAAATGGTCCCAGTGGATGGTTGGCTGTCAAAAAGCCTTTCTTAACCAAGGCAAACAGGAAGAACAGGTTGAGGTGTGCCACGTTACAAGAACTGGACTGAAAATCAACAGATCCAGATGAATCCAAATTACAATTTTTTTTGTTCAAATCATCATCACTATGTCCAGAGGAGGTCAGGGGAGATGTGTTGTAGTGAGAGTGTCTACAGCAATCTTTAAACCTTTGAAACTCAGTCGAGACTCTGTCATGGTTTGTGGCTGCAATTCAGCCAGTGGTGTTGGGAACGGTATTGTCAGATGTGAATCTATTATGCAGTACTATCTGGAAAACATCTGATTGCCAATTTTCAGCACGACAATGATCCCAAATACACTGCCAATGTAGTAAAAGCATCAGTTCAAAAAAACAAACAAACAGTGTAACACTGTCAGTCATTGATTGGGCTCCCCAGAGTCTGCACCTCAATATTTTTGAAGCAGTTTTGGATCATTTTAACAGAGCTTCAATTTTCCAAGAAAACATAAAGTAATGAGGAGTGACTTGACACTTCTTCTATTTTTCATTTTATATTATGCCAATACTCAGTAAATAAAAGCACTGGTTTTTCAGTGACACGAGCCTTTGAAAAGTGGTTCCATGGTGTAATGGTTAGCACTCTGGACTTTGAATCCAGTCATCTGAGTTTGAATCTCAGTGGAACCTGATAGCAAATTAAACTCTTTTAAAATGGATACTGAATTTCCATATATGTCTGCATTTATTTCACATTTTCCTGACAAAACATAAACAAAGAGAAGTGACTTGAGACTTTTGCACAGCTCTGTATGTATGCTGAGACCCTTTTGGTTTACGCTGGTTGTCTTGTTACAAAGACTCCATGGGCTTATTTGGCAGTTTTCAACTTTGACAAAATCAAAATCGTGTTTTAAAAGGTTATGTTTTTTTAAAATCTCTTCTCAGTTGTACATTAACACTTTATGATTATTTTTAAAACATTTTTTTGTTATTTTTAAGGGTTTTTTTTATTAGTATTCAAAAGATTTGTTTTTCAGACATTTTTCATCTGTTTGTTTATGTTGTAAAACAGCTTCTATAGTTGATTGCTTACTGGAAATCTTCAGGGACACACTGATCTGAAAATGTCCCTTATGATTGCACTCTGGTATTTCCAAGATCAATAATAAATCTTCAAACTAAACAATTCTCTGTATTTGAAGAGGTTTTATCATGTTCTTTATACCCTGTTACAATTTGCTCACCTATTTATTTATTTATTTGTAGTGTTGGTCCAAATTGGCTGATTGCGCTTTATACGTGTCCTCACATCATGTTGTTACTTTGCGCTGCATATGTTGCTTATACAAACAGAACAATTGGTGTGCAAATATATTTGCACATTCTCTTGATGAGTCAAGTGATGTCACGGTGTGTTTTTGCAGCATCACAGTCTGATCTTGATATTTCACTCTGCACGCTTGCACAACAAGACCAAATAAAAAAGGAGGATGGAAACCCAGCTGTCACACATTTGAGGAATCACTCTCCAGAAGAATCATTCATCAGGTGGGATGTGTTTGTCCTTCAATATGTGGATTATGGTGGAGCTTAAAAAGTTTGATCTTCTCACATTTATTTCTTTTTTCATACAGAGATTGGTGCAGTGAGGCGAGGCATCGTGAAGACATGAAGACTGTGATTGTTGCTGTTTTGGTTTTGCTGGTCATCAGCCAGAGTGAGTGAAGCTGCAGCCTTTTTTATATATGCCTCATTTTCCATATCTGTCAATGAGGCACATTTGGGAGACTCTGCTACTGTTCTATTTACTGTATTTAAATTATTGGCTGTGAAAATGCTTTGCTACAGTGATTAAACCTGATTTATTTTTTTTCCCAGGTGAAGCTCTGAAGTGTTACTGTGGAGGTCTGCGACACTGCCCAAACTCTGTGGAGACCTGCCATGGCTTTAACAATGTCTGCACCAGTGCCATCATTTATGCAGGATCTAGTAAGTCAAAACCCTCATTTGGTTTACTGTGCAGAAAAAAAAGAAATAAAATTAAATCAGTTACAACAGATGATTTCATACCACCTTGTTTTCCTTGTTTCCACAGCTCCCAGATATTTCAAAGGTTGCATGAAGTCAAATGACTGCAGGATAATGAATCAGCCCGGTGTATCATCTGCCACTTGCTGCTCAGCTGATCTGTGCAACAGATACTAATGCCTGTAAACATGTTTACTGTCATGTAGTGTGCATTCTGGTGTTCTCATAATAAAGAGCAATTTATTTCATCTTTGGCTTTTATATCAGTTCTTATTTGTATTATTTTCTATTCTCTACAAAATTAATTGTTTGTTTTTTTCTTAAATGACAACATCACTTCATTACATTAATGTTTTTGAACTATTAGTTATTTATTTAACACTAACTAGGTTTGTTATGGCCAATTTGCAGAAGTGCTCATCATGAAATGTGGTTTGTCAGTGGTTTGTTAAAGTAATAATTTCTGATTTTACATACAAAAAGCTGTTATAGGAAACTAACCAAAAAACTGAAACACTGAGGACATTAAAATGTGACTTAAAATTGTCAGTCAGTCAAAAGGTTATGCTTTAGCCAGAAACGGGAAGCTATATTTAGATTATTATTAACATCCTTTTGTTATTCATTTATTGGAAAAATGCATCAAAGCGTTGTTACATGAGTGTTAGAAAACTGGAACGACTAAACAAAGAAAATGATCAAAACAGAAATAAACGACACAAACACAAAGAGACTGTTTACAGATGTTTGTATTTATATTTTTAAATAAATACATACAGAAAAAAAACACTGATATAAAAGATCTTATATTTACACTGCAACATAATGAGTTGGTATGATGTACTGACCCCAATACTATACCTCATGCACAGTATGTTATATTCCTGAATTAGTCTTATGCGTAAGAAGTATGGTAAAAGTAAGGACACAGGTTATATGTTTGTATTTAATTAGCCATCACTAGAGGATTTCATTTGGTTTCATTACTTGACAGAAATTACATTATGAGTTAAGTGGGATAGAAATTGCAAAGAACAGACAAGACCAGATGTAAGCTTGTACTTAACGCTCACTATGAATCATAAAAAGGCAGTATACCTAACAGACAACTTACCAAAAAATCCATTTTAAATTGTATCTTTATGCATGTTGTTACCAGCAGCCTGTCACACAAACATAGCATTTGTTCCCATTTCTTTAGTAGAATCTATGAAAAATGTCAAAGTTAATGCAAACTAACGAGAATTTTCCCATCAACAAAGCAAATCCCAAAGAGCTATTAGCTGAAAACGTGACATATCTCAGCACGGTGTCCAGTGTGTCCTTAAAATAGAGGGAAATTGGACAAATGGAGAAGAACGAACAAGCACCAGGCCTAAAAAATATCTACAGCAGGTGAACAGTATCTGAAGGACATTAAGAAGTAAGAAAAAATCCAGCAGACCTGACACATACATCTGGCCCTTCAGTTGATCCATCTACTGTTTGCTGAGACCTTGTCAGAAATGGTCCCAGTGGATGGTTGGCTGTCAAAAAGCCTTTCTTAACCAAGGCAAACAGGAAGAACAGGTTGAGGTGTGCCACGTTACAAGAACTGGACTGAAAATCAACAGATCCAGATGAATCCAAATTACAATTTTTTTTGTTCAAATCATCATCACTATGTCCAGAGGAGGTCAGGGGAGATGTGTTGTAGTGAGAGTGTCTACAGCAATCTTTAAACCTTTGAAACTCAGTCGAGACTCTGTCATGGTTTGTGGCTGCAATTCAGCCAGTGGTGTTGGGAACGGTATTGTCAGATGTGAATCTATTATGCAGTACTATCTGGAAAACATCTGATTGCCAATTTTCAGCACGACAATGATCCCAAATACACTGCCAATGTAGTAAAAGCATCAGTTCAAAAAAACAAACAAACAGTGTAACACTGTCAGTCATTGATTGGGCTCCCCAGAGTCTGCACCTCAATATTTTTGAAGCAGTTTTGGATCATTTTAACAGAGCTTCAATTTTCCAAGAAAACATAAAGTAATGAGGAGTGACTTGACACTTCTTCTATTTTTCATTTTATATTATGCCAATACTCAGTAAATAAAAGCACTGGTTTTTCAGTGACACGAGCCTTTGAAAAGTGGTTCCATGGTGTAATGGTTAGCACTCTGGACTTTGAATCCAGTCATCTGAGTTCGAATCTCAGTGGAACCTGATAGCAAATTAAACTCTTTTAAAATGGATACTGAATTTCCATATATGTCTGCATTTATTTCACATTTTCCTGACAAAACATAAACAAAGAGAAGTGACTTGAGACTTTTGCACAGCTCTGTATGTATGCTGAGACCCTTTTGGTTTATGCTGATTGTCTTGTTACAAAGACTCCATGGGCTTATTTGGCAGTTTTCAACTTTGACAAAATCAAAATCGTGTTTTAAAAGGTTATGTTTTTTTTAAAATCTCTTCTCAGTTGTACATTAACACTTTATGATTATTTTTAAAACATTTTTTTGTTATTTTTAAGGTTTTTTTTTATTAGTATTCAAAAGATTTGTTTTTCAGACATTTTTCATCTGTTTGTTTATGTTGTAAAACAGCTTCTATAGTTGATTGCTTACTGGAAATCTTCAGGGACACACTGATCTGAAAATGTCCCTTATGATTGCACTCTGGTATTTCCAAGATCAATAATAAATCTTCAAACTAAACAATTCTCTGTATTTGAAGAGGTTTTATCATGTTCTTTATACCCTGTTACAATTTGCTCACCTATTTATTTATTTATTTGTAGTGTTGGTCCAAATTGGCTGATTGCGCTTTATACGTGTCCTCACATCATGTTGTTACTTTGCGCTGCATATGTTGCTTATACAAACAGAACAATTGGTGTGCAAATATATTTGCACATTCTCTTGATGAGTCAAGTGATGTCACGGTGTGTTTTTGCAGCATCACAGTCTGATCTTGATATTTCACTCTGCACGCTTGCACAACAAGACCAAATAAAAAAGGAGGATGGAAACCCAGCTGTCACACATTTGAGGAATCACTCTCCAGAAGAATCATTCATCAGGTGGGATGTGTTTGTCCTTCAATATGTGGATTATGGTGGAGCTTAAAAAGTTTGATCTTCTCACATTTATTTCTTTTTTCATACAGAGATTGGTGCAGTGAGGCGAGGCATCGTGAAGACATGAAGACTGTGATTGTTGCTGTTTTGGTTTTGCTGGTCATCAGCCAGAGTGAGTGAAGCTGCAGCCTTTTTTATATATGCCTCATTTTCCATATCTGTCAATGAGGCACATTTGGGAGACTCTGCTACTGTTCTATTTACTGTATTTAAATTATTGGCTGTGAAAATGCTTTGCTACAGTGATTAAACCTGATTTATTTTTTTTCCCAGGTGAAGCTCTGAAGTGTTACTGTGGAGGTCTGCGACACTGCCCAAACTCTGTGGAGACCTGCCATGGCTTTAACAATGTCTGCACCAGTGCCATCATTTATGCAGGATCTAGTAAGTCAAAACCCTCATTTGGTTTACTGTGCAGAAAAAAAAGAAATAAAATTAAATCAGTTACAACAGATGATTTCATACCACCTTGTTTTCCTTGTTTCCACAGCTCCCAGATATTTCAAAGGTTGCATGAAGTCAAATGACTGCAGGATAATGAATCAGCCCGGTGTATCATCTGCCACTTGCTGCTCAGCTGATCTGTGCAACAGATACTAATGCCTGTAAACATGTTTACTGTCATGTAGTGTGCATTCTGGTGTTCTCATAATAAAGAGCAGTTTATTTCATCTTTGGCTTTTATATCAGTTCTTATTTGTATTATTTTCTATTCTCTACAAAATGAATTGTTTGTTTTTTTCTTAAATGACAACATCACTTCATTACATTAATGTTTTTGAACTATTAGTTATTTATTTAACACTAACTAGGTTTGTTATGGCCAATTTGCAGAAGTGCTCATCATGAAATGTGGTTTGTCAGTGGTTTGTTAAAGTAATAATTTCTGATTTTACATACAAAAAGCTGTTATAGGAAACTAACCAAAAAACTGAAACACTGAGGACATTAAAATGTGACTTAAAATTGTCAGTCAGTCAAAAGGTTATGCTTTAGCCAGAAACGGGAAGCTATATTTAGATTATTATTAACATCCTTTTGTTATTCATTTATTGGAAAAATGCATCAAAGCGTTGTTACATGAGTGTTAGAAAACTGGAACGACTAAACAAAGAAAATGATCAAAACAGAAATAAACGACACAAACACAAAGAGACTGTTTACAGATGTTTGTATTTATATTTTTAAATAAATACATACAGAAAAAAAACACTGATATAAAAGATCTTATATTTACACTGCAACATAATGAGTTGGTATGATGTACTGACCCCAATACTATACCTCATGCACAGTATGTTATATTCCTGAATTAGTCTTATGCGTAAGAAGTATGGTAAAAGTAAGGACACAGGTTATATGTTTGTATTTAATTAGCCATCACTAGAGGATTTCATTTGGTTTCATTACTTGACAGAAATTACATTATGAGTTAAGTGGGATAGAAATTGCAAAGAACAGACAAGACCAGATGTAAGCTTGTACTTAACGCTCACTATGAATCATAAAAAGGCAGTATACCTAACAGACAACTTACCAAAAAATCCATTTTAAATTGTATCTTTATGCATGTTGTTACCAGCAGCCTGTCACACAAACATAGAATTTGTTCCCATTATTTTAGTAGAATCTATGAAAAATGTCAAAGTTAATGCAAACTAACGAGAATTTTCCCATCAACAAAGCAAATCCCAAAGAGCTATTAGCTGAAAACGTGACATATCTCAGCACGGTGTCCAGTGTGTCCTTAAAATAGAGGGAAATTGGACAAATGGAGAAGAACGAACAAGCACCAGGCCTAAAAAATATCTACAGCAGGTGAACAGTATCTGAAGGACATTAAGAAGTAAGAAAAAATCCAGCAGACCTGACACATACATCTGGCCCTTCAGTTGATCCATCTACTGTTTGCTGAGACCTTGTCAGAAATGGTCCCAGTGGATGGTTGGCTGTCAAAAAGCCTTTCTTAACCAAGGCAAACAGGAAGAACAGGTTGAGGTGTGCCACGTTACAAGAACTGGACTGAAAATCAACAGATCCAGATGAATCCAAATTACAATTTTTTTGTTCAAATCATCATCACTATGTCCAGAGGAGGTCAGGGGAGATGTGTTGTAGTGAGAGTGTCTACAGCAATCTTTAAACCTTTGAAACTCAGTCGAGACTCTGTCATGGTTTGTGGCTGCAATTCAGCCAGTGGTGTTGGGAACGGTATTGTCAGATGTGAATCTATTATGCAGTACTATCTGGAAAACATCTGATTGCCAATTTTCAGCACGACAATGATCCCAAATACACTGCCAATGTAGTAAAAGCATCAGTTCAAAAAAACAAACAAACAGTGTAACACTGTCAGTCATTGATTGGGCTCCCCAGAGTCTGCACCTCAATATTTTTGAAGCAGTTTTGGATCATTTTAACAGAGCTTCAATTTTCCAAGAAAACATAAAGTAATGAGGAGTGACTTGACACTTCTTCTATTTTTCATTTTATATTATGCCAATACTCAGTAAATAAAAGCACTGGTTTTTCAGTGACACGAGCCTTTGAAAAGTGGTTCCATGGTGTAATGGTTAGCACTCTGGACTTTGAATCCAGTCATCTGAGTTCGAATCTCAGTGGAACCTGATAGCAAATTAAACTCTTTTAAAATGGATACTGAATTTCCATATATGTCTGCATTTATTTCACATTTTCCTGACAAAACATAAACAAAGAGAAGTGACTTGAGACTTTTGCACAGCTCTGTATGTATGCTGAGACCCTTTTGGTTTACGCTGGTTGTCTTGTTACAAAGACTCCATGGGCTTATTTGGCAGTTTTCAACTTTGACAAAATCAAAATCGTGTTTTAAAAGGTTATGTTTTTTTAAAATCTCTTCTCAGTTGTACATTAACACTTTATGATTATTTTTAAAACATTTTTTTGTTATTTTTAAGGGTTTTTTTTATTAGTATTCAAAAGATTTGTTTTTCAGACATTTTTCATCTGTTTGTTTATGTTGTAAAACAGCTTCTATAGTTGATTGCTTACTGGAAATCTTCAGGGACACACTGATCTGAAAATGTCCCTTATGATTGCACTCTGGTATTTCCAAGATCAATAACAAATCTTCAAACTAAACAATTCTCTGTATTTGAAGAGGTTTTATCATGTTCTTTATACCCTGTTACAATTTGCTCACCTATTTATTTATTTATTTGTAGTGTTGGTCCAAATTGGCTGATTGCGCTTTATACGTGTCCTCACATCATGTTGTTACTTTGCGCTGCATATGTTGCTTATACAAACAGAACAATTGGTGTGCAAATATATTTGCACATTCTCTTGATGAGTCAAGTGATGTCACGGTGTGTTTTTGCAGCATCACAGTCTGATCTTGATATTTCACTCTGCACGCTTGCACAACAAGACCAAATAAAAAAGGAGGATGGAAACCCAGCTGTCACACATTTGAGGAATCACTCTCCAGAAGAATCATTCATCAGGTGGGATGTGTTTGTCCTTCAATATGTGGATTATGGTGGAGCTTAAAGAGTTTGATCTTCTCACATTTATTCCCTTTTTTCATACAGAGATTGGTGCAGTGAGGCGAGGCATCGTGAAGACATGAAGACTGTGATTGTTGCTGTTTTGGTTTTGCTGGTCATCAGCCAGAGTGAGTTAAGCTGCAGCCTTTTTTATATATGCATCATTTTCCATATCTGTCAATGAGGCACATTTGGGAGACTCTGCTACTGTTCTATTTACTGTATTTAAATTATTGGCTGTGAAAATGCTTTGCTACAGTGATTAAACCTGATTTATTTTTTTTCCCAGGTGAAGCTCTGAAGTGTTACTGTGGAGGTCTGCAACACTGCCCAAACTCTGTGGAGACCTGCCATGGCTTTAACAATGTCTGCACCAGTGCCATCATTTATGCAGGATCTAGTAAGTTAAAACCCTCATTTGGTTTACTGTGCAGAAAAAAAAGAAATAAAATTAAATCAGTTACAACAGATGATTTCATACCACCTTGTTTTCCTTGTTTCCACAGCTCCCAGATATTTCAAAGGTTGCATGAAGTCAAATGACTGCAGGATAATGAATCAGCCCGGTGTATCATCTGCCACTTGCTGCTCAGCTGATCTGTGCAACAGATAAATGGCTATCATACACAATATTTTCCAGTGAATAAATAATCCAATCCTACATATTGTGTAATACAATTTTCACAATAAAATCAACTAATTATACACTTACACTGTTTTATGGCCATCAAATAGTCTGGTGTTCCTTAGAATAGATTACTTCACTTTATTGTAGTACAACTATAATTCAGGGGAGAAAAGAAAGCAAAATCAGACAATAACTTACATTTTCTGCAAAACAAAATACAGTTGTATCTTTGAGTGTGTTCCAAAGCCCTCCGAATGTTATTTGCTTTCCAATTGCACCACCATGTGGCATTTAACCATGTGTTGTTTCTGCATAGAGATGACCTTTGTTACTAAAGAGTCACAGGAAAAATGTTTTTGTTTCTCAAAATGTGAGAAAGGTTTTCGAGTGACTGAGTCAAAGTCTGGACATAAATCCGACTGAAATGATTTAGCATGACTTTAAAGGCCATTCGTGCTCAAGAAACCGCCAGTGTAGCTGAATTAACACAATTCTGCAAAGCAGAGTTGGCCAAAATTTCTCTACGGAGTTGTGAAAGAATCATTACCAGTTATTGCAAAAGCTTGACTGAAATTTGTGCTGCCAAGGGTGGCACAACCAGTTATTAGGAAAGAAGAAAATACTTCGTTAATTGTGTAAATATCTCTGAAAATATAAATAGAATTAATGAATCCCTTGGCTACACAAATGTGTCTTTTAAGTCGCATAATATCTAATTGTATTTCTAGCTTACTAAACATCCAGAAGGATATAATAGTAATAATAAAAAATAATTTCAATTATGTCATGAAAAGTTGGATCAAGTCTTTTTTTGGAGTATGAGTTTTTGAATTTAAACCTTTGTTGCAAATTACCCAAGCACTGTGAAATAATCTTCCTCTAAAAGTCATTGCAAGTGTTTCTGTCATTGATCATTTTAAAAATAGTACAGGACTGAGCTAGCTCCTGCTGACGTTCTGCAATCTCCGTATTTGATTGGCTGTGACATCACATCACATGACAAGCGAATCCAGGAAGTATTTTTGTTACTGAAGGCGGAAGCATATATTCCACAGAAGCTGGAAGTCTTTTAGTGGAACGGGAGAAAACGCTGTTAACGAGAAATAACATCGTTATAAGTCACTCTACACACGGTACAGCGAATCTTGTTTTTCGTTGTCGGTAAGAAACCCAAAACTTCCTATTAGCCGATTAGCATTATGAACTGATTTGATCGTCGTTAATACAGACGAGCTTTAGCTTCCGAGCTAACTGTCTGACTGATGGTGTTTTTGTCCGTTTAGACGGTCAAAGTTAAACGACTAGCGGGTTCACCCGGTGCTTTTGGACTTGTAACTACAAATACGCACACTTAAATTGTTTGTTAGTGTCCTGTTGACTACAGAAGCATTTCAGCTTGTGAGACAGCATTAAAAACAGAATGGAGCCATTTCTAGGTTGTTTTAGCTTAACTCGTCAGCTGTTACTAAC
The DNA here is from genome assembly GCF_051167445.1 of Perissodus microlepis. Taxonomy (NCBI): domain Eukaryota; kingdom Metazoa; phylum Chordata; class Actinopteri; order Cichliformes; family Cichlidae; genus Perissodus; species Perissodus microlepis. The sequence continues at coordinate 13,325,099 of NC_140468.1, forward strand.
ATGCCAGACTTGGTCTTTCAGGCCGATATCGATATCAGTGTTTGAGAGTTCAAGGCTGTATGTGGTGCCCTTTTCCATTTTATCATTTAAGTGTTTATTTTTTTTAACCAAACAACATTTGCTGCTGCTAACAAATAATTTCAGATAACTGTGGCGGAGACCTGCTCAGCTGTAATTTTAGCAGTTAAAAAAGTGAACAGACTGCATGTAGATCTATGGTTATGAACTTCACATGACAGCGACTGATCTGAATCTTTTGTGTCAGTTCGGTATTGTGTGATAGAAGAGCTGACAGGCTTTATAACGTAATTAATAATAACTTATATGATGGATACTGCGTTGCTTCTACGCTATAATCGGGGATAAACAAACGTTAGTCGAGCAGAGGTATGAGAAAACAAGTGTTATCTACAAGCTAACGTAAAAATCAGTCACTTATAGATATGTATTCCTAAAATGTACCCACAAAAAAGGTTCAGTTTATTTTTCTAAAAATGTTTCAGGCTTGCCTGGATCACCGCTGTTTTTGTCGCCCCGGAGTGTGATTTCTGACCTCACTCACAATCGGTGCGTGGACTTCCAACCCTTCCCAAACTCCGAGTATTTAGTTTGTTTCCTAACAGTCTCTGTCAATGGCTGGACGTGGTGGTGGAGGAGCAAACAGGCCTAATGGTGCTGCAGCAGCAAATAAAATCTGCCAGTTCAAGCTGGTCCTGCTGGGGGAGTCAGCGGTGGGGAAGTCGAGCTTAGTGCTGCGCTTTGTCAAAGGGCAGTTCCACGAATTCCAGGAGAGCACCATTGGAGGTGAGAAACACGTTTCTAAATGAAGGAAACTGATTTTGTTTGGAAGCTGTAGGTGTTTCTCTAGGTAGATTATGTTGCTGTCTGCATGTTAAGTGAATATTGTTTGAAATTTAGGAATCTTAGTGCTGTATCAGGTTTGATAACTCACATGGGTAAATGTGCCTTTCATATTCCTCTCAAGTTTTCCCAAATGTTAAATGTCATTTAAAAACAAGCATCTGTAGAAGAGCTTTCCTTAAATAACATTGCTGAAATTTGGCAAATGTTTCATCAAAATAAAAGCTGTTCACATAAAGAACATGCATTCGCTGGTCAGTATGTTAGGCGCATCTTGCTAGTACCAAGTTGGGCCTCGTTTTACCTTCAGAACTGTCTTAGTTCTTCATGGCATAGATTCTACTAGTGCCGAAAACATTACTCTGAGATTTTGGTCCATATTGACATGATAGTATCACACAGGTGATGCATATTTCTCAGCTGCATATGTATGATGCAAACCCCTGTTCAGCCACATCCAGAAGGTGCCCTGTTGAATTCAGATTTGTGACTGTGATGACCATTTAAGTACAGTGAACTGATCGTTGAAGAAACCAGTTTGAGATGATACGAGTCTTGTGATGTGGCGTGTTATCCTACACAGAGGTCATACACCTATAGATGTGGCATTCAGAATTATATGAATTTGTGCCCAAGCTAATCTGAAGTGATGCAATGCCTCCTAATTTATCTTCAGATCAGATGTGAACAGGATAGTCTTCTAGGAAGATTGAGTGTTTCATTTATTTATTGTTTACGTTTTCATTCTCTCTGCAGCTGCTTTCCTCACTCAGACTGTCTGCCTTGATGACACCACTGTGAAGTTTGAGATCTGGGACACAGCGGGTCAGGAGCGCTACCACAGCCTGGCTCCAATGTACTACAGAGGGGCTCAAGCAGCCATCGTGGTCTATGACATTACCAACACAGTAGGTTTCACGCACAGGGTAACAGTTACAGTATCTCAGAAAACTGAGTACACCCCTCCAATTTTTGTAAATATTTAGTTATATCTTTTCATGGGACAACACTGAAGATATGACACTTTGATACAATGTACAGCTTATACAACAGTGAAAATTTGCTGTCCCCTCTAAATGACTCAACACACAGCCATTATTGCTTAAACCGCTGGCAACAAAAGTGAGTACGCCCCTAAGTGAAAATGTCCAAATTGTGCCCAATTAGCCATTTTCCCTCCCTGGTGTCATGTGACTCATTAGTTTCACAAGGTCTCAGGTGTAAATGGGAAACAGGTTGTTGAATTTGGTGTTATTGTTCTCACACTCTCTCATACTGGTCACTGGAAGTTTATTAGGCACCTCATGGTAAAGAACTGTCTGGGGATCTGAAAAAAAGAATTGTTACTCTACATAAAGATGGCTCAGGCTATAAGAATATTGCCAACACCCTGAAACTGAGCTGCAGCACGGTGGCCAAGACCATACATCTGTTTAACAGGACAGGTTCCACTCATAACAAACCTCGCCATGGTTGATCAAAGAAGTTGAGTGCACGTGCTCAACGTCATACCCAGGGGTCTTTTGAAAATAGATGTATGAGTGCTGCCAGAATTGCTGGAGAAGTTGAAGGCATTAAGGCCTGTCAGTGCTTAGACCATACGCCTCACACTGCATCAAACGGATGTCCTCACAGAAGGAAGCTTCTTCTTCTTCTAAAGATAATGCATAAGAAAGTCGGCAAACAGTTTGCTGAAGACAAGCAGACTAAGGACACGGATAAGACCAAGATTAAGTTATTTGGTTCAGATTGTGTCAAGGGTGTGTGGCGGCAACCAGGTGAGGAGTACAAAGACAAGTTTGTCTTGCCTACAGTCAAGCATGGTGGTGGGAGTGTCATTGTTTGGGGCTGTATCAGTGCTGCTGGCACTGAGGAACGCATAATTGAGGGAACCCTGAATGCTAACATGTACTGTGACATACTGAAGCAGAGCATGATCCCCTCCTTTCAGAAACTGTCCCACAGGGCAGGATTCCAACACAATAACAAACCCAAACACACCTCCAAAAAGACCACTGCCTTGTTAAATAAACTGAGGGTAAAGCTGCTTGACAGACCTAGCATGTCTCCAGACTTAAACCCTATTGAGCATCTGTGGGGCATCCTCTAATGGAAAGTGGAGGAGTGCAAGGTCTCTAACATCCACCTGCTCCATGATGTCATTATGAAGGAGTGGAAGAGGATTCCCATGGCAACCTGTGAAGCTCTAGTGAACTCCACGCTCAATAGAGTTAAGGCAGTGTTGGAAAATAATGGTGGCCACACAAAATATTGACACTTTGGGCACAGTTTGGACATTTTCACTTAGGGGTTTACTCATTTTTGTTGCCAGTGGTTTAGGTAATAATGGCAAAAATGTGAGGGGTGTACTCAGTTTCGTGACATACTGTATGATGCTTGCAGATACTGCTTTGTTTAATTCATTTGTTTCATTGTTTTGTTGCTCCCAAAAGTCTAAGAATGCAAAATATGTTGATAATCAGTGATCATTTTTAAAAAATCACTGAAAAAACAGTTACAATTGTTAAGGTGTGTTTTGGCTTTTACTGAAGGATTCAAGATTCTCACTTATTTTTGTTTGGTTTTTTGCAATTAACCTGTAACTATGATTTAGATACAACCTCAGATAAAGAGCAAAACATGATAAATTAATTTAACTAAAACTAAGCCAAAATGAAAAAGCAATGTGTGAAAAACTAAGTACATCCTCACTGTTTCCATAGGAATTAAGAGTGTAAATAGCGGCACTTTAGTTGATCATTAGTAAGTGTGAGCACGTCTGTAAAAGCAGATGCTTTTCAATTTTCTGGTCTGGAGCATTCGGGTGTGTGTTTACAATGCCAAGGAGGAAAGACATCAGCGATGATTTTAAAGGGTCATAATGTCATTTCCAAACAAATTACATTTATTATTCTCAGTAAAACTAATATTCACATGTGGAAAACATTAAACACAGTTTCTAATCTTCCAGCAAATGCACTGAACAAACCACAAGATGTGTGGAACAATGTCCTTTGAATAGATAAAACCAAAGTGGAGATGCTTGTCCATAATGCACAGCACCACTTTTGTGAAAACCAAACACAGCATATCAGCAGAAACGTCTCATACCAAGTGAGAGCACAGGGGTGGAGGGGTGGTAATTTGGGCTTTTGGTGGCCACAGGAGCTGGACACCTTGCGGTTCTTTATTCAACTATGATCTCATCAGTATACCAAATTATTCTAGAGCAGGGGTCCCCAATCCCAGTCCACGAGGGCCGGTGTTCCTGCAGGTTTTAGGTGTGTCCTTGATCCACCACAGCTGATTTAAATGGATAAATTACCTTCTCAACGGCTGTATCCCAGTTCAGGGTCTGCAGCCTTAAAGGCCGCATTTTAAGGCCGATTACGTCACCGCGACGCAACGAAGGCTGTCCCAATTCGAAGGCTGCTCGAAATGCGGCCCTCAAATGCGTCCTTCATTTCCCTGAATTTTAAGGACGTGGCGATGTAGACTTCATGGCCCAACATATCCCAGAATGCACAGCGCGGCGGTGGGTGTGGATAATTTTGCCGAAAAAAACGGCGGATGAGGGGCGCCCGAAGAGTGAACTTTAAGTACTGAATATTATGTCACTTATTTATGTGCAAATGTTTAATAACGAAGAACATTAAAACATTACTGTTGGCCACATGTCGGCAAATTTATGTGACATTAGTGACGTTTGTACTAACTTGGTTTAAAAGCCTTTACTTTACGCCGTTCAATAGCTGAGTTTAATCTTACAGAGAATGATCAAAGCTCATGTAGAAACAAACAAACAAATGAACAAAAGATTTTCTCCTTCATTTCTGTCAAACAAAGCTGTATGAAACGTTTCCAGCTGTTAGTATCATGGTTGCTAGGCAACCTGGGCAGCGCAACGGAGGCTAGACCGTCCCATTTCACAAGCCTCGCACTTCTGGCCTTAGCGGTCTTTAAGTACGCGGCCCTTGAGGATCGTTGAGGCTGCGTACTTTAAGGCTGCAGACCCTGAATTGGGATACAGCCATTATGTCTTGAAGTTCTCCAGAGGCCTGGTAATGAACTAATCATGTGATTCAGGTGTGTTGACCCAGGGTGAGATCTAAAACCTGCAGGGACACCGGCCCTCGTGGACTGGGATTGGGGACCCCTGTTCTAGAGTCATATGTGAGGCCATCTGTCTGACAGTTAAAAAATAGCTAAAATTGGGTCATGGAACAGGACAATGATTCCCAGCACAACAGCAGATCTATAATGATGATGTCTGGAAAAAGAAAAGAACTCAGATGCCTCGATGGCCCAGTCAAAGTCAGGACCTCAATCTCATTGAATGTTGTGGTAGGAGCTTAAAAAGCATTGCATAAACAAAGCAATATAGAGTGGGCCAGAATTCCTCCACAGTGATGTGAGAGACTGATAACATCATAGAGAAGATGAGGTGTGCTTAATGTTTTTACACACTGGTTTTGCATTTTATTTAAATTTTAGTTAAATAAATAATAACACGGTGTAACATGTTGTGTGTTGTTTCTCACTTGCAGTTGTATTTACCTAATATTTAAGATTATTTTTACATACATGACAGAGGGTGTGCTTTGACTCAGTGTAAGTTCATTTTAAACATATGCGTGTGTGTGTTCGTGTGTGTTCATGGGCTTGTGGGCTTTTTGAGGTCGCATCAGCTATGCTAGTATGAAATTTAAAAAAAGAAAACATGTTTGACCAACATTAGAGATAGCTGTAGTGCTAAATACTTTGGGGAAATGCAAATTAAGTTTGTTGGTTTTTCAGGACACTTTTGATCGTGCGAAAAATTGGGTGAAGGAGCTTCAAAGGCAGGCCAGTCCCAACATAGTGATCGCTCTGGCTGGCAACAAAGCGGACATCGCAAACAAAAGAGCTGTCGAGTTTCAGGTATAAAGATGCATATAGAGGACTTAATATAAGCAAAAAATCTGATATTTAGAGGCTTCATTTGAATTTGTTGATTAATTTTTATATCTAAATCATGTTCTCAGGAGGCACAAGCCTATGCCGATGACAACAGTCTGCTTTTTATGGAGACCTCAGCCAAGACTGCTATGAATGTCAATGAAATTTTCATGGCTATAGGTAAGTAATGCATTTAGTCACATATTCCAGTTGACCAGTTTGGAATCACAAATTAACCTAACATACGTGATAGATAAAAAAAAAAAAACTGTATTGGTTTATTGTCACCTTTTGGTGCTGTTTTGGTGTTTCGTAGCTTTATTTTGAAATATCTGTTCCCCTGTCCCTGTAGCGAAGAAGCTACCGAAGAGTGAGCCCCAGGGTACAGCTGGACAAGGTGGGCGGACAAGGACAGGAGTAGATCTAGAACAAACTAACCCTCAGGGCAGCAGCAGCAGCCGGTGCTGCGGCGGCAACTAAGAAGCAAGAAAAAACGAACTTGGTGAACGAGCCCTGAACATCATTTTAAGGACAGCATGTAGCAAAAAGCCAGAGAGGCAGGAGAGGGCAGAACCACTCGCCACTTCCACACTGAGATTACAGATGAGATTATCTGCATCCCGTTTGATTAAAGGAACTTTTGTAAAGCAAATCATAAGCTAGAGGGAATTCCCAAGATCCCTCACTTCTTCTTCTCTGTCTTTCCCTTCTGTGTCTGTCCGCCTCCCTGTTGATCTTTAGCATCTCTCTGATGATCGAATGCTGTTATAAATGAATTTGAAGCATGATGCTGAGGTTGTTGGAATTGTTGGAGTGTGTGTGTGTGTGCGTGTGTGTGTTTGTGTGTGTGTAGAATATGTATATTTATATATGCACACACGTTTTCTACTCCTGTCATTTGCCTATATTCAGTGGGGAAAAAAAGTACCCAAAAATATTAATCCTTAAATTACAAATGGTAGAGCGATTTAATCTTTTTGTCGTAATGCAGCATAAGCACCTGACATTAGCATGTGTAAGTTATCTTGATAGTGACAGGTGACATTAGCAGTTAGCCCTTGTATAAAATCATCTGACCGTGTCCTGACGTTGTCTCTATATGCAGGTTAATCGGGTTGGTTGGTTAGTTCACAAGTTAAAGATGGATCTTTTATCTTTGCAAGTTGGCCATCTCTGTGTCCAGAAATTAATATTATCCATTTCTGGAAAGAGGAGATAGAAGACTTTGAAGGTTCTGCTTAACATTTCAGTTTAATGATGCGAGCAGGAAGAGGCAGAACTTGAAGGGTAGATGATTTTTTTTTAACTTAATGTTGTTAGGCTGCACTAACTGCATTTACACTAACAGATCTAATCAGAGTGCAAGCCAAGAACCTCTAAATGTGCCCTGGATTGTCTGATTACATACCAATCACAGTGCATAAAATTACACCTGCATTTCTTATACTTTCCCATCATTAAATTATCTAGTTGCAGATCACATTGTAATGCCAGGTGTAGAGGTGGCTTTGGTTATTCTTAATAGGGAGTTGGGTGAGACTGTTATAATAAAAGCTCAAGACTTTGCTTGCTGAGGGTGGTCGTGATTGTAGGGGCTACACTTCTGAAGAGGCTGTACCATAAATGCAGTTGTTTTCTTGCATTGTTTTATTGCTAACTGTAACACCGGAGAGTTGCTAGCCTTTTTTTTTTTTTTTTTAAAGAAATGTGAAATAACTTGTAAATCTGAAATTAAATAAATAACATACAAGATTCACTTTGTTTTGAGTTGTTTTGGAGTGTACTCCTCCCCCACCCCCAAAATACAGACCGGCCAGTAAGTTGTTGTTTTTTGTTTTTTTTCTCCCAATACTTTGTGCCGTGTGACCTGAATAGCACAAGTGGTTAATAAAATGGATCGATTGTGCTGGAGTTACAGTGAAAAGTATTCGCAGCGCTTCACTTGTTCCACATTTGCCTTAATATTTGTTACATTCTTATTCCAAAAATGGAATAAATGTATTATTTTATCTCAAAACTCCTACACAAAATATATACCATAATAACAAAGTGAAAAAAGTTTGAGAGTCTTGCAAATGTATTAAAAAGAAAGTTGGTTTGACATAGTTTGGAAAGGCCTATACCTGTCTATATGACCTCCCATAGCAGACAGTGGATATCAGAGCACAAACCAAGACATGAAGTCCAAGGAATTGTCGGTAGACCTCCAAGACAGGATTGTATCAAGGAACAGATTCAGTGGGCAAGGGTACAGAAAAACTTATGCAGCATTGAAGGTTCCAAAGACTACAATTGCTTCCATCATCTGTAAATCGAAGAAGTTTAAAACAAACAAGACTCTTCCTACAGCTGGTCATCTGAGCGACTGAGGTAGAAGGGACCAGGGAGGTGATCAACAACAGAGCTCCAGTGTTGCTCTGTGAAGACAGGAGGACCTTCCAGAAGTACAACCAGTTCTGAAGCACTCCACCAATCAGGCCTGTATGGTAAACTAGTGAGATGAAAGAGCACACCTGGGGTTTGCCAAAAGGCAGCTGAAGGACTCTCAGACCATGAGAAACAACATTCTCTGGTCTGTTGAAAGAAAGATTGAACTCTTTGACCTGAATCCCAAGCGTCATGTCTGGAAGAAACCAGGCACAGCTCATCCATTGGCCAATACTTTCCCTACAGTGAAGCGGGGTGGTGGAAGCATCATCTTGTGGGATGTTCTTCGCCAGCAGAAATGCAGCAATGCACAAAGACATCATTGATGATAACCTGCCACACAGACCGGACCTCGAACTAGGGTGATTGTTCAACTTCCTACATGACACTGACCCTAAGCAAGCAGCCAAGATAACAAAGGAGTGGCTTCACAACCACTCTGTCAACGTCCTTGAGTGGAGTGGAGTGCCCACTCTGGCTCAGAGACCAGTTACTGACCCAAGTGGAAGAGTTTAAGTATCTAGGTCTTGTTCATGAGTGAGGGGAGAAGGGAGACAGACAGATTGGTGCTGCATCTGCAGTGATGCAGATGCTGTACTTGTCCATCGTGGTGAAGAGAGAGCTGAGCGTAAAAGTGCAGCTCTCAATTTACCGGTCAATCTATATCCCTACCCTCACCAATGGTCACGAGCTTTGGGTAGTGACCAAAAAATGAGATCGCGGATACAAGCAACAGAAAGGAGCTTTCTCAGAAGGCTGGCTGGCCTCTCCCTTAGAAATAGGTTGAGGGGTTTGGGGCTCAGAGTGGAGCTGCTGCTCCTCCACATCCCAAGGAGCCAGTTGAGAGGGTTTGGGGCATCTGACAAGGATGCCTCCTGGGTGAGGTGTCCTATCCATGTCCCACCAGGAGGATGCCCCGGGGCAGAGCCAGGACACAGTGGAAGGATTATATTTCTCGACTGGCCTGGGAATGCCTTGGGGTTCCCCCAACAAGCTGGTGCAGGTGGACACGGAGAGGGAGATCTGGGCTTGTCTGCTTAGTCTGCTGCCCCTGTGACCTGGCCCTAGATAGGCAGAAGAAACTAGATTGTGTTTTATTTTTAACAAATTCACAAGAATCTCAAGAAAACTTTTTCTGTTTTGTAATTATGGGGTATTGTAGAATTTCGAGGTGAAACATTTATTTAATCCACTTTGGAATAAGGTTTTAAAAAAGCATATGCAGTATACTTTTTCAAAACAAATATATAAACCTCCTCATGGGCCACATTTTGCAATGCAAAGAGAGTTTTAAAAATGATTAGAAGTCTAAAAAATACACCTGTAAAAACTTCACCACAGACATGGCATAGTAAAGATTTCTGAACACTAGATGGCAGCATTGCACTTAAAAAAAAGCTAAACTATCTTTAAACAATCAGTCAGAATTAAAGAACTATTGTTAAAATCGATTCAATATTAAAGTAATATTTCTTGCAGAGCTACTAAGTTTACATGAAGGAAAGGATGAACTCTCACCTGCTGTTCACAAGGTGAAGAAATTTGCCATTGTCTGCATTTGTCTGCATATTATACAGTATATATATCGGCCATGCAAAAAGCCATTAATGGCAAAGTGAGGAAAAGTCTGTCCTGCAGAGGAAGGGCACAGTATTGGTCCGCTTTATCTGTGTTCACCTCATTACTCCACAGCTACTTCAAAGCTTTGGGTTAATGCTGCAGTTCACTTTGTTGTTATGATTTCTGCCCTTTAACAGGGGGTGCCTAGTGCTCTTTGAGGTTTTAAAACTATTAGCAAAATATAGATGCAGTAAATGGAACAAGCAGGTCAGAACATATGACACTATAATATCTGATAAAATACAGTTTTTTGTTATTTTTATTTTATCCCAAGAAAGTACTGTCATAGTCTAGAGCCGATATGTACTAAAGCATTGACTGAAATGTTGTGTTCAGTTACTGTCAGCTGAGCACAACACTGATTTTTTGTTTTTGTTTTTTTAGCTGTAGAGTTTTGATTCTTGAATTCGAAGCTTTTATTTTGATAGGACAGTAGAAAGAGGGCAGGAAAGTCGGGGGAGAGTGAGGAGGAATGACACACAGGAAATGGTCCAGGACACACTTGAACCAGCCCATCCAGCATTTGGGTGACCTGCTCAATCAAGTGAACAATAGCAGTCTACCAATTCAGCTGTACCATACCAACTTTCTTCATGAAGCACTTTAAAAACAGTTACAGGAGATTAACAAAAAGTGCTGTACACAAAAATCAACAAATACACTGAAAACAATGGTAAGTAAAAGCACCAATAAAAACAACTATAATGGAATAAAAAGAAAAAGGCAACTACAATGCAATAAACGCAAGTCAGAACAATATCTCATGCTGGGTCGAAGGCCAAAACAGTATAATTGAGTTTTAAAATGACTTTTTTAAATGGACAATGTAGGTGACTGTCTAGCATGCAAAGGTAACTCAGACAGTATTGCAGGGGTAGAGCAGCTCAGAGGTAAGGTGGGGTAAGATCATTTCAGGATTTAAAAACAACAAGTGAAGCCAGAATAGGTGTATAATTATAATAAAATGCGTCCTTTCTCAGGTAAATATTTTGAGGGCACTGGCTAGCAGGTGACTTTGTTGGTTTGTAGCTAATTATCTATTATTAAAATATATTTTAATAATTCCTGCCTTTTTTCTGCGGTCACCTTTTCAGTTTTTCTAATTATCTTCTAAATATCCTCCTGTCAGCACAGGAATTGTGACGATGGTATCTGTTGTCCTCTCACACAACGTTAAACTACAGCTATGTAAAGAATTGTATTGTAAAGTGTCTTTTTTGTTCCCTGACCTGCTTTTGTGGTTTTGATGCCAGTGAGAACCTTACATAAAATGTACTTTCAAGCTCATGTGCACACACACACACACACACGCAGTCGTGCACTCGCCTCAGCATTTCTGCCAAAAGCAGGCGTCTGCTCTGTTCACAGTAAATGATTTCTCATTTGTTGAGCTGTCAGTCAAAATGTGTCTGTCAAAAAAGAAACTAATTTCATGCTCGGCCTCTGTGAATCATAATGGCCTGAGAGCCGGGCTGAAATTGACTGTGTTTATAGGAGGAGATTCACAGAATAAAGGAAGTATGCCCTGAAAATAAAATTTTCCCCCCTCGTATCTGTTATGTTTGCACAACAAATGAAAACAGGTAATGTGTCCAAAAAGGTGTGGTTGTCATAACAACATTTTTTGGTAGGTTTTTTTTCCCCCTTTTTTTTTTAAATAATAAAAAATAAAACAGTGCCCCAAATCTATAGCAGAGCCCAGCTTAAAAAAAAATACAGAAAACATTCACTCTGATGGATCCTCTATCTCCGTGGGCAGAAAGAAATGTCATTAAATACCAAGGGCACGGGGATGTGGTATCTGCACTGCATTCTGTGGTGAGGTTTGAGATTTTAGGTGATAGTGATAGTGCGTGTGATGTGCTACAATAATTGTGTCTTATCTAAAATGGAGCATCTAGCTGTGTTGCCACTGGAAAGGATGCTAGTGAGGAGATGACTTAGGAAAGCACAGAAAATGTCCTATAATAGGGTGATTTTTAAATGATCTTCATGTTGCATTATTTAACATGCTGAACATTCACATTTTCTCAGTAACACCCATGTATTTTCAGATTACTGCTTTCAAAGTATAAATACAACAATTTCAGTTGGGCATTTGATTCCTTATCAGCTAGGAGCTGTGTCTCCCCAATGGTTCCCAACCAAAAAGTAAAGTGTAAATGTAAAGTGCCTTATTTCTTTGTATGGCTAAAACAATCAAGAATATACAGTGCTATTTTGTGAGTTCAGGCTGGTGGTTTAGATTGATTTTGTTCCATTTGGATAGAACCAGGTTAGCTGTTTCACCCTGGTTGTAGTCATTATGCTAAGCTTTGCTAATGGCATGCTGGCTGTAGCTTCAGCCAAGGGACCTCCAGGGCTGAAAAATGAAGCCAGTGTGGGAGTGAAAAATCTGAAACTTCCTCTAATGGCCACTTCTCTGCTGGCTCCAAAATGGAGTAAGTCCTCATAGAGTCCAGTGTTAAAATGCCCAGCATTACAATATAAAAAATAAGAATAAAATAAAAACAATTCGGAACAGTGTGGAATTTTTATATTACTCAAGCATTCAAATGGGCTTTAAGAGACCTAAATTTATAGTGGTTAGTTCAGGGCGTTTACATGGCACATGGGTAAAATTTTATAATCTAAAACAGCATAAAGCAGGAGTGGGCAATTAACTACCTAAATAAATAAATAAACTGTAAAAATAAATGTACATGCTTTTGAAAATGCATCTCAAACTTCAATGCTAGTTTAACTTTGGTGGCTAGCGTGTTGAGCCACCATTGTGGTTACAAAAAAGGGGAAAAAAAGAGTCAGCTGGAGTGAACGGAGATGAGGGGACTCTTCCGTTCAATGGTTCTGGCTATGACAAGCCAGAATCAACTTTCCTTTTAAGTTAACAGTAAATTATGACTTGCTAACCAAGCTAGTCCGTAATAGCATTAGCTAACAGCTAATCAATTTTACCTTTTTCTTCAAATATGGTCTTAAATAGGCTACTTAAAAAAATAATAATAATAATCTTGAAATCAATGGATGACATCACTTATCTAAATTAGATATACATGGTTAAATAGCCTTAATAGTAATTATTTCCTTTTAATAGATCATCCTCACAATTCTCCAGGGATCAGGAGGACAAAGGAAGACGGTATAAAATCATATTGATGCACATATTCTTGGTTCACATTTCTATACCGAGACCTTCAAAACTTCACAACATTGTCTGTGGTGTTTCCATTAACCATGAAATCAACATACTAACTTTTGTATTACTCCAGCAGTGAATATCTTGTCTTCTCTTTTGCACTCCTTCAGTAAATCATCACCATCAAGACTCAAGTGGACTTCAGGGATGAGGGCAGTGTGTACAAGAAAAACCGGTCACAAGTCGCAGCCACATGCAGTCAGAGGGTGGGTAAGATTTGCTCCTCTTACCCAGAATGCACCCTGATCTAATTTTCATTGGACTCTTTTCTAAAAGGATTTCATCATCTTTCATTCTCAGTTTAAATTCTCCCTCCTCTCCCTGAAAATGTTTATGTATGATGTGGGAGAGGAGTGAAGCCATGCCTATTAAATTAGCACTAGGACATACATGTCTTTAAAAGAAGAAAATACAGTAAGTCAAAGTCAAAGAAAAGCTTATAATCAAGTGAACTAAATTAATTTCTTCTGATATACATTTTTTTTAAAGTAAATATATACTGCATGTGAAGTCGCTTTACACTGAAGCCAAGTTTGAAATGACCAGCTTAAGCCTAAATCTACAAAATAAATAAATAAATAAAAAGATTAAGATAAGATTTTAAATAAATAGAGCAAAAACCACAAGGGGGAATCGTACATAATAATTCTAAGTTTGGATAATATTGGCTACCCTCCAGCTCAAAGTAAACTCAATACCCACTCTCCTTCCTTTTGTGGGTCATAGTTTTACACACACACCCCAACACACATTCAAATAGGCCATTAATCTATTTGAAAGCGTGATGGATCCTTTCATACTTTTGTAAGATATCAGCAGCGACGATCTCATAAAAAGTCATTTAGGAAGACTTATGTCTTTTTCATTTGTCTCACATTTGTCACATACAGCGAAAAACACGAATAGTTCTTTTTTAGTTTAAATTTATAGCTGGCTTCAGGCCAACAGCTGACATGAATTCATGTTTGAATTCATATTTTCAGTAAGTCACATGCAAAGACAAAAAAAAATCACTTACATGGTTGGAAAAATGATCAAAACGCTACTTGCTGCAGCTGCAGCATTGGATTAATAACTAGACCTGCTGAGTGTCAAATTGAGTCAGAGGGTGGATATTGTTGTCACGCTCAAATACTCCTCACCGCTGAGGGTTACACTGTGAACTGCAGCCTTTATGTGACTCGAGCCTTCACAATGATGCCATTCTTTTCAATCGCATTTTCCCTCCCATCTTTTTTAAACCAACTACTCACGTCTGTCAATTCCAATATTTCAATGAGACTTTAAAGTCAAAAGTCAAAGTCGAGTTTTTCTTTTTAAACACATTGCCACAGTGACCAGGTTCAGCCAAAACATGTGGCTGCGACTTGTGACCGGTTTTTCTCGGTGATTCTGGACGCAGCAGAATAAAAATGTCCTTTAATGAAAGCACTCAAGATAATTATGGAGCTGAGCACTGGCATTAACTTTGATGCTGGGAGCATGTTGATTGGGCTTGAGCTTCATGGAAATCGAGGACCTGAATCGAGGACCTGAATATAACTTTCTTGTAATCGAACAGGAGGCTGTGTTTGTTTTCCTTTGTATTTGGATGCAGATATGAAGACACGAGAAGCATGATATCTTACACCCTTGTTTCTGCGTCTATGTGCATCAAGCACATGTGCTTCTTTATTTTTAGAGCGGCTGACTTGAGCTGGGGTCAAGCAGGGTGTCAAAGGACTTCAGTGAGAAGGACATACCTCGAACTCCAAGTATGTTTCCAGCATGCATCCAACACCCTCCAGCTGACAGTTGATCCGAACGCACACAACGAGGACGGCCACAGCGCACGCAGGCATGTGCCTGTGTCACTGTATGCTCAAATTCATCTGCAGGCATCTGCTTTTGAACAAAGCCCAACTATGTTACAGTTTTTCTCAAATGTTAAAACACAAAAGCCAATCCTGTAACCCAAATGACCAGTAGTCTAAACACATTTACTAAATGTAGCCACCATATTCCAGTACCATAAACACATGTCACATGAAGACACAATTCACAAAACACAACCCTCTGTACTCATAAATCTAAACACATTTTTCCTTGCTAAAACACATGTTGCAAAACAACTCTGCTCATATTCTCAAATGAAAGCCCATGTGATGCAAAATGCTTGCCACAGTCACCAATCTTTGAACACAGGGAACACACCTGGCGTCAGTCACTACACACAACGACTCAAAATTGAAGACACCCGTTGCTAATGATGTGACCCCACCTATAAAAGCATAGTTTGGTGAAGATGCCAAACAATCACAATGGATGAAGGCATTCGAGCGTGCGGAAGGAGAAGAGCTGCAGGCCAAAGAGGAAGAGGGGTTGAGATCAGAGGAGGAAGAGGTGAAGGCCTAAGAAGAAGAGGAGTTCGGAGTAGAGGAGGAAGAGAAGGAGGCCAACAAGAGAGAGGAGAAGGTCCAGGTGGGAGAAGAAGACAACCTCGCACCATCATAACAGATGATATGCGAGCAACAGTAATTGATCATGTCATTGGCCATGGCATGACAATGGCTGAAGCGGGACGAAGAGTACATCCAAACCTGAGTAGGTTCACCGTGGCCACCATTATCAAGGCATTTAGACAACACAACAGGTATAGTACGCTATTGCTTTCTTTGTCACACTACAGTTTTACAGGCCTGTGAAAGTGGTCTGTTACTTTACATGTAGTTTTACATATAAATCAGTCAATTGACAACACATGTTTCTTTCTTTAGAGCTGAAAGGATGCCACATAGAGGTGGGAGGGTTGCCATATTCACAGCGGCACAAGAAACCCTCATTGCAGATATGGTCCGTGAGAACAACTGCATTAGACTCCGAGAGATCAGAGACAAAGTCATTGCAGATAATGTAAACTTTGAGAACATTGATGCTGTCAGCGTGTCCACAATAGACCGAGTTCTCCGGCGCCAACAGATGAGGATGAAACAGGTCTACAGGGTTCCCTTTGAGCGCAACTCTGCGCGACACATAGAACAACGTTACGAGTATGTGCAAGTACGTATACATCCATGTCCACAGTACAGTTAGTGGACATACTGTGTTGCTTAGTGGCCTACATTACTTCTGGACAATACTGTGCTACCTGATTGACCGTTCTGAACACCTGTACGCTTTTCCATGTTCACAGAGGATAATGCAGTTGGACGCGATGGCCAGACCCCATGAGTACCTCTTCCTGGATGAGGCTGGCTTCAACCTCCAGAAACGAAGGCGAAGAGGCCGTAACATCATTGGCCAAAGAGCCATCACTGAGGTTCCTGGCCAACGGGGGGGTTACTCTTTGTGCAGCTATGGGTACGGAGGGGCTTGTCCACCGGCATGCTGTCCTTGGGTCTTACAACACCCAACGTCTCCTCACCTTCCTAGAGGAGCTAAAAGACATCCTCCTGGACCGTCAACAACACCATCCTAGGCTAGCACATCACATGTATGTGATCATTTGGGACAACGTCCGCTTCCACAAAACACACCAAATCAGAGAGTGGTTCACCACCAACAGTGACCACTTTTTAAACGTCTGTCTGCCACCCTACTCCCCTTTCCTGAACCCTATAGAGGAGTTCTTCTCATCATGGAGATGGAAGGTGTATGACAGACAGCCATACACAAGAGAGAACCTCGTACGGGCAATGGAGCTGGCCTGTGCTGACATCCCAGTGGAGGCCTTCCAGGGATGGATTCGCCATTCCAGGGCGTTTTTCCCGCGGTGCCTAGCAAGGGACAGCCTGTGATGTGGATGAGGTGATGTGGCCCAATGCAGCTCGGCGACATGATGCCGCACAGTGACTGTGTGTAATACTGTAAAAAGACCGTGTAGACAATAAAAAAGACTTCACACCCTGATCATGTTTCCGAGAGTACTGTTGTGTGCGATAGATTCTGTTTTTGCATTGAGTTGTGTTACAGTAGTGTACGTACATGCAGGATGTTTTTATAGATTTATAGTCTTCATGTGAAACTCACAAATCTAAATGCCTAATCCTCTGCAGGGTTCTATGACGATCCGTTACTGTACAGTTTATAAAAATATGCATTGGCAGTTATGAACCAAAGAACCTTCTCACAAATTGAGCATTGTGTTTTCAATTGTTTTGCTGTAGTGTGTAATGCTGTGTATAGTGTTTACAGTTTTGACAGCTTCGAGCTGCTCTCTTGGTGTGGGAGTTTGAGTTTTGCAGTGGGAAGGTGTGGTTGTGTTTATGTAGCTTTAGAGAAGGGTGTTGTGTTTGGACATTGGGGGACCTGGTGGTAACGTTTGTGACATGTGTTTTAGCATTTGAGAAAAACTGTAATGAAAGGGTCTACAGGGGGTAAGATTGGGGGATGATGCCTGATGATAGGCCCTGCTGCACACAGAGGTAGTGATGATTTGACATGTCAGAGGGTTACAAGATTTTCCTTTGACCTCTCAAACATTTAATCTTATTATAAGCGGCCATTATGTGGAAGCAGGTTTTTTTAATAGAAGTGTTTATGGAAATACATTATTGTTGTTTCAAGGCTGTAAAAACACCAGCAGGTGTCTCAGTGTTGCAAAATATGACTTTTCTCTTTTAATTTCATCATACTGAAGCTGCCTTTAGGTAAAATGCACAACATTTAATTGATTTGTCTTTTATGTATGTTGTGCCAAATCACAAAAGCAGTCTTTATGGTAGTTTCTACTGGCACTGGCTTTATACTGTAAGGTAAGAAAACCCCAACAATCAGGAGACCCCATATAAGCAAGCACTTAGCAACTGTGGGAAGGAAAAACTCAATTTTACAGGAAGAAACCCCAGGAGAACCATACTCAGGGAGGTGCAGCCATCTGTTACAACTGGTTGGAGAGTAAGACATACTCATTCATTGCAGCCTTGAACTTTGACCTTCTTTTCTGCTCTACATATACATGACACAGGATTGAGGGTTAGCATGATCTCCAAAGCATGCTTGGTTGCATGTTACAAATTTCAATGCAATACAATAGGATATGGTCATGTTTTAACATGCTGCTTTTGAGTGCAGTATATTTGGATATGGTAAATCTTTTTGTGTATTGAAAATCCATCTTTATTTTAAATGTCCTCAATGATGATATAAGATCTTTTATTAATACATTAATTAAAAGAAGCGTGGCTGCTTTCAGTTTTCATGTTTCATGAGGGAAATCCTCATGGAAATGAAGTTGTCCAGTAAGTACTAAACAATTTTGCTGAACGTCTTTATGACACATAAATATCTGCTTTGTATAAAGATTTTTAATGAATTAGTTTTTAATTGTTAGAATGTTAGATGTTTTTGACCCCATTCAGCTTTTACCTTGATCACTCCCCAGGTAGCCTTATATCATATGACAGCCCAGCCCAGTTTTGCTGGTCCCCCACTGTTGGATATGTATGGATATTTTTGTATTTTTTTCATAGAAAATTATTTCCTACCCAATTAGACATTTCTGTGGCTTGGTAATATCTATACCGCACATATTTGATTGTTTTTTAAGGCATTCCCTAGTAATTCTTTTTTATTTATATATCTTTTTACTCAAGCATTTATTGTATTTCAAGCACTGTCTTGAATGGAC
Organism: Perissodus microlepis; assembly: GCF_051167445.1. Lineage (NCBI taxonomy): Eukaryota > Metazoa > Chordata > Actinopteri > Cichliformes > Cichlidae > Perissodus > Perissodus microlepis. Next base: position 13,343,749 of record NC_140468.1, read on the forward strand.
TAATGCTGATAGATGCATGTACATAATCCTGATGAAGGCTACAGGCCAAAATGCACTGGTCAAGCAATAAAGCTATTCCTCTTGCTGCAAGTCTTGCTGGAACTTTAACCCCTTTAGACATTCACTCTTCTCCAAATACTGCATTGGAAGTAGGTGAAATTGTGCCAGAAGCCTTTACTCTGTGAGTGCACTTCTGTATGACAGTCACACCGGCCTCTGTGAAAATAAAACAAATTAACTTGTAAAAGCAATTTGCAATGCAGAAAATACCACATTAATGAGACATTTCATTAGTTTTATTGTCTGCTGTTATTTCCACTTTTATAGAGCAAAGTCTCTGTCACGATTTAAAAGTTACATTTTTGACTACACACTATGATGTAGGCCACATGTATAAGACTATTTTATTTACATTTTATATATAAAGAAGGTGCTTATTCATGTAAATACAATTAATGAACATAACCAACTATTTCTACTACTCTGATCTGATTCATAAATCCAACTAAAAGCTCAGGATATGCCCCCTATAAGCTCTTCTCTCTCAGTACACCATTAATCACAACCACTGGACAGGTTGCCAGACTTCTGTAGGCTATGTTAAATAATAAAACAATGCAAATACAGCTGTTGGCCCCAAGTTCTGTTATGTAACTGTATACTGCTATAATGTAAGGGTTGTCTAATTGTCCTATGAAGACACATTAAACATCAAGTGTATAGTGTATTACTATGGTGTACCTTCTCTTATGGTTGTCTGATGTAAGAGTTACAGTTGTGCACATGTATTTGCTGATGTTTATGTTTACATTTGATTTATTCTTGACTTTGTCTCTTGTAGGACAACTTGAGGAAAGTTTTTGTTGTGGTTGTGTAAAAAGATGGCTATACTGAGTTTGTTTGAATAAGGCCCTATTAAATAAAATCCGTTATCAGTCAGTCAGTTAAGCTAATCAGTCACAGAGTAGAATAAGTAGAAATTTCTGGAAAAAAAACGCTCTACACTTTCATTGAAATTCTTTGGGTTGTTTCATAAAGTAATAAGAGTAGCCCGCTCTTATTAACATTTTACATTTCAAACAGTCCCGTGCCACTGCTGCTCCAACCCTGTTTTCACGCCGACTGATTTCATTTGGCCCTTTTTTTCTTTTCCCTCACATCCTCGCGCGCAGTGATTCGGTATCTCTGTCGCGCAGGCGGCGGTGCCACAGCGCGCGCGCATTACCCTCGTGGTTTTATCTTTTCTGGACTGGCTCGCGGGACTGAAACGCCTGCAGCTGAGCTCGCGCTGTAATCTGTGACAGCTGGAAATGGACAGTAGCGACGCAGGAGCTGTGCAACCGTCTTACACAGGTAGGAATGTTGTTTAAATGTTGTATTCCGAGGCTGTTTGTGTGTGAACGTCGCTTTGGACACCTGCGGACTGCGCTTTCGTGTCGACTAAATGTTTCTACAGTGTCTTTCTTTTGCGTTTGATAGAAATGCATTTGCTATTTTTTTCTATTTAAAATTAAAGTAAGTAAGCAAGTAGTAGTAGTTAAAACATTCTATATCAATTTTAAAAAACATGGATATTTTATTTATTTTCCTGGTGGATAAGGGTTCCAGTTTTGTGTTTGGTTTGTCGGTGTGTATGAAAAAGTGCTAGTATTTGACAAAAAAAACATGTTCTAACTTTTAAAATCTGAGTGTTTTGGAGGCACAAATATCACATGTATTAATTGTCGTTGGTTATAGAGGTTGCCTTACTCATATTTAAGAAGAAATAATATCCTGACACATATCTGGTGGTGTTGATGGAGGTCAGAGGCATACCTGGGTTTGTGAATGAAGTTATTTAAACCCTGGAGCTCAGGGATTTTTTTTTAGGCATTTCGAGTGTCTCAGTGCACATCCCTGAATCCCTGTGTGTGTTTCATACTGTAGTTGTGTGTGTGCAGACCCTTAAGGATGTCGGCCACTATTCTGTAGAATAATTTTAACATTAAATGAAGATATATGTGAAAGAATAAAGAGTCAACCCCATATGCGTCTTTTCTTCCTATGCCCTATACCTATCCTATATTTGGAGCTAACCCAAATATGCTTTCTCTTTTCAAACTTTTTTCTTTTAGTACTAGCAGGTGTAGTGCAGGTGGTCCTGGCTCAATCATCTTTGAATAAGACTGAACCCCAAATCTAAAATCTCCATCTGTTAGTATACGTGGAGGGGCCAAAAACGCAAATCAATGTGGATGAAAGGTTCTGGAAAATACATGTGTTGTATTGTTTTCCCAAGATGAAAATTGAATTCGCTGATTACTGGCCGTTTTCTCAATCAGTGGACTCATTTTTTCTTGTGTGAAATACAAAAAAAAAATAGTTTTCAAAATGCCATTTGCTGTTTTTTGTTTTTCATCCAAAGCATTATCACAAGTGGCGAATATTCATCTGCAGCTGACACCAAAGCAGATGATTTTTATTTATTTTTTTTGAGTAATCCCTGTTAAATTTAGGGTCTAATCAAACGATAAACTTGCTGGCTCTATACTGACACGTGTGTGCTCATCGTGTCATTTACTGTGTTGAAACCTCAGCTGTGCTGCTTGAGGTTCACTTCAATCTTCCTATAGATGTGAGCGTCTCACTCCATCATTACCGTGAGTGCGGCCCTGGCATACTCAGCTGCTGCTCAATTCAAGCAGAGTAGACACACTTAAACACCCAGCACTGGCCACATCATCACGTTCTGCATCCTCTTTCGGTGACCTTGCTCGCCTCCGTCCCCCTCTGCGTCAGCTTCAAACATAAATGGCTCCAAATGACGCTGCATCCCTGCCAAGCTCTGGCGAGGAGATGCTTTTTCCAACTGCATGGAAGCCAGTCATTTTCGCTGTGAACAAAAGGTCCTTGATTCATCAAATCCCACACCTTCTACTGCCCGCTCCCCTGAGTGATGCTGTAATTTTCACTAGCACTCCTCCGGTGTGAGGCTGGTAGAGTTTCTTTTTTTTAAACTTTTTTTTTAACACCAAGTGTGATTCTGTTGGGTTCTTAGGTGTGTATACAGCTGGGCCAGACTCTCTCTCTCCAGTCTCAGCATGAAAGCAGTCATTTAGCTAAATTTGTACGTAGGTTAGTTCATCCAGAGACAAACTCAGTGCACATTATGTTAAATATACATGTGGGAAATGGACTGGCAGCAGTTTCTAATGACAAGCAGTACTTACAGTACAGAAAGGCAAAAGGGTAATTGTTATTCGATTTCTTTTAGAAAAGAAGAAAGTCTGAAATTATCATAAGGGTAATTTCAGTAATGAGGAGCAAAGGTAATGAGAGGTTTGGTAAGTTAGCAGCTTTTAAGACAATTCAACATATTATGGTGCAAGGCCTCCCAATGCAAAAGCCATTTGTGGAAGAGGGGAAAAGTGTTTTTCACAATAAATGTGGTAAGCTTGGAGAGAAGAGCTGCCCTTTAATTCACCTTTTTGTTTGTCTTATATGATGGTAAACTCAATAATTTGGAGTTTTTGATCTTAATTGCTTAATTGAAATAATAATAAAAAGCTATTAATAAATAATTGAACTCATTATAAGCTAATTTTAACAAAACAACATGTGCAACTAGGGACAAATGCTGCTCTATGAATTTAATAGATGGGGTAAAGATTTTTTAGATTCCCACAGAATCTTCATTTCTTTGGTCTCTACCTGCACTGGCACCTCATCACTAGTGCATGTTTCCCCCTCGCTTCTTCAGGTTCAGATTAGCACCCCGTCTGTATATTCAAACCCAAGAGCATCTACTGAGACACCACATCTCTCACCGTCCTGCACCGTGGAGAAAGGTCACATTCACAGATTGCTACCATTCCAAACATTGGTGATGAAGTTGAGTGACCAGCTTATCTCCCTACCCCCTTCTTTAACTTTTTCTCCTACCTCGGAGCTTTCTCTTCTGTACTTTGGCATTTGGCCGGCGCCATCTGTCTCAGTAAAAACCATCAGCTGTGAAATTGAGAATAATCATGTGGAACGAGATTGGGATGGGAGCAGCTTGAGCTCCAGCCCTTAGCTGTCAATGGACTCATGGCTCCTGCTGATAAAGTCCAACAAAGATTGAACACTCATCCACAAATCATTCTTTGTTGATATGTTGGCAATATTGCTTTTCTTTTTTCTTCCCGTTGGTGTGACAGAAGATTTTTTTTAATGCAGGGAGACGCCACTCTTGGGCCTTTAGAGTCAAGGTGGTAAAATGAACAGTGTTTTTCCCTGTGCTGTAAACAGAGATTGATGAGATATCCCATTGGTACTCCTGAATACTATACAGCTGCCATGGGGTGTGGCTTTCCTAATGTGTTTTATGACTAATGGCTTTGACAGCCAACTGACAGGCAGAGCTCGCTGCCTTTATTTGAATAGCCTCTCAAGCCTGAGAGTTAAAATGCAAATAAAGTAGGAGAAGACACTAGCATCAACATGAAACAGTTCCTCGAACACTCTAATGAAATGCATTAAAGCATATAAAAATGACTGGTGAGTAGCTACAACAGAGGTACTGTCAGAATACGGTGATGTGTAATTCCACAGTCTGGACTGAGAAACACCACAGTCATCACAGAATATTTATAGTATAAAGTATGTAGTATAAAGTACATAAAAGAGCTTTTCAGAGAAAAAAAAAGTTAGGAGTATTGTGTTGATATTATTAACATGTCACCAAACTCCTTGTAAGGATAATGCAGTAAGAATATGACTCATAAAACCTTTTTGTTTTAATTAATTTATTTCAGTACTTCTGACAATTTTTCCCCAATGAAACTAAATAATTAGGGCGTCAGGTCTATTTAAGAAACAAACATGGTTTCTTATTTTGACAATAAACATTAAGATTAAAAAAGAAATCCAAAATAATAACAAACAGACAAAGGTTAAATTGTCAATGCGAGAATTTTAATTTCAAAACATTTCAGCCATAGACAGTATAAATATGGAAGACATCATTCACTGATTGTGGAGTGAGCATTCTGAAGCCTCGGTGTTAGCATGTTGAATATTTCAAGTTGTCAGCTATTGCTAACTAGTGTAGCTGGCAGGCTGCGGTCATAACTGACTGCATGGGTGCAATGCAGAGAGGTGTTGTGTGAAGCTGTGTGTCAACTGGAGGACAAGAAGACAGGACTGTTGGTATCAATACTACTGTAAGTCAATACCTAATGAGATAGGTTTTTTTTTTTTATTTCTACCAATTATTACCAATTGCTATCACAGTAACAAGTTTTTTAGCCTACTCTGTACATTGTCCAAATCTTGTAAAATATTTAAATAAACAAACAGAACCTTATTATTAGTCTAATTAAATAAGTAATTAATAAAAAGTAGGATACAATGATACAATGTCACCATTACATTATGCTTTTGTTCAGGAGAGGGGCAAATAATGATTGATTTTGTTAATAATCTTTTCAGATTTTCTCAGTAACGCTTAGAAAATTAAAAAAAATTGAAAAACTATTAATAATAACTAAATTAAACAACTGTTTTTTTAAAGCAGTTTTTTCTGTGAACTACATCTTAAGGATGTTTATAATTAAAGGGAGTATACATCAAATTGAAAGGTTAGTATTGTAGTAACATCATATAGTTTTTGCTGCTTTTGTTTGGAATTGCTTAAGAAAATTAAAACGGGGAGTACTAATGTGGAGAAAAGCGCTGTATGCAGTCCACATCGCCAAAGCCAGAACACTATAGTCTATCAGCTGTGTGGCAGCCATTTTCTGCCCTGGATTTCATTGTTGCAGTGGCTGCTTGTGGTGTTAACACACATTCTCCCTGCAGATGTCCAATAGCAGCATGAAAAAGGACTGCAAATGTTTAAACAAAACACTTCTGTCTTCATTCGGTGTGACTAATCGCATGGAAAAAAAAACCCTCTGTGAAGCATCGGTAATAATTTGAAATGGACTGTCGCCGAAATGACTAACCACAGTTATCGTCAAAACGAAGCTTCCACTAGCAAATTGCAGGTGCAGTCCACACCTTATCACAATAGACTCACAATAGATTGCTCTTCCCAACCCCCAACCCCCCTCCCATCCGAGCCTGCTTTTCCTCAGACCCTCCGAAATGGATTTCTGCTTAAATCTCCCATCAAAGACGTAATGGCTCTTTGGCTGTGTCATTACAAATCAGATGACAGTCTCCTTCACAGACTGGCAGCTTAAACCTGCCTCTGGACTGATAACAGTGATCTTTATTTGGCTGCTCAGAGGTAAAGACAGGGCAGAGCCACCTCCCCGATTGTCGAGCGAACCCCATAACAAATTTCTATCTGGGTGAAAATGCAGTCCTTCAGAGCTTGTACAAAATGTCAAAACACCCACAAATGATCAATAGAAGGCACATTATGACAACAAGGTGGTCAATACTCTTGTGATAAACTGAAAGCTGAAAAAAGATAAACCCTGTGCTTACGATGAAGTCAAATGGTCGGTTGGTTACATCTTAAATTGTTTGCAGCTCATATAGAGCATTACCACATGTATACTATGGTATGCATTTTCTTGCATGTGGCTGGATCATCTGCTTCCCTGGTGTTTAAAAAAAAACATAATCGCTGTTAGAAACATTCACTGAAAAACAAGGTGCAAACTTTCCTCTTTTTCACATGGAGCAGGCTAGTTTTTAACAAAAATGCCTCCTGTCATCATGTCATGTAATCACAGGGCAAGGTGTACACAGAAAGTGTGAATAGTGATTTCTTAGCGTCCCCTCCTTGTTTTTGAAAGCAAACACGCTGCTGCCGCAGTGCTTAAAAAATCTTCTTTGAGCAATTTTGCCTCCACATGCACCTTTTATTTCCATTTAAAAACACAAACATGTGTTTCTAGATGCAAACTGAGCCAAATGTTAAACCAGCTCAGATGGATAGTAGCTCCTCGAGTCCCCCTTCATCTGGACAGAGGGATGCACAGACATATTAAGGGCTGTGTGGGAAGTTGAATTTTCGCACGGCCCATTACCTCTCCATTCCCCCATGGCTGCATTGCAGGTACAGATTCAGCACAGCAAGAAGCTGTGTGAAAACGCTTTTCTATGTGTGTGTGTGTGTGTGTGCTTTGTGTATATGTGGGTGTTTACGCCCATATGTGTGTGATGACAGAGAAATTATTCTTCATAATGGGCTGAAGGTCATTCACAAGAAAGACTGATTTCTGTGTTTGAATAATTTTGCACCATTTAATCCATAAAAGGTTACGCTTGGTCATGTTGCCGATCGTCACATAAAATTCATCAGGATGTGGCCTTCAGTTGACTTTTTACTAAAACTGTGTGGATTTTGGTTACATTTTATTTATATAATGCTAAATCACAACAAAAGTCAGATTTTTCGTTTTCAGTACCGATATTGGTATAGTCCAGTTTTTAGTGTCATGGTTTAATTCAGAATTAATAATCTGTTGAATTAACAGTAAATGACAAAAACTGCAGCTAGCTGTGTTATGTTGCAGTTGCAGGTTAGACCTGAGATTTGAAGTTTAAGACAGTGTATTGATTGGGGAGTTTTCAGGTTTACTGGAATTGGCTGTGGCTAAGTTGGCCTGTGGCACACAAATCATTCACAAATATTTTGCAGAGCTAATTCCCAAGGTTCCCAAGTTCCTGCCTGAATTGAATGACAACATGAAACAAACCTTGAGTTTATGTGTTGGTGTGTGTCCTTGTGGGGGAGCACATTTGTTGATGAAACACAAATGTTACTGACTACTCCTACATGCAGAGCAGTGTCGTTGGTTTGTCTTCCTATACTGTAGTTCTCAGAACTAAACCCCAGTTACCAGTGTGGGAAATTGAACTTAAAGAATAAACATGAAATGCATTTTTCTCTTTTTGTGTTTCTTACTTACGTCACGTTTTGTGTGTGTGTCTACGTGTGTGTTTTTGTCACTACACTGTAAGCTGGGATAATTACTAAAGGCACCATATGACCAAACAGCTTGATTTTAGGTATTGTCATGCCTAAGATTCTTTATAGTTCAGCTCAGAATCGACTACATTTTTGCTGTCATACATTCTCTACAGTCCCTCTGTGCTGTTTTACAGTCTCTGTGTGTGTGTGTGTGTGTGTGTGTGTGTGTGTGTGTGTGTGGCAGTGAATGGACAGAGCGAAGACAATGTTAGATGAGCTGACAACAAATCGTTATGTTACTGTAAGTGCAATTAAAGCTGCTGATAGTAGTGAAGCTAGTCCTGGCCAGAGCACTTGGAGCCCTCCTGCTGATAATGTTACAGCTGCACCCCCCCTCTTACATGCGCAGGGGGACATGACTTGATCCAACACTCCTCCTGGCATTACAAGGCCAATATTGGTAGGGTTAGATGCAAGAGTAAACACTCTGTACAACCTTGTAGCACTCAATCAGACTCAATTTTTATGGTAAATTGAACTGTTTTTTATGGTGCTTTTCTAGTCTTACTAACTACTTAGAGTGCTTTTACAATACAAACCACCTTCACTCATACCAACACATTTATAAAGGCTTTCTCTATCAAGCACAGACACAGTTATGGACCTCTAAGGGGCAAATTATGACTCACTATCTTGCCTAACTATACAAGTCGGGATCAAACCATGCTGTATCTCTGAATGTATTTGTATGGAATGACCAAACTAAGCAAAACACAATAAAGAGAAAAAGCAGATAAGGAAAACTGCCGCTGTTGTTCTAGCTTTGGCCTGTCCAGATCCTCAACGCAGTCCGCAGACGTGTTTTTAATCTAGTCAGTACGTTTATCCTTTCTATAGAAATGCACGAGGACAGCGTCTGCTCTATACAGCCTGACAAAATATAGGCTTTGAATAATCGTGTTAATGAGAAAATGCCCCGGCCTTACAACTCTTGTAACTGTAGTAGATTCAGTCAGAAAATAAAGCTGATGAAATTTTCTACATTTTTTGCCAAGGAGGTAGCACCTCATCCATTTGAAACATTTTCGGTCTTTGCCGTTTCTCTTGCGATCAAAGGGCTTTTGCTTCTCGCCTGACTTGTCACGCAGCTTCTTATACTGAAATAATTTTGCTCTTTGTTCCTCTATTAAATGCCGTGTTATATTCTCTCCAATGGCTATTGCTACTGTGCACAAAAGACCACTCAAGCAGCCAAAATTAAATGGCCGTTAATTGAAAGAGCCATTATGGCATGGCTCTGCTGCTCGGGCTGTCTGGTTTCAATCATGACTGAATCATAGAGAGTTGATAGTGAAGCTCTTGGGCTGTTATGTCTACTAAGTTATGATCATTAGGCTCATGTGACTCAATTTCATGATGATAAATTACTCTTGTTTACAGGTTTTATGGAGTGAATAGTAGAGGAAGAATGCTTTGCACTCTACTGCTCCATCTCATGTGGAGAATTTAGCTCAGGTGACAGATGAATATTTCAGAGTAACAGCTGATGAACATGTTTCATAACGTAAGTGGTCACACTTACATGGTCAAGGCATTTTTTTAAAAATTATTTGGTTCCAGTGATCAGTTGAGAGTCATTTATGAAAAAAAAATCTGTAATTTAGCTTGAATTATCTTCTATAATTAATAAAGTAGCAACTAATAGGTAATGCGTTGGGTGCTCAAATACAACACAAACAGCATACGGGAGGAGGCACAGACTGGATGCATTAAACCACCAAAATTACCTGCCTTTTCAGTGACACATATACGCATGGACAACTTAGCCAAATGAGTAGATTTAAGAGTGTATGCTTGACAATGCAACTGTGTTGGGGGGTTTTCTCACTGACCTTTGTTACATTAATGAAAATAACATCAAGCAAACCTACTCAGTGTGGTCTCCTAGTTAGGACTGAGCAAAAATGCAGTGTTTCATAAATACTTCAGCATTATTTCATTTGGTTTTAGAGGTAGGTGAACACCTTTTACCTCAACTGGCTTACGCCTCTTAGACTTTTCGTAAACATCATTTTTTAGACCAAACTTGTGAGACTTTTAAAGTGCTATAAAGTGAGAAAAGTGAGATCTAATGGTGCAAAGGGTTAAGCCCATAGCTGTCATCTGGAATGATGGCATTACAATCACATGTGAATCCAAAACAGTGACTTGTTCTTAGCTCCTATGTATTCTTTTTGTTTTTCTGTATGGTTTTTCTTGCTTTGAGTAGATTTCCCCTACTGGGCTCATCACATTATATGAGCAACATACTAAGCCGCATACAGATAACAACTACAGGAGTTCTCGGCACACAGTTTTTATGCCGATGTTAATGCCAGAGGAGGTGCTGCAATTACTGAGTCAGCAGAGGCAAGGCAAGGCAAGTTTATTTATATAGCACAATTCAACAACAAAGTGATTCAAAGTGCTTTACAGAGACATTAAAAAACAAAAACAAATAAAAACCATGATTTAAAATTGATTAAAAACAGTAGATAAAATAAGAACAGTAGATAAAATCAGTAGTTAAAATGTAAGTTTTGAAATTTAAGCTTAAAAGTGTGGATTTGGTGCTTTATTCAAATGCAGCTGAGAATAGGTGAATCTTCAACCTGGATTTAAATAAACTGAGTGTTTCAGCTGATCTGAGGCTTTCTGGGAGTTTGTTCCAGATATATGGAGCATAAAAGCTGAATGCAGCTTCTCCGTGTCTGGTTCTGACTCTGGGAACTGATAAAAAACCGGATCCAGGAGGTCACTGATGAATTTTGGTCCTAAACCATTCGGAGCTTTATAGACCAGCATCAGAACTTTAAAGTCTATCCTCTGACGGACAGGCAGCCAGTGTAAAGACCTCAGAGCTGGACTGATGTGGTCCACTTTTTTGGTCTTAGTGAGGACTCGAGCAGCAGAGTTCTGAATTCACGCACGATGCCCCTCAGAAACTTGGCAGTCTGTAACTTTACGTGGTCTCGCACATAGCTGTGTTGCTTTGTGTCTTAAACACTTCAGTTCTGTAATAATACTATTTACAATTGATCAGAAATATATTTTTTCCCATGTTGCACCAGTCACATCCTACACTACCACACTCGTATTCAGTGAGCTCTGTAGAGCCACCCATTTTTTTTTTTTCACTAATGTTTGTAATGACAGACTGCATGGCTAAGTAGCGGGGATCAAAACACCTGAAAATATTAAGAGGTGTGGCCCAATACTTTTTGTCAGCAGGTGAAATCTGCAGATGATATCAGAACATTCAGGGCTAAGCCCTGGGGCAGAACTGCCACATTTGTAAATGTAGCTTATTCTAGTAATCATAATCCTCTGGTAAGCACAGTTATTGACGTATTCATCAATGAAAGCCATGAATGACATTGTTTGCTATATTGTATCAGCCTATTTAGAGAATGTGATTAAAACTAGATTTAGCTAGCTGGTTTATTTGTCAGAATGAACAAGTCTAGACGAGTTTCCTAACCAGACAGCATTAATGGGATAACAGGATCATTCAGCGAATCAAACCCATTTTACCTAGGGAGTGCTTCTAATTAAAAGTCAATCCAATTTGGTCTGTCAGGCTTCCAGCATGAGTCAACACAGATAGTAACTTGGAGGATGGATGATTAGAGCAGAAAGGGAACAGTGATCTTATCTGCAGTCATCTGTCAACATTGGACAGTGGGCTCTAGAAATTAAACACCGCTCAATTCCTGCCTGCTGCGTTTAGATTTACATCATCCATTCTAGCCGATGACTCAAGGTATTTAACCTAAAGTTTGGCTGGATAGTTATTTATGCAGGAAGCTATTTTGTTCATCTATTTTGATGGTGGTTATGGATTCGCCAGTCAAATCTGATAAAAGCCACTTGAAAAGTTTGGTCATTTCTACCCTAAAAGAAAGTTTTAAAAAGACACCAACCACCATCTTTGCTTTGCTGAAATTAGTCTTATAGAATCTCTGATATTACAAATTATTTATATTATAAACTCTAATTTGCAACTTCTGTGCCAACTGCTGCACATTTAATTAGCACTTGGATTTTTCATCTTATTTTATGTTCATTTTTTTGTAAGTTATAACATGCAGGCTATTTAATAATAATTTGAATTTACAATATGAGATGATTGTAGAGATAATTCTTTGTCAACCATAAGTGCTAATGTGCGCATTTTAAATATCTCCTGTATATTTTGAATCAGCAGTTGTTACACAGGGGTTTCATGATCGACTCCACTCAATGTATATTTATCAACTTATGGGCCAGACATGGGCTAGACAAATGAAATGGGAAAACCACCCTGAAAACATCTCTTAGTCATCCTCATTAGTCATCCATACATCCCTCCTCCCACACTCTGCTATCACTCCACATGGAAAGCATATGTCACTCCTACGAATGGAAGTATTTTATTTGCTTGGCAGGCGGTCAGTTAGCATAAACATTTTTTTTAATGTTTGCTCAAGTCAAGCCAAAGATAAAAAGATAGAAATAAGGTGCATGTGTCTATGATTTTTAATGTTCTTAGTCACAGCTTTGGCCTGCGTTACCATTTTTGTGAGAAATGCCTGGAACACAAAGTGAAAACTGTTCAGGGGTCTTTTCCAAATGTAAACTTGTGAAAAGTTAATTTCATTTCGCTCTTCCCCAAGTCGCTTTTTGTTACGTTGAATCCTACACCTCTATCCTAGTTTATTTTCAGAATTTAAAATGTGAAAGTAATAATCCAGCCAGCTTCAACCTACAGATCAAAACACACATTTGGCATGCCAAACCGATTCCTGGAGGAGTTGAGCTAAGTTGGAAATCTAAGTTAAAGGTGAAACGGTTACTTAAAGACTAGATACACTTGTAGGACAGAGTGTTGTAAAGTCTGAAGGCAGATTGAATCTTTGAAGACAGCGTATCAGACACCGAAACCTTTAAATGATTGAAGACAGTTCCTCCTCCTCCATGAAGACTGCACAGGTTATAGAAAAGTGCTTTTAATTATAGACTCCAAAAACATTTGCTGGAGTCAGAAAAAACAAAAAGGCTACCAGCTGAAACTGGCCACAGACATTTTATTCTCTAAGCCTCCCGAATATCTCCCTTAAATCAGGCAGAACTGCAGGAGCTTGCCATTGGCTGCTACAAGACTCAGCAACTGGGATCTGAAACATCCCTCTGTGTATCCAGAGCTTAATAACAAAAGTCGCCCGTCAGTCCTGTTATAAAACATCCACAGCATCTTTAGTCAAGTACAGTACTTATGATACTGATCTCACACATTTCATATAAAATAAGAGCTCATAAAGTCTTTTGGATTCACTTGCAGTAAGTAAGCGTGCAGTTTTTTTTAATATCGGAGATACATTCATCTTGGCTGCACTGCTAAGCAAGTTAGCCAAGTGTTATGCAGAAAAAAACACAGTGATGTCGGCATTCCATTAATATCTTCCAACAATTCTTTATAAATTCTCACTTTGTTGGCATCGTGCAGTAGGCGCCCATGGTTAAACATATCTAAAACTGTTAACGAGAATTTAGGTCAAGTCTTGTTTTGAGTGTGAAGGGAAGGAAGAGGCGGATTTACAGTTGACTGCAGGCCAATCCCTTCCAACAGCCCACATCTAACACAGTTGTCCAAACTAATCTATCTCTTTATAATCAGCAGTTCCTCTCCACATTTTACTGGATGCCTCTCAATCTGCCAAAAATAAGCGGTTAAATATATGGTGACATGTTAGTTAGTAAATGTCAACTCATCAAAATTATTTTAATTTAGCATCAAATTTTAACCTGAAGCATTTTAAAGATTCTTTTTGAGTTCATGCAGTCTTTTAAAAAGATGCTTATTATTTATTATATCTGGATTTAGTGGTTTGTGTGTAGGAACTGTATCAAGTAGCATCATATTTGAAAAAAATAACAAACATAACAAAAACAAAATAGTTTAACCCTTTAAAGTCGGAACCATGAAACAATTGCCAGAAAAATATTGAAACTTATTGTTACAAAATGCTGTGTTTATTGAACCTGCAATTAATGTTAATTTGTACTATATTTGCTACATCTGGTGTGTTCTTTAAAAATGTATTATGCAAATCATTTTGCTTTTTCAGGTGCAGAAGTCTCAAAAACTCACAAAAAGGGATACAAATATCATCAAATATGACGCATTTGGCTTTAAAGGGTTAAAGGAATATTCTGTATTGTTTCTATTGAGAATAAGAAGAACAACAACATCGTCTCACCTCTACACTTATTGCCCTATACATTAAATATAATTATGATTAGGTCTGCGTTTTAACTTTTTCAATCAAAACTGAGATATAGAATTTTAATTCTCACACTTTATAAGATAAAAAGGACTTCATGTTTCTTCTGTTCCCTGTCCAAAGTAAAGAGTGTGTTATCAAGTCTTACATCCAGCTCTCTTCATGAAAGCTGTTCCTCTCAGAAACTAAACAACCATAAACAGTATTTTAAAAACACCTCATGAATTGTTTAATTTACTTGGTACATTTTCATCATGATTTGAATGCTGCAACATATTTTTGCATCAAATGTTTTGACTCATTGGATTGTTACCAAGTTCTAATTTTGTACTTAAAAAAAAATCCCTGTTTGCAGTGCGACTGCATTTTCTGTACTCTGCCTTCGTGCTCAGGTCACATTTGCTTTGGTGCCTACAGTAGCCTTAGGGCTCTCCCAGATGGCAGATGACAGATGCCCACAATTGCTGTTGCCCTTGGTTGAAGAGCGGTCCCTCCCCCAGATTAAAAAAAAAAAAGAAAAAGTTATTCCTAAGTTCCCAAACGTCACAGTTTTCCCATTTGCCTTACCCTGCTTTTACTCATGATTTACTTCCCATTATATTCTGTGTCATTTACTGTCTGCTGCCCTTATTTTTATTTAAATAGCTCTGTTTGTTTGACCTCCCATTTAGGGTTTCACATGTCCTCTCCTCTCACTGCACCATTCTTTGTCCTTAACTTAATCACGTCCTCTGCTGCTTTTTCATAGAATACCTGAATGCATACGAAACATGTCAATGAGATTTTTATATCCATTATTCTCACTCATGATTATGTATATACCAAAAACATTTTTAACCTTTCATGCAGATGTGGCAATAAATGACCTGATAAATCTCTGCAACAAAGTAATACTAATGCTTTATACATTGGGTTGCATTATATGGTTAAGCTGTAACATTTTGCTTTACATATATATTTCTAGTAAGTTTTTAGTCAGATCTATATACTCAAATGTAGCTCCAAAAGCCGTTAATGGATAAAACAAAATAATACACAAAACAGTGAATACATTTGGGGTCTGAAAGCACCAAAAAGGCAACAATAAAGTAGGAAAATGACTCACAATAGTTTAACACTTTGCCGCTATCAGGAATTTAACTGGTAAAATCATAAAATAAATGTACATCTGCTGGATTACTATTGATGGGAACAGCATCCCATTTGTTCTCTTATCCATATTTGGCCAGGAACACATCGTCACTGTATCAATTATGTTTCCTGGAAGTATTACCGGTGTTGACATTAACTCTGTCTAAAATCAAAGATCAACAGACTAAAAGGAGAGAGGAATAAAGGAAAAACTCAGTGGTACCCACAGCCGATTCCTCTCCACTGTCTTTTTTTCAATGAACACGTTGATCTGTTTTCCCTTTACAAGCTCAACTTAGCTTAGGCCTCGGTCACACAGGCCTAGACCCAAGTTGGGGACAGCATGGCAACCTGTGGTCACTAGGAATATGCAAACCCAACCAGTTTGCAAGTGGTTGATGCCTGGAGATGTGCAGTTAGTTGCAAAGATGGTACTACACCAAAACCCTCATTGTCATTGCTTTGTTTGTTAGCAGATTGGCACACTCGCCTGGAGTTTGCATGAAAGATCCTGACTTGTCTGCAAACACTTGCCAACTACTGGCTGAGTGTTGACACTTGAAAAGCTGGACAGAAATGTAAAATATTTGCCTTGAAAGTAAAATTCATGCCTTTATGCTGAAACCAACATGCTGCAAAAGGCACAGTTGTTACTTTACTGGTCATTTGGCCAGTGGTTGCCAAGTGGTTGGCAACTGGCCTCATGGCTCGTGCGACTGGGGCCTAAGATAGCTACTGTCATATCTTTATGACACACCCTTTATAACCTGTAGATCTGTTCAAAGGGCAGATCTGCAGATATCTTGTAGGTGATGGAAGAAAGATGTAGAGTCTACATTCAAGTTAATAGTAAATGTATTGAAAGATACAATAAACTTGTGTACTACCTTGAGGACAAAACACTGTAACTGTGAAATATAGTAGGGCACATGAAAAAGAATACATTTTTCTGTGCTAATTGGGTTCTCTGGCCCGTCACCGTTTCTCCGTATTACAGGAAACACACACACACACACACACACACACACACACACACACACACACACACACACTGACTGCCTGGCCACGTACTGGTAAGCACTTCAGTTTGAGAGACTCCACCTGGGCGACAGAGATTACATTTTGTCATTCCTGGCTTGTGGCCTACCTCAGCAGTATTTGCGCAGAGCACAAATGATCTTTGTGTGAATGTGTCAAGGCTGAAGGAAGATTAAGTGCAAGGACGGGGATTTGTTGTAATAGGCATGGGCACTGGGTCCCTCCGATTATGGAAATCTTTAAGAGTTTGTGCCAAGATGTGGATTATATTTACATTGCTTCTGTTTCCCTCCCACAAAGTAAACGTATTTAAGAAAATTGGCAAAATAATGAAAATTTAAACAGTGCAGTATTCAAAAATTATTAACATTTAAAACAGTTACATTTTTATGATGGATATGTTATAAATCAAATAACCAAAAAGTCAGTAATAACAGACTTCCAAATCTTGTTCTACCATACTGAGAACAGGATCTTTGCTTTCCAGTGAGCTACTTCTCTAAAGTTCACAGGTCACAGAGGGACACCTGCTCGCTCGCACTATTCTTTAGTAAAGTGTTGACATAGTGTCTATGTCACTGCATAGACAGTTGCCCACACCTCATCAATCAAATCCGTCGTGTATGGAAGTTAAAACAGGCAGAAGTGTGGTATGATTAGGCTGAGCATGTTGAGTGTCCAGCAGTAGTGTGTTTTTATTTTTCTGGTGGGTAAATAATGCACGATTTAGGTGATTGAGAAGCTAAATTGGCTACAGATGAGGATGTGTGTCGTCCTTCTGACTGAACAAGTAACCAGTAAATGTAGAGATTGATTACATCTTGTGAGAAAAGAGAAAAAAATGATTAGAAGGCATATATCCTGTTTTGCAAATTCCTCATCGGTCCATTACACCACTGGATGCATTTTGTATTGCCTATTGCATAACTTCTCACATACCCACAACCACAATTTCACTTTGTAATCCAATACTAAAACCATACCAGATTATCTTAATTTAATGGCTTACGGCACAGAAAAAGCTAAGGGGAAAAAAAGACATTTCCAAGCTACTACAGCTATTTCTTTTCTTCTGTTTTTTTCACAGTTATGCTCTGGAACCTGTATGGTTTGTCTTCAACAGCTCCGTGCAAAAGATCCAAGGGTTTTTATATCAGCAGCATTTTTACAGAGAATGTGGATACCATTGCTATATCTGCGACTATTGCAGATATTCAATCCAAACAGATTTTTTTTTAAAGAGAGCTGCAAGATCAAGGATTTGCCACAGCTTGTGAGTTACTTTGAATTAGGAGAGGAGACTGAAAGCCTTTTGTAGGCCTAGTCATTTATGTTCTTTGTAAATCTGAATGCTTTCTAAGTGGGCAGCTCCTATTGTGACGATATAGAAAATGACCTCACAGCTCAGTTGATGTGTGACCCAATAACTACTTCCCTGAAGATTTTGTGGTGTTGATTGTTAGTTTCAAATCTTGTATTTTTGTTTTGTTTTGTTATGTTTTTTTAAGAAAAGTGCTTAAAATAGGGTATGCTTTGGGGCGACCAATACCATATGGTGTGCAGTGTTCCTCAGTCAGATACATATGTAACTCATCCTGTCCAGTTTCAAAATGCCAGAATGGAGATGATAAAAATTTTAATCTCGAGGCTTTGAAGCTTTTTTTTATACAAAGTCTCTATCTGTCCTTTATGCCCCAGTTTAGTAGTGACTCATTATTTTCACTAACTGTAAACATTTTAGTAAATTTTATGAGTCAGAGTCCACTCAAGGAGAACATTTCAACAGTGGAAAAATAAGTACTGACCCCAGATCTAAACATTTTTTAGTGTTCTCTAGATGCTACTGCACTAGACTGGATGATGCGACCAATTCGTAGATTTCAAGAAACAATAGAGTCACACACAAAGGGTTGATTCTGTTCATCTGGACGTAGCGTTTTCAGTGGCAGAAACGTTTTGTCACTCATCTAAATAACCCAAAATGTGATGTCCACATAGGTGGATGCCAGGTCCTAGGAGGTTAATATGCAAATTGTCATGACCATTGATCAACAACCACTGATCAAACCCCATTGATCACGCCACCAACTCAATACACATTACCAAATATTTATTACGTTATTTTTGTAACTCTGTATCAGTGGTGTAAAGGGGTGCATTGATGAGTTGGCAAGGGTATGTCAGAAACAAATTATGATAACTAAAAAACAAAAACAAATGGGGATGCTGTGACAAAGAGATGAAGCAAAGGTACGATTTAAATGGCTGTGGAGAACACTGGCCGGTCTTCTGCATTTCCTACAATTTCCTGTATAGACAGGTAACCACAACACAAAGTACACCCACACACAGCAAACCCTGCAACAAGGCCTGGGATAAAATTTTGTTGATAAAAATAAATGAAGCACAATTTTCAACATTTTCTGCCCAGCATTACTTCTGTTTGTATAAAATTATGTTTTCTTTTGTTTGTTTTTTTTAAAGGAAAAAGCTCATGTGTTTTAAATTCTCCATGAAGGAATATCTCCTGATCTGTTGGCTTTGTGTTATTAAACCAGTAACAGTGTGCTATGCTGAGATGAAATTTAATACACTACAGTATGTGGATGATAATGCTTTAAAGTTTATACATTTTTGTTGTTGACCATCTTATGAATTTAAGATGTGTTAAATCTTAAATTCATAAGATTTAGATAGTTAGTTGGGTTAGTTGAATTGGCCATGTTTTCAAATGCGGTGCAATACTTGGATAAAGAGATGGCATGCCGGGCTGTCTAGTCACTTGGAGCCTCTGAATACATCAGTGAAGGTGACAGCTGATTGGCTCATATCTCTTCGTGGCACTGTTTCACTGTGAGAAACACTAGACAGACAACGCTGATTACATTTAACACATAACGTGTGTGTGTGTGTGTGTGTGTGTATAATTCTTATCTTGTGAGGACATAAATACCTTTATATTTACACTGTGGGGACCCACCTTCCTTGAAGGAAGTCGTCATCAATCATTAAGTTTTTGTGCAGACTTGCAACAAAGGTTAGAATAAGGTAAAAGATGCATTTTGGATTGGTTTTTGGTGAACCTTCTGTAAGTCAGTGTAATGTCCTCTAAAATTATGCAAACATGGCTGAGTGCAAGTTTGTGTGTGTCTTTGTGCGTGTGTGTGTGTGTGTGTGTGTGTGAGTATATCCTCAGATACCAGTGGTCTAATTAAAGAGCTGGCATGTCAGAAGCCTGCTCTGCCTCTTTGTTTAACACTGAACCCAATCTCGCACCACAGACAGTAGCATGTAGGCGCGTGTGTATATGTGTGTGTGGTCCTTGCTGTGAGGTGTGAACAAGATCGATGCCAAACACGTACATTTGTTGGGAATCTGGCAAAGCCGCCTTAGAGAAGCATGTGTTTTTATTTGTTTCTATTTAATTCTCTCTGACTTTATAGTTTGACTACGTCTAATGATGCTGTTATATTCATTAATACTTCATACTTCATAAATACTTACCCATCCATCAGTTTTCTTCCCCTTATCCAATTCAGGGTCATGGAGTGGCTAGCACCTATACCAGCTGTCACAGGGCAACAGACAGTGTAAACACTGGTCCAGGCTTTATTCCATTACTATTATTTCACACTCTATTGATACCCAGAAAAGTACTTAATGCTATTTTGATATCGCAGCGGAAAATGGTGCTGATAGACTGTTCTCAGTTTCAATCTGGGACTGTGAGGGGAAAAAAATGTCATACTGTTAAACATTGTCTAACATAACAGATGAGCAAGACTGATGGCAGTGTATGCTTCTTAGCTTCTGCACTGACATTATGATTTCATTATTAGCTGCTGCCCACTACCTTAATAATAGCATATGGCTAATGTGATTATCAGATAATTGCTAATAGTTAAATAACTAATAATAATGTTTGTGCAAGTCAGATTACAACACTTATGATAACCTTTTTAATACTAAAATGTTGAAACGGGAGCTTTACTGACTGCTCATAATTGCTCTTAAGAGTGGAGAGTCAGTCCTTTAGACGCTTGGGCAAGTTTGTTATTCTACTGTTCAGCTGCTAGTGGGGGTGCGCGGCTGTGTTCAGCTAAAGCTGGGCATACACTGTGCAATTTTTTTTTTTAGTCGCCTTATTCAGCTCCTGCTCAAACTGTACGATTGAATCGCAGGGGTGAGAAGTTCATAGGTCACGATCCAGGGTCTCACACTATACAGGCCTCACAAAATTATTATACTGATAATTTTGTGAGGCCACATCGAGCTTGCCAAAGTTCTACAAGTTGTGCCTCCATTGCTTGTGTCCAGATCACATGCTGCACTTCCATGCTGCTCCATCTTTCTTCTTCCATTTCTGTTTGCGCGTGCGCTTTGTGAGAGGCTGCGTTGACACCCTCATGACGGCCGACAGGATTTCAAACAGGTTTGATTTTCTTGCGACCATACGATTGATGATCGGGAGCTGGTCGTGAAGTGTTAATCGCTTCTCGTTACTTGGGCCGATCCCCAAAACGGTCGCACGACTGAAAAATCTCCTCAAAATGGGCCAAAAATCGCACAGTGTATGCCCAGCTTAACAGAGAGGGGAGGGGCAGTGTACCTGTCTATGTGCAGCAGTACTATGTGAAGCTGTTGGAGGCAAAGATAGCACTGTTGGTATCAATTCAATTTTAAATAAGTATCCAATATTTATTTATTTATTTATTTTTTGTGCAACCCTATGTTGGACAGGCTGCAGTTCTGTTGCATTAGCATTCACATCTATGGCCAATTTAGAATCACCCATTAATCTAAAATTCATGTCTTTGGACTGTGGGAGAACCATAGCTGAGAACCCACATGTGCAGGGAAAGCATGTGAAGACACAGAAACATAGAGAGGTCCCAGCCAGGATTAGAAACCAAAAAACTTTGAAACATTTGTATATTTTGTTAATAATCAGACTTCGCATGCGGTACACTAAAATATTTTGTGTTGCATCAAAATTTTGGGGGAACAACACTGTCAATTACACTTAACCTGAGTCTTAGTAAGTATCTTCCTGTAAAAATAATAAGTTAAATGTTTGATGATGATTTTTGAAGTCAACAGATTTTATTCAGATGATATATATATACTGTTTAAATCTGTTCTTATAATTTACTGCGTGTCATCTCCTGCCAAGAGTAGGGAAACGGTATGATGAAGTAATCATTTTTCTGTAATTTAAACTGAAACCAAAATTTGGAAAAATTTAAATTTCGAATTCATATTACAACCAACAAAATACTACATTTGTATTTTTATCCACAGAAAAAAGTTTATTGCTTCATTTTGGTTGAAGTGCGACAAGAGATCTGTTCCAGTCTGATTACGTCATAGTTGTCCCCAGTAGAACATTATATTTTACAGTTTTAATGTTGCGTACAGCAATATGCACGCGCTCATCATCAGCGTCCCAAGTTCCCAGTACCAGCTGAGTCTAAAGGGAAATGTAGAGACTAAAAATATGCATCCTACTAACAGCTCCCACTCACTTACCTAACAGAGTGAATCACTGCATTATATGAGTGGAACATTTGCAAATGACCTTGTCACAGAGATCTGACACATACCACTCATGCTCCGGGATTATGTACGCCAACACAGTTGTGTCTGTATGGCATACATACATACATACATACATATGGTAAATGGTGTGTACACTGTGCTGGTGTTTCTTTGTGTGCGATGCCCACTGTGTTTTTTCAGTGGTGTGTCTGTGTTTGTGTAACTTCACTGCATTTAAACTTTATTGAGTCTTCCAGGTGAGTCATGTATATCTTTAGACTACTTTCTTAATAAAGACCTCACTGTCAAGGTTTGTTATATTTTATGATAAATTTATAATTTTATTAATCTTTTTAACTTTTATTCTAATCGCAAACCTTAACTAATTTGTTAGTTGACTTGTAATTGGTTCAGCTTTGACATAAACTGATATACTGACTACAAGTAGTTATACTTTATTAGATCCCTTACTTTACCATCATACTGAGGTCAGTAAGTTCAGCCTTAGTCTTCATCTACTTACCATAAACAAAATTTAAAATATAAAATAAAACAAAATATCACTTCAGGCAGGTGAACTAAGGGGCAACGTAAGTAAAATAAGTAGTTTGAACCATCAGTCATTGAAAGGTACTCTATTAGAATCCTACAAAAAATACACAGATCTGAAAATCAGCATGATAACTTCCCTTTAGTCTGTCTAGACAGTAACCAAATCCTGGTCCTCAGCATCATGTCCTTTAATGCACCTTTAATGCCCATAGTACAAAGCAATTACCACACAAGGACCACAATACAGTTAACAGTTTCATTCCTCTATTAAACAATTAGTATTATATAAATGCAATTCTGAAGAGACTGCACTGGTTCCTGAGTTTAGGTTTTGAGGTTCAGCTTACAAAAAACAGTTGACAGCTTCCTTCCACAGACTTCAACAGCACTGAATTAAAATACTGATCCCACTATTTTGACTCAGTATCTCAGTTTTCTCTTTACCTTTTGGGACACAAACTGGAACCAGAAGATGGACTTTCAGTGTCAGAGTTGTAAGATGTAAGGGGAAACTGGCTGAAAGTGGTGACCAATCATAAAATGTACCCATTGTACCAAAGCTGAGGTAATGTTGTTTTGTAATCTGATGTATCCAGATTCAGCACTGTGATCAATAGATTACATGCCATCAACGGCTCCCCTCTGACTCCAGCTGGATTCTGAGTGTGGGTTACATTTGGTTTCTCACTCCTCATTCAGAAAGTCCTCTCTAAATCTTTCATCCTCAGTCTCAAAGGTACAGTTTGCTGTAAGGTATGCAAAGATATGGTAGCTCAGTCATCCTTAAGTGTAGCTCACTAGAGCTATCATAGCAAAGTAAAATCACTACATATTTCTTTGAGCAAATAAAAACCAGATCTCTGATAATAGATGTGTCTGTGGTTTGCAAGAATAAATAATTGACAGCCTCACAATGTTGCATTATCCATGCTATTTAAGCATATGTTGCATGAACATTTCTACCAATTTATTTTAATACATTCAACAGGAAAATCCTGCTGCTTTCCAACACTTTAGTGTTTGTGGTTGCATTTGTTTTTAATTCTTATTTATTTTATTATGACCTCTTGATTCAGTCCAGCTGATACCAATTCCAAACTGGATTCAGATTCATGAAAATCCCATTCCTACCTCCAGCTCTCGGAAAGATTTACTCTGTTGCTCATGCTTTTTCATGTGCTTTTCTGCAGAATGTGGGTTTTTACCAATTTTTTTTGGCCTTTTCAGCACAAATTACAGCATAATTGACCTGCACTTTGTGTGGAAACGGTTCAAAGTCATATTCACACAGGATGAGCATGGTTGCCTAGCGACACAACTGTAATTGTAGTCCCTCTGTTATTCATTTGCTTAATATTTATTCTGAGTGTCAGGACTGAAAAAATGTGTCTGATGGTAGAAGTAAGTTATGTGAAAGCTGTGTACTGTAGGCTCTGGAGGCTTCACAGGGTACAGTACACACCCCTGAAAATGATTCTCTCATCAGATATATTGTATGTAGTGATTATTAGAAACATCATATTCCGCCACGGTCCAATTTTTCCATTGCAGGCCAAGTGCTTCGTCTGCTGACGTCTGCTTTTGATGTAATGGAACAGTGACAGGTGCTGCAGTGAGAGAAGTCATCTTGGCATCAGTGTCTGGTTTAATGCCATTTTTAAAGAGCATATGCATGCACCAAAACATCCCATTCACAGCTGCCTTGCGTAAAATAGCTAAAGGCCTTTGTCCACCTCTCAACACATCTCGGTTAGGTTGCTTATTCCAAGAAGTTTCCTTGATCGCAGACTAAAAAGAGTGCCCAGAAGTTCAGGAGGATTAGCTGCCTGGAGGGGTGTTGCATTTGTTCTGTCTTAATGTTTAAAGGCCAGTCTAAATAGGGGACTTAGTTCCCTGGAAGATATTCCTATGCCACCTTGTAATTTAGCTGTATATTGACAGATATGTGGAGGATAGAGTCGAGGAATAAAAGCATATCACGACATAGCCTTTATAATGTAATAGATATACAGCATAATTGCAGGGAATTAAGTGCAGCTTTATAGAGAGAATAGCCACGCTATACAATGACCCACTGGGAAAATGCGCTGTTATAACCCACATGCTGATGATGAACTCTTTTTTTAAAAAATTAAACATTAGTCAAAATGAAAAATTGTTCTCTGCAAGCTAACTGAAAAGCCCTCATTTGTCAGAGCTCAGTAATAAACATGTTCACCCCTGGTGTGAAACAACGGCACATCAAGGCAGACAGCACATCATACAGATGGAGAGAGCAGCGTGAGGGAAACAGGCTTAACAGGTTGCCAGTTTTATAGCAGTCTGTCAGCTCGAGATCCACCTGGCCGGAGTTTGTACAAATGCTGCTGTTAGCTTTTAGGCTCTGTGTAACACCCCACAAAGCCCCTTTAACCTTTCAGAAGCACTGATACTAAACTGCCTGTAATTTCAAAGCAAACACTTGGCCTTCTTTTAGAGATGGAAATAATGTTTTAAACTTCTCAGGCTCTCAGACTCCGTTACCTTAAAGCCTTAATATCCCACATAGATCCCATCTTTATCAAGAAAACAGCAGGTCATTTTCCATAAAAAAAACAAGTCAAATATACTAAAATTGTGTGTTACGTATACTTTTAGCACTCTTTTGGATTTGTCACAAATAAGAGCTTCAACCAGGGGCTTGTAAAGAGCCATTTACATGTCAGGTTGAAATGAATGATCCCTCGTTTATGTAGGCACCCATGTGGAGAACATTACATTGCAGCTACAAGTGAGTCCCTTGATGGAGTAGTTTATGAACCTGACAGGTCATTTCCATGCAGCTGTCTCAGGCCATAAAACAAAGACACTAAGCATGAGTGTTAGACAAAGGGATGCAGGGGAACTATTTTTTATATGTGGTCTATTGATTGAGTGGTGACAGAAGTCATTAGGTGGAATTCTTTAACAACAGTCAGGCATGACAGCAATGTAGTATTTAATATTTGAGATTATGTTTTTAATCCTTTATTTAAATAAGTTAGCCAAGCAAAGTTGTTCCGGATGGCCACATCAAGTCAGGGTCAAACGAATAAAACATTCACCCATTAATATTCTTAACTGCTTATTCAGGATGCAGTTGTTGTGGTCAGAGGTTTATATACACCCATGTGTCACCCATTGTCCTGTTGAAACACCCAGCTGTGTCCAAGTTTTAACCATTTAGCTTTTGATTTTAGGTAAATGTGAAAAATGTAGTGGTAGTCCTCCTCCTTCATTATTCCATCAGATTTGTGCAGTGTACCAGTGTCATTGGCAGCAAAACAGCCTCAGAGCATGATGGTACCACCACAACTGGCACACTCTTCTCAGGTTTGAAAGCCTCAGCATTACTCATTCAAACATACCTCATCCCATTGTGGCAACAACATCTCAATGTTTGTCTCGTCTGACCATAAAACCTTTATCCAAAAGGTATTTGGCTTGTCCATGTGGGCAGCTGCAAATTTCGGTTGAGCTTGAAGGTGTCGATTTTGGAGCAGAGGCTTTTTTATTGGTCAGCATCCTCTTGGTCCATGGCAAAGTATAACTCATTTTACTGTGAACAGTAATGCTGGTGTTCCAGCAGTTTCCAGTTTATGACCATCTTGAGCTTTGGTGGTTCCTGGATTGTTTCTGAACATCCTAACCACGTTCCCCTCATCTGAGGGTGACAGTTTGTGTCCTCTTTCATAGCTTAGCAAAATGGTGCCACATCCAAATAACTTGTACTTTCATAACATTATTTAAACAGATGTTTAGAAATAGCAAATTAAGCTTCTGGAATGACCTTGCCAAAGCCCTCACCTCAGCCCTTTTGAAATCACTGGACTATTGGTCCTTGCCAGAAAACCAGCCGATTTAAATGAACTTGTGACAAGAAGAGTGGTCAAATATTCAGCTATAATTGTGCCAGAAAGTTGATGGTGTCTACCAAGAAGGGACATGTAACCAAATATTAGTTTGGATGTATATATGTGAGACTGTATATGTACGTTTGTGGATCTGAAAAAAATGAAGACACAGATGGTGAAGCAGGTGATGAATGATAAATGGAAAAACAACTCTCAGTATTGAGAAAGCTAAAATTAGCTAAAAATCAGGAGAATACAGGCTAAGAGAAAATACAATAGCCTGGGTTACCAACAGTTACTTGATTTATTTCCCTCTTTCAGAGTATTGGTTAGAACACAAAAAATGAAGGCCCTTTTTTTTAACCTCAGGGACATTTGAGGTCCTAATAACCTCAAACTGCAGCTTGCAGCTATTTAGCATCAACTTAAGAGTATAAAATGGCTTTTATGATCAGCCACGACATTAAAACCACTGACAGGTGAGATGGATAACGCTGAACATCTCATTATAATGCAGTGTTCCCTCCAAAGAGGATGGTGCTCCCTTCTATGCGTCAAAAAGTACTTGGGAGTAGTTCAGGGAACAAAGTGCACAAACCACTGACCTGACCTCCAACTTCCCAGACTCCAACCTGACCAAGCAGCCATGAGATCTGACCCCACATTTCACAGAGACCACTGGAAACCCTCTGGACCTGCTGCCAATATCCTGGTGCCAGACACCACAGGACACCCCCAGAGGTCCTGTATCCACGCCCTGGCAGGTCCGATAGCCGTTTTATTATTTCGTTTTTAATGGTGTGGCTGATCGGTGTGTATTCTTGGCTTCTATTAAATCCTCATCCTGGAACAACAACCAAGCAAGCTGATGAGTGCTGGTATGTAAAGAGCTGTTGGGGGAGATAGTTTACACTGCTAAAAGGATAACAGATACTATGATCATAGATAAAAGGACTAAGTTTCGGGTGCTTAAACTCCTCTCAGGGTACAGTGATACTCTAAGATGATGCTATTGGCTCCCTGGGACTTATCAGTAGCTTCTAGAGTACTACCGGGAAGTCAGCTCCAAGTGTCCAAGTGCTTAAAAATATGTTAAGAAGCCTAATAAATATGGCCTATCAGAAAACTATTATGGTTCATATATATATATATGTGTATATATATGTATATATATTCTATGCTAAGACCAACTATTACAGTCTTTATTAATTCACTAATCAGATAAGAATTTGTAAAAGTAGTCTGCTGAGTTTGTAAATTTTCTATAAAATAGGTTTTAAATTGTCCCAATTATTTGTTCTTTCATGAATCATAAAGGACTTAGAGTGAGTGAAAGGTGATTCAATTGTAAAATGAATCATTTATACGTGATGTTGTAATAATAGCTACCACATGTATCTAATCAGGCCATTTAGTGACTGAAATACACTGTAGGGCACACAGGTGTAACAACTCTATGACAGAACCCGAGGCAGATATTTCGGGTTTACCATCTAAGAGTCTCTCTTTGTCTCTGTAACACAGAGACAAGTGGAACAGATAATATCATATAACAATAATCAATACCAATATAATCATCCCAGCTTTTGACCAGAACTACAGACAATAACTGCAGTCAACCTCTGACTGCAGTTATTGTCTGTAGTTCTGGAGACATATTTATTTGACCTTATGATATAAACGCTCGTCTTCATCTTTAGCTAGCATAACTACCACAAGCCCAAAACAGATTAATCCTTGCTAAAGGAGCCTGCTAACCACAGGTGCTCACAGATTGACTGGATGAAACTGTATAAAAAAAAAAACAACCACACTGTTGAATGAACAATTTGCAGAATTCTTCATCTAACACTCATTTCCAACTGACCAGCTTCTAGATGTGTCACATACACATATATATGGCAGTAGTCATATTTACAGTATAGAAGCTGTAACAGTGTTTCAGTACTTTACAAAAACATGCACATACTACTACTACTACTACTACTACTACAGAACGTCATCTTTCGTGCACTCGGCAAAGTCACTGGCAGCACTGCATCCTTTCGCTCCTGGCTATGTTTGCTAAGAACTAATTTAAAATGCTCATTCACCGATACTCTCTGATAAACTAACTGTTGCACTGTTGACCGTCAGAAAGTACAAGTAATGTATGGAAACATGCCTTTTTCAATCACAACTTTCCAAGAGGTGCCTTTTCTTCCACATTTTTTGCACTTAACACTCAGTTCATAAGGAAAATAAAGCTGGACTTTTAGGATTTAATGTAACACATCAGACGTACATTCTGTATGAGGGGTCATCTGATACTCTGGGATTTTGTCCCAACTGTCCCATTCCAAGTTACTTCTTTGATGGGGCTTAACCACATCGCCAGAAATTTGTATTTTATGGTAAATAGCAGCTCAAAGTTTTTATGTTGGATTGCCACTTTCAGCTGCAGGTGCCACAGCTTGTGCTGTGGAGCACTGGTCACTTCAGCCATTTGGTCCCCAGCAGAAGACTGGGCTGTTTGTAGCTGCCATCTCTGGTGCCAGACAGGCAGAGCAGCCCAAACTCAAGTGCCAGCAGGAACCAGCAGCTGCTGGCCGGCAGGCAACCTGTTCAAAGTTGTTTGTTTTAATGGGGCTGTTGGTGCTAAGTCCAGCTGACCGCATCAAGTTGAGTAAGAGGAACTGCTAATGTAGTTCCAGGGTCCTGGAGGGTAAAAACACAGACTAGTGGCATCAGTGTACACTATTAGACATTAGCAAACATGAGCATCTGAGCCATGCTTGACTTGGAATAAATATGTGTCAGTACTTTAAACCAGCAGTTTGAATAGCATTCCCATTCAGCTTTTTGGTAAATGACCCTCTAGGGGACTGTAATTTATGAATCATTTGTATGACCTTTTGTATTTTGTATATATTAGGAAGGAGTATGAAAAATGTTAGAGTTCACTTTAAATGTTGTTTGTTTTTAGACAACTCATTAATCATTACTAACACTGAGTGTACCATTGTAAATGTGCTGTGGTTAGCTCAGCAGCCTAAAGAAGTAGCAAAGTGACTTCTGGCGCTTGCGTTTTCCTTTTAATTCCTGTATTTGACAAAACAAAACCATTAAAGTGACTTAGCTGGTGCAGCCCTCCCCCGAACTGACCGCGTCAATTGTCGTCATGTCAGTACTGACTTTCAAGGTGAAACAAACATCTGAGCACTTATCCAGCAGCACTCAAAACAGTAGAGACATATTGTACCTCAGACAGGCAGAGAACAGCAACTATGTACCTGAGTTTAGGTGAAAGCAAACAAGTACTACATCATGACATTTTTAAAGTGATGCATTTAGTGTTATAAACAAATAGAAATTTAAAAAGCTGATTAAGAATAATTAAATAAAATCTATATGTAGAGTTTCCATTTTATAAATCACTTTTTGGGGGGAAGAGTCATTCTAGTGTCTCACTTTGCACAGTTCAATTTTAGTCCCCACCTAAATTTCTGGATCTAAAATTAAAGGACTGAAAGTGGGAAATTTAAATATTTGGCTGTGCCAATTATACAGGGTGCGGTTTCTGGGTTTTTTTTCCCAGAACAAGCTTTTTTCTTTGTTTATCTTTATGTCCATTATTTGCATCTCTGTATTTTATGGCTTTTTAGCCCATCAAGCAGCAGCAGGAGGTCTGATTGGCCTGCTGCTTTTTGGCAGGAGTCTGGTCCTGTCAGCACACTGGTGAATTATTATTCAAATTGCTCTAAAATGCTATGAAGGGGTTGTTCTCAGTCCCTCTGTTTTAATTTATGCACATACCTTTTTCAATTTGAAATGTCCTTCTGTCTTTTGCAGGCGAGTAAAGTAAAACCAGAGTAAAACACAATTACTGGACGATTCAGCAAAGCCAGGACTTATTTTGAAATACATAGTTTAACACTTAAAATATGAAACCAGCAAGAATAAGAATAATCATTATCATGTTTTCTTTTGCATGAATTTTTTTGTTCTTTATTATTAAAAATATTACCTCTGTATTGTTTATGCTATGATCTTTTTTCTTTTTTTTTTTGAAGTTATCTAAGTACTGTGGTTAGTTGAGCTCAAAGAAGTAGTAAACTGACTTCTGGTGCTTTTACTTTCCTTTTAATTCCTGTATTGGTAAATAAAATGTCCTTACAGTGAGTTAGCTGGTGCAACCCTCCCTCTGATGACTCTTATTTTAATTACTCCTATTGTCGTCACATCAGTGCTGACTTTCAAGGTGAAAACAAGAGTCTGAGCACTTATCCAGCAGCACTGAGCAGAATAGTTCATCATTTTTACTAAAAAATAATCTTCGTTTAGTTTATATTCATGTTTTATGCTCCTTTTTTTTGGAATAACTTAAGTCCTTCACCAGATTTGCAGAGTTGGGAGGTACACTTAACCTAATGCAAAGTGCTGCTGCTGTATAAACAAAAGAAAAACAATTGTTTGGCTACATTATAGTCACTGTAAGTAGATACTGTATCATATAAGCAGACATTAAGAAGAAAGGAAGCATTTCTCTGATTAATTTCTCCATTACATCATATGTATGTCCTTCATCAACCCTATGACGAATAGGGCTGTTTCCGATTACCACGTCAGTTAGGATGGAAATTTCCCTCAGAAGTCTAAATCAAGCTTCAGACTGACTTCAGAGGGTCAGAGTGTTTGGAACAGTTTTGCATAACAAACTGTGTAAAATATACATATAAATGCATATTTTGTTGTGAGGAGGGAGAAATAAAACACTTTAACAGCCTGGCCAGAAATCACACAGCATTCCTGTTCTACATGTTCCCTTTTTTTAAATCAGTCTGTACGTGCCGTTTAGCAATTGTAATGGCACTGAGTGTAACGCTTTCTATGTTTTAATCGTGTTTTGAGACACTTTATTCTAGTCACCGTCTTCACCAGTTACTCATGTGCCAGCCCGTTGTCACACTTTTATTCAAATAATTGCAGTGATGGGCTGCAGCTTTGAAGTCCATGTTGCTGGTTGGAAACTGATGACTTCCACTCAACGCATTTCCATTCCACTTTCATGTTGTCAAGTTGAATTTTTAGGGGGGCAGCTACCATTTTTATTGCAAATGGTAGCGGCCTTGGGGGTGGGGTAAATTCAGGCAAGGCAGCGGATAAAATGCCTGACATCACGAGGGCTTAATTGATGCCATTAACATATGAACAGAGGCAAAACAAAGAATTCACTCAGGCTTTGGGTGACATTTCCACATTCATAGCATGGCTTGTGTTTAGCTGCAGCTTGATTTATGCTGTCAGTCTGTCATAATCGCTAAGCCATTACAGGTATTAGGGCTGCGTGCTCTCACAAAGCAGCATGTCGCTTTGTGTTTCCCCTGGGAATCTGCTTTTATTATCTGATAAATAGAGAGATGTTGGAACAAGATACTTATCTACGGAGTGTTTTGAGTCCTTTAATGGGATGTCAAAGATTTTTAACACATGCATCTGTTCATATTGACAAATTGTACAAAGGATGTAGATAAGTCCAAGTGAAAAGTGTCCTTTGTAAGCTGGAAAAATCTCTTTGTGCATTTAAGAATCAACCAGTACAATAGCAGTGCACATAAGCAGCTGATGAAGTCACGCTGCTCTGTTGCCCCCCTGTGGAGGCTTGTACAACATACACATAAAAAGAAAAATATTTAAGCATTTCACATTCAGACAATTGGTTCTAATTTATATAAGTCATTACCTCTTTTGATTAATTACCTCAAATCTTTATTCTATCGCCAGATATGAAGCGTCCAAAAACCAGTGACTGGATGGAGAGCAGCCCTCCTCCGAAGAGCCAGGAGGGACAGGAGGAGGAAGAAGAGGAAGAAGACGAAGAAGAGAGGAGGATGGGGGCTGGGCTCAAGGCCAAACGGGAGCGGCGACAGGGCAGCGGCAGTGCCACTGTGTGTCAGGTGTGCAACATACAGCTGAACTCCAGTGCCCAGGCACAGATCCACTACAGAGGGAAGACTCATCAGAGAAGACTCCGTCGACTGGCAAAAGCTGTCAGTGCAGGTAGGAAAGATTCAAGACTCGAAGAAAACACTGACATGTCCTTTTTGAGGCCATTACAGAATATCTAAATTTCACATTTGAAAAGCAAATATCTACCCAGCTCGGTATTTGAATGGTAAATTGTAAGAGCCCAGCCTTTTCAGTTTAAAAGTTAGCTCAGACTTTTATACATCAGCATTTCAGTGTTTAGCTTCAAAATGGGCTCATGCAGCTCACACAGGTTGTCTCCACAGCAATAGACCACAACAGAGATTCTAACTTTGTCATAGCAGGAAAGCCACAGGTTCGGCTAATGAAATGAATGATGACTTTATTACATTTAATGGTCCCAGCAAGCCATGCCAGTGGGACATCATGCAGAAAACCACAGCCCTGGAACTGGAGCACCTAAATAGGACAGAGCCATCAACAGTTTCAGTTACACTTGAGGGTTTGGTTTTTTTTCAATGACAGGTTGAAATGTGCTTTATTTTTTTATTTATTTTAAAAAAGGGTAATTTCACAATTGTGAGAAAGTGACTGAAAATTTTGATTAAAGAGGATTATAATAATGGATTGCATTTATATAGCGCTTTTTGAGAACCTCAAAGCGCTTTACAATTCCACTATTCATTCACTCTCACACACTGGTGGAGGCAAGCTACAGTTGTAGCCACAGCTGCCCTGGGGCAGACTGACAGAAGCGAGGCTGTCATATCGCGCCATCAGCCCCTCTGGGCAACACCAGTAGGCGGTAGGTGAAGTGTCTTGCCCAAGGACACAGCGACCAAAACTGTCCAAGCTGGGGCTCGAACCGGCAACCTTCCGATTACAAGACAAACTGCCAACTCTTGAGCCACGCTCGCCCTTAGCGCCCTTAGGATTAGCATGTAGACTCTGCAAAACTATGAAAAACTGAGTGAAAATCTCATATCTTCCACCTGCATACAAACTCTTTTAAATCTATTACACTTTAATCACCAACTGTTAAACAAAAACAGTAAAAAAAAATATTTTTTTAATCAATTTTTACTGCAAGGCTGTTGTATTTCCAGTGATTCTTTTCTTTCAATCAGATCTCCCAGTGTAGTGTGTCTGGCTAACAGAAAAGAAGATACGGCTTCATTTCTGAGTCTTATGCATTGTTTTTCTTTGACAAGTATCTGCTAACACGATACTGTTGCATCTCCTGGCATAATAAGTTTGATATAGTTTTCTTTCTTTTGCAGTTCATTGCTAATTATGAGGTTTCGAGCTACTCGGATGTTCAGCATCTTTCCCATAAAAGTTGCTCTGTTTGGTGCTTTGTGGTTAATGTTCACATCTGCAAACCATGAGGTGCTTTGCATTGAGAAATATATTTATTATTCCAGTGGAGCTCCCCACCATTTCCAAGTATTTTCTCCACACCTGTTTTGATGAAAGGCCATTAATCACCTTCACTCACCAACACCTGTGTCACTCTGCTGCGCTGACCAGCTTGATCAATCAGTACTCAGCCTCTAATGAACAACTGGCCAATAAAATGACGCTTTTATATGTTGATTTATGAGACTCGTTCTGGCTGGTGGCATGTCACACACATTTAACTGTACCAGTCTAATACAGAATATTAAATTTAAAAAAATTATATCCATTGTTCCATCAGAACAGTATTGACTTTTTCTATATCAGATAATAGCCTCTGCAGGTCATCATTCATACTTAAGAGTGTGTGACTGATCCAGTGCAAAAGGTGATTATGAAACATTTCTTGGCCTCTTCTATTTTCTGTAATTTCTTTTTCTTTACTTTCCAGTGTCCAGAAACAAACTTTTATTTCCTGATTCACTCAGGAATCAGTTAAACCTCCAACTTGGTTGCCTAACAGCCTCTGACGTGACTTGTATGATAAGGACTTGGGACAAGTGCCTTTCCTCAGTGTTTGTCTTCTGCTCCCAGAGTTGACCAACACTGTGTAATATTAGCTTAAAAACTGAGTGCACTAATCATTAATGTCAACAAATGACTGGTTCAGAACACACAGGCTGCACATAAGGACAATAAACAATGAGATGTTGTGACTTTAGGTATATCTTTTGTAGGGACAACTGCAGCAAGAACATAAACTAAGGTTAGCCAGCTTGCTGCTAAGCTAGGTATCAAGCATCTTATCTAGCAATTTTCATTACTAGCAAAGTCAGTTTTATTAAAGGCCCCAGTCTCACAGACCTAGAGACTGGTTAGTGATCATCCGTAAAAGTGTTTATTCCAGGACTGGCCTGCAAATCATTTTTGGAAGTTGCTGGGCACCTTCTAAAAGCTAAAAACCGTGCAGTTGTTTGCTATGTTTTCTGATGGAAAAAAACACTTGCAAACAACTCACAAGGTGGCAGTGAAAGTGTGAAGAGTACGATGCAAACCAGCAACAGAGACTGTCAACTTTCAAAGTAAAAGTTGAAACTTTGAAAAAGTTGGGCATGTTGGTTACAATGGGAAGGCACAACTTTTACTGTGAAGACAAATATTTCCCATTTCCAGTTTATGTGACACTTTTTCCAGACAACCAGAGGTTGCCAGGATATTGCCAGTCATAGTATGCATTTGTGACTGAGGCCTAAAAAAGCCCAACTGGCCAAGCAGCTATCAGGGGGAAATGGACTTAATGTCAGCAGGGCGTTCAGTTCATTAAATTATCGTTTATTTTTTGGAATCAGATCTGATTCTGAGCTCTCTTTCTTCTGACTAATGTTGCCTAATGCTCACCCTCCTGCTAACACTGAAGAACTGCAACTCAATTCATTCATTCAACATCATCTTACTTGCTAAGGTTTAGCTACACAACGTGTATCTGGTGAAGTGGTTGCTTTGTTGGATTATCAAACAGGGATGTCTGTCTGGCCAAAACTTATGAAGGATTCAAATTTGGCCCAGTGGATAGTTTTGCACAGTGTAGAATTTTTGGGATTTGCAGATTAAAGATACGTTTAACTTTGGTGCTGACTCACTGATATTGTTTACTAGGACAGATGATGAATGCTGAGTCATTATTGGTAAATGTTTTGTGCTTTTCCTGTAAAGATAAATCAACTATTTTAAAACGTGAACAAGAGGCTTGTTTGCGGTGCACTATTAGATGTGGTTTGTCGTTTTGTCACAACCATCTCATCCACTAATTGATGGATAAGGAGAGTTACTCATCAGTCCCTCCGGGTAGAGGCCCTCTCGATTTTTCACAAGGGGCACAGGCTGATTTCACACCTGCCATGTTTGAACGACTTAAATGAACCCCACAGCATCTGACCTCATTTTGTTTGAGCTGCTGTGAATTGAGCAGTAAACAGCGAACAGTTTCTCCACCTAAAATTATTTATGAAACTGTTTATTTAGGACAAATCTGCAGGATCTTTTAGTGGTTTAAGTTGAACTTAAACCATTAAAAGATCCTGCAGATTAAAAATATAGCAGTTAATGTGTTCCATTGCCAATTTTCCCTCAGATAATTGATATTGTATGGTCAATAAAATGTCTGAAAACAATTAAAAAATGCAATCTGTATTCAAAAGGCAACGTCTCCAACTGCTTTGCAATGTCCAGTGAACCAAGTTATATTTAATGTATCCTCAGAAGACAAGGAAAAGCTAAATATGTTTGTATTTAAAATGCTAAAAGCAAAATATA
Organism: Perissodus microlepis; assembly: GCF_051167445.1. Lineage (NCBI taxonomy): Eukaryota > Metazoa > Chordata > Actinopteri > Cichliformes > Cichlidae > Perissodus > Perissodus microlepis. Next base: position 13,379,751 of record NC_140468.1, read on the forward strand.
TGAACAATAACGAACACAAATCTATCATAAGAATAGTTGATATTCTGTGGATGAAACAACTGATCATTGGAGTTTTACTATAAAATAAATGTGGCACATGCACATACCTTAAAAATAATAGCAAAAAAGAATAGTGAAAAATTAGTGAACCAATAAAAATTCAACCCCATAAAGGGATTTGTATGATCTCGCTCACACACCTGTGTCAGGAAGCCATTCTCTCTGTTGCCTTTCCCGCAGAAAAGAGGAGAAAAAGAGGATGGGTCTGAGTCAATTAAGGTGACTGTTACTATAATTCGGTCTGCACTGCAATGAAACCAACCTAATAATACCCGTTCCCTTCCCGCAGCTGAACTGTCTTTGCCTTTATTTAGCTTCATGAAGCGATTTGCTCAAATGAAAAGAGATTTTAATAGGGTGTTTCTCACTGGGGGCCGTTTGAAAAGGGAACAGAGCAAAGCACTTTCCACTTGCTACACTCCACACTGAACTACAGGACAACAGTGGACTCGTTTCAATTCAAGGTTATCGTTTTAGGATTTCCGATATAACGTGTGTGCTGGTGAGATATAAGTCCCTTCAGACAAGCTCATTATGTTAATCTGACAGCAATTTACATGTCGGCCTCAAGCAAAAATATGCACAATGGTCAGTTCGAGACGTTGTGACAGTCTTACCAGGTCAGGTTAAATGTGAAAGAAGAGAAAACTGTGGACATCTTGTGCTATTAGTTATTACTTCTTATGCATCATATCTGTTAAATACACCAACACAACTGAGGAAAGGCGCTGCAGAGCATTGATCTTGTTATATCAGATCTGTCTGTCGCCCCACCACGATGTTGCCATAAAGGACCAAGGGCGTTCGGTTTCTGTTTGCATATTTTCAAGCCAGCTGTGGGGACGAATCAGCAAAGGTTCCCCAAAACACTTTAAATGCAGCATGTGAATCCTGACTTTACAGGGATTGTGCACTGTTGGATATTTAAAGAAAAAAAACCATGCAGCATAGACAGAACATCCTGAAATTGAATAGAAAATTGATTTGTACATTTAAGATGTGGAAGGAAGCATTTCTGCTACAAAGGTTTGTCTGTGTTTAGAGGTAAATGGTACAAAACAGCATTCATACTGCTCTTTAAAATTTTGACATGAATTATTCTGCTTTATTGCTTTCACACACAGCTCACAGAGTTTGGTGCTTGATCACTTTGGTTGTTCAAAAAGTTTCTCCCATTTTCTCCCCACTGTCATTTTTTGTCATTTTATCTTTGTTGAGAAAAACAAGAATAAACTGAACATAGTTTGAATTCGTTTATCTGCCTCATGTTTATAGTTGCAGATGGAGGCAGGAATGGTCAGGTACAGACCAAAACAACCACACTGAGACCCTTTGACTTTGTTTATGATGACAACTTGATTCAACCCTGATCTGAATCAACTATGTGGTGTTTCTGGAATATTGTAGCATACCAAACTGTAGCCACTAGCAGCTGTTAGGAGTAAACGCTCCATTTTATCCACTAGACTGGAGCACAGCACCTTCTTCTTGTATTTACTTTTGTTGTCCCACCTCTGAGACATGATTTACAATGATGCATTTTGGTTCTGCTGTTTGGAGTTTTCTCTGTTAAAAGAAACCAAACCACAGGAAGAAGCTACAAGTTTATAATTTCAACAACTGATTTGGGCTGGATTAAATGAACTCTAGTCCTGAAAACAAACCCAAAAGACACCTTAAGTCAGAAATCTAAAATGAAAAACACATTAAAAAATGTATGTGCACTGGCACATATATTACCTGTATATAAATGTCACTTCTGTGTGTAAGCCAAATTACACCTTTTGCTAAAAAGTTACCGTTTCAAACTGTACATGGATTTCTAGTCTTCTTTATTAAAAATCTTTTCAAGTATATGTGTTTAAAGCAAAGAAAAATGATTTTCAGAGTTTTTCAGAGACGTGACCTCCAACATTTCCTGCACCGTTTATAACAATTTAGCCAGTGAAAGGAAAGATGAAGCTTTTTGTCTTCCATGAGCAAAATTTCCCCTCACTAATGGAAAATCTCTAATTTTCTCGGACGGGGCTCCACTGGGGATTGACTTGGCTTAATACTTTTCTGAAGGTTGAATTATTCCTGTTATTGTATACCAACATACGTTAGAGACACCGTCACAATAAATACAGGGAGTATCGTCTACATTTTCTACACACAGTCTGCTGAAACAAGCTTTATCACCTGCAGTTTTTCACGGTTTGACCTCATTTCTTACAAAAGAGGCTGCTGAGCAAATGCAGCCATTTTTTTCAGATGTCACTTGATCTGTCATAAGCTACTATTCGCCACGCTGTGAAAGCCTGGACAGGCAGCAGGGGAGGGGGGCATTTTGGCTTGGTTTTTGACTCTGTGTCTGGCAGATGAAGCATCACAACCCTCAGGGACTGATAGTGTTAGAGGAGACACCTGTTTTACAGTATTCCCAATAGCTTTGAGGTTCCAAACCCGAATAAAACAAGTGAGTAGTTTCCTGTTAGATATTCTAGATGGTAGTAGATTGGTGTATTTGCGAATGCATGAGTCATTTTTCTGCATGTGTTGAATAGTCAGTGAATATATCTGAATAAATGAAATTCAATATAAGGCATGCTGAATTTGTGTTATTTGAACAACTGTCACTATTTCAGATAGCTTGGATTGATAAATAAATATAAGCTAGTAATTAAATGGTATTATAGAAATTACAACCTGTGTATGTGGTGAGCTTTGATGTTTTGTAAACCTTTTGTTTCTCTCTCCTGCTTCCCCCAAAACCCTTTCCAAGTCTATGATTTCCATAAGTAACATGGCATGTCAGTCACACACACTGAGACCATAAATAGAGGCATGCACAGCCAATGTTCAGTAGGTCCATGGCGAGCTGAAAGCATAATGCGCGTAGCCGACATACGATCATTGTGCTCAAGGCCCTCTCCCTGCACTTTCATTTGAATGCTGCAGCCTTAAATCAAGTGTAAAACTGTCAGGATTTGTCAGTGTTGTGCTTCCACGCCGCACTTATTTGAGTGGACAAGGAGCCAGCAAGGAGCACACGGGGCAGACACAAGCTCTGTGTGTGTGGTTGTAATACTCATGTTGTGGGGACATAGATCTGTTCACACACTCACATTGTGATGACCCAGAGACAAAAAGCAGGACATCGTAATGTTTTCATTAACCTGAAGGCTGAAGATTTGATTCAAAGCTAGATATAGTTTTGGGTAGCAAGTAGTGGTTATGGTCAGGTTTAGAGTAAGTCTATAGGACATGAATGCAAGCCACTGAGGTGATAGAAGTGTGTGTGTGTGTGTGTGTGTGTGTGTGTGTGTGTGTGTGTGTGTGTGTGTGTGTGTGTGTGTGTGTGTGTGTGTGTGTGTGTGTGTGTGTGTTAACACTTGTGTAACACTGGAGGCCACAGTTTCAGGCTAGAGACTGTGAGAATAATTGTGTTTATCTGAAGTGATTGTGGTGACTGCTGAATGAATAACAATGCAGTGTGTACAAGCCATTGTGTTGCTTCTGCAAACATTCAGTGGAGTCAGATTTTCACTGAAACGACGTCCCTCTGTCCAACTTAAATCACTCAGCGGCCAAACTTAAGGCTAATGCATACTCTCTAAAGAGGGATTAATATTTAAAATCACAGTAAAACATCCCAGCAACATGGATAGTCCTTACAGCCTATTGAAAGCTGTTATAGGTACCTAGAGTGGGATGGAATTTGCAGTGCCATATTCAAAGGTGCTGTTACAAGTATTTTTTCATTTATTGCTGCAGAGGTACTATATAGGTTGGTGTAGTAAAAGTTGCAATATCATTAAGAGATGTAATGAAAGAAAAGGCACTTGAGGACAAGTTCAAGTAGAGACAGGACGTATTATGCAGACATAAACAGACTTTAGAAGTGTGAAATAGAATAGGAGATAAAAATAAGCTCAGCTAGACGAAAGGCAGATTTAACCGGAGAACGAAAACTACTATTCACCAGTGTCGACAGTGGTAACACCAAGATTGGGCTGTGGCTGATACAGCGCAACTCAAAAGAACCATTTGAGGTAAATATCGCATAGAAAGCATATAAAGTGCTTCATTCAAGCTATAAGAATCGCAGCGGAGCATGACAGAGCAGCGCTGGATTCAGCTCTGCTCTACAGTGTGTCAATAGAGTAATCATCAGAAGATTAGGCAGGAAAATTAGCCAGCTATTCGTTGAGCAATAATCTATCCCACCTGCTCATTAAAATAAACACTGAATCTCAAATAGTTTAAATCAGCGCTGAGTGGGGAAAGAGCTGCACCATCAATATGCTAAGTGAGCATCTCGACTTCTCAAGCAGAGTTTTAAGTCGTTTTGGAAAACTGGGGTGTTTTTTGTAATGGATCAAAATATGCAAATGAATTATACCTTTGCATAATTATATTGAAATACAGTACATTTGCATGGCTACAATTTATTATCCCTCATATCGTCATTTACCCCGTCTCAATTTTCTGAAGAAATTTGCATTAACTCATGCTTAATTTTTTTCTGTCTTTCAAATTAATAACTTTATTTGTAAAGCAGTTAAACATGGCTTTGCTCAGTTCGCCAGGGTGTTCGCTGCAATAGTATTTGTTATGGTGAGTCAAACGAAGTAGCATGTGGTGGCTAATGTTAGCAAATGTTGATGTGTCGATTTTAGATGAGATTCGATTTTTAGATTTGACTGCGGAGCTGTTTGTGTAGTGTTGTGAAGCAGCGTCCTGTCACACACACTAGTGCAGGGATGTCAACTCATACAGCCTACCTTTATCTTAAGTGTGACCAACCAACTCCTCTTTCTGTCAGTGTAAAAAAAACAAAAAACTTCACATTTACTCCATGAGATATTTTAATGTAAGAAAAGAAGTGTCATTTCAGCAGGACGTCACAGTTTTTGTACATTATAAAAACAAATGCTGCTGTAGTAAATTAAAGAAACCCGTCAGCATGACTCTTTGGGCTCAAGTTGTAAGAAATAAATGTGTAAAATTACAGAAAAAGCTCTGGCTTGTGGTTGTGCTTATTATAAAACCGAATATTTTTGTTAATTCACAGAAACCTCCCTTTTTTTCTTTTGCTCTGAAATCAATGTAAAAATGAGAAATTTATTAGAGTTTACAGTATTTACTATCTATTCAACAGTGAAAATAAAACGACAGCAACTTTTCTGTCATCACTTAATTACATTGGTTTAGTCTGAGTGGCTATGGGGGAGGTCTGTATCATTAGGAAAAGCTGCAAACTTGTTCAAATGCAGTTGAAAGTCCAAAGTATATGTCGTCCTTCATATTTTTCAAAGGAGTCCAACGGCCCAGATTGGTGTTTTTGCTGGGTCGATTTTGGTCCTCAGGCTTTATGTTTGACAACCCTGCTCTAGCGCAACGTTATAGTATCAGATGCAGTAGATACATGTGTAAAAGCTGATTAAGAACACTTAAAAAAAAAAAAAAGTAGAAAATTGTAACACAAGGTGGTTTGAATACTGAAGCATGTTTGAGCTGAGCTTGGCTGTTTAATTATGATTGCGATCATATCAGTCATGCCTTAGTAGCGGTGAAAAAATAATGAGTTTGTGCTGCGTGAGTGACTCTGTGTTTAATTGAATCCTCTCCACGTACAACCTCTTGGAAATGTAAAGCTAGAGTGAAGGACTAATTTACTCTGATAAACCGGACTGCACTCTGCACATAAACACTGTATCATCTGGATATGGATGCACATTTTTAAAATATTTTACCCACAATGGTAACTTACGAACAACATAGCAGGGCTGCATTTTAAGCAGACTGAAAAGGACCAATGATAAATGACGCCTATTGTTGTCAAGTAATGCCAGGAAGGAAACTGCCTTTGAGTGCCCTTAAGGGAGCATGCAGGTGTGAACCTTGAATAGAAAACGCTGCTGAGAAGAAGAAGAAGAACCAAGGAAAGGGGGGAGATGTGGGAAGTTCATGTTGTTTACAGCCAGTCCTCTCCCAGCTCCCCCATCTCTCTCTCTCTCCCCTCTTTCGCTCTCCCTTACATACTCATACTGGTAGAAGAATACACACTTGCTCTTCAGACACTCTCAGCCTCCTTTCTTTCTCCTCCGCTCCTCAATCTGCCTCGCTTCTGTCTCTCCTTTCGTCTCATAAAGGGCAGCGATCAGCAGAGCATGACACTTTTAATTGAAGCACACATGTGCCGTGCTTTCGCTGCGGCACTTTGGATCATAGCCAAAACGTGTCACTGACTGAGAAAGGATCGTCACAATCAAAGTGGAGAGAAGAAAGATACAGTAGTGAGACAGAGAAAATTATCTGCGACTTTGTTGGGGTTTTTTTTTTTCTTGGGACAACTTCTGTGATGGGAGATCAGCCAGCAGGAGAAGCCTGAATCAAGAGCAGAAGAAAGTGGCAAACAGAGGAAGCTTAAAACACGTGGAGATGCTGTTAGGTAAGGCTGTTACTTTTAAGATTCGTGCCAATACTGCTAATTTGTGGGAAAGTAGCTGAGGACTTATCTTTTTTTTTTTATGTGATGTTTTTTTGTGCCTCCATTTGCCTAAATGCATGCGAGCGCTCTGCTGTCAATGTGTGTTTTACAACAATGACTTCACATCACAGCTCAAGGGCAGGCTCGGTCTCCTGCCTACCATCTGCCCTCATTCAGTTCCTCTGCATCCAAAATGAGTCCCCGGCCTGTTTGTTTTCATAATTGACCCCTTTTGATGGAGCCAAGTGTGGAGTTCAGACCAATACAAACCTGCCGTTCCCAGATGTGTCAAGTCATTTTAAAGCCACACAAGAACATTGCTGATATCACGGTGCAGATTGCTGGCAATTATGTCTTTGCGTCCCCAGGGAAATATGCCCAGATTAGCTTGCATAATTGGAGCCTGTTAAAGATAAAGGCAGTGTGGGGATTTTTAGTCATTTGTGTTTGGGTTTTTTTTGTTTAGATAAGGCATCAAATTTATTGCATTTAAAGTATTTGAATTCAGGATCTGTTTGGTGCGATGTTAAAGTCCATCTGATTTACCATCTGATTTTTAAGTAGGCAGAGGAACTTACCTTCTCACGTTTTACTTGACCTCTAAATAAATGTGTTTATTTTTTTAATCTACCTTAGAGTTTATTATTTCAGTTAAAACCAAATTGATTTGCAAGTCTGTCTGCGACACGAGGCTCACTCATTCGTGGGTTTCCCCGCAGCACAGAATGCCAACACAGTCCTTCACAAACTGTTTATTTTAACGCACACACTTGCAACACATTCACAGAGCTGCCACTTTACAAGCCCAGCTCTGCACAAGCTTTCTTAGCAGTCCCCTTTCTCCATGCTGAATTCTCCCTTTGCCGTGTTGTGCACTCCTGTTACTGTCCCCCCACACCCCAGCATTCTGCTAAAATAAAGAGAGAGGAAGTGATTAGCCCATGCACAACAGGTGCACCATTCACCCCAATTGACAATGCCCTCTGAGCCATCCAGCTCCACCTCTTCCATCTGTACCCCTTACTACTTTTCTCTTGGTTATTTCTGGGCAGTTTGAGGTAGTTTACACTATTTTCTCACAAGTAACATAACTCATTTCCTGCTTTTTTGTGTTTATAATAGCTTTCTTATCAGGATGAGACATAATTCTTTAGCCAATAGAATTACCAGGAAGGCTACGTTTAAAATGATGTCTATCCACGTATTTTGGAATTTCTGCAGCTTATGGATACACACAACTCCGTGGATGAAAATGCAGAGCATGTCTATGTGGCTGCTTTAGGCTCTTTCTCCTTTAAACAGCAGATTAAGGAGATCAAAGGGAAACAGCTGAAGAGACGATAACTATGAGAGTTTTGCCTGGTGGCCATACTGCATCTGTTCTTGCCTCTCCACCACTTGTCAAAAGCTCAGATTTGAGCGTGCAGTGACATCCTGTATGTGTAAATCTGATCTCTGTGCACCATTACGTCAGTCTGATACAAAATCCTAGAATAAAATTTTTGAATTTTTCTCAGCTTTCAATTTTATGATTATTATTTTTCTCTGAGAGTAGTAGAATATATATAGAATATAAAATAATCATTTTATCATTGCAATAAGAACTTATGTAATAAATATACAAATGCAATGAGTAAAAAAATTAAACTTTTTACCTTTTAAATAAAGGTGATGGAAAAAATAACATAGTGTGAGCTCAATAGCTAATATGTACAATTCAATATTTGGTTATTTAGTGCACATCATATCATAAATGCTAAACTGAACAATATTTTCACACATTCAGATTTTATTGATATCCCTTAGGCAGGATTGACATACTCTATATGGACAGAAGTACTGGGCCACTTACAGATTACAACTGCAGGAACTGTTAAGTCCAGGCGCACAATTTTATGTTGATGTAAATACCAGAGTGGGTTTCCTGTGGTTTCTAAACAATAGTTTAGTCATAATACCACTTAGAGTTGATTGTGGAATATCTAAGAGGGAAGAAATTTCATGATCTCACTTGTTGCAGCTGTGGCATCTGTTACAGTACCGCAGATCAGTGAGATCTTTACAGAAGTGTTTACAAAGGCAGATTTCATGGCTAGCTTCTTTATTTTATACAACTGTGGTAATGTGGCTGAAAACACCTGAATTAAATGGGTAAGTTATGACCTATATAGTCTACTTATGGTATCACCCTGCAACAATCCAGTGCAATAACGCTGGTCCTTGTGTCATACCATATAATGCAGTTGTTCACATACTACTTGTAGTAGAAAACATAAGACAATCAACTAATGAGCTGGTCATGCAATAAAAAGGCTGATAAATCTTTGGTAGAATTAGGGGTGCACATTGCACATACCAGTTTATACTATTGCACTGCCAGAAAGTAGTCCTGTGGCAGTGAAACTATTGTATTATTAGGTTTGTCCCCTACATAAAGTGTCGGAACACAATAATCAAAGTGAGAAAAGAGTCCCTGTGGTGTTTAGTCTGCACCTGAGAGCAATGACTGTTTTGCTGCATGTGCTGAAAAGTTTCTTGAGCATCTTCCCATTAGACTCACCTCCACCAGCTCCCAGAACAGAACTTGGGATCCTAATCAGTTTAAGTCTGGGGTTAGCTGCCTTTACCCTGCTGATGCAACACAAAAAGACCACACTCACAACCCCACTGCGTCACATGCTGTTGAAGGACCTTTATCAGTAAATGGAGTCGATTCTGCTTCTTTTTGAATCAGTGTCTGTCTCCAAGTACGTCTCCTCCCAGCTTAACTTTATACAGCCAACAATTGCTGTGTCTTCACAGAATTACTGCAAATATAACAGCCGTGATCATTCCTTGATGCTCGACACACACACAGTGAAAAGGAAGGGTGTTAAAGCAGGCTCCTGCGGTGCTGCTCACTGTGCTGTCAGAAGGGCACCTCTGCAGCCGGACGTACTGTGCTCTACCCTCAAGGAAATTTGGAATCAAGGCTAAAAGTATAGCACCCACCTTCATGTCTGAGCTTTATAAGAAGTCAGATGGTATTTGAAGTATTGTAGAAGTTGCAAAATTTGACACTCGGAGTATTGCCTGCCACACGTTTTTGTTTTTAATGTACTCTTAATTTGTTCTGTTATTGTATATTTTACACATGTTGATATGGGATATTGTATTTGTTTTAAATGTTATATACTTATGTGGCATGTGTATTTTGACTTTTGTCGCCATGATGCCAGGTCTCTCTTGGAAATGAGATTTTTAATCTCAATGAGATTTTTTACCTGGATAAATAAAGGACTAATAAATTCAGATGGTGAATGATGCAAACCGCAGGGGTTCAGCCATAGCCTTGTAGTCATAGAGGGTGGAGAGATTCTTTAATTCTTTAAGCCCGGTTAGTTCTGATATTTTATTATTATCTCATTTAAAATGGTTAAATATGTTTATTAATAAAGTTTTTTATGTGTAGAGTAGTTTGGCTACAAGCTACCATGATGCAAATTGGACTGCTCTATGTCTGCACAGCTAAAGAAGTTTCTCACTTCACTTTTCCTTTTAATCACTGGAACAGAGAAATTCCCATTCATGCAAATTAAGCGTGATTTTACGACGCATCATATTAGCTACGAGACATTAATCTGTGTTCTGTGTGGGTGGCGAGATTCAAAATAAGCTAGTCAGTGTTTCTTTATGTTACAGGAAAAAGTTTCTCAGTATGTTTGCAAAGCTCGGTGTTCATGAGTCAGTTTAAAGGGATCATTAATTTTCCTGTTGGGGGACATATTCAGAATCCAGCAGTGATAATGACCTATTATTATAATCGAAGGGTAATGAGTATGGAACAGTAAGGTTTTAACTGCAGTATAGATTGTCTTAGAGAACAAATTTAATTAGTCTACTGTACTGACATTATACCTTTTGCCATTGAGAGCATTTTAATTTGCTGTAGCTGATTCACAGCAATATGTGAAGCACTGTTTAGAGCATAAACAGCTTGATTTTTATATTTTGATTTCTTTGATTTTACTTTTGTGTGTGAAAAAACTCTGCCAAATCATATGTAGCACATGAAAGCAGTTTTAGACATGGTCAGGATGGTGTGCTGAAGTTCAAACTGGCATAATTTGGCATGGTTGTGGGTGCCACACAGGCTGGTTTGAGTGTCTCAGTATCTGTTGATCTACTGGGATGTCCCTACACAAACGTCTCTCAGGTACAGAGGCTGCTCTAAGAGAAAATATCCATTGAGCTGTGGTTCTCTGGGTAAAAATGCCTTGTCAGAGGTCAGAGGACAATGGCCAGACTACTTGAGCTGATAAAAGGGCAGCCTTAACTTGAAGAACCACTCGTTACAACCCAGGTGTACAGAAGAGCATCTCTGAATGCACAACACGTTGAACGTTGAGGCAGATGAGCTACAGCAACAGAAGAAGAGCACATCTGTGCCACTCCTGTCAGCTGAGAACAGTAAACCGAGGCTATAATTCACATGGGCTCACCAAAATTGGAAAGTAGAAGATTTTAGAAACACTGCCTTGTCTGAGTGTTGACTTCTGTTGCGTTATTCAGATGGTAGTGTCACAATTGGGCATTAACAAGAAAGGATTTGATCCTTCCTGCTTTGTATCAACAGTTCAGGGTGGTGGTGTTGTGATGATGTGGAGGATATTTTCTTTAGGACACCTGTCACTATTCTTCTTCGTTTTCTTTTGCCTGACCTTGTTTGAGTCAGTTAAATTTGGTTCAAGAGGAATACAGCGTAGTATTCATCCTAATGTTTTCAGGGTTAAATTGGAATCTGTGTGTTACGCAGAATAAAAACACGTGTTCTGCTTTAGTAACAGTGCATGCGTATTATTTCGCATGTGGTCACACTGGACCTGTTTTTCTGTTGTTACTAAAGAATCTTGCCACATAAATGTGGCAGGTTGTCTAAATCTGTGTCAACTTCTGCATGCGTGTACATTTCACGTTTTGGAGGGGCAAAGCATGAAATGGACACGGTGGATCGGCGTGTTTATTACACGCTTTGTCGTGATACTGGGTTAGCTAAATCACAGGCTGGTGCAGTAAAAAAAACAAAAAACTGGCACGCATCACAGTGACTGACAGCCCCAATCAGTCATTGTGGTTTGCTGACAGTGTGAGTTTGATTAGCCAGACTGGTAATGATTGCAGGAGTGCAGACACTCACATGTTCACTTGTGAAAGCATTGCACTGTTTCCTTCACCAAATCTAATGTAAATCAAAAGATTAGCAATTAAAACTTTATATTAAGTCTTGTGAGGACCTTTTTTAAGTATAGTTCTTGATTCTTGGAGCATTCAGTCTCCCAGACCTATTGTACAGTCGGTGGGGTGTTGTAAAAGGCATGTTGTGAGGTTGAATGATGGCTGATTTTAAATTGTAGGTCTCTCTCTGGATATATAATTTTGTAACTGATCACATCAGTAAAATGTGAGTGAGACACTTTATGTTTGAATGATTATCTATGAGGGCTGATTAATGTTAATTTGATAGGCTATATGTACAAATCTGTATTAAGCATCTTGATAATGGCACAATTATTATAGATGCATTGGGGAAAAGCATTTAAATGATGATGAATTACACATTAATTTCCTCCTTCATATCATATTGGACTTTTAGCTGTACATGAAGAAGCTTAGGGTGACTCACATCCTGCATCATCAGGAGGGCAATTTTTTCCAGATGTATCCTGGGAATGGAGCTGCATGCCAAGACCAACTACATTAAGGCATTTTAATGGCTTAGGCACATGCCACGGATTTCTGTCATATTCTGGATTTGCCAAAAAGTCATGCACCCTTAGGATATCTGCTTCTGCAACCAGGCTGTGAGAAGGGGACGTGTGCGACACACATCACAGGACTCCTGAAGGCCTTCTACTGCATTACATCACCTGCTGCGTGACTCCTGTGATTCAAGTAAAATCATATTTTTTAATTTTTTCAAATAATTACCTTCAGATTAAAAGTGACATTTAAATCCCATAGTGTGTGTGTGTGTGTGTGTGTGTGTGTCATCAGAAATAGCATGAGAGTGACGCAGGAACTGTTTTCTAACCGTCGGCTACCAATACATCAGAGAGGCTTGAGAGTGATTAATCGTGTTCTTTTGATTTGAGCCTATTCTTGTGTAATCTAAGGAACATTTTTTATTGCTGTCAGCTTTATTGAAAATTCACTGGAACCGATTACTGCTTACCTACGTAATTTTTATTGGAACTACACCAACTACAGATTACTGGTTACTGCCCGTCTTCAGACAGTCAACAGACAAAACATGACAGCGATTCCTGGGTTTTCCATTTTATTTTTTTATCTGCATTTATTGGGTTATATTTAAATAGAAGTATTTACAAAATGTGGATTTTTTTTTTTTGTGAAAAATGAGTGAAATTTAATGAGTTCCACATTTTGGTTATACTGCCCCTATGAACAGAAACAGGTTATCTGAGGGTGTCTGGTACTGTCTGACATGACATAATTGGTAGTGTAACAGCTGGGCCTACTCCAAACAAGGACCCATGGGTTGGTGAATAAACATATAACTAATTGGTGAAGGGGAACAGGTGTGAAAGGCACCACAGGTGAAACGGATCAGGCAGTAAGCAGTTAACAAGAGAAACCTCCAAAGCAAGTAAAACTAACAACAATCGACAAGAGCCAAAGATTACAAAATTTATCAGGAATTAACCAAAACAAAACAGCAATCCAGTAATTATGTTTGTTTTGTTTTGTTCCTTTAGCCAGTTTTAGTTTCCCTTTATTAGCAGGGGTGGGACATCAGTGTTCCCTACTGATCGTTTATTGGCATGCAACACTAAGTTGAACTCAGTTCTGCTCAATATTCATTTTATCTATTTATAAACTGCTACTGGTAAGAACTGACATTTCTATTTTGTCCAATTTCAGCCCAGCCTTTCCAAGCATGCATTTAGCATTTAGCTTGAACAAATCACTCCCTGTCATACACGCTTTCATTCAGCGCATCGCAGCCAACTCCTCCATAATCTCAAACTCTTTCGCTATCCCACTTAAAGAGATTAGTAACTGGGGTGTGTCATGCACATCACAGCTTTCATCCAGGAACATATCCCCAAATGCTTCTTTTCTTTCAGGGCAGAGTCCAGCAAGCACCGTTTGATAAACTCCAGAGAAATGCTTACTGTTTTTTGTGATTTTTGTGGGAAATAACAAATCTGGTCTTTACTGTGTTTTACTGTGTCTTGGATGTGTAAAGCTTGAAAAAGTCTTTGTTGTTTTGCACCGTTGTTAGCAAAGATTCAGATGTCCCACTCTGCATCAGTCAAATTCTTGTGTTACTGTGCGTGTTTAGTTTCATAAAAGCGATTCAAATTGTAATCCTTAAATGCAGCATTCTGCTCTTTAAAAACTATGCGCACCACTTTACCTGTGACCAGTAAATGAATGAAATTTGTGATTTCCCATTGACGCACAGGCCAGTTGTGAACAACCAATGGGCTACTGTGGCTCCAAGTCTGTTATAGAGAGTAGACACGCACCAGGAGCAGGGGCAAGGTGGACACACCAGAAATGGTCTCAGTGGGACTCAAACTTAGGCCCCCCTGCCGTAACCATAGTGGTCCCCAACCCCTGGTCCACGGACCCATGCCGCTCTGTGAGTCGTTTGGTACCGGGCTGCGAAAGTTGAGGCTCAGGTGTGAAATTTTTGGTTTTCAGGGTTTTTATCGTTAACTCTGTTTCCCTGGGTCTTTTCCCGTGTTGTAGTTGTGTGTCTTATTTTGAAAGAAATATTTAAGCGTTACCATAGCAACCAGAGAGCATTAAGAGGCAGAGAGGAGGGTGTTACTCTTAATGTTGTTGGTGCATTTCAGGAGGACGCTGCTAATAAAGTTAAACAATTACACAGTGAATTTGCGTTTATTATTATATTTACAAAATACCACAGTTTTTGTCTTGGTTGTATCATTTTATTTTTTGCATTTATCCACGACACCATAAAGGCCTGTCAGTGAAAATATTATTTGACATTAAACCGGTCTGTGGCGCAAAAAAGGTTGGGGACCGCTGCCGTCGCCTTTTGGTTTCCTACTCCTGTTTTTGCTCAGGCCGTGTGCTGGTGCTATTGGTGTACATTCATGTTTACGTGGGTGGTATGTTCACATGCACCCGATATTTTTATTTAATTTTTTTTTTCCCCAGCAGAACATTGGGTTATTTACTTCACCAAACGATGGGTCTAATTTTGTTGCTGATTTGCATAATTTGATATTTGTTGTAGCTTGAAAATATTAATGAAATTCTGAATGCAATATTTAAAATTTAAGGCCTTTTTTAATTTAATTTGTGGTGGATATTCATGCTCCAACGAGGACAATTGATTAGTGGTACTGTATCACAACTGTTTGGTTTTCATTTACTGGCAAAGTCTGGTATTCTGCCAAATCAAGAAATGCAGACAGTCGGTCTCAGAGTTATCCAGCACTCTGAAGCTAAATAATAATGCACTCTGTTTTCTTCTCTGTTGTCCGTGACTCTTGAGGACATTTGCATTAATACACCTTCCGTGCCCTCAACACAGCAGTTGGTATTATGTGGCTATGCCTTTGTCTGAGACCTACATAAACTCTAAGGAAAGATATTTTAATTATTTTTAAACTACTGCTTGGGTGTGAAACTAGAACAACCTTTTCTACCACCCACTGGCTACTGCTCATGTCTGGTTGCTGTCTGAAGACATTTTCTGTTTGTCTGTCAAATGATTGTTTTTTTTAAACACTTCATTTAAAGATACAGCACACATGAGCGCACAGTAGCAAGTGAACACACATACACACACACTCCAGGCATTTTGTCAGCAAAATGGATTAATGTTTTGGTATTTTGCTGAAATGCTGACAGGAATGAAAATATTGTGTCTCCAGTTCTGACAACGTGCCTTGGAAATCAAGAAGTGAAATGCAAAACCTGCTAAAATATGCAGCTGCCAGGAGACATGACATTGCCCACAAAAAAAGGTTGACTGCAAATTAAGATACTCTCTATCTGAATTCATGTAATAAACTGGTACAATTTGTGCATGATTAGGTCAACTGCAGTGAAATGTTGTGGAGAAAAAAAAGCATCACATTGTTTTGAAGCATCAAGTTGAGCTGAAGCAGCCATGCAACCTCCATAGGGATAGGCCGCAACTCCCCTTCATAGATCTCCTATTAATGAAGTCGGGTACAACATAAAAGGAGGGGCTGGATTAGAGACTGGTAGCAAAGATTTCTGCAAGTCAAAGCAGTATGAATAGTGGACCCCAAATGAGATTTGTTTGCTGGAAGTGTAGAAGGGTATCAACTGATCTCATGGACCACGACAATGGACTAATACTATGCTTGATTGCTGCAGGAAAGCTGTCAGGTGACCAGTTTCTTAAGCTGAACTTTATAAAATGTTTATGGTAAATGGCCTGTATTTGTATAGCGCTTTACTTAGTCCCTATGGACCCCAAAGCGCTTTACATGTTCAGTCATCCACCCATTCACACACTGGTGATAGCAAGCTACATTGTAGCCACAGCTGTCCTGGGGCGCACTGTCAGAGGCGAGGCTGCCGGACACTGGCGCCACCGGGCCCTCTGACCACCACCAGTAGGCAACGGGTGAAGTGTCTTGCCCAAGGACACAACAACTGAGACTGTCGGAGCCGGGGCTCGAACCAGCAACTTTCCAATTACAAGACGAACTGCCAGCTCTTGATCGTCCCATCGTCCCATGTTTATATTTTTTACCTCAGCCACTGTGCATGTGTGTTATTTAGTGTTACTGAGCTGTAGCCCAGGAGGTAGAGCAGGTCATCTACTGTTCAGAAGGTTGCCGATTCAATCCCTGGTTCCTCTAGTCTCTATGCCAAAGTATCAATGGGCACGATACTGAATCATAGATTCCCCCCTGATGTGAATGTTGGATAGAAAAAGTGCTTGTATGAATGGGTGAGTGAGGCGTGTTGTAAAAAGTGCTTTGAGAGCTCAAAGAGAGTAGAAAAGTGCTATATAAGAACCAGTCCATTTATTCACTGGACCTGAGCTAATTAAATTTCAGTAAAAATCATAAAATGGTGGCTTTGTAAAAATTTTGGCAGGTAGTTTTCACATTCTCTCATTTTTCAGCTGTTCTTATGTGTAGCATTACATATGGATCTTTTGCAAAGTGGTAAAATACTACAGAAGTACTGTAAATGTGTATTTTGAGCATTTGTTTTTAGCTTTCACGTAAGCAGATTTGCTCTCTTGTTTTTGTGTTTTGGGAAGGCTAAAGAAAATACATCAACCTTTACATTGCCAACTGAAGAAAGCCAAATCTTGTCTGCTGCAGTTATCAAGCTGTGACTGGACAATGAATGTTAAGTTGCAGGGACTCATTTTCTGTGACAGTTAACTTTGCAGCATTGTTGTAAACCTATTTCCTTTTAATTAAAATAAACAGCAAAACCATAAAAAGTATTACAATAGATCTATAATAAATTCAGCTGCCGTCTTTAATGCAACATTGATGAAGATCTCTCGACGTTAGATTGTCCTCTCTGAAGCCACTAAGGCACCAGCCTTCAGACTCACTCCATCAGGCAGACACCCACATTTACTGCAGCTCAGAGAGGAGCATCGAGATAGAAAGCTGCTAATTACTAAGTTCCTGAGGCGGATAAAGCTGCGCGCAGGCTTTAAATATCAATAAGTATGTGCTACACATTTGCTAACTGCTGTTCAGCTGGTCTGATTGGACGGAAGCTTATCTCAATTCAAGCAGATGGTGGCAGTTTATTTGATAATGATGTGCAGAATGCATTGTAAAGGGCAGAGGGTCAGTGAAGGAAACAAAACACACTGAGCAGCCCTGATAGTGCAATCATGTTAATTTCCCTGTAGATTAGCTTTATCTCCTGGTGCCTGTTTATCTTTTGTGGTTATTTTGGAGAATACATCGTTTAAACAAAGTCTGTGACATAAAGATAGCAATTCAAATAATCTGTCACCAAAAATCAAACCCGTAAAAGTCTAAATATTACCCATAATTCACCAGAGACCCTGATTAGTTATATGTTGCTGTAGTATTAACATTAAATCAAATAAGATGCAAAAAATCTCAGGATGTGAATCAGCTTCTGTTAAGTTGTCTGATGAAATTTGCTTGCTGGTTTGCTGCTTCGTGGATTAAAAAGGTTAAAAAGGTTATGGAGACATGAGAGATTTCTTTTTCTTTTTTCTTTTCCACATGCAGATTTTACATGCTGTTGAAGCTTCCACAACGGTATCCTGTGATTTTCCTTTGACCAGAGGACACTAGTCCCGAATTTCACCTTGAACAAATTCAATAAGAGTTTATGGACCCTGGGGTGAAAATGGGCCCACAGTGGTTTAGCTGAAAGTAGGACAGATTACCACGGGGAGCCTGATCTGGGTTGGATGGTGCCCTGCAGGTAGAAACTCACATGAAGCCGCTGGCTCTGCCAGCTGCGTCTGTATGACTTTAAATAGACGTTGACAGCCAGCAGGAGAACTTGCCTGTTGGCTGCCAGTTGTGGCCTAAATGTACTTTGTCACAATAAAGATGATTTATTTAAAAACCACACAGAGCATGGCGGGGGCAGTATTTCAAGCCATCATGGAAATTAGGCCTTCACTTTCCACTTTTTGTTTCCAGCGGCGAGAGCTTAACGGAGCTGTCAATGGCAGTCCTAATGGATGCTAATTCATCCTCCAGAGCTCATCATAAATACCGAGCTCTCTGCCCGTTGTGTAAGCAACGAATGGCATCATCATTACTGCAAAAGCGCAGTGCACTAACCACTTCTGTTTTATGACTCAGAAAAGCTGTGTGCCTCGTGCCATTATGGACTGGAAAACATACCATTCAATTTTCATTATTTGACAATATGTTTTGCAGGCTTAACAGCAAACCTATCAACAGAGGATACTTTTTTTTTTTTAACCTTTTTAGCTACACATTCCTAATCCTGCCTTTTTGATTAAACTAATGTAATGACAGAGTTAACTTAAAGATTAATGTTAAGTATAGGAAATGTCTGTGATTTTAAGATCCCACCATATAGAATATAAAGCACAGCTGTGACTGTAATGTTTGATTATATGTATAAAAGGGGCCATAGTGACATAGTTAATTATGCTCAAAGATTTTGTGTTACACAGGAGATGGTGGTCACCATAAAAGTGTTGAAGTACATTCATTTAAATTTAATATGTTTGCAAATGCTCAAGTTATGGTGTCAAACACTCTGCATAACAATATACAAAGTGTTTTAAAATGCTTAATGTCCTAAATAATAAAATTTTATATTATTTAAAATTATTAACTGAAGCACATTAAGTAGTGAGCCTGTCATCCTGCTCAACAGTGTGAAACAGTGTGAAATTTAACTCTGGTAATTCAGATTTATGATGTGGTGAGGTACCAATGTCTGGAACAGGTATTTGGAAAAAAATGAGGAAATGTGTAAATTGAAGGAGAGATCAGGCCAAAAGACACAGATGTATCAATTTAAAACAGACAAATGACAGATGTGCAGCAGAAACTCACTCCTTGTCCCAGTTCAGAAAGTGGACCTGAACACGGAATATGAGTCAGAAATGTGTAGCCATTTTTTTCTTGTTTATTTTTTTTTAAGAGAATAAAGATGAGATAAAATTTCAAGCTCACCTTTTTTAAAAAAAATTATCTTTTTTTTTTCTGTTTACAGACACAACTATGTTAATATGGATGATGTGTTAGGAACAAAAAGATAACAGAAATAAAAATTATCATCCCACAGCGGGCTGAATTCAAAGACACCCCAAAAACCATAGTAAAAAAATTATGTGCAAGGCTACTCACAATGGTACTTAATAGTTTGTATGGCCCCCACGTGCTTGCATGTATGCCTGAGATGCAACCTGATGGTGTTGGACAAAGCGAAACATAAAGTCCCAGAGGTGGATTTAGGTGGATTTAGGTCAGGTGAGCGTGGGACACACTGCACCAGGGAAAGGTTGGACAATGGGCCCAACAATTTCATACCAATTCCTAATGGCAGTCAGGGTGCTGTTGCTTAGCCTGTAGAGGTCACTTCATGCTGCCTGTAGTGACACTGACCCTAGCTAAATGCATAACTAGTAAAAAAAAACAAAACAACAATTTGTTTTCAAAAATGTAGGTGTTTTGGAAACTGGAAGTGCAAAGCAAAAGATGGATCTATCTGAGAAACTAAGTGAGACTGCACTCTCATATGGTAGTGAATTCTAGGAAGCAAGACTCTAAATCTCAGTTTTCCTCCATTTTGGCTCTAATTGGGGTCATAATTAACAAAAATAACATTGTGTTTTATTCAATAATCTATAACTCTATAATTTGTAAAAACTAGCAACTGAGATCTTAAATTCAAACGTAGATTAAAAGAGCAGTGGGTTAATTTTCCTATAGACTTAGGTAGTTGGCCCTACTCTTCAAACAAAAAAGACTATTCCACTACTAGGATAGGACATACAAAGAATAAAGCTACACAAAGAAAGTGTTTACCACAAGAAGACACAAAATGATCCAGCAGAGACACAAACACCAAGGGGAAAATGGACAAAGGAAACACAAAGAAAATAGGAGGGAGGAGATCTTACAATAATAAGAATAAAAATGAGAACAACAACAAATTCCTGAAAACCACAGCAATGCTCAGTTCAAAAATATCTCCAATTGAATTTTCAGATAAATGAAGGGATTGAGTGAGGTTTTCAGAGCTAAGAAAAATGACTGTTCTGTTTAGCTTTTAAAATGTTTACATTTTTGAGATGCATAGTACTTGATAATTGTTTAAACACCACAGCTGCATACTGTAAACTACATTTATCCAACTTAGAAATAATAAAGATCACCAAGAAAGCCAATCTGATTCATCGTGACCCCATTAATTTAAGGGGTGAAGATAACTTTAAGCTCATACCTGCAAGTTGACGTCAGGACAGTTCAAGTTTATTAACAGGGACCAAATTTTCAGCAGTTTATTCCAGTTTTCATACCTCTTTAGATTCAGCTAACAACAATGACTCTGGTCTCCCTAACCAGATCAGATGAAAACAGTCTACAAGCCTCCATAATCCATTAAATGTAGTTTGAGAGTGGTAAAACAAAGAAATCTGTGCTTTTTGAATTAAATGTTGCTAAATTAGGAAACAGCCCTAATTCAGCCGTTAATGTCACAAACCATTAATGGCACGCAGAGAAGGGATGGTTTTTTTTGGTGTCAGGAATGAGAGCGTGCCTGCACTCCACCATGTTGGTTCAGAGTGAACACAGAGAGTCTGGCTCAGACAGATAATCCCAGGAAATGCGTTTGCCATGAAAAGAGCAAGAGAAGCCTTTCCTCTGATGCTTTTACTGTGATTTGCCGCTATAGAAGTCTCTCACCCCCTCCCCCCTTTTCCTCCACTCTTCATGAAAAGATGCCATCCCCCCCCCCCCCCCTCTGTGATTGCTGTGATATTGAGTCACCCAGAGACTAATCTTGGAAATAATAGAGATTAAGCTTTTCCTCGTTTTTTTTCTTACCATGCTGTAATTTCTTCAGCTCATAATCTTTTATCCTGTCTCAGTATGGGTTGGTTGGCTGCTGTGACCTACACTTTTAGCTGTCCTGCATAGAAAAATAATGTGAATGCTGATTAGCGAGCAGGGATTGGTTCATTTTGAAAGATGGATTTACATTTATAGTATCAAGAAGGGAGTGAACAATACTTGTGTCAGTGTTGAGCTTTGAATTTCTCCACATGCTGCAGTGTATGTGTGCGCAGGGCTACAGGAGTGAGGCCCTTCATTTAAAGATTTAATTTGGGGAAAGGAGAAATGCCTACCAAGATGCTGCCCGACTCCCAAGAACAATGCTGGGCTGTTTGATGCAACAACTGCTGCTGTCATTAGATGATATGCACTCACCCAAGAAGCATTTTAACTAACCACAATGATAGGAAAAGGGTTTAAATGAGGGAAAATGTTTTTTTGGTTGTTGCAAATGAAGCAAGTTAGTTATCAAATTTGACTGAAATGTTCTAGTAACACTCGAAAAGCTGTGAAGAGCAATATCGTCACTTTATTTCACTCCATTCATGTGTAAACACAAAGATGGCTCATTTGTTTTCTGCCTTGCATGTTCCCGATGCTCTTGGCCAATAAGATGCCAATCCTCTATGGTCCTCTTTATGCCTAGAATTGCGAAAGCATGAGGAAAATACACAGGGGAAGCTCATAAAGCTTGTCTGCATACATGCTGCTGATCAGCTTTCATTTGAATGAATTCAATTTTACTCAGTATATCCATGATCAAGTTTAAGAGTATATTCCCCTTACTCATAGGTGTGATAAAATAATTTAATCATGTGTTGGCATGGACAAAATTTTTTGGTTTATGTAAAATCTTTTGAAAGCTTTCCTGTGGTGTTTGTCCAGGCAGACAGTACCACCCTCTTCCATTCTGTCAAACAATTAAATTTAATTTTGTTTTATTTATATAGGACCAAATCAGTCATCTCAAGATTTATATTGTAACAGTAACAGTATATTGTAACAGTAATAGAGAGAAAACCTCAACAATCAGACGACCCCCAGTGAGCAACCACTAGGTGACAGTGGGAAGGAAAAACTCCCTTTTAACAGGAAGAGAGCTCCAGCAGAAACAGGTTCAGGGAGGGGGCGGCTATCTGCTATGACCCGTTGAAAGTGAAGAGGGGGAGGCGGGATGAAGGACACACTGTGGAGCCAGAATTTAATAATAACAAATGATTTAAAGTAAAGTGGTGTATGAACACAGAAACGGTGAAAAGAAAGATTCCTGAAAATCAGAATCTGAATATTTTGTTAATCACAAGGGGAAATTGCTACATAACAGCCTCCAAATTTAAATATGACAGATAGAAAAAAAAAAATAAATGTTAGAAAACGGTAGTATAAATATGAAGGTTCTCAGTCATCCAGGTCATCGTAGTCAAAGGAGCTTGCAAAGAAAAGCCTCTGGACTTCTTTAAGTACTTAAAGACTAGTATAAATATGAAACCCAGAAAAATATCAACTGTAATATTTTGAAATAAAAACTCCAAAACTGTATAAAGTTAAGCAATTTTATATGCAAAACATACAATATAATGTAAATGAAAATAATTCAGGTGTCAGTCTGTAATCATGACTGGAGGACTTTTAGAGTTTGACAGCTACACGGTATCCTGTGGCTTCGTGGTGGCATGAGTCTTCTGCTGAATGTGCTCACAGCACAGCATGGAGATGTTGTGGAGGGTTTTCCAATATTGTCTGCAAGCTCCACCCCCAGTATGTCACTGGCCTTTTGTTGAGTTTGTCAAGTCTGTTGGTGTCTGCTGCCCCAGCACACCACAGCATAGAAATACTGGCCACCAGAGACTCCTGCGGATCCTCAGGAGCTGGCAGATTATTAAGCATCTCGGCAGCCTCAGAAAGAGACCCCTATGCCCCTGCTTGTACAGGGCTTCTGTTTTTTTTATGAAGTCCAGTTTATTGCCCATGTGAACACTGAGGTATTTGTAATCCTCTACTGTCTCCACACAGACCCCATGAATGGAAATAGGTGTCAGTGGTGTTCTGGTCCACCTCATCCTCACAACCAGTTCCTTTGTCTCTTTCAGGTTAAGCTCCAGATTGTTGCATTGTGTGAGCAGAACTGAGTTATGCAGCAAGGTCATCAGTGCAATAACTGCACATCTTAAAATCTGTTAATAAGTTGTATGTTCTTCAGACCAGAAATGCAGGCTTTGGGGTCGATCTCGAGCAAGGCTACCTGGTTTATGTAAAACACAGAGCTGATAGGGTTAAAAAAAATGCTGTTTAGATATCAAAAGACTTATTCTGTATCAAGTATGGGATATATGAATATTAATAGCATATTAGTGCCAATGTAAACATAGTCACTGGTAATGATGCTTTAACTGTGTTTATTAGAAATGTTTCATAAACTAAATTCTTCTCTGCCCAACCTAATTACACAGTAATTGAGTTCACGAGTTTAGGGTTGTAATTTTAAAGTTACGGCGTTTTATTTCTTAACGCTTACAGAGCCATGCTGGTTAACACATTCCCATTATGACTGGATGAAACAATGTGACCATGGCATTAGTTTGTTTTATCCAGTCTGCCAGAGTGAATCTTTTGAGATGCTCTCTGGTAAATGAGATGGGTAATTTTGAAACAGACAGGTCCCGTCAAAAGCACGTTCTTCTTGTCGGCAGATGTTGTACAGATTCTTACAGCTCATGGCAGTTTCTAGCTTGTTCAGCACCAAACGCAGTTAATTAAACGTCTCGCCCTGATGTGTTTTGTGAATATATGCATAGGAGATTAATAAGATCAATTACAGATTTGTGTAGGAGAGGGAATCGTTGTCCCCAAAAGTCATACTGACAGGGAGATTAAGCACATCAGTCTACTGGAGTGGGGGGGGGGGGGGGGGTCTGTCCTCTGCCTGTGATTGCCTGTTACTGTTCTTCTTTCGCTCTCTCATTTGTTGCTACTTTGTCATTCACTCTCAATACGGTGTTAATTCAGTTCAAATCACTTTATTGACACCAGTGACACAAACAGTCCTGGTGGAGCATGTAAATGAATTTGGGGCGATCGTGGCTCAAGAGTTGGGCGTTCGCCTTGTAATCGGAAGGTTGCCGGTTCGAGCCCCGGCTTGGACAGTCTCGGTCGTTGTGTCCTTGGGCAAGACACTTCACCCGTTGCCTACTGGTGGTGGTCAGAGGGCCTGGTGGCGCCAGTGTCCGGCAGCCTCGCCTCTGTCAGTGCGCCCCAGGGTGGCTGTGGCTACAATGTAGCTTGCCATCACCAGTGTGTGAATGGGTGGATGACTGGACATGTAAAGCGCTTTGGGGTCCTTAGGGACTAGTAAAGCGCTATATAAATACAGGCCATTTACCATTTACCATTAGAAAACAAAAGTGTGTGTTTTATGCATGCATGATATTCAGGGAGATTAGCACATTAAAAACGCAGGATCAAATAAATAGTGACAATCAGCTCTAATCACTCCTTATTTCAAATTCTAATTCAAACAAATACCTGGCGCAGTGGAGTGGCTGCAAAGCATCAAATAAACAGAGGGTGTGGTTGGTGGTCGTTGTCAAATAGCATCTTCGTTGGTTGGCTTATTGTTGATTTTATTTTTTTTTATTGTTAATTTAGTGCTAATTTGTGCTGCACCTCTATATTTCTCTCAACACGTGGAGTCATTTGGTAGCCAGGACTTGCTATTCTCTGCATCTTTACTGAGTTTATTGTGTTCACTTCTCTTTATGTTTATCAGTTTCAGTTTGTTTAGTTGTGTTTCTGTCCAGCTTGATATTGCATAAGCATCTGAGTACCTCAGTAGCTGCTGATAAGATGTGGGAATTTAGTCTTTAAGCAATGTGGTTATCATTTTCATTTCAACTTCATCCAGGCGGGGTCCACCCTAGACAGGTCGCCAGCCTAACACAGGGCTAACACAGAGAAACCTTTCACATTCACACCTGTGGGCAATTTTCAGATTAATCATCAATTAATCTAACCATGTGTCTTTGGACTGTGGAAGTCAGAGTAACTGGCCAGATGGTGGATTCAAACCCAGGATATTTATGCTGTAAGGCGACGGTGCTGCCCCATTTTTAATTTTATTTGTTATTATGATAATAATTTCAGTTTGATGCTTCAAGAGGGGGAAAAAGTTGAGATTTTCTCAACTTTAAGGCAAACAATTGAAGCAACTACCAATGAGAATGAAGGACAATATTGATTGACATGTGATGGGGCAGTAAATACATTAGTGTTATTCAATGAGCCATACGACTCTTCACTAGCAGCCAACCATCACCTTCAAAGCAGCATGTGATGACTGGATTGCCTTCTGTGTGAACGCAGTTTGTCAAATGGGTACAAATATGCACATCATTTCATGCTCTGCTAAGATCATGAACAAAGACAGTGTTCACATTGTCACTGTGAGCAGCTGACTTTTTAATTTGATAGGTGGTACCTGCACTACATAATACACCAACATAAGCAAGAATTATTGTCATTATTGGAGTATTGTTGCATTGTTGCAACACCCGGCAGCCATCGAAATTTGCAAACAAATATTCTGATAGTTTTGTTTGGTTTGTTTTGGGGACTGGAAACTTTGTGGTTTCTGTGATCTGTTTGAAGTCTGAGTTTGAGTGAACAGTCATGTTTGAGCTGGCTTTGGCTGAAAAAGGTAAAAAGTCTGTATGGTGAGCAAAACAGGGATTGCCAAATTGACATGATCTGAGAACGATTTAGTTGAGATTGCGCGGTCTCTAACTAGGCACCGATTATCCAGCGCACAAAAGATTTCCATGAAGTCTTAATATGTTTTTACATTTGCAGATCCTATTGTGTGCAGCACTAGCTGGCCCATTTTATCATGCTTCTGTTACTGTCCAGTCTTCATAGAAACTACTGCTTCCACAGTACCACAGAACAAGTACAGTGCATTATTAGAATTATAGTATCATCTTGGGCCTGAAGGATTGGTTCATGAGACCTCCCTGCAGCATGCGGTGTATGTGCAAGCATGAACTTTGCTCTTTCACGTGTTTATAGCCTTCATTACTTTCCTATAAAGTATCTAATTATGTCCAAACAAATTCTGCCAGGTTTCTTTACTTTAACATTTTCACAGTAAGAAGAAGGTGCCCCGAGGCTTTTGCAGTGGCAGGCAAGGATAAAATAAGACAGGCTGTGGTGTCCACTGCTTCTTTATTTTCTGCCGTCTTCATTAAACACTTGGGCACCTGTGCAGAACAATAAATCACTCCCTATACTCTCTTTACATGCCTACTAAAAGCTTTCCTTCTGCAGTATTGGTCATATCATTTCTTTTCACATATCATTCTCCAGTTTGTTTTTTCTCGTCTCTTTCCAGTCTCCTCTTTGGTTTCTCTGCTCTTCTCAAATACTTAAATAGGACCAGATTAGTAAAAGCATGCTAATGCTCAAGGACTCTCAAACCGCCTCATCCCCAGAGATAAATCGTGAAATTTAGACTTAAAAGAAGCAGAAAATTGAGGAAAATTGCCTTCTGGTTTGCTAAGCTTTTACTGAAATATAACATCATTAAACTCCAACATTATGATTGCATCTATTTAGAGAAAATGTTTAGGTGTTTATGAATAAGACATTTTAAGGAAGTTTGTTTTGGCGTTATGTCACAACAGTCACTTACATTACATTTTATATAATTGCCATTTATTTAATTCCTTTCTTCCAGATTCTCTGTCATTCAAAAAGTAATGCTTAATATGTGTTATCATCATGTGCTGGAGATAAGCCTAATGTACATTATATTTTACTTTATCTTCTCTAAATCCATAATTAGTCATTTCTCTTAATCCTCCATCCTCAGTCGTGCAGGTTGATCATTTTCAGTCCTACACAGGCAAAGCTCTCCTTTTTTCTTACGCTATATATAAAAATATTGTGTTTTTAATTTTGCCTTTTTTAAACCTCTTTGTCAATAAGATGGTTTATTTTCATCACAGGGTAAAGTTTGTGTAACAAAGTTCTGAAGCCAGTTTTATATTACATTCTAATATTTTACACACAACCTTTTTAGCCGAACAACCTCCGGACTTTCCATACACAGCCACGACAAACGATCTGTAATCACCATGCTTATGTAAGAAACTGTGGCTTTTAATGCGAACACACTAATGTTACTCTGGGGCTAGACAAAGGTCACTGCCATGTTGCTCTTTAAAGAATGTGCAGTCTTAAAGCATTTAGGCCAACTACAGTTAAGTGTGTTGAGACAAGAGGTCACGTGGAAGGAGATTTTAAAGCAGAATGTGCTGGTGAAATTCCA
This sequence comes from Perissodus microlepis, assembly GCF_051167445.1. Lineage (NCBI taxonomy): Eukaryota > Metazoa > Chordata > Actinopteri > Cichliformes > Cichlidae > Perissodus > Perissodus microlepis. Next base: position 13,407,187 of record NC_140468.1, read on the forward strand.
GTGAGATGTAAAGTAATGTATGCATAAGATAGAAAAATGGTGAACATGTACATCAAACCTCATTACGATTCTTTTTCTCTGTATGTTGACTGAGCTGTTTGCTTGTTCAGACAAAGAACCGAGACAATCACAGATACTAAAGGGCAAAGACATTTGTCAGGATAAACTATAGACTTGTAAAGCAGGAAAAGGCCACACAAAGCATTTCATCATTTGTCCCCCACTATTACTAAAGTCATTAAAGCTTTACCGAGTGAATCATTCACTGTGGATAAGCGTCTCAGTCTCAGATATGTGCTAAAATCACTCTTTATCCTAGTTTGTGTAGAACGATGTGCAGCTTTGGGGGCCTAAAATGAAAAAGGCTGAAATAGAAATGTGTCTTTTCAGAATTTATTCTGATTTAATCATCCCTGCTTTAGGAGCACTATCCCAGAACCAAGTCCACCCTCTCTTGGGCTCCCTGCCCATGCCAGGTCGATCCCTTCAGCAGCAGACTCATGCCCAGCTGGAGCACTTCTTGCCGCTCAGGGTCAACGGCTCCTCGCCGCTTAGCCTCTTCCCCAATTTTAACACGGTAAGAACCCATTCTGCTTTTCTCTCGTACATGTATCACATACTGCAACTTTGGCTCCTTGACCATTTACATCTTCAGGTTTATCATTTACCATGCATTTGTTATAGAAACAGTCATTAGTCACAGTTTGCACATTATATTTTATGATGTTGTAGACAGTGCTGGACATATGCTTATTTGCCTTCTTGCCAAAAGTTGCCTGTACACCACCACAGTGGATTTGAAATCACTATGTGATTGAAGTGCAAGCTTTAAGCTTTAGCTCAACGAGGTTAACAAAAAAAAACTGAAATCATTTTCAGGAATCAACTCACAAACTAATATTTAAATATAAAGATTATTTTGAATATTTAAATGATAATCCCCGCAGTTAATGACTGCATGAAGTCTAGAACCCCTGGACATCATCAAAGACTTTTCTCTTCTCATCACTGCAAGTTTCTACAAGGTGCAAGTTAATTTTGATTTTATATAACCGAAATAATCATTTTCACAACTGTGCGGGCTCTTTTAGAGAATTTTGGAATAAGTCTAATCCGACCAGTGCTCTGCACCTTGCTGTAAACCCTCTGTATTTCCATTCTTGCATTTTTGCTGTCTTCTGTGGTCTTTCTGATTTTGGTTCTTCAGCCTAATGATGATGATGGCCTCCCTTATTTACACTGATATCAATTTGAGCCTTATATTAAAAATGACTATTTAAAGCTATAAAATACAAATTCAGTACTTTGAATCAACTTCAGATATTGTGTTTGTTTTATTTGTTACTAAATAACAAGGGGACAGGCCTCACCTGAGTATGAAGCTGCTTGCTGGGCAATTGTAAGATTATTTTTAAGGTTCTGAAAATGTTGGACTATTTATAAAAAGTTAATGCTAAATTTTTGTAAAAACCCTTTGAAATAAAGGTGAGAGTCTGCACTTCAGCCACACTGAAATCATGTGAAGCACAACAGGAAATGTTTTTTTCTTTTTTGGATCTAACTTTAGGTGGATTTAATATCTTTGCTGTAGACAAATAAAAGGGGTGAACTTTTATGTAATTATTCACAAGAAAGTGAAAAAGTGTATTTTTTCTAAAAGGTCTGAATATAACTTTTATGCTTTAAGTAAAAGTCTGCAAAAATTTAGAAACTCAGGACAGCCACTTGTGATGTCAGCATACAGGAAAAAAGCACCAAAATTAAGATGAACAAATACATTTGGATGATTTTTTATTTACCATGTTATCATTTTCTATGTGAAATACTTAACATTTTTTAACAGTTTAAACAGTTATGTGAAAGCTCATGTCATCATCAGGTCAAATCATCAAACATAACTCAGAATTCTAACTGAATTTTACTTGAGCTGCATAGCCACGTTATACTTCATTTTTAACTACTTGCAATCATAAACATACATGAGAAATTCCAAATATAAAACCTCTGTCTCGCACATAAAACACGTGTTTTTTGGGGGCGGCTTTTATAGTCACAGCTTAAACCTGTAATGAGTAAAGTCTGAGGAAAGTGCTAAATGTATCAGGCAGGTGGGAGGCTGGATAAATATTCATCTCTGACAACTAAAGCTAAAAATATGGCTGGAATATCACAGCTTTACTGTGGGGATTAAAAACATGCTTATATTCAGCTCATATTTAGAAAAATATACACAGTTTGCTGCCTTTACATAATTTACACAGAATGTTAAAAACAGACTTACAGCTCTTTCTTGCAGAAATCTATGTTTATCACACACGGCACAGTAATTTTTTCAATCACAGGAGGACTCTAAGCAAAAATCTACAACCTTATTTAATCAAAGTAATCAGCAAAATCAGCACTGATTCATAGTTAATCTGAAATACAGCGGTAGAAATGTGGGTAGTTATATTGTACATCTGTGCAGATTTAAATCCTTGTTAAAGGAACACATTTTAACAACAAATAAATATGCTCCAGTTTGCAAATAAGATCATTAGGAACGCCACCTATAAAGGAAATATGCAAAACCATATTTATTTATATTTAATTATTGCACATGCAGAACAAAATCTCAGGTCCTGGATTATAAAATTCAATAATTTGGTGTATATGTGTATGTTTCACCTTATAGATGGACCCAGTGCAGAAGGCAGTGATCAACCACACTTTTGGCATGACTCCACCCAAGAAAAAACCCATCATCTCCTGTAACATCTGCCACCTGCGCTTCAACTCTACTGTAAGTGCTGTAACTCTACTTTTCCTCGATGTCACGAAGGAAAGTTTGTTAGCATCTAGAATGCAACCTTAAAATAACCTGAAATCATCTCTCGTGCACCATAAGAAGATAGAAAATCACCTCTGACCACATAGCTGGAGGTTTTTTTAGCCATTAAAGATAGTAAATCATATAATTTTTTGCAGCACGAAAATACATTTATGCCCATAGCTTTTCCAAACACTCCTCTGAAGTTCTTCTTTTTACCATTTTTTGCAGTCAACACAACATCTACATATTTTCAAATAATGTAATATTTTTTGCACTAATGGCCCAGTGGCCAAAAACGATCTTATTGCTGGCTATCTGTCTTATCACTCTGCTTGTTACATTTCTATCCTCTCTATTTTCAAATCACAGGCCACTTTAAAGGAAACCAGTCCGCTAGTTCTATTGCCTTTTATTCCTTATCACATTTTATTCATATTCATTTGACTCCAATGACTATGGAGTTCATTTATACATATTTGCATTTATATTGTTAAGAGGTAACAGGGAGAATGACAATGACTCTGCTTTTTTGTGAAACTTTAAAGAAGCAGGACACTGGTCCAGGCTGATTATCCTACTACTCTTGCTTCCTAATCTCCTTTTTCTGTCTCTGCTCTTTACTTTTGGGTGCACAGTGATGGAGTCTGTTTTCTAGCTAACAGGCTCTCTCCTCCCTTTGTGTTACCTGCAGCTGTGCTGAGACTGCTGGTTGACCCAGGAGTTGGATGCCAGGTTGCAGGCAGGTACCGGATCCCAACAGGGGGCAGAACAGTCCAGCAGGAATTTGCACTTCACGATTAAAGAGAAAGTCCAGAATAGCTGTGTAGCACTTTTTATGCTCATTGTTTGTGTAGTGCATAAAAAAGTTACAGCAGAATAAATTTTCGCAGTTTTACATCTTACTTTTCATGCTGGACACACAGCCTCAACTTGCCATCGGAAAATGGGATTTAGCCACACCCAGTTATGCTGGTTAAACTATTATTTTTACTTGCAGTTGAATTTCTATTGTTTTACTGATTAGATGTTGCAGAAAATTGATAACATCTGCTAATCTTTGTAGCTTTTCATTACCTGTGCACATCTTAGCATCTTTTAGCTCATTTTGGTTTTCTAGCATTTTGGATAACAGTTTCATATTGTTTTTTTCATAAAATAACCTTTTTTAGTTAACAAAGAGGCTTAAAGGTCAAGATCTGCAACTAGCTTGTGGACATGGCGGTGTATTCAAATGCTAGAGAGCTTTCTCAGGAGTTGGTGGAGAGAATTCAGTGTCTTATGGTTCCTATGTCCTTCTTTTGCACACATTTCATGGTAAGGTCTTGCTAGTAGAGCGGCTTTTTAGCACTAATGAGGATGTGAATGTATCCCTAATGGGAAGCTCAAGCAGTTTGTCCAGTATGAAGTCAAATAAGGATGACTGTGAAAGTAAAACCTTCGTGGGATTGGTGTAAAAATTCCAGATTATTCCTTTAAAGCTGCTGAACTCAATAAAAAGCATGAAGGTCTGACAGATCAGCAGATCATATATGATATGACCTAATTTTTCTGCTCCGTGGACAGTTGCTTGTTGTGTGTGAAGAGCATCACTGATGTGACAAATGCATAAAGCAGCTTGAATGAAGGTCATCGGTCTCCTTCAGGTGTCTGTAACTGAAGATCTTGGTCTTGCAGTCCTGGGATTCTTATTACATGCGTTTTTCTTTCAACGATGCTATGGTGGAACATGGTGAACTCATACTACACTGGCATGCCAGATAGTATGGCAGTATGCAGATGACAGCAGTCGTCTGCCTGACTCAGTGGAAAATCACGCTGAATGGTTGGTGTGCACTGACATTCAACGTAGCCAAAGGGCTTGTATACCCTTTGCTCAGCCCTCCATTCCCAACCACACACTTTGACCCATGGTGCCACCCTTTCTGTTTGTGTAGGAGTCCAAGCTTTATGCAAAGTGTTGACAGGGAGACCTCTACCCCACCACTCTATGCACAATCTGTGCTCACCTAAAGATCATGTCTGCACACTATGAATTTGAATGTGCATTAGCAAGGGATGTACAGTGTGTGCCTGGAAACTGGTATGGATAATTTGAGCAATTACAAATTATCTAACAGACTTGTGTGAAGCCAGATACTTGAAGTCTTGTCTCACTGATTCTCCGTTCTTTAGAATGTGCACTTGTGTCTTTCATATACAGAAAGGCACTGGGGTTGCAAAAAAATATGTGCTCTTAAAGGATAAGTGTGGTTATGTCATCATATTTTTCTTATTGTTATATAAGTCAATGCCATGAAAAGAACAAACCCATTAAAGGTTATTTAACTCCAATATCTCAGCACTGACCCATGCAATTTCATTTAGACCCTTTAAAAATAGCTCTGTCCTTTTTAGAAAAGGTTACTTAAACAGCTTTTATTTTATAGAGTCTATTTTTATTTGTTGTATTAGGTATATTGTATTTAAAACACATGGTATGCATACATACAGAGAGAAAAAAGGATTTTATGTCTCATACTATCATTTACTCATCTAAATGCCAACTTTTAGTTTATTCTTATGCAGTATAATTATAAGAATTAAGTATGAATCATGTAACTATTATGCTGCATGAGGAAAATGGCAAATGCAGACATTTAACCTCTTGAAAGCCTACTAGAAGTAACCCTTGAAGCTCTTCTCTGAACTGAGAGGTTTCAGGCCTGCTTAAGGAACAAAATGACTCCCTTTGCATCAGAAGTTAGTGAGGGTGGTCCCTGCCTATGCAGCTACCCTTGGAAAAACCCAAGAAACTATTCTAACTGTGGTCAAACCATGTCTTTATTGATATATACTCAAGTGTCAACACATGGGAAAAGGGGAGGTGGTCAAATGTCATCTTTATCGGGAGAAGAGGTAATAATTAAATCACATAATTATTCCGTTCATTTTCTTCCACTTATTCAATTCAAGGTTGTTGGCTGAGGGGATGAAGGGGTGAGCCTGTCCCACCTGTCATGTGACCAAAGGCAGGTACACCCTGGACAGGTCCTTAGTCTATCAAAGGGCTAAATTAAATTACACGTTTTTAATTTGACATGTCAAGAAAAGTATCGGCTGTCACCAACTTATCCTTTGAGTACTGCTTGTTCTGTATTCATGATGTTTTGGATTGTTTGGTTAAGTTGCTGAAGCAATATTTGAACTTTTGCCAACTAATCTTTGGTAATTTACCATCATATATATATTTCACAATCTATGTAAATGACTCACAGTTATATTCATAAATAAATAAAATCGAACGAAGTTCCTTTTGTCTCTGTTCAAAAAATAAAGTTTGCAAATCAGTCGTCATAGAGATGGCTTGGTTATAAAAGATGCCATGTAAATATTCAGCAGGACACCTATATAAGATTTATTGTATTTATTAATGAAATAATTAGCAAATTGTTTTTTTTTTCCTTTATTTTGTTTCCTAAAGATAATTCTTGTATATTAAATACTAAAATTTAATGTTGTTTGGACGTACAAGTTTTTTTATCCTGCTTCGGCTGTTTTCACTGTTGGTATACTCTGACATGAAGCTGGAAGCGGATCTTCTTCCGTAGAGCTTTGTCTACAGATATCCAGAGTCATATGGGGATCACACATATCTGCATGTGTCTGCTGTCTCGTTGCCACAAATGTGTTTTCTCTTACAGAGGGAGGCACAGAGGTCATTTTGTGTCACAGTGTAACGGACACGGGCCATTTTGTGTCAGAACGAATCAGTGGAAAGATGAGCCAGTGAGCTCAGAGGATGCTCATGAGATGCCATTAGTCCAACTGATGCTCATTTGTGCATCATCATGACAATGATGATTATCAAAATGGTGATGTGATTCTCCCTCAGAGTCAAATGCTTAAACGCATATTTTTCCCCCTAAATTTATGAGAGAATGTGAAGTTGAAGCAGTGGAACAGAAGGAACTATTACAGTTTACTGATTTCGTGCTGTCCTTCACTAATTTAATCAGTCATTCTGTGCATATACTCTACGCTGACTTTCCCCTTTGCTTGTTTTGCCCTTGTGTGCACATTCCTCTGTGTGTGTGTGTGCGCGTCTCTGTGTGTATGTGTGATTGCTAGACCCAGGCAGAGGCCCACTACAAAGGTCACAAGCATGCTCGCAAGCTAAAGGCCTTGGAGACCCAGAGGAATCGGCAGAAGAACGGACAGAGTCAATCAATATCAAGCAAAGACAGAGATGGGGACAAGGGCATGATGGGAGGAGTAACTGGGCCAACAGACTCTCAATCGAAAGACAAAACAGGTATACATTTTTCTTTTCTAAAGCCAGTCCTCTCGCCACGCTCTGAGTAATTAGATGTAATTGGGGAGACGTAAGCACTAAGGCTTGGTAGCTGCCACTCAGCTGGTTAATTACCAGCTATTACCTGTCCTACTATCATTGGATCCGTCAGACAGGTAATTACTCCCATCAAGCTAAGACATTCGGCAAGATGAGGAGCCTTAAAGCACCTCAGCAGAGATTCCATCTACAGAGAGATGTGGTAGTGTTACTGTCAGATTTTGGTTTTTATTCAACAGCGATACGAGTCCCACATCCAAGTTCCTTATTCCTGTTATTTAATGAAGTGCTGTCACTTTGGACATGTGTAGAAAATTATGGAAAATCGGTCAGAAGTACAGGTAATATTTGCCCACGAGTATTCTTTTCAAAATCAAACAATGGTCTGGATGTAGCCAGCAGTGGTGGCTAATGGATGTAGCAAAGAATAGCATAGCAGGGTTTCATTTCTTTTCAGCTGCTTTTTTTTTTTTTAAGATTTACTGCATAGACGGTAGAATTGAAATGTGTCTTTTAGAAAATAGTTTTTTTTGTTTTGTTTTGTTTTTCATATTTTTGCACTGAAAATGGGTTCTGATCTGATTAATTAACTTATTTGTGCTTCAGTAGAGCTTGGAGTTCTTCAATGAGAAGGGCAGCAGAAATCATTACCAATTGATCTTTTTTTTCCCCTGTTAATTTTTCAATTATTTCTTCAATGAAATCCACAGACCACAAATCCCCAGAAAAAATATGGGGACATTAGTGCTTACCATTACTGACCCATGTCCTTTCCATACTGTTAACTTTATAGCTATTGGCTGTATAGTTGCATTAACAGCAAAGACTAATGACTTTGCTATTTGCTTTTTTACTTCTTTCTAGTCATTAGTCACTCAACTTCTCATTCTTCCTGACTAGAAACTCACCATCTTCTTTTCTCTCCTCTGTCTGGTTTTCCTTTTCATTACTGATCCTCTCTCTTCCATTTTCTTCCAGCGCCTATCAATTTCCCTCTAACCACATAATGATAAGCTTGTTACATTCGGTGGTTGCCATGGTTGTTGATTGATGGTGACAGAGGGAGCTTCAGCAGAGAGAGCGAACGAATGACAGCGAGATGCAGGGACAAAGGAAGAATGATTGAGATGGCAGGGGAAAAAAGCAGAAAAGATATGAAAATTAAAGCGAGATGAGTGTAATATAAGTATAATAGCAGGATTATATGAAAGGATGAGAACAAAGAAAAAGTTGCACAGGGAGGTCAGGGCCTGGTTCTTTTCTAAAGAAATAACTTAAGTCAAGAAAATGCATTATTCATACTTTGACTGTGAAGAAATCGTGTTTCATGTAAATCAAATAATTCTGTAAGTTTAAAAATTACACGAGGTGTGGCCATAAATGCATAAATAAATTTACAAAAACATCTAAAATGTATTTGAAATTTAAAAACAGTGAGTCTAAGCATGAAACCCTCATGAAAATGGGATTTTAGTGATACCTTTACAGACTGGTCTCAGTCTGTGGCTTAATCTGCTGCATTTAGTCCCTTATATTACAATAAAAATATGTCCTAGCATTTGCATTCTTTGTAATTAGTGGTAATATACTCTATTTTTCATACCCCCAGAAAAAGTCTGGACTTTCTGTTAACTGTCTGTTTAAAATCAGATTAACATTCAATTAACATTGGATCAAGTTTAATTTAACATTATAGTATGTGTTATTATCTTATAATTATTTTGCTACTTCTATGTAAAATTGATGGTCATAATGAGAAACCAACAGAGACGAGAGAGTAATCACCTGACCCTGCGTGATAGCAGTGCAGCTCTTTGAAACATTTTGACTTCGGGGATCAAAAAGGGGATTGACCCCTTATTCATCCTTTCAGCATCTCAGTTTACAGCTTTATGGACTCTATAGGAAAGTATTAGTGCCAAACAACAAAAGATGTGCTGCAGAGTAATGAAGAACTTACATTTTCCTCTATAAAATACATTATGCTTGCGGTCTAAACCAGTATTATTTTCATTTGCATGCAACCTTGAGGCCTTTGGGAACAATTATGTGATGCTTTCGCTGATAGGAACTTGAATATAAGAATCAGTGCCAGTATTTCTGGTTTTTCATGTTTGTATACTGAATTTTGGGGTGTACAAAATCCACTGTAGTCCTACAGCAGTTTGCTGGATAATTGCAGAACTCACATTTGTATTCTCATAACAAGATCAGTGGTTGTCGCCTGGCAGTTTGGCCCAAATATTAATTTTAATAATGTGACATAAGTCAGGGAATTGTATTTAGTCAAAATGCTACCGTACTTCCATTTGCATCATTAATGCATAATGAAGGGGTGAATCTACATAATAATATTCACCCCTTTGCCGTTCTTAACTTCCCCTTCGGTCACCTTGTCGTGGTACCTTGACTGCTCTCAACGGATTGTTTTTGCCACATTAGGCAGCTGTAGCCTCATAATTAATGACTCTCCACTGGAAAGCAAATTAGATTCTAGTATTTCCTTAAAAATGCTAGTTTGGTCAGTATACCCATGATGAAAGGTTTTCTTCTTATGTTTATGTTCATTTTGTATAACCTGTGCAGCACTTTGGTGAACTAAAGTTGTTTAAAATGTGCTATAAAAATAAGCCTTGACACGACTTGATGTGTTAACAGGCCCAGTCACGTCATCCACTTCTGCACAGCAGCAAATGGAAATCAGCAAAGGGAGCTCACTGGCTGCCACTCCCTCTTCACAAACTTCATCCACGGACTGTTCGTTGCTAGCCTCTCCTCACCTATCCCCCCATGTTTCCCCGGGCTCTCAGTCTTCTGACCTTCCCTCAAACGTTCCACATGTGGAAGGGTGCAGCTCGGCCACCGGTTCAACACCACAGTCTGAGCCTCAGGGAAGCTCCACAGGAGGCGAGGAGGAAACAGAGAAGGTGGAAGAGGTTAAAGAGTCCAAGAGCAACAAAAAACATCTCCACTGCCCTACATGCAAAGTGACGGTCAATTCCAGCTCCCAGCTGGAGGCTCATTGTAGCGGTAGGTAGTTCATCTCTTTGTTTTTTGCCCTTTCAATCTTTTTATTCTTTATTAATAATATTATTTAACATCTGTTCTTCCGGTTGATTGAATCAGGCTCTAAGCACAAGCAGATGCTGGACGGTCAGAATACCAGCCAGCCACAACGTAGGGTCAAGATGACATCATCATCCAGACCAGCCTGTCGAATTAAGCAGCGAATGGGCAGCAAAGCCAGACCAGCAAGACCAGTTGGTGTAAACAATCAGCCTTTTCACTGTGAACTGTGCCAAGTGTCTGTCAACTCAGAGTCACAGCTGAAACAGGTACGAATACTTATCCTACTATTTTACTTTGCTAATTTTACTGCTGCATAAACCACCTGTCAATGTACAAATGCTAAAAATGCAGGATGACTACTCTTTATACTCTACAAGGCAACTCTTTGGGAGTTTGTGTGAGCTGTCTTGACAAAATGACTTTATTCCTTCCTTTCTGTCCTTTTTTTAGCACATGAACAGCAGGAGACACAAAGAGCGTTTGGCTGGGAAGCCTGTCAAGGCGAAGTTCACCCCCTATAATAAACTACAGCCCAGTGCTGTCTTAGCGGTGAGAATTTCTCTCTCACACAGACACACACACATTTGTCCACTTTTATTTTTGTCTAAATCACAGATGGCCATTCAAGATCACTTACAGCACAAACAAAACATACACAAACTTGTCAGATGCAAATTAAGTGCTGTCCCTTGCACCTGTCAGCATTTTTTGCAACAATGCTGACATGCGCATTTAACTCTGAGCATCACTGTGTGTAAGTACAGCTTTACAGATGCTTGTTCAGGCTGAACACTTTTTCTCGTCTTTGATTTCAGACTAAACTGGCCCTACAGAAGCAGCTATCCAAGGCCTTGCAACCGGGCTTCCTGACCAGCCCCCTTAATCCAGCTGCCCTGTGCACCATGGCGTCTGGACCGTTGGCACTACGGCTGCCACCGGGCCCTACAGCCATAATCCAGGGTCCCCTGATCAGCCCCACGCTCTTCAGGCCTGCCCCAGGACCGCTGAGGGCCACACATGCTCCTATTATCTTCTCTCCTTACTAGCAGGGAGCATGATGCTGAAGGACCAACAGCAGAGCTGACCTAACCTAGCCAAAACTGGGAGAAAAGATTAAACTGGTCTTCTAAGAACAAATCACAGCCCCCTCTGAGTGACAAGGACACTACACAGAGAGAGTGGGGACAACATATTATGTCAAGTTTGGCAAGTCATAAGAGCAAAAGGCACAATCCTCTGGTGTGGATTGAGATTTTGGCGCTGACTGACCAGCGTCTCATACTTAAAAATGGAAGGACCATTCCTCAGCTGTCTCCTGTCAGCAAACTGTTGAGTGCATGTTCCCCGGGGTCTGGACCCCTCTGGAAGCCATAAGAATAAGCATCCTCTAGTTTTATTTATAAAATAATAAGAAACTAATACACTAGGGTGTTTAAGTGTTACACAGTGTTTGTTGCCAAAAAAATTCTTTAATTTTGGGAAGTTGTACTCTGGGAGAAGAAGAAGAAAAACACTTTATCTTTGCTTAAGTTTTCATAACTAAATCTGAAACTCCCAGGAAAACTGTTGATTTCCATATGCCAACATATTACAAAAAAAAGTGCAGATCTGTAACTTCGTCGGGCTGAGACGACGACAATGACGACAACGAATCCTGACAAATGTTACATTTTTACAGCCATCAACAAATACAAAATGCCTTTTTTTAAAATAATTTATTTGATACTGAAGGTTGTAAGAGTGCTGTGCTTGAAAGCATTTTACATGGAAAGTGTGCACTACTACCATCCATGTCTTACCATTATACATCAGAGCAAAGGATCAAGGGAATGTTTCTTTCATTTAAACTCTGTTCTGGCCATACTAGAAGAATAAATCTTCATAACACTGACAAATACCAATAGTTTAAAAGATCTAAACCAGTTAACCACCATCCTTTGAATATACACATAAGTGTTACAAGTGTTTGACACGTCAGTCATTACTGTGCGACCCTCAATCATACATTGGCTCCCTAAATTGGAACTCGGTAATCAAAAACTCTGATGACAGGAGCCACTATGATGCATGTTTTTTAGGAGAATTTTAGATGGCTTCATAGGCATTAACACTTAAAGTCCCCAGAATTACGGTAGCAGGTATAAGCACTATTTAAACACAAATGGTTTAAAACACACTATAATGTAGTTGTATTTAGATATAAGAGTGTTTTGTTTTAACAATAGTGCAGTGTATTTGTAATAATCAAAAATCAAAATTAGAAATCTTGATAAATACAATCCATTGAACAACACACTCCTTATATCTAGCAACTTATCTAATGTTTTTTTATGCTGCCTTAGAAAAGCTAAAGAAGGGGACTTCAAGTATTTCCAGTGAATTAACAAACTGTAACAGCTTGATGCTGTTTGTGCAATATGAACAAATGGATGGATGTGTGTTATTCATCATATCAAAAGGCTTTATCCACAAGTTTTTAAAGTGTCTTTAACATTATATTATAATTATTATTTATAGAGTGTATTTAAAAAAAGAAAAACGGTGTCCTCTCATTATAGAAATCTCTATCCTACATGGCTGTGCTGAATCACCCTAAGCAATATGTATTTTTAAGTGTCACCCAGTACAATTAATGACTAGTGTAACTGTGCATCAATTGCAATAATGTAAATTATTATGTGGTAAAAAAAAAATGTTGATACTGTATTCTATATGAACTTATAAATAGCCCTGGTTTTTAAACCGTTGTTCTTGTGTTTTCTTTACAGGCAAACAAGTGTCTTTTTCTTCTTATAATTTCATAGTGGATGCATGTCATAAAATAACACAGTCGATTGATACAAAACGGGGTTCAGAATTATTGTATTTATAATTAAACAAAATGAATGCGTCATATGACATGAGTCTACGGGTTGTAGAAGAAATTACACATGTGGTGAATTATTGACCACTGAGGATTTGAAATATTTTTACCAGATTAAGTCGCAGTTGATCTGTTCCTTGTGCCTGTATTTTAATAGCTTAGTGCCCTCTAGTGGTAGGCAAAAAAAAGTGTAAAATAGTGTAACCTAAGAGTACACGGATGTTGGTACCTTTTTTTGACATAGAGATTGGTTTAAAAAAGATTATAAAGAATTGTGGCTATCGGGATTTTTATAATGATGGCATATAATATTTAGAAACGACATCTAATTACTGGTGCAATAAAGTATTTACAGTCATTCTTGTTACCTAGACCTTATAGTCTGGAATAAATGCTATTGTTTGCATATTGAGCACTTTCATAAGCAGATTTATAAGATAGGAAAATCCATATCCACACGTACAGTTGTGGGTTATTTTATCTGGAAAAGTCTGCATGCTCCCGGGTGAACACAAAGAAATGAATTAATAAGTAAAATACAAGTGAAGGTCTATAGATGATTTGAAGGTTTAAAGCTAACAGCATCATATTACTGGTTAATTTCTTTTTCTTTTCTTTTTTTACTTTTGGTAACATAAAAAGACGATTTTACTTTTAGTATTGCCAGAAAATAACCTACATTTAGACACATTGATATGTATGAATGTTTTTTCGGCACTTCGTAGGAATATTAACGAGCCCACTCCTGGAAAGTGTGTAGTGATGTGTATATATTGTAAATACAAATAAGAGAAATAACACTGATAACAGCAGGGAAGCAAATAATGAAGTTATGAAACCTAGAATAGGACGTGCCTATATACATCCTTCAAAATAAAAGTCCAAACCACCAATCGCACCGAATTCTCATAAATCTATAACATTTTGTTCATGAAATAAATGAACATCATTAGTACTACTACTGCTATAGACACATATCCCGCTATAAGAACTAATAAAACTTCGTGTTGTACATTTTACTGTTTTCTTTTCTTTTTATGGTGACCTATTTTTTTTAATTGACACAAATAGCCATTTCCGGAAATTACGTCAATTCACAGCAGTATTTTCCAGAAAAAATGGCAGCTGTTGACATCGACGTGCCGGTAGAAACAGAGCCACAAATCTGCAACCAGGAGGACCTTGAACGGTAAAAGTATACCTACTCGTCGGGTTTCACTGTGATGCGTGTGTGGAGTGAAAATAACCCGAGTGATATTAGCCGGTTAGCTGACAGAGCTCGGAAACATCAGTGCGGTCACCCCGGAGCCAAGCTAACCGTGCTAGCTTAACTCGACAGCGTTCTTAAATCTTGCTTTTTAGAAATCTCGGGCATTTGCTTTGTTATTGTTTGGGGAATTTACATTAAAAATAAAATTGTGAACTCAAATTAGACAGCCGGGCAGCTCGCCAGATTGTTCGTTAAGAGAACAAAACAAAACCAGGTGAACTGGCGTGCTTTGCCATGGTCAGTGTGAGGTATCTGATAATTCACGTGCGCTTAACCCCTTTGGGCGTCATTGAGCTGTATGTCAATATGTGTTTAAGTCTCATCCTTAAAGCATCTTATTTATTGCACACTAGCAGTTCCAGCTTTCATATTCGAGAAACTTCCATAAGAGACTGTCAGGTATGATCAGCAAAAGCCTTCATAACCTTAATTTGAAGTGATTACTTGTTTTCAATACTTTCCCGAGAGGTTTCATGCCATTTTACTGTATTCAAACAGTAACGAGACTATGCCGAAGGTTCTGCACCTAAAGGGAATCGAGCATGAGCGCCTCGCACCCTCAGCTCACCCGGGTGAATCGCATCGGAAACGAGTCATCAACGTGCGCTTTGCACGCAAATATTTTTTTTATTGGTCTCCTTTCGTGCATGCGGCCTTTGTTGCATTTCCGCTTAAATACACCGTAACGCACCTGCGTGGGATAATAAAAGTACTGTTAGGTGTTATACCTTGTCTGGCTTACGTAACGATGGACTTGAAAGATTAAAATGTAGGATTGAGTGAGACCTGGATTAATCGTACCGTAAATGTAAAATGTGACTTCAGTGTGCGGGAGGAAATTATTTTCAGGATTGTAATAGAAATATTTTTGACCTGTTTTTAAGTTGGGTTTCTTTAACTAAAACATGTAACGCATTATTGTTATCAAATGGTCGCAACAGGAAGCTCCGTGGACTTTATATCGAACACAGTAAAGCCACCTGATTCCCTTAATGATTTGCGGGCATATTAATGAGCAAAGTCACTCCCCAAAGCCTAATTTTGGTTTAGTAGAATTATCCTAATGTTAAAGTTTGATAGGAAGCAAACCGATTGGGCAAGTAATCCTTGGAAAATCATTTATAACTCTTGTGGCTAAAAAAGTTAAACAAAAAAATAACTTAAAAAATGTTGCACATCGTGTCTTTTTCAGAAATCTATAATTAATTATTTGGAATTTCAAAATCAGGGATCAAAGTAACCAAAATATTTGGAGCGGTGAAAAAGAATGCTGGAAGGGTGGAGCAGTGACAACAAAATGGTAGTGAGACTGTGATGATGTGTGGTTTGGAGGCGGTGGCACAAACAAAAAGAAAGGAGGCAAACTTAAAGATGGCAAGATTTTCACTGAGAATGATCAGAATGTACAGGAATGAGTACACAGGGACAGTTTAGGTTGAGCGATTTGGAGTTAGACACCAGGTTTATTCACTTAATTTAAAATTTTGAGTTGATTCCATTTTCACTGTTAAACTGCAAAAATCCATAACTCAATTGAAATGGATCAAATTATTCCATTGTTGTTGTTGTATGCCTCCAAGCTTTTTTTTTTCTCACAATTGCAAAACTGTGACGTCAAACTCAGAGAGAATTCAAGCTTTTTCTGCATTGTGTAGACTCAGAGATAATACAACTTTGATGTTTTCTTTATATACAGACCATTGAACAGGAATAAATCAGGAAATCCATTTAAAAAGTAGGTTCTATAAACATCTATATGGTCTTATTAGTATCCATCGCTATGTTGGACTGTTGTTCACAGTTAAGGCATGCAGGTTTTCACAGGAAGATAGAAACGCCACAGGTAGAACTTAAACATAACTGGTTTGGTGGGATCCTGGCATTAACACATCACATACTTCTAAAGAATTTTTTATATTTCATGAAGACATTTAATGGCTTTGCATTATTTTTAAAAAAATATATAACGATATCCCTTTTCTAAATGAAGAATAGAATACAGATAATTGATTTTATTTTGAATTTACACCAAATAAGAATTCTCATTTGTGTTCGTTCACTTTAAGTGAAACAACAAACTGCAGACACTATCACTTAAAAAAAAAAGACTAAACCCTAAGCCCTAACTTAAAAATAATATAGTAACTATAGCAGGCCGTTTGAAAGTAATTATTAGTTTCTGATTCCTCATGAAACCTAGTTCAGTCAGGTATGTGTGATTTGTGGTTGATCCACTGGTGAGTCACCTGGACTCGTTTCATCTCCGTTAAAGTGGTTTAATATTGTTTGCTTGAGTTTGTTGCTTGTTGGGTTTTTTGTGTCTGCATTCGTAGGTGTGGCTAACAAATGTCGCAACAGCACCCACATTTACTGTATCGGAAAAGTACTTTTATTGTACCTGGGTGCATTTTGGGCTACATAAAAACTGCTACATTAAGTCATACATGGGAATCAGTGTTGAGTTCTCCTTTAACACTTGGCACTTATGAAAAGACTGCAGCAGGTGAATTTCATGGCTATGTTTAGTACTTGAGCTATCAGTAGTCAGGACTGCATGTACCCAGATCTGCTGTCCTAGTTCTAGGTGAAGCACAGTCGAGTCCTTGTGGACACTTTGCAGGCTGGAAATTCCCTGAAAAGTGAGAACTGGTACTAGAAGAAGTATCACTGTTTTATAGTCAAGGTCATTCATTCAGTTACAGTCAGGAATTTCAGCCATCAGTGGAAACTACAATAAAAAGGTTTATAGGGGGGTTCGGGGGGACAGTAGTTTGTTTAAACGCTTCCTGTATATCTCCACCTTCAGGGGGGAAATCAAGTGGTGTATTAGTTTTCTGGTTTATTGAGTAGTTTTAATTAATTATGATGTCTTTTTCTCCACTCTCCAGTCTGGCTGAAAGTTTCAAAGAGCAAGGCAATGCATACTACAGCAAGAAGGATTACTCTCAGGCTTTCAACTATTACACCAAGGCCATTGGTGAGTATACTCTGTGGCTTGATTTTAAGTTGTCACATTGTTGACTCTAAACACCCAACGACGCCCACTCGACATTTCTTCATACTTTGCTGTTGAGAAATGCTGCCAGTGAACAGTCCCAATAAAGGCCTGCGGTACAGTCATGCACTGATTGTTGGCACATGATTTTAGTTTGGCAGTGGCTGATTCAGCTGCACACCATCCTGTAATCAAAAGAAAAACAAAAAATGGGGAAGTCAGAGTTTACCTTCTTATTTTTATTTTCTGATGATGCTGAAACACTACAGTTGTCAGTGATGGCAAGCCCAGATGTTGGTCTCTGATATGCACCTGTATCATTTTGTTTTTGTCACATAAATGATTCTTTTTTCCTTTTCTTTTTTTTTTTTTTAAATCTGAAGATGCATGCCCCAAAAATGCCAGTTATTATGGGAACAGGGCAGCCACCCTCATGATGCTCTGCCGCTTTCGGGAGGCTCTAGAAGATTCCCAGCAGGCTGTGCGTCTGGATGACTGTTTCATGAAGGTGAGTTTGAACTGCTTGTCACATATAGAACATCACATGTATTGTCCGCTTCGCACATCATACAGTGCACGGTAATGATGTTCTGAGAAATGTCCGTTCCATCTCGTAGGGGCATCTACGTGAGGGCAAGTGCCACCTGTCTTTGGGAAATGCCATGGCAGCCAATCGCTGCTTTCAGAAGGTTTTGGAACTGGAGCCGAGCAATAGAGAGGCCCAGCAGGAGGTGGGAAGCTTTAATCATTTTATTTAATTACTATATAAAAACAAGCATTGAGTAGGATCACATGCTGAGCTAAATATTTGAGTGAATCCATCTGTTAGTAATTATTGTTGTTTTTATTAATTTTAGAAAAATAATGCAGCAACACTGTTGGAGTATCAGCGGATGGCAGATTTTGGCTTTGAAAAGCGGGATTTCAGAAAGGTAATTTATGCACTTTCTCTTGTTTTTTAGCATTCTTGTAAATTATAAATTGGGTTTTGTTTGCCACTGTATGAGTGTGTGGTTGTCACCAAAACATAAATATGCTGGAAAAGGATTTTGTCATATGTCTGTGTGATTAGATAAAATTTTAGCGTTCATGTTGGACTTTGCTATTATTCATATTTATATGAAAAGTACAATTTTGACATTAAATGATTATGAAAACAAGAAAATGGGCTCTCATCACAAAGCCTGTGTGTGTGTGTGTGCATGCGTGCGAGTTTGTGTAAATCATTTCCTTTTCAGCAGTAAGCTTTCAGCTCTCCCTAAACACTCAAACTCACTCGCTGTTGAGTACAATATGGCTAACAGAGAGCCTTCAGGCAACAAAATCTTTGTAGAAGAAACACAATTGTCACAGTTTCTGAGGTGAACCTGTGGAAGTATTAACAGTTGCCTCTGTCTCTAGATTACTCAGTGTCACATGCAGACCGATATTGGTGGAATGCGACAATTGGCTGGCGGCTCCGGCTAGCTACCTTGCTGGTCACTGAGGCACGCAAGTCTGCTGCCGCCTGGCCCCTCTCTACATTCTCATCTCCACTGCAGAAATCCCGCGGTGGTGGCAAGCCAGCAGGGACCGGCACTTGCGCTTGCGAGATGTGCTATAGTGCCAAATCTCAGAGTCAGAGCCTAACTCAGACCGGATGAACCTGCGTCCTCCACCACCTCCACATCGCTTTGTTTTTATTCATTTACTAGATTTTTTTCATATAAATTTTAAAGTTAAAGAAAATCCCTCCGTCTTAAAGTTAAATAACTTGTGTCTTCAGGTAATTAAATCAAATATTGAACAAAAGAAATTGCGGGGGTTTTTTGTTTTCTTTTTTACTTGCCATAACCGGGCAGCCTTGTTACAAAGACAACAGCCACTGTGCGCTGTGATGGATGGTGACCTATCCAATGGATGCATGGATTGTTAGTTTTCACAAAGCTCCAAATATTTCAGTTTTTCCAGTTTCTGAATGTAATATGGGGGTATAACTGTGTAGTATTTGGTTGTGGCCCTGATTCAGGTGGTGTACTGCATGGACCGGGCCTTAGCTTTGGCTTCTGCCTGCCACCGCTTCAAAATCCTCAAAGCAGAATGTCTCGCTCTACTTGGACGCTATCCAGAAGCTCAGTCTGTAGCAAGGTAAGAGCAGCTGTGATGGACAGTCATTATTTTTTATTCCACTTCTTTGTGCCATTCTTTAAAGCCAGCCTTTTCTTTACAGTGACATCCTGCGAATGGATTCTACAAATGCAGACGCTCTGTACGTTCGAGGCCTGTGTCTTTATTATGAGGACTGCATCGATAAAGCGGTGCAGTTCTTTGTCCAGGCTCTGAAAATGGCACCTGACCATGAAAAAGCCCGACTGGCCTGCAGGGTAAGATTGAGCTGTAGGTGGCATTATCAACAATGTTTGCAAGTTCTTTTTGTATTGAAGTTTCACAGTTGCAAACTAAGAATACAAGACAAAGTTAGAGAGGCAAGCTGAGATGGTCTGGACTTGTGCAGAGGAGGTATACCGGATAAAGGATGTTGCCAGGCAGGAGGAAAAAGGGAAGACCTCAGTGGAGGCTTGTGATTGTAGTGAAGGGGGACAACCAGATGGTTGATGTGACAGAGATGATCAAAAGAAGATGATTGATTAAATTCAAGGAGCTTTGCTTTAAGGTAAAACACCATATGACCTTTTTCAAGGTCCTTCTAAATGGGTCCCCGTATTTCTTTCTATGTGTGTACAAGCACAAATGTTGTTGACACAATAGACACTTCAGGTGATTGTTTTGCAGTGATTTGTGAAAAGATAAGCAACCTTGGCAGTGTGTTTACACGGCAGAAGAACAAGAGTACACAGTAAAGTAGTCAGTGCTAAATTTAAAATATAATCCAAAAATCAGCTTTCAAAGGATGAAAAATGATCTGAGATGTTTTTAGACTTCAGGTTTGCACACAATATGTTTTGAAAAAAACATTGAAAATACAAATAGATTAAAGGATTTTTAAGAATGCTAAAAAAAGGACTGAAAAGTATCGGTGCCTTCTTTGCTCACCAGAATGCCAAAGCATTAAAAGCTAAGAAGGAGGAAGGAAACCAGGCGTTTAAGAACAACAACTATGAAGCTGCCTATCAGCTCTACACCGAGGCACTCGCGATAGACCCCAACAACATTAAGACCAACGCTAAACTGTACTGCAACAGAGCCACAGCAGGAGCAAAGGTAAAAGCTTGTTTCATTATACCACAGTTTCCTCTCGTCGTTAGCTATAATTTGCTTAATATTAGTAATCGTAGTATTCTGGGTCTTCTGGTTCTTTGTATCCTGTCAGCTCACTGTCATTATCTCTTCGTCAACAGCTGAAGAAAGTTGATCAAGCCATTGAAGACTGTACCAGTGCAATCAAACTAGATGACACTTACATCAAGGCATATTTAAGAAGAGCTCAGTGGTATGTTACAGGCATTCTGAGTCAGTTCTCCATGCTTTGTGTGTTTCGTTGTTCAGCATTGTAAAGTTTGTGTCTGACCTTGTGTTACCTGTAGCTACATGGACACAGAGCAATATGAAGAGGCCGTACGGGACTATGAAAAAGTTTATCAGACAGAGAAAACCTCAGGTGAGCTGCTCTCCTTGTTTTCCTAAGCTCTGATTGAATTTAATGTTCAGTTTTTCTCACATGGCTTGCATTTCTCTTTCCCTCCAGATCACAAGCAAATGCTGAAGAAGGCACAGATGGAGCTGAAGAAGAGCAAAAGGAAAGATTACTACAAGGTGCTCGGGGTCGGGAAGAATGCCACTGAGGACGAGATCAAGAAAGCGTACCGCAAACGAGCCCTCATGCATCACCCAGGTAGCTGTCCTAGTCTTTCCACACAGTTCACACTAGTACAGCTCACAGTAATCAGGGCTCTGCCTAGAGTATTGGTCAGATTTAAGTGCAGTGTGCACACAGTAGGTCAAGGCCAACCAATGACAAGACAACGCATCACTTTTTCTCTGTACTTTACACATTACAATAACCAGTGAATTGTGTTAGGATCATGAGCCAGCTGAGCTACAACATCACTTAACAGCTGAGTCTCACTTATCTCGAGGATTTATTGTAGACAACCGTTGAAATTGTCTTGCAGACCGTCACAGTTCAGCAACACCAGAGGTGCAAAAGGAGGAGGAAAAGAAATTCAAAGAAGTGGGTGAGGCCTTCACTGTCCTCTCCGACCCGAAGAAGAAGGTCCGCTATGACAACGGGCACGACCTGGAGGATGACGGCTGTTTTGATGGCGGAGGTACATTTATATTCCCTCTCTTTATATTCCTTCTCTCAAAGAGTTCTCCATTGAGTTGGGAAACGGGTGCATCTAAAGAAAAGAGTAACCCAGAAGATATTTTGACCTGTCATAGTGGGAAATAGCAGTGGCTTTGTCATTTATTATAGGGAATTTGTTTGTACTTGGGTAATTAATAAGACCAATAGATCTTTTAGACCTAGTAGGAAACCCAGGAGATCATGATTGTCTGAACAATGGCCGTGTGTACATTTGAAAAAGGGCAAAATCCTTTTTAAGGGTTTTGGGTTTTCTGTAGACTTCATATATGATTATTGCCCAGTTTTACATGAGAAAGTTCCAAGATTTTTTGGGATCTCATTTAAATTAAACACTGAGACATGTCAACACAGAAAAAAGTACTAAGTACAATTTAATTTCCATAATTTAGTTTCTAGAAACTCCGGTCCATTCCCCGTGTCCCTGACTTGCTGTCAAACTGTCAAGACCTAATGGGACGCTTTAACAGAACACGGACAAATTTTCATACATTACTAACCATTTTCTGCAATGTCAGTTAAAATGTCTGCTTGTGTAAGAAGGCCTTTTATAATGTGGCATCCCATGACGGTCCCTACAAAATCAAGTGTCAGTCGCCTTTAGGTAATGGGACTGAGTGATATGGCTAAAAAAACAAAAACTTTGTATCTCAAAACTAATATCTGTGTGCCTAAGAGAAACTATAATATATACTACAAAATAAAATCGTTAAGTTTATTGTTAAAGTTTTACTACTAATTTTTATCATAAAAACCTTGTTTCTCTACTAAAATAAACAAAATATTTAAATAATTAAAAAAAATGGTGTAAAATATGTGAGAAGATGTGCGGAGACAGTGGAGTGCTGGCGGAGGCGTCCCTTGGCTTTGTTGGCCGTTGTTATTGGAAGTGAATGACATGCTCTCCATCGCCAGTTTTATAAGAAGCTGCAGCTGTCAGCAGTGATTAAGTCACTGAAATCAGCCGCAAAGCAGCAGTAAAGTAGTAAAGCTGATTGGTCCAACTCACGCAAAAATGTTCAACCTTTTCTCCTCCAGAAAAGGAAATAAGATGCATTTATAGCCAAAATGCAGGCAATTACAACATGTACATGCTAATCCACATAGAAACTATGAATCAGCTTTTACAAACACGGTTATTATATATATCTTCCACCTCTAATAGGTTCCACTGTTTCTAAGTCTCATCTTAGAACAGCACTGTATGTGATTAGTGGTAGCATATTTTGGTCTTTTCAGTGTCACCCTGTGGTTTTAATTGTAAAGGGTTTAGAGGTAAAATCTTCTGAAGTCACCGGTCTGCCTGCAGGAAATAAAATTTGCAATGCATGTTGGTGTCTATATACTGCTGTGGAGACAAAGTCCAGTGAAAACAATGTGCAAAATCTTCCTTTAGAAAGGATAAATTTTTAAAGCTACTAATTTGATTCAAAAGTTGTTTTCAATATATGGACATAAAACAAAACTAACATAGGAGGCAACAATGTTGCATTGTGTTTTGTCCAGAAAGTTGGCTGTAAAGTTTCAGAAGATATTAATTGTTTTGAATATTTCTCACAGAATACAACAAAGAGCAACATACCTTGTGAAAAAAGTAGAAATCCAATTCATACTGTGACCTACGCGATTTATCAGCAGGCTGAAATTACCTGCTGATACTGGCTAATTGCTGATCAGCTGGTATCACATATTTAACAGCTGAGATGGAAGAAACCCTTTGACAAGGTTGATGTTGCACGGTTTGTCCACCAGAGGGCGCTTTGCAACTTCACAAGAGCAACAACGAGCTGATCAAAGTAGAACTAAACAAGTAAATGTTTGGGAATTTTTTTGCATTGTGTGTCTGAAAAGGAAAAATATTGGTTGATATATCTGATTTTTAAATCGACAAATATCTGTACTGTTCTAATACTGGTTTGCCAGTATGAGGCTGTACATTTAAGTCCAGTTATCTGTTACAGATTGGGCCTGTACTTAAAAAAAAAAAAAAACCCCAAAAAAACACTTGTAGTTCCTGTTTCTCTTTAAATTATATGTGCAATATATCACATAAATTGTTCTCTTTCCTGTATTTCCATTCTTTTCCCATCTTTGGCTTCCTTTTATCCTCCATGCTAACCTCGCTCTACTTCCTGTTTCTACAGATTTTGATGCAAACAACATCTTCAGGGCTTTCTTTGGTGGCCACAGTGGAGGATTCACTTTCGATTCCAGCCCAGGTACGTTTTCTCTTCACTCCATGGTTTTTATATATACATAATATAGGTTTATTGAACACTAACTGAATATTTGTTTTGTGATTTATTACAGACTCTGGACCTGGAAATTTCTTTTTCCAGTTTGGCTAAAGCAGTGGAGCATACACTGGACAAAGTCAAGTCGGACCCACAGTCACCTCATGATGCTCATACTTATGAGTGTCTTGCTAAAATCTCATTTAAAAAAAAAAAAATCTTCTTTTTAAATACAGCATACATTCCTAAATTAACTCCCTTGCATTGATGCTCAGCCTTTGAGAAGGATTCAAATATTGATGAAGTCTTTAAAAAGTCTTTTAGATGCAGTTTGCATCAGCTGGGCAGAGCTTGTCTCTATTGCCAAAATTGACATTTATGTTCTATGAAATTTGTTGTTAAACTGCCTCAGTCTCTATGAAGGGGATGAACAGTGAGGACATACTGGCCATCATGTCTTGATTATTTTGAGAAGCTGTAACGATGCATACGTGTTTAAAGTTCTCCTTGGACTGCACATCTCTAGTGGAAGAGCTGATGTTCTGTGGAAGTTCAGTGACAAATCTGACCTCAGGACAGCCTGTTAATGACAACGCCGTTCTCTTATGAGTGTGCGTCCTGATTTTACCGGCTCTCTTGCCAAATACAGAATCCAGTTGCAGGGTTTTTATTTCCTCTCCATTCTTCATTGTATATTTGACTCGAATGTAAAACATTATGTGTCCACATATTGTCCTTCAGTCTTCCCTGAGTCTATTTATATTTATTGTACTGTATATCCTAAAGTGTATGCAGCAAAATCCCAGTGATGTTTGTCTTCCTTTGTTTGTAAATGTTTTTGACCCCATCCTTTTCACTCATTTTTCACCTGTCTGAAACGGACCCACATAGGAATACATCCACGCTTTGTTTTTGTTTTGTTCTTTTCAAAGCAACTTCACAAACGTCATCCACATGTTGCACTGCCCCATTCAAATTCAAGTGGTGCCTTACTAGAATCAGTGAAGCGTCCTAAATAAATCCACATACTAGTTCAAAAAAAAGGCAGATGTTACACTTGTATAGCAATTTTTTGGTTTTATGATAATCTGGAGGAAAATCTTTTCATCTTGGACCCGTGTCATCAGTCACACTTTGCTGTCATTCATCCATTCATCAGTACAACCCTTCCCCTACTTGTTCCACCTGTTTAAAGGGGCACTGATAGCTTCCACTGTTAACTGTTCTGTCACTGATGTGTACATTACGTTTAAAAACTTGCTACGGTATTAACAAGACCTTTTTTTTTTTTTTTTTTTTTTTCTTCCTTTTTTTGGACTTTTTTTTTAACTGATAAAATAAAGGCTTGTCTTTTACTGTAATGAGTTTTGTCTTTGACTTTGTTCCTGATGATTACTTTTAAAAGACAGGATATCTGGGTGCATGCAGGACTTTCATCTTGTCCAGCAGGTATATGTAATCACTTTGATCACTTACAGATTCATATCACACTGCATATGAATAATGATTCACTGCGAAAATGACTTTGTTTACAACTCTGGTTTCACTGAGTGCTTAAGTGAAGCTCTGAAAAAAGGAGCGGTGTTAAGAAAGTTCCTCTTCACAGTGACTTCTTTTTATAATGATCTATAAAAATTGGAGACATTCAAACTTGTTGAAAGCTCCTCGGCACATTTTAAATCAAATAACCAGCTATAGAATGACTCGAATAAAACCCCCTTTTGGGTTTTTCTTTGTAAATTTTAACCAACGTGCTTTTCACCTTTGTTATTGATTTCAGACTTCCCTGGTAAGTCCAAAGAAAGTAATTTTTAAAATCAATATTTATAAATATTGGCAAATTCAGATTTTTTTACTATAACTATTTGTAGTGCAGGACCTAAAATAAGAGTTGTGTTTAAAGAGAAGGGGGGGGCGTCAATAAAATTTTCTAGGTTGGCCAATTTTTTTTTAATTTTTTTTTTTTTTTAACAATGCCGTGGTAGTGACTGACGTCACCACGTGACCTGTTTTAAGCCAATCAGGCACTCGTAGAGACGTGTAATCGGTCGCCAGATTATGGTTCGACAGGAGCGGAGTGAGGTGGCAGGGACTGGCAGCAGTTGACTCCGGTATAATAAGAGCTGGCTGTTTAGCTGTGTCATTTTTTGGCCTGGACACGATCCTTCAAGTAGGTGTGATTGTCACTGACAAGGTAACAGCTTTCACTCAGCTACTTTCTACTCCAGCGTTAGCCAGCTTTTCTTTGTAGCCTTTAACTGGCAAGTGTCCGCACCAATGCGAGGCTACAGCAGTTAGCCGTAGTGTTAGTCTTCAGGGTAGCGGATGTGAGATGATGTGAGGGCTTTCTGCCAAAACTGCAGCCAAGTGCTAGCTCGGCAGAGCAAGAACAAGTACGGTCTTTATTGAAATTGTTTTGCCCATTTTTTTTGCTTGAAAACAGCATATCTGAAGTGATGTACTTTACTTTTTCAGTGATAAAAGCAAGCTAGCTTATCCTTGCATCATCCGCAGAGAGAGAGCATCCTCCTGTTTTATTCCTTATCGTGAAGGTTTTCGTGCTGCATTTATTTCTTCTCTCCCGGAAGTTCTTTCTCTATTTACCCAGAGTGAGCTAGCTAAAGTTGTTGTCAGGCTTGCGTGGCTGGCTGGTTCAGGAGTGGGTGTGGTGGCTGCTACAGGAGCTTCATTCATAGGATAAGTGATGCTAACCCCTGAGTTCGTCTGACAGCAGCTGTGCCTGAAGCAGCACCCAACCCCCCTTGGTTGCCACTCTAACAGCTGCCATCAGGTCCAGCTTCTTCATCCCACAAGCTTGGACAGCACAACTAATTGCACGGCAAGGTAGCTTCATATAATACACTGGACCCGTGGATTAATCTGGCTAAATTCTGGACATCCGTCTCTAAAAGTGGAAGGATAGCCTGCTGTGATGAAGCTGTTAGATTTCTTGATTTCTCTCAGCGCTGCCCCTCCTTAGGTTACCAGAAGCTCAAATATAAACCACCATAAAATGCTATCAGTGACACGGAGGTAGAGGCGATAAGATCCACGTAATCAAGGCTCATTGCTGCGCATTACAACTTTGCTTGGTTGGTGGGTGACTTGGTAAATGTACAATTTTTAGGCTTTTTAATGCATTTCTTTTTTATACACCATAGTGTGCTGCATCTTATTATACTGAACTTTAGGCTATGAACCCAAAAAAACAGTTGCCTAAATATTCATGATTGTGTATATTTGTGGTGAGGCAAAGTTGGTTGAGCACGCCCAACAACTTCTTCTTGGGATGTTTAAAACAGGAATGACAAGGTCATCAGTGCAGGCTGTTGTGATAATCCGTCATGTGTTTACTGTAAGATTGAGAAACGAGTTTGACTGAGAGCTTGTTTAGTATTTGGTTTATATATATTTTTGATTTTCTAATAACTTGGTTCTCTACTTTTGTGTTTAGCTGCACTTAATCTGCAAAATAAGTCTTTTTAGATGTGTGCATACAGAATTTGACACTTATCATGGGCATGAAGGTCATGGTGTAATGGGCTTTTAATGGTTTATTTGAACTGCTCCTTCTCCACAGTGGAATTTTTTCACAGTATACATCTCTACCAATATTTGGCTAAATGTCCCTTTGCAAGTTTTACCTAAACAATGCATTTTTGGTATCCATCAAAATGCACCTGTGCATTGTTTTAGTTTTTAACTTAACTGGGAATAGAGTCCAAACTTATCAGTTTTCATCCTTCCCCAAAGGTCCTGCTCTATCCAGCGCTGCCATGTCGGCGAAGGCCATCTCAGAGCAGACAGGGAAAGAGCTGTTGTATAAGAACATCTGCACCTCAGCGGCCGTGCAGAACCGTTTCCATTATGCTAGTGTAACAGCTGAGACTGACTGGGCCCGCCTCACACAGGACCATTCATGGCTGCTGACAGAGGTAAGACTGTTTGTTTGTCCAGCTCATGAAGCCTGATTACAACCTTCAAAAGTTCATTTACCTACATGTGCTGTACTATAACAATCAGAGTGATTTGCATAGACTGTATAAAAGATGCACACAGCTTTCAGGTCTGAAAGGTGAAGCCATTTTGCACTGCCTTTAATGGTCACCAGGGACACATTAAAAACAATGCAGGTTTTAGACATTTTGCTATCACAGATTACAAAAGATTTAAAGTCCTAACCCTAGTCCTCAGTGTTTCAAAGCAGGACTTCCACCCCAACCAGTGGGTTATGTCACATCAATCTTTTATAGTATCAGTGGTGACTGACTGGACACATCTGAAATGTCTCTGAACCTTTGCTGTGCCCATGTGTCAGTGCAACAACATGTCTGGCTCATGTGTTTCCTGTTTCGGCAGTTGATTGGCTCTCTCACAGCAGGGCTGGGAAACCCCACCCATCTTTATTGTTTCTACCATAGTCATACCATGGTGTCATACCAAAAAAAGACCACGTGTGTCCTGTTTCTTTGCTCATCCCAAAAGAGGCTGGTGGTGAAGCCAGATCAACTGATAAAGCGGCGCGGGAAGCTCGGCCTAGTGGGCATCAACATGGACCTGCAGGGCGTCCGGGAGTGGCTCAAAGACCACCTAATGAAGGAGACCACTGTGAGTTAACTGTACTCTCTCTTAGTGAGCATAAAACCCAGCCATGACTGTCTTTGTGGCAATAAAGCAAATCCACATGCTGCAGTAGTTAGAACCACGAGAAACACATTGCATCATTTTCTGAGGAGGTATTTGATTCGAATGCAGTGACTGTTGCCAAGTAGAACATGACTGACGTGCTGTTCATGTTTAAAACGTCATCAACCAGAACCATATGTGAGGATGACATTGCTTGGCTAATACAGGGCTGTTGTTGAGCAAAAGTTAGTTCAACATTTTTGTGAGATGATCAAGTGTCTTTTTTTTTTTTTTTTTCTGCTCTGTGTGTCTAAATAAACTTGCTGCATTGTCCTCATACAGTAAAGTTACTCTGAACCTAGATTAACTGGTTATTTATCTGTCTTGAACAGCCAGAGCTGGCAAGTCTTTAAATAAATCAACATTTAAAAAAGTAATCTCCACAGAAACTGTAGTATTAATACTATATTTGGTCTCTGAAACACCACAAAGGATCCTCATTTTGATATGAAAAGCACGTGGAGGATTTTGCCTCAGTTTCCCTGCTGCAGCCTGTTTTTATTTGATATTATTTGCCCTTCTGTGTACTCTACTCTTAATAAGCTATTTGGATGTGAAATGGATGAACTAGAACTTTGAAGGTAGTTTGTAACGATGACAAGACCTAGTAAATGACAGGTCAATTTACATTTTTTATGTTATTCTTAAAGTTTCACTTTAATATATAATACATGTCGTTTTCCTCTCAGTGTAGTGTTTGTGACCAGGTGTTTCTCCTGAATAGGTGGGAAAGGCAAAGGGTGTGCTGAAGAACTTCCTCATTGAGCCATTTGTCCCACACACACAGGTAATGTACGCCAGTATCTTGTCTTTCATTTTGAGATTTTTAAAGATTTTGATTCAAAATTCACAGTGCGCTTCTAAAACTCTCTAAGCTCCTCAGAGTTTGGAGAAGTTTTGTCGAACAGTTTGATTTGTGTCATCAGTGGTTATTTCTCCTGTTGTAACTTGAATTTGCTGAATGGTCTACGGTTTCTATGGTCTCAACTTCACAGCTAATCCCTTCTTGCCATGTCTTGTGTCTTGTCAGCAGGACAGATCCTGTATTTACATAAATGTTTTATTTTAATTAAGATTTGGTATCATTCTGAATTTCCCTGTTCAAACCAGGTTGTGACAGCAATATATAGTCAAGCTCAAAAGTAATTTACTAAATACAGATACTCATACACAGCCTATCAGTCCATCCGTGATTGCTTCATTTTTACAAGAGGAGCTTGTTGTGATCAGCATGTTGATTTATACGGTTATTTTTAGTTTAAAGTATTGTGTAATGGTAACTTTTAGTGTCCCTTTACACTTTCGTAGAGGTAGCCTTAAACTTCTATCATAGGGTATAATTCACACGTGTACTTTGCACCTTGTATTAAGAGCCAATGTGATATTTCCTGCAGCTGCCCTCAAAGAATTCTGAACAGAATGAAAGTATTGCATCACAGGGCCTCTGATATGAGAATAACTTGTAAAAAATAGCTTCCTTTATTTTAAATGAAGCACACTGCTGCATCCTGTCAGACTGAAAGAGGAAAAGGGGAATCAAATTCTCATACAAATCAGCTGATGAGCTTCTGCTGACGATGTTGGCAGGTCATCAGCTGGGGTCATGTCTGACCCGGATTATCCTCCCCCCCAGATGATTAATTAAATTACCTTGTGGCCTTTTAAAAAAAAATTGGTCTGTAGGAAAACCCTTCATACCTACTTTAGAGAGTATTTTTTGATTTTCCTTGGTGTGCTGTGCTTCTTTAAATATGTAGTAATAATTGATAAAACCCAAGTCTGATAAAAATTTATTGCAGTGGAAAGTCAAGTTGTTGTTGTTTGTAATAAATAATAAACCAAACTACAAGAATCAGTTCCTCAGACTGGGATCTCCCATTGCCTCAGCCATTCTCATCAAATCCTCTCAGAAAAATGAAAAGGAGTAGAATGACTTAACCAGGATCAGTACTTCCTGGTTCACCCGGTGGATCTACGACCTTATAAGTGAGAACAAGCTCCAAGTTATGTGTGTTCTGTCTGTAGGTCAGTGTGCATTTGATTAGTTTGTTGATTTTCTTAATAATTTCTCGCAGAGAACTGAATGTTGAAACCGCTTGTTGGCCTTATGTAAATATTGCGCAGCATTTCCAAACAAACTCAGTAAAGACGTATTTGCGTGCCCTTGCATGTGGCTGAACTCCCTGTTTACTCACTCAGGAGGAAGAGTTTTATGTATGCATCTATGCCACACGTGAGGGCGACCACGTGCTTTTCCACCACGAGGGAGGAGTGGAGGTGGGTGACGTGGATGCCAAGGCCCAGAAGCTGATGGTTCCAGTCAATGGCAAGCTCACGGAGGACCTAGTCAAAGAGCAGCTGCTTACACAAGTTCCCGATGACAAGAAGGAGTACGGAAACCTTTTTCTAAAATTGTCTTTATTATTTAAAGACATACAAATGTCATTATTTAAATATTATTTTTAAGTATAAAACAAATGGTGACATTTGAATCTGAGTCATTTTGTGCTTTGAACTTAATTGGATCACTTAGTAGTTCACAGTAGTAGTAGTTAGTGATCAGGCACTCTGTTAAAACACAGTAGAAAGACATTTGAGCAGAGATGTGATTAGCCAGATATTGAATGAAATGTAGAAAATAATACAGGAATAACTGTGTAAAATTGCAGTATATTTAGTTTCGCACCTTCTTGTTGCTTTTTATTTTCTTTCTTAACCAAAGAGGCTCTCTGTATTCAGAAAATCTTTTATCCTTTGCTGTTTTGACCTTGACTAATGTTTAGCTTCTTTTATGTAAACTTAGCAGTGTGCTAAGTAAATACTCTTATCTCTTTTAAACAATACAAACTAGAAAGAAACATAAAAGATACGCTCTAAGTATTCAGCGTGGCTGCTTAGCAATACTCTACCATTTTGTTCTTGCCTAGTGAGACACAAAGCTTCACAAAAGTTCTCTTATGTGCTGATTAAGTCTAATTTTGTTTCCCTCCTCACAGTGTTTTGGCCAGTTTTATAGTCGGGCTCTTCAACTTGTATGAGGACCTCTACTTTACCTACCTTGAAATCAACCCTCTTGGTAAAGCTCTTTTATTCTGCAATATTACACTCAGCTCATTGTGTATTGCAGAAACAAAAATGCTGATAAAATAAAAAGAAATCTAGATTGCTACCATGCTATGTTAGTAATTCATTGGTGGAAAACGTACAAATTAACTCAAAATTTCTGCCTTTTCACAGTCGTCAATCAAGATGGAGTATATGTCCTTGACATGGCAGCCAAGATTGATGGCACAGCGGATTATATCTGCAAGGCTAAATGGGGGGACCTTGAGTTTCCTCCACCCTTTGGCAGAGAGGCGTATCCTGAGGTGAGATTTGAAGAGCTGTAATTTGACAGGCTTTAATTTTCACTGATTTGATTCAAAATGTGACTTTAACTTAGATCTACTCATATGTACAATGATTGGTCAGTCCATTTCTCCATCCTTGTGCACTTACTTACCACAGTTTGGTATTCACCACTCTGTCTTGTTACTTGTAGGAGGCCTACATAGCTGATCTGGATGCAAAGAGTGGTGCAAGTCTGAAGCTGACCCTGCTGAATCCCCGAGGCAGGATCTGGACCATGGTGGCCGGAGGAGGTGCTTCTGTTGTCTACAGGTAGTCCATCACATACAGCATAAATTTGAACTCTATACCACTTCTTTGCCTTTATGGCTTGAAGTTTCAAAGCTTGTTAGACTGAAGTTTTGCTTTCTAACAAACCCCAGCTTGACTTTTCTGTTGCCAGCTTAATATTTTTTAAGGTTAATTACAGCTGATAGAATCGCATCATTTCTCTTCTTCAGCGACACCATCTGCGATCTGGGTGGGGTGGACGAGCTGGCTAATTAT
Organism: Perissodus microlepis; assembly: GCF_051167445.1. NCBI lineage: Eukaryota > Metazoa > Chordata > Actinopteri > Cichliformes > Cichlidae > Perissodus > Perissodus microlepis. Next base: position 13,439,646 of record NC_140468.1, read on the forward strand.
GGCGAGTACTCAGGCGCACCCAGTGAACAGCAGACCTACGACTACGCAAAAACCATCTTGTCTCTCATGACACGTGAAAAACATCCTCTAGGTGGGTGAAGCCTGGACTTGATTACATTAGAGATTATTTTCCTGAACGGGGTGAAAAGCTGGTGGGAGGAGGAGGCTACAACTGTCAGATAAAGTCTGCGTTTGTTTGCTGTGTCCTTGAAGTGTAGAAATACTTGGTGGATCCTTCCTCTGCTGTGTGAGCTAATTGTGCTGCTTCAGTGTGACACACTGTTCACTATGTGGGGAGTTGCCAGCAATAGACTTCATATATGTTACTGGGGTTTTGAATTTCAGTCATGAGCATTTCATAACACGTTTCCTTATCCTACAGGGAAAGTGCTGATCATTGGAGGAAGCATTGCAAACTTCACCAACGTAGCAGCCACATTCAAGGTGAAACGCACTGATATTTATCTGAAAATCTTCTGCACAGTAATAAAGAATCACTGTAATGTTTGAAGAGAAAAAACAGCTTATACACAATATTTAATTTCTTAAACTTTGAAAGAATGGTGTCACTGTATTTTCAGCAAGTCCTGAATTAGCAGAGATTTGTGTTATGTGTAATATCAAAACATTTATACCCATAGCTGCTCATACATGCAATACACCAACTAGATTGGTTCCTAATTTATGTCCAGAAACATGTTAAGGCAGTGTTAGCCTAACCTGCCTTAACATGTTTTCTCAGATTACTTTAAAATCTGAAGGCAGGTCAGAGTAGAGAACCATACTAAGGCTTTGAAATTTTATTGAGACCATTTAATAATTCACTCTTACTGGTTGATATACTTGTACTTTTTGTGCATAACAAAGCTGATCTGCTTGTCCTTCCTCAGGGCATTGTCAGGGCCATTAAAGATTACCAAGGCCCTCTGAAGGAACACGAGGTCACCATTTTTGTTCGACGTGGCGGTCCGAACTACCAAGAGGGACTCAGGGTGATGGGGGAAGTAGGTGAGTAAGACCGGACTAATACTCGGCCTAACTCGTGAAATACATGACTTAAAGTATACATCAAAGTCGAGTCCTTGGATCTAGATTAAGGAGCGTTTTCTTCTATGCAGGGAAGACCACAGGGATCCCCATTCATGTGTTTGGAACTGAAACCCATATGACTGCCATTGTCGGGATGGCACTGGGCCACCGACCAATCCCTAACCAGCCCCCGATGGACGCCCATACAGCCAACTTTCTCCTCAATGCTAGCAACAGTGCAGCGGTATAATTATTCACTAATTCTTGGGTCAATATCGGATGGTGTGTCAGTCAGTGCCCACTCTCTTAAACAAATTAGATGTTAGATGGGGTTTTGTTATAAGTTAAACAGTAAGTGGTTCACACAAGTACATTTCAGTGTTTGAGAAAGGAGAAGAAAAGGGTTATTGCTCAAAATGACATGTATTTATACTGTAGTTGTCTCCATAATGCAGGGTCATGACTAGCAAAAGGGTGTAACCTAAATTGGATTTATTTACTTTTTATGCAATTGAGAGTGACGTGTTTAAACACAGTTTAAGCTCGTTTAGCGCCTCTATAGTTTCATAGTTTGCGTGTGTGTGTCTTTGTTAGCTGTATGAACTTATGACGTCGTTGGGGGTGAAGCCACTGTTTCTAACTATGCTATGCATGCTCTTTGGTAACCTCTGTCAGCCTGTCCCGTAAATCTTTCCCTTTTCTTTGCCAGACTCCAGCTACAACAAGGACGGCTTCATTCTCCGAGCCCAAGTCGCCCACTGATACCTGCCCGGCCAAGAAGTGTAAAGCAGGGCTTCCAACAGGTAACGAACACAGTCATTTATGCTGAACTGCTTCCTATGAGCAAGATCCCATATTTACTCATACACCTCTGCTTTTTTTTTTTTTTTTCCTCTCATCCTGGCTTCTCCTTTCCTGCTGAAATGCCACCACCAATATTTTGCAATGTATCTTCCTTCTCTTTTCCTCCTTTTCTTATTTCACACCAACTTACATCCGCCCTTTTCATGCTTGTTTCTCTAAGACTCGCTCCATTCTATACTGTGGCCTCTGAAGAATGTGGTCACAGGCGATTGGAAAGGTAAGTGATAGGTGTGCCATGGCCTCACTGCTCTGGGCTTCCTACACATTCATCACTGGTTTGAACTTTCCCCCCTGGTTTGCTGCTCACCTTTCTAGTCTTGGTGTATATGAAGTACGTATGTTCACAACACATCAGGGCATCATATTCTTATGAATGCTGCATACTTTTTTTTTTTAAATATGCTTTTTTTAACTTTTTATAATGAATAAGTATTTTTTGTAATAAAAACTATATAAATTAAATTTAAGCATATTATTGTTTTTTCTAAGGCCTCTTCACACTGGATTTTGTGTTCTTTAGGATTAGTAGTGTTAAAGTCAAAAGCAGCCATGCAAACATGAAGTTTTGATTACTTAACTAAACTGTTCATATTGCCTTTTACAGCAGTACAGTAAAGGCATGCTCCATAGCAGCTGAGCACTGCATGGTCTCTTCCTCTGCTGTGCTTCTAACGCAGTGTTTTCAGTGACGACACATGGTTGCAAAAATGCGGTGAAGTGTGTTGAGTGAATAACTTGCAGCAAAGACTCAATTTTTGTTCTCTTCTTGTGTTTGTGCCTGTTTTTTGTTGTATTTTGTGTTTCCGTCCTGTGGGTGTCACAGAAGCTCAAGCCTCTTCAGGCTGCAGCGGAGGTATGGAAGGGTGTGAAAAACCTGTTTTCCTGCCCTCTCCGTCCTTTGTCCCTCTGCTTTCCCCTCTAACGTTTATCTTCTTCTTTACACTTTAACTGTTAGTAGAAATTCTTCAGTTCAAGACGCAGGCAAATCAGTTCTGTATTTAAAATATTCTGCACATCTCAGAGATGTAACGACAGAAGGCAGAGAGAAAGAGAGACTTGGAAGGACTGGAATAAGTTTGTGAGAATGTATTTTTACTAAACGGTAAGAGTTTTAAAGCACATGCACTAAAGTGATCTCTGCTTTCAAGAATTTGTTTTTCAAATTTTTCAGATGCTCTGAACCTTTCTTTGTAATGTAATCATTACAAAAAATTAGATCTTTATCGGCAGTCAAGGATCTGTCAGTTTTTTTTTTTTGTTTTTTTTTTTTTTTATATTTCCATGTGGCAACATACCACAGATAGCACTCTAGTCTTTTGCCGAATACTTCACTTTGAAAATGATGGCCGTATACTGCCAGCAATGGAGGAAGTGAAGTTGCTGGTTTTCTTATCCGGGGTAAAAAATGGCAGCTGCATATGTGGTGTCCATAATCTTTTCATACAAATGTCCTAGTTTTTAATGATGTTACATTGCAAATTAATGTTTTTAACACTGTGGCTTGGAGAGAGCGGACAAAATAAATCGTGCAGATCCTGTGTGGGGTGGTATTTTTCTCTTCCTGGTCCATCTGTCCTCAGTGAATCCTGTCTTTATTCTAATTCTTACCATCCCCATTCCTGCTGATTCCCTCTTCATCTGTGAATGGGTTTTAGTTCAGTTTCCACTTCTGACTTGTCTCTGTGTATTATTTTTTTTCTTCCTCTCAGCTAAAGCAACCACTCTCTTCAGAAAAAACACCAAGACCATTGTTTGGGGCATGCAGACACGTGCCGTGCAAGGCATGCTGGACTTTGACTACGTATGCTCCCGGGAAGAACCCTCTGTGGCAGCCATGGTCTACCCCTTCACGTAGGTTGCGCTATTTCCCTCTGAATTAAATTAGAAGAGTGTGACTGTAGAATACTGAAGAAATTGTCCTAAATAGAGTTAACTGCACAAATCAAATGATTTTTTTTTTCTCTCTCTGCTCGAAATCTCTAAATCTACTCTTGCTGGTGTTTTAGTTATTTCTGTTTTTATCTTTGTCATATTTGTAAAATACTGAGCTTTTTTTCTAAAACCATATTATCAGTTTAGGCAGATTGTAAGTCGTGTACACATACAATAAAGGCTTATCACCTTCCATGTTTCCAAGTGGCAAATTCTTGTAGAACATCTTAAGCTGCTTAAGTCTTCCCAACGTTCCTCTGTATCTGTAAGCCACTTTGCAACCCACTTTAAGCCCAGCTCTTCCTTCTGATCTGTCCGAGTTTGTCAGTGTTGTCCGTTGCCATTGTCTGATCTGTGCTGTATGGGCATCGCCTTTCCTCACCTATAGAGGTGTCCATATAGTAAGTGATTCACAGTGATGCAGCAACCAAAAACCAGACTTATCAATTGAGCTGAATTTGAGTTAAACTTCTGTTTTCAATAGGAAGCCCCAAACACAAATGATAAACCTTTAATTGACAGGGTTTAAGGAACTGACAAGAATTCATTTTGCAGTTGCAAAGTATTCATTAGTTGTACTGAATGGAGTTGGAGAGTGTTATTGAATTTTATTGTTTTATTTATATTTTGATATTGCTAGGGATGATGCAATGATCGGGGACCATTCTTAATTTCGTTGTTCCTGTGACAATGACAATAAAGTTTCTGATTCTGATTTTACTGCTGTGTTTCGAAAAAAGTTCTTCATATTTTGCTGATATGTTTCTGTTTGTTGCTCAGCGGAGATCACAAGCAGAAGTTTTACTGGGGCCACAAAGAGATCCTGCTGCCGGTCTATAAGAACATGGCCGATGCCATGAAGAAGCACCCCGAGGTAGACGTCCTGATCAGCTTTGCTTCGCTGCGCTCTGCCTTTGACAGCACAGTGGAAGCCATGCAGTACCCACAGGTATGAAGAGCGACTGTACAGTGTGTTGAGCTTCCACTAAACTTTTTCAGAGTGAACCCAGTTTATTTAATTGTTTTCAGATTCACACCATCGCCATCATAGCCGAGGGCATCCCCGAAGCTCTGACTAGGAAGGTGATAAAGATGGCCGACGAGAAAGGAGTCACCATCATTGGCCCTGCCACGGTACAGAGCTTCATCCCCCTGAACATCTTTGTTAAAAACATTTACACTCATCATTAACACGGCTATAAGTTTATAGACTGTGATGATGACTACAGTGTAGTGTGGTATTTAATAGCCCAGCTAAAAGGGCTATTAAATCTTTCAGGTAAACATGGTGGATTAAATGCAGATTATTCTTGTTAAATAGGTTGGTGGCATCAAGCCAGGCTGTTTTAAGATTGGCAACACAGGCGGTATGCTGGACAACATCCTGGCTTCTAAACTTTACCGTCCCGGAAGTGTGGCGTATGTGTCGCGCTCTGGGGGCATGTCCAACGAGCTGAACAACATCATCTCACGCACTACAGATGGCGTCTATGAAGGGGTGGCCATCGGAGGAGACAGGTACAAAAACTTAATTGTAGATCATTTACTTGAGAGAATTTTTTCATTTAAAAAAAAAAAAAAAATGCATAAATCAATACTTGACAAAAAAAAGATTCTAGTTCCAGAAATGAGTGCTTACGTTTCTCTCTGTCCAGATATCCAGGCTCGACCTTCATGGACCACGTCCTACGTTATCAGGACACTCCAGGAATTAAGATGATTGTTGTACTGGGAGAGGTGGGAAGCATTTAATATCTAAATTATTTGGTCTGTGCTACTTGTACCAAATAGAATCCTGTTTTTAATATGTCCTTTACTTTGACACAGATTGGTGGAACAGAGGAGTACAAGATCTGCCAGGGCATCAAGGAAGGCAGGATAACAAAACCTGTGGTCTGCTGGTGCATTGGAACCTGCGCCACCATGTTTGCCTCAGAGGTCAGTTAGCTCTGTGGAAATCCTGGCTTTGGATTTTATTGCTGCTCTTACCTGGAAGTTCCATTTTTCCAGTAATATGTTTTACTGCCATCTTCAGGTTCAGTTTGGCCATGCAGGAGCTTGTGCCAACCAGGCTTCAGAGACAGCGGTGGCCAAGAACCAGGCTCTGAGGGATGCTGGAGCTTATGTACCAAAGAGCTTTGATGAGCTGGGTGACGTCATCAAGTGAGAAATACTTTTCATGCTAATTTCCTAAAGTTTGGAACTGACAGGTTTCCGGGTTCCTCACTGTTATTGTGTTTGTGGTGAAACAGGACTGTGTATGATGAATTAGTGGCCAATGGTACCATCGTTCCTGCCCAGGAGGTTCCTCCCCCAACAGTACCTATGGATTATTCCTGGGCCCGGGTAGGAACTTTATAATAGTCCTTTGTAAACTTACAGCTAATAATGTAAATCATGTACAGTAGAAGCCAAGAAATACTGGATATAATGGTTATTTGTGGAATTTGTTGGTTTTTTTTCCAGGAGTTGGGCCTGATTCGTAAGCCAGCCTCATTCATGACAAGCATCTGTGATGAGCGAGGCCAGGAGCTCATCTATGCTGGCATGTCCATCACTGAGGTCTTCAGAGAAGAGATTGGTATAGGAGGAGTGCTAGGATTGCTCTGGTTCCAGCGCAGGTCAGTATGATGTCAAGAACACTGTTAGTTTTTAAGAATGTAGGATCAATTTCACACTTTTTTTTTTTTTTTTTCTCTGTTTAGGTTACCACGCTACGCCTGCCAGTTCATTGAAATGTGCCTGATGGTGACTGCTGATCATGGGCCTGCAGTCTCCGGCGCTCACAACACGATTGTCTGTGCTCGTGCGGGCAAAGACCTTATCTCAAGCCTCACATCCGGCCTGCTCACCATTGTCAGTACTGCTCACATATTGATCAGTCATTGATCATGTCATCTTTTGTTTTTGTTTTTCCCCCAAATCTATCTTGTATTTTATGAGCTGCTCAGCTGACAGCATGATTTCTGACAAACTGGCCATAATGTTTCGGAATTGAAACGCAATTTATTCCTGAAAATCAGGGGGACCGTTTTGGAGGTGCTCTGGATGCGGCTGCAAAGCAGTTCAGCAAGGCATTTGACAGCGGCATGATCCCCATGGAGTTTGTCAACAAGATGAAGAAGGATGGCAAGCTGATTATGGGTATCGGCCACAGGGTCAAATCGGTAAGCAACACTCGACTTTATACAATAAACAGTGCTCTAATCTGTAAATGATGCCTCTTATTTATCAGTGTTTTGACTCATATTTGTTAACTGCTTCTTCTGAGTTTGATTAAGATGGACACGCAGCCATTGTTTTAAATGGAGTTTGATTCGGTTTCAGATCAACAACCCAGACATGCGAGTGCAGATTCTGAAGGACTTTGTGAAGCAGAATTTCCCTTCCACCCAGCTGCTTGACTACGCCCTCGATGTAGAAAAGATCACCACCTCTAAGGTATTTTACACAGAGTGAAGTAGACGATGGAAACTTGTGTGTACAAGCAAAACAGTGAAATGATGAAATGAAATGGCAACAGAAAGCTGCTACATCTAAAAAACCTGATGACTGCATTGACATTCAGGATTCAGAGATTGGGCTTTGCTGTCAAATAATTTGGTTAAACAGAAGATTTTTCATTTATTTTTACAGCAGGCAAGCAATTATTCTCAGTTTTCTGCACAGGTGACCACACCTGCAGATTCCATGATTGACAGTGGAATGTAACCAGAACGAAGACCTGGATTTTAGTCCTATAAATAATAAACATAAATGAGATTAAAAAGCCTGATTAAACACTTTTTTAAATTCAATTTAACCAGGAAATTCAACTGTTGAGCTTTTAGACTCTGCCAAGATGGAGAGAAATAACATTTTTGTGATAGTGGGTGAAGCTGCAGCTACCAGAGAAAACCTGTGACATACAAACGCCATAGCAGAAGGTCCTGAACATTCTTTGTGAGGCAACAGCGATAACCTCTGAGCCACTATTAGATCCAATAAAAAGATTGATAAGATCTAGAATAGGCTGCGTGCTCTCTGCAGCTTTTGACTGTAAGTCCTTTCCTCAATTTCATGTTAAAATAACATTCAAGCATTTTGATTTTCTTTCCCCAGAAACCCAACCTGATCCTAAATGTAGATGGCTTTATTGGTGTTTCCTTCGTGGACATGCTTAGAACTTGTGGAGGCTTCACACGGTAAGAATATGAGACAGCATCGTGAGGTGTTACTTCAGTAAGCTTTGGTGCGTGTGCTTTGATTGGATGGATCTTATCACCAATATCTCTTAAATATAAATAAATATTTCCCGTTGCTTTTTTTTTTTGTTTTGTTTTAATTACAGCATAACAAAAGAGAGAAATACTGTATAAAGAAACGAAGCCAATAATAAAAGGGGCAGACAAAATGTGCATGGATTTGCACTTTTAATATCCCTTCCCCTTCATTTCCCTTTTTTCCCCCCTCCCTTTTCTTATCTCCCTCTCCTCCTCCTTTCCTTCCCTCCCTCCGGCCATCTTTCCCTTCCTTAGATGGAATTATGCAAAAGTGTTATCTGAGCATGTAAACACATGGCCAGGGATGATTCAAGTATTACACTTATTAAATTTGTCAAAATGAATATGCAGTGGGGAGAAATGGAACAATAAGAAAATCAGACAAATAGATGAATAAATAGAGACACCACTACAGGAGCCACGTGTTGTTAGTATTCCTGCTCTTTTAGATTGGCACTCTAAGGTAGTGTAAACGAAATGTAATGAGTAAAAAAAGAAGAATACTACGAAATATTATCGGTGTCAATATTATCACTGGGTGTTACAGGAAGCCTGTAGTTGTTAACAGAAACCATAATAAACGCTCTGATATGCTTACAGCTACATTATTTAGATTTAACCAAAAGTGCATGTTATTCGATGGCTTGTGGAGAATTCAGATGGCTGAGATGCAATGTCTGCACTGTTGCTGTGTGTCGAGGGGACACTGTCCAGTATTGTTTCTCACATGAATGTTGAACTGTCTCCAGAGACGAGGCTGACGAGTTTGTGGAGATCGGTGCACTAAATGGGATCTTTGTCCTCGGCCGTAGCATGGGCTTCATTGGTGAGTTCCCTTTAAAATGGAGCCATGATATTCTCTGTGACAACCTTTAAAACAGAGTCTCTAACCTGAGTTTGTTTTGTTAGGCCATTACCTGGATCAGAAGAGGCTGAAACAGGGTCTGTACCGCCACCCATGGGATGACATCTCCTACGTGCTCCCTGAACACATGTCCATGTAATTCCCTTGTCACAGAATGGAAATCACTTCCAGATGATGATGTCAGGCGGTATTACACATCTCATGTAACTTGTATCTCCTCTCTAGTTATGATAGCAGCTGCCGAGGTGGGTGGAACTGGGCGGGGTTATTTTGGAAAGTGGGAAGTACTGTTTATCTGAGGAACCTGGGTAGAAGTTTTCAATCTAGTTTTTATGGAGGAAAAAGGAGAAGTATATTTCTAGGCTTAGTTTTTGAGAACTAATTTAAAAGGTCTGAGATGTAACTTGTTTGGTTTTTAACAAAGAGCCACACCAATGCAAATCCTAGCTGCAGGAGCACAAAATCACTTGGTACACAGAGTCAAAATTGAGAGATGGTTATGCTTAGTGGGTACAGGAGCAAGATTCAAGCAAAATTTCAGTCCTTAATCCTGCAATGCATAGTCTGCATAGTAACCTCTGTTAATGGCTGCAAAGCATTTTTTAAAATACTTAATCTGCCTGGTTTAGACCACAAGAAAAGGGTGCTTAAATGTGCTTTCTGGCTTTCCGAGTGCTGCATCTTAGTTTAAACACTAGATCCCTTTTTAAACTTCTTCACCATGATTCACTCCTAACAACAACAAAAAAGTCAATCTCATCACAAAATTAAACCAAAGTTATTTTAGGGAATTTGTTGTTTTGTTTATTTAATTTAAAAAAAGAAAAGAGGAAAAAAAAAAAAAGCAAGATGCAGTGGTAGATGGTACAAGTGTCATGAAAAGGATACATCATCATGGAAATGAGAGGAATTAGACACAAGTCAGGAGTCTCTCCACCATTTGCCTTTCATGAAACCAGCCTGGGTTATAGTCAAGTTAATCAGTTTGTTAGTATTCTAATAACTGTAGAAAAAAGGAAGCTGTAGACGCATCAAGAAGAGGCAAACAAATGCTTCATGAATGAGCCCTGTGAGTCTGGAAAGCCTCTTTTGGTGAGGGACCATGAAAGCAGTTTGCTTTACTTTGGAAACTTACAGCACATAATCCGGATGTTCTCCAATTTCCAGTAAGAACTCACAACACTCTGTAACAGCCCACTGTAACGTCTGCTGTGCTTAATCTGTTTTTATTTAAATGTGAAAAAAGCTTTTTTGTTTTGTAATATGCTGTCTTACAGTAGTAAAATAAAGAACTTATTGTTTTTCTTTTATTTTGTCGTCTTTGATGTTTTTAACTGCATCATGAGTCTGTAAGTTTACTTTCCTCTTGAATGGAAAATCCTTAAACTTAATTCTGAACATTTATCTCTAGCATGGACAGTAATTACAATTAAATACATAGCAAAAAACTAAACACCCGCCTTTACCAGCATCACTGTCCATCGGCTGTATCCTAGGCTGCTGATGAGGAATTGTTTGCTGTTCTGGACTTTAAAACTTAATTCTTCAGGTCATACCACAGTATATCAATAAAACGGTAAATTGGATGTAAATGTGTATTCACATATAGATATATAGAGAAAGATGGATATATTGGGATGTCATTCAGGCTGCAGAAGTGTAGTCGAATGGTAACGAGAGGGCAGCATTACAGACATTGAGGATGGCTACAAGTACCTGGGAATCCCACAGGCAACTGGAAATCATGAATCTCCAAATACCTGTAAAGAGGAGGAGTCAGCTCCTTTGGCCAGCTTATCTGGTGATTGGATAAGCTGGCCAAAGGAGGAAATGGAAGCCACAGACATCAAGATAGGAAATGTACTGACCATGCATGGAGGGTTTCACCCCAAATCCAGCACCCTGAGACTGTACAGTAAGCGGAAAGAAGGAAGCCAGGGATTACTGAGTGTCAGAACCACTGGCCAGGATGAGACAACGAACATCCATGAATACATCAAGAAGATGGCCACAAGCAACCGTGTGCTTAGTGAATACCTCAGGCGGCAGAAACCCAAGAAAGAAAAGGTCCAGGAAGAGAAGCCATCATGGAAGGACAGGCCCCTGCACCTTATGTACCACCTGCAGATAGTGGAAGTGGCTGACATCAAGAAATCCTACCAGTGGCTGGACAAAGCTGGACTGAAAGACAGCACAGAGGCACTAATCATGGCAGTGCATGAACAAGCTCTGAGCATAAGATCCATAGAGGCTGGGGTCTATCACACCAGATGAGACCCCAGGTGCAGAGATGCCTCTCAAACAATCCACCCACCAGGATAAAGACCTTTCGCAAGGCAAGAGGGGAAAATATATATATATATATATAAATATATATATAAATTCACAGTTAATTAATGATTTGTGTTCCTCTCATTTTTGTCATGGTCAATGCAAAGGTGTGTTTTTGCTGTTACCCTTGGATTCTTTTTCACTTCTGTCACTGCTGCATGTTATGATCTCTCCGAGGGAAAGTGATGGAAATAATCCTGAATTTCCATCCTTTTTTAAATAATTTGTTTCTAAGACCCAGGAATAATTTGCACCAGTTAATTTTCCTTGAGGCGATAACACTTTCTCAGTAAGCAGACTGTGTGGGCTTTTATTTTTAAGGTAGGGGCACATACAGAATTCACTCTATTAGTTTAATTAGATATGTTTGCCTGACTTGGGTCAACTAAATGAAAAAAGACACAATTTTACTTTGTGTGCACAGACACTTGTTTTTTCTGCAGTGACTGTAGGTTTGTTTGTTTTCTTTCATTTGGACTTTTTAAATTTAATTTCGGTTTAGTGTCAGTTAGTTTCCAGAGTGTATTTTCATATTTTAGATTAGTTTTCGTTGTTTGAAAATGTTTCGTTTTTATTTGTTTCGGTGTTAGTTTTAGACCTTTTAATTATTAGTGTATGGAGAGCATATGTCAGAGGCAAGATTTTGCAAAATCTCAAACACTTCCATCAGGCAGGTTGTGCTACAATTTAGAAACAGATACTTTAGAAATTTCCTCTGTATTTTTATTTGACTTTATTTATTCCAGGTTCGCTGAAACGATTCAGTTATCCCCAACCCCAAAGACTAGTTTTAGTTAACCAAAATGTTTTTTCCACCATCTCGTTAACTATAAAAATCTGGTTTTGTTGTTACTCCAGCTGAAACACTCAGTTTTATTATTTTATCATCCATGTATAGCCTAACTCAGGCATGAATTCTTATTACCAGTTTAAAGCGTTATACAGTTATGAACCTGATGTTACCTCATCACAAGATGCCAAAGTGCACATCACCGGCAGACGGATAACCGGCAACACGCATGCGCGCAACAGCCTTAAACAAAGGTAAACTTCTCTTGAAAAAATAAAAATAAATAAAGACCCTTCAATACGTTATAACGCCACATCAATTAAATACGTCACATATTGCACTGTTTGCGTCAGAGATGTGGATGCGTTAGCTTGAATCTGAGGACCTCTCCCTGACAGCCAGCTAAAAATCACCGCACCTTTGGAATATTCCTGAAGACGGAAGTGAGCGCTCCTGTTTTCTCACCAAGCCTCTGAACGCAGCGCATGCATGTCAGTCTCCGAATGCTTGTTTACATGTGTTGGGTACACCTGTGAGTTATTCCCGAAGATAGTTCGGAGCTGTCATTTGCCTCTGAGTATCACCCCGTGCGGTATGGCAGCAGCAGCGGAGGATACGGAGGAGCGTGGCCGCAGCAACAGCACCAGCGGCGGGGCGGTGCAGGGAGCGCTAACAGGTGACGGCGAACCTGAGGAGGCCGAGGAGTTCACCTGTTCGGCCTACTGCTCGGAGCTCTCCCGGCGGCAGAACGAGCAGAGGAAAGCCGGGCTGTTCTGCGACGTGACTCTGGTGTTCAGCTCGGGAGCCGTGCCCGGGGTCCAGACGGTATCCGCGCACCGCTCGGTTTTATCCGCGGCGTCGCAGTACTTCATGCTGCTGCTGTCGGGACAGTTTTCAGAGTCCCGATCCGGGCGAGTGGAGCTAAAGGAGTGGAGCTCGGGCACGAGACCCGAGACAGACACTGTGGAAAGTGTCGTACAGTTCATGTACACGGGAGAAGTCAGGGTGACCACTGCCAATGTGCATGAAGTGTTGGAACTTGCAGACAGGTGATTTATTCATTTATTTTTAAATTATTCCGCAGGTGAATCAGATTGTGGATTTCACTTTGCTTATATGCGGAAGTATGCAAGTCACACCAGGTGGCGTGACTTTGTATGCCGTCATTACAAGAATTAGTTAGCAGGGTCATATTAAAAACTGACGTCCAGTGAGGGGGCAAACAACGACCCAGTTCTCATCAACAGAGGAGTATCTGAGGATTATTTGCCTTTTAATAGGCTCCACAAACTGCGACCCTGAATTAGAAAAGCGGAAGAAAATAGATTAATGGATGGATGGATTGATTTGAAATTTTCCCTAAAAAATAAAACAAAAAACAAAACATGGATCAAACTGATATATTTAAATTTGTTTTGTACAACCAATAAGCGGATATATACAGCAGTTTGTTATAATAGAGGGTCAAGCAAATTAGTAACAATCATTCTCGTGAAGCTGGATGTGAGTTTTGGCATTTTGCTCGGTAATAGATGCCAAATTAAATTATGTTTCATTAAGAGGAAAAGCAAGAAACCAGCTTATCTCTTTATAGTAGATGTGGTCCACACAAGCATCTCTTGCACTGTTTTTTGGCCTTCGGGTGTGGACATATTATTACTGTTTAGGGCTGCCACGATTAGTCGACTAGTCACGATTACGTCGACTATAGTCGACGACTGATTTAATAGTCGTCGCCTCGTTTGAAGCTTTGTAAGATCACAAAAGACGCAGGGATAAGTAGTAGGATTTAAGAGTGTAATAACGGACTGAAACAGAAGATGGCAGCACTGCATGTACAAGGATGCCAGCTGCCATTAAACCAAGAAGAAGAAGAAGCTGTGTCCCAGAATTCATAGCGCAGCCCAGCTCAGTTTACATAAACGCGGCAGCTAGTTAGTTTTAATATTGCTCTTATCATTCTTTCTGGGTCACAAAATAAACATTTAACATATTTTCAGGTGAGAATGTAACTGTGTAAACCTCAAATATCTGCTCAGTTTATCAAGACACCACATATTTTCAAAAGCGCTCAGATGTCTGTTACCCACTAGCTCGATAGCTAGCCGGGGGCAAGGCTCACTAGAGCTGGTGAGAGGCAAATCTCGCTACTCAGGTTAAATATATATGAGTCACATAGATAACTTAAAAATGTTATTGTTTGGCTTTTTTTTAGTATTTTATTTGTTCCTGAGTAAATCGGTTTGGCTGAGATTAAAGTTATAGTTTTTACACAGCTGAATAAACATCAAGCAGACAACTGATTATCAGAAGTGTGAGATGCTCGAGAATATACTCAGGTGTCCTGTTATATTTTAGATAGCAAGGAGTTTATTAAACTTCACCAAAACAATCTGCAAATTTCATTAAAATTTAATAAACTATCATCTTGTCTTTATTTTTAGTTAGCACATACCTTAAACACTTAAAGCTGTAAGCTAATGATAGTTATATAAGAGCAGATGCATGCTTGTGCAGTAAGCTGTACGTTTTACATCCAATGGATGCATGATCTGATTAGTCGACTAATCGCAAAAATAATCAGTGACTAGTCGACTATCAAAATAATCGTTTGTGGCAGCCCTATTACTGTTATTATCAGGGTTAAGTGTTTAGAAGTTGCATGGTTGACAACTCCTATGTCAATGGACCTGTAAGGGTGTGGCAGCTTGCATGGTTACATCTTTGCTATTATTATTTATTCTTCATTAGAGCTATTATATCCATGAAAAAATGTAAAAAAAAAAAAAAATAATAACAATTTTTAACCTTCAGATTACAAAAATCATCATTGTAAAAGAACTATTGGCTTAATTTTGTTATCTGCTTCAGTTTCAAGGTCCTGATGTGGTTTATGGTGGCTTCTTGGCACTGTGTTATAGCTTACTGGACAGCTGAATAGAACAGTGTATCGTGGTATTGATTTTATCCTGGGAGTCTGTCTCAGCGAGGCTGTTTGAGCAGGTTGTTATATTGCTGTCTAACAAAAAATAATTGAAGATACATTCACAGAACTCCACAGGCATGAAGCTTGAGTTTAAAGTTGCAGGTGTGGTTTGATCCAATAGTGCTGAGCAATTAGACTACACCTTTCTACTCAAAGTGCTTCCATCACAAGTCAGGACTTAAACTATTATCTTTGATTGTTACACTTGCTTGTCAGGAGTGGGATTTGAACCCACGCTTCCAGAGGAGACTGCGACCTGAACGCAGCGCCTTAGACCGCTCGGCCATCCTGACACGCAAGAGTTGTTCTTCTTCAATGCTTTTACCCTCATATTTTATTGCCTGTGCAATTTTTTATACCGTCATAAAATACTTTACATAGAGAGTCAGTATTTTTTAATTAATTCAATGAAATTCAATTCACTTTTATTTATATACCAAATCATAACAACATTCGCCTCGAGGCGCTTTGTATTGTAAAGTAAAGAGCCTAAAATAATACAGAGAAAACCACAACAATCAAAGGATCCTCTTTAAGTAAGCACTTGGTGACAGTGGGAAGGAAAAATTCCCTTTTATAGCAGGAAGAATGGGAACGGGCAGCTATCTGCCACGACCGGTTGGGGGGTGGTGGGAGGAAGACGGGATAAAAGACACATTGTGGAAGAGAGCCAGAGATTAATAATAAGTTAATGTGGCAAGGAAATATAACATTTTTCGTATGCTGTAACTTTGATAT
Organism: Perissodus microlepis; assembly: GCF_051167445.1. NCBI lineage: Eukaryota > Metazoa > Chordata > Actinopteri > Cichliformes > Cichlidae > Perissodus > Perissodus microlepis. Next base: position 13,455,443 of record NC_140468.1, read on the forward strand.
CTCACTCTGTCAGGTTTCTGCTGGGGCAGCTGAAGACCTTCTGCGGAGAGTTCCTGATGAGGAAGTTGAGCATGTCCAACTGCGTAGCCGTGCACAGCCTTGCACACATGTACACGCTGAACCAGCTCGCTCAGAGAGCCGCCGAGACGATCAGGAGAAACTTTCACAAAGTCATTCACAACGAGGAATTCTTCACACTGCCCTTTCACTTGGTGCGAGACTGGCTGTGTGATGCAGAAATCACCGTGGAGTCTGAGCAGGAGTTGTTTGAGGCAATCGTGAAATGGGTCCACCACAACCCAGAGGAGCAAGAGAAGCATTTTGAGGACCTGTTCAAACTTTTAAGGCTGCCACAGATGGCTCCTACTTACCTGACGCGTGTTGTGAGGAAGGAGCCCTTAGTGGCAAACAGTGCGGCTTGTCTGGAGCTGGTGTCCAGTGCGCTCGAGGTCCACGCTGTTCGTTATGAGAGCCCCAAGAAGGCCGATTCAGATCTCGGTGACTCCTACGAGGCGACGATCCAGCCTCGATACGGTCAGAACATGGATGTGATCATGGTAGTGGGTGGTGTTTCGGAAGGAGGAGATTATTTGAGCGAATGTGTGGGCTACTTTGTTGCTGAGGATCGCTGGGTCAGTTTGCCACACATCCACAACCACCTCGATGGACATGCTATTGCTGTCACCGAGAATCACCTTTATGTGGCGGGCTCAATGGAGCCCAGCTTTGCCAAGATGGTGGAGCGCTACAATCCCAACCTTAACTGCTGGGAGTCAGTCAGCAGCCTGACCACACGCAAGCACTCGTTTGGCCTCACGTGCATCAAAGACACACTCTACATCATCGGCGGCCATGGCAACTTCAGTCCAGGTTTCAAGGATGTCTCCATTTATGAACCTGAGCAGGACATGTGGCTCAATCTGGAGCCAGCGCCAAAGATCCTGCGAGATGTAAAAACAGTGAGCGTGGAGGATCGCTATGTGTACGTAATGGCCAGGACCCCCGTAGATATAGACAGCGATGATGGGCTGAGCACGGTGACCACCTGCTACGATACAGAAAGCCGCAAGTGGCAGGAAGTGGACTCGTTACCGCTTATTGATACCTATTGTAGTTTTCAAATGGCTGTTGCATCCAGCAACTTCTATCACACAGCTTCCTGTTGCCCCAAGAACTACACGGTAACACATGAGACCGCCCAGCAGAAAATAAGCAGAAACATCTCAGAGGACATCCTCGACAGCCTCCCGTCAGAGGTCCTCAGCCTGGAGGGCGCTGCCATTTGCTACCTGGGTGAAGACATCTTCATCATCGGCGGGTGGAGGAACAGCAACCACATAGAAAAGCAGTACCGCAAGGAGGCCTACCGTTACTGCACCAAGAGGAAGCGCTGGATGCTGCTGCCGCCCATGCCCCAGCCACGCTGCCGTGCGGCAGCCTGCCACGTTCGCATCCCGTACCAGTACCTCTATGGCTCCCAGCGTTACCCTGTCCCCCACAACCTGGCTCGCCAGCGAGACCGCATGCAACAGATGCAGCAGCTCCATCGGCGCACCCTCAGCCTGCGGAGGCAAATGCAGTCTCAGATTGAATGTTAAGAATCAGATATTCTGCTTTAAGTCATTAGCACTTCATCTGCTGATAAATGCCTTGCTGTTATCTCAAGACTTTGTTTCAGTTATTTTATTTTATTTTTTTTACCTTAATTGAGGTGAAATGTTTGCGCCATTTTTCCTGAAGCGAGTTTGCAGTGAAGGAAGCTATGAGTCTAATCATTTTTGGCCTTACATTTTTTTTAGCTCATGCCTTACTTTTTATCGTGCCAGCAAATAAGACTGCTGTTGGTTTTGTTTACGAAACAAATCACAGCGCAGCTTTTTAAACCGCGGCCTTTGTTAGCATCTTAGATAAAGGATGTCAATGTTTCCTGTGTGTGCAAAACAAAAACAACAAAACTATGTCATGAGAAAACTTTGTGTCAGGAAGCATACTTGGCAAAGTAAACAATGTCTATTTATTGTGATGTATGTTAGAAGGAAATCATGATTTACAAAAACTAATTCAATAGCTAACTTAGAAAAGAAGTATCAGCTGCTTTAACTGTTTGCTTTCCTTTCCGTTGTTGTCATTGAGGTTTTTTTTTTGCACAGTATGCATTGGAATAGTGATGATCGTATACTCTGTGCCTAAACAGACAATCACAATTTCGCAGCAAGGACTGAATGTTGACAAAAAGCACACGCTGTGGGACAGCTTGACTTTGGATGTGTGTGTGATTTATTTTAAGCTGGTCAAAAGAACAAAACCCTCTATTTCATATATACGATTTCTGGAAAGATGGACTAAATACCACAATGATAATCCAAGTATCTGATTTTGTGTTTAAATACGACGCTTTCCCATTTCACATCGTAAGGACAACCGCTAACAGATCCAGCCACTGACAGCAGTAACTTTGTGAAAATGTTTGGTTTGTGGGTTTTAATGGACTTGTTTGGTGTTTGCTCTGCATGCTTCTGGCAGAATCTGTTTAGTGTTTTTGTCTCGGTGAATGAAAGCACATATGAACATTGTACTGTGGAAAGATTTTTAAATGTGCTTAATACACTAAACCAGCAAGACGATGTGTTATTTTTGTGAATGGTTATCATTTCCCCACTGTGCCAATAAAAATAAGACCTGTTCCTTAGTGACACCCTTGATTTATTGTTCTTACTGCATTAAAGGACCTTGAATGTTAGTTTTACTTCTGAAGAGCGTTCCTTTGAGTTTAGTGACCCCCTCAAACATACCATGCTGGGTGTAGTGAATAAAGAGAAACTCATTCAGTATTTTTGAAGCTGTGTTCAGATTTTTGTACCAGTTTGGTCAATTTTAGATCAAATGTAATAATAATGGATTGCATTTATATAGCGCTTTTCGAGAACCTCAAAGCGCTGCACAATTCCATTATTCATTCACTCTCACATTCACACTGGTGGAGGCAAGCTACAGTTGTAGCCACAGCTGCCCTGGGGCAGACTGACAGAAGCGAGGCTGCTATATCGCACCACCGGCCCCTCTGGCCATCACCAGTAGGCGGTGGGTGAAGTGTCTTGCCCAAGGACACAACGAACTGCCAACTCTTGAGCCACGATCGCCCTGTGTGACATGTGACACATTCAGCTGTCGTGCGCTCTTGTGTAAAATGTCTAAAAACAGCATACTTTTATTCTGAAGATCTCCAAATGTTCTAAATATGGAAGAGTGCTCAAATACTTGTCATGTACTTTCAAGTCTTTTTTTCTTATAAGTGAACTATATTTACACTTCAGGAACTCTTAATATCCAGTCCCTGCGATCAAAGTACTTTGATTGTAGAATTTTGCACCTTTTTAAAATGTAAAGCAAAAGTCTTGAGGCACCCCTCATTTCTTTATATTTTGCTTCTCAGGTCTTTCAGAAGAAATTTTCTCTGGCCGCTGGCTGATTTTTTTATTTTATTTTTTTTTACTCTTTTTCCATCCAGCTCTCGAACCTGACCATTTCCAGAGGAATGGTATTTATGATCTATGAATCTGTGATCTATGAAAAACGTTCCTAAGTCAGTGGATGAAAAATTATGTGTCTGCACATAGCAGATAACTTTGCAAACAACAGATGTCTGCTTAAAGAAATTACAGAAAAGCTTGACTAAGACAGCAGATGGTTCAATAAATAAATCGCTAATATGTTTCCCATTTTCCTAGCAAAATATAAAGATTTTTTCTTCTATCGTCACAGTATCTCTACCATTAATAACTTGGCCTCGATATTCGTCTAGTGAAATTCTAGTACTGTGATAGCTCCCCTCAGTATATCCTCACCATCAAGTAGGAACAAATGCATGTCGGAACCATGGATAGTGTGGCGTAGACGCGGGGGAGCTCTATGTCTGTGACAAGCAGAAATGTAAACAATTGAAAGCAGCAGCGGAGTGTAAACTGCATATAATTTGATTTTGAAATATTTTCACATAGATATTCAGACGTTTTTTTTTTTTTTTTTAACACAATGTGCTCTTAACGGTCCCTCTGAATAGTCGATAAAACGTCGCTGACGCCTGAGCTCTCCGTGAGAAGATGGTAAGTTGTAACTGTCAGCGGTTACGTAATCGCGTCGGTAGTCGCTGAATCGGCTGTTGAAGTTTAACCGGTTGTGTTATGATAACATGTTTTTGCTGGCAGCATAAAAGAAGTCTATTCATTCAGATGCAGCTCATATTTGTACGGCATTGTCAGCAGGCTGGTTATGAGCTGTAACCACAGACTGAAGTGCAGTTTGGAAACCAATATTTAGGCCCAATTTATGCTTTTATTTTGAAAGAAAATAGGTACATAAGGTGTATGAGCTGCTTGAAAGGAAAACAGGAGTTTTATCGACTACTAAAACTGAGGGCTGCTCGGTTAAATCAGCTTGCAGCCACTGTTCGCTTGTTATGAATATGCCTGAATGACAACTTTCCAATACAAGTTTGTTTAGTAAATAGCGCTATGATGGTGGGAAGCATGACTAAGAACGAAGGGGTGTTTCCACCTCACATTTCCTCCTCCATCATCTCGGTTTTGTCTAAAGGTAGTATGGTCCAAAGTTTAACCCTGGAGAACCCATGGGGTCAAATTTGACCCCATGGGTTCTCCAGGGTTAAACTGCTGTGAAATTTTCGCTTCACATAACAAACACTTTACCTTGGACTGACTTTCAGCATGTTTGTTTGTTTGTTTGTTTGTTTAAATCTGAGGGCATGCTTAATCTTGAACATAATCTTGAATCTCACAATTAATGATAAAAGATTCATTCAGTATTTAGGAGGATCTGTAATTTGGGACAGATACAATTGCCTAGTTAAAGTATGAAAAAAGAAATCAAGCAATTTGAGCACACACACTAATGAAAATCCTCATATTGCTAAAGATAACTAGTGACAATTCCCCATAGTACAAAATGAGGCATGCAGAATAATTTAAAGCATGAAATTGTTAGTCCTAAAATGAACAAAATGCTATATAAATTCAACTTTTACTCAGAAATCAATTTCGCTAAATAAATGTAACTACATTTTTTCAGTTTCTGGGACTCTGTAGCCCTGAAGGTGTCTGATAATTCACGTCAAGTATAAAATATCGAAAGCGGTACCATGTGGTCAAAACAACTTAACCTTGCAAGGCTACTCCCATGGAACAAATGACCTGTTTCATTACTCTTAATTGTCTGAGATATATACACCGTCCACTGTGCTCAACTTGGGGTGATATCATGCATGGATGGTCAGGACCTTCTGGGTCATGATTTCACTGGCTTCTACTCTCCTCCTTTGGCCAGCTTATTATCCTAGCAGCATACCTGATGACCCTCTGCAGGTACTTAGTGGTTGCAGCTTTCGTCTGTGGGATCCCCAGATACTTGTAACTCGTCGTTATCATACTACTACACCTCTCCGAACAACACTCCGTATATCCTGGTGGAGTGAAGTGATCCTATTGGCTTGAAGTTGTTGTATCTTATATACTATCTATGAAGTTGGGCCTAAAAAAAAATAAAAAAACTTTTGTAAATTGTAGAGTTTTCTCTCATCAGTGGGTGATGACATCTGTCATCCTGGCTCCCCCTTGCCATAGCATGTGTGTTTTACCTCTTCAATATCTTTCATATTTATCTCTCTCACTCATGTCTGTGGTGTCTTACTGGATGCAGACATCCCCAGGCAGGAATCAAACTTGCAACTCCCACTCCAAAGGCGTGTAGTCTTACCACTACGCTGGGTACACTATAAACTGATTGACTTCTCCAGAAATTAAACACTGTATCTTATCCAAAACCATAAACAAAGTAACTCACTAGGTGTTTTAGGTAAAAGTAACCTCTTATGGCTCTGCTTGCAGATATATCACATTCCCTGGATCTATATGCCAGTGCGGACCGTTCTGGCAATTTGGCACCAGCTGACGAAAACTGAGGTGAGGAAGCTCCTCTGAAAATTACCATGTGATGGCTGAAATTATACGGAGCAAAGTAAATAGTTTTCTTTTGTTTGTTTTTTTTTATCATAAATAACCTCCTGTGTGTGGGTGTTGGCTTTTCACTGAACTAAAGAGTAATGCCTCAGTGTAGAAATGGGTCCGCATTGCAAAATAAAAGAAGCTTAATTTATAGTGAGTGTAAATTGTAAGTCCAGAATCTTTTCTGTTCAGATCCCGGAGCTGGCCAAGTGCTCGGTGCTGATGAGGGAACGCAGCAGAGTGGAGGAAACGATCCACTGCATGCAGCGAGCAGGTGCAGGAAACCTGCAGGTAAGTGCGCTGAGTGCAGGTTATACACACAAACACTCGTTTGTAAATGCTCATTTGAAGAGTTTTGATTTCTTATGTGGAGATTGCAAACTCACTACAAGAGTCTTACAGGATCGAAAAGCCTTCACTGCTAAAATCATAGACTTTTGCACTATGCTGTAGGTGTTCTTGACTTAGTGAGATGTTGTGAAGTTTTTCTTAAAAAGTGAACGTACCAGATTGTAGACTTCTAAAGTTTTTGCGATCCCACTCATAGGTTTATTTTGGTTCAACACTTGGAATCAACTCGAGATCCTTTAATAATGAGGGAACAGGTCTCACCTGACCATGAAGCTGCTTACCTGCCAATTGTCCAATTACTGAAAATGGGGAATTATGTCTAAGAATGGCTGTAAATCCTAAACACTTAATGCAATACCTAAAAGCTGAAGGTCTGCACTTCAATCACATCTTAATTGTTTGATTTTAAAATCCTGTATGATGGTGTACAGAGGTAGAATTACAGTGATTCCCTAAAAGCACATGGAAGTACTGTAACTGTACATTTATGTGTCTGCTGTTTTCACAGGTAATCTCAGACTTTGACATGACACTGACCAGATTCGCTCACAACAGCAAGAGAGTTCCCACCACTCACAGTGAGCACAAAGACACTGAAAGTGTTCCCATGATGTATTCCAGTATGTATATACAAATTACTGGATGGATAATGCAAGTTTTACCTGTGTGATTTTTGTTTGTGTCTTCTTTTTAGACATCTTGGATAACCGCCTGCTGATTAATGAAGACTGCACTAAAAAGGTAAGAGCTTTACAAACACATGGGTTAATGTGTTAACTTTAAGACCAACTGTGTTTGTTGCCATGTGGATTGGATATAATATTAATGAGTGTTCTGTTGTTGTTCTGCTGTAGATGAGGGAGCTGTTAAACACTTATTATCCCATAGAGATCGATGCTAGCCAGGGTGCTGAGGAGAAACTTCCTCTCATGGTTGAGTGGTAAGAAATAAATGTGTCAGATATTAACTTATTTGATTCCAGTGCCTCTTCAGAGCATACTGAATAATATACAGTGAATTGTAATTTATATACACACTGATGTATGTTGTTAAATGGTTGATATCTTGTATTTATTCTGCTCTCTAAAGGTGGACAAAAGTCCACGAGCTGCTGATTCAGCAGAAGATCAGAAAAGACATGCTGGCCCGGGCTGTGAAGGAATCCAGCGCCATGCTCAGGTACGCACAGCTCAAATGACACAGAGCTGATTTATACAGAGAAGAATGTGTTTACAGTTACGAAGCTTTTTGTCATTTAAAATATTCTTCGAGGCAGGTGATGTCTATACAAATCAATTTATTACACTGTCACAACAAAGCTAATACATTACAGCTGCTCTGCAATGAAACCATTCATTTAGAGGAGAAAATACTTATTAAAAATGAGGTGGAAACCAGTAACATCAGCTGTGTTTGGGTTTCAGATACTTTCAAAAGCAATGTTTAACACTGTAAAGATTATATGAACCATTTCTATTTAACCTCTGTGGTGTTTCTTCATGTTTCATGGTCTAATTTAGTCATGTTTGGTGTGTTTCTGTCTTAAGGGAAGGGTACAAAGTGTTTTTTGACCATCTGGCTGAGCACCAGGTCCCTCTGCTGATCCTCTCTGCCGGGGTCGGTGATGTCTTGGAGGAGGTGATTCGACAGAACCACGTCTTCCATCCAAATGTCCACATCATCTCCAACTACATGGACTTTGACCACACTGTGAGTTTAACCACACTCAGCCTCACACACGTGTCATGTGATGGACATGACTGTATACATTTGTAATTTTACGTCATATAATTACTAATATATTACATACATATTAGTGCACAAGTCCATGTTTTGTTTTGTTTTTTAACACAAAACATGATTCGCGGCTAACTGAGAAGAACAAACTTGTCTTTATATTTAACAAAAACTTTTCACGCACATTGTTTTCCTTTTAACTTCTCTAATAAACATTAATAACCATGCATTAATAGGCATGCAGGAAATATAAGATTTATTATTCATATTTTCTTAAATCTATGCTCTTATAATTGCTTATTTTTGCACATTAGCTGACTTCTGTCACATCTTGTAAAGTCTCTTCATCAGTTTGTCAGTCGTCTGTGAAACACCTTGAACTGCACTGAACTGCATGTAGTTTGATTGACTGGTTCAGTACAATGGATGTAAAAGCCTGGATCACAAGCTTAAAAAAAATAATAATTTTGCCAGGTTTAAAAGCTTTAAGCTTCTAGCCAAACCAGTCAATTTAGACTAACCAGCATCCCACGAGGAATTACTGGCAAGTAAGTTTGCGGTTGGATACGTTTGAGAGGTGTGACAATACACACCTGGTTAGTTGAACCACCTGCCACGTAGTTTTTTGAAAGGAATTGTCAGTTTTTGTTTTGTTTTTTGTACAAATTTTCCTTACAAAGAAAGAAACTGTTACAGCTTTTTAGAAAGGATCCTTTCTACCGTGTTTCTTACTTTTTACTGAAAAACGTGTCATATTTCTCAACTGTTACGTGTAGTCAGTACATTCAGTCCAGAAATGGGGAGTAAATCTATTTATTGTATTGATTTATTATAGTTTGCATGTTCTGTCAGAGTGCTGTTGTTTCATGTTAGGTCATAGGGTGTTTTGAATACGAGGAGGTATGAATATATGAATGGTTATCTGTATGTGTCCAGCATGTTCAAGTTTCGCTCTGCCTTTTGCTAAATGCTTGCTGAAGTTGGATCCAGCCAGTGCTGTGCAATTAAGCAAACTACAGTTGTACAATAATTTACAATAATTCTCTTGTTTTGCATTTTTAGCACATTTCATACCTTTATAAAAGTCCAAATTCACACTTGCAAGGTGGTCGTCTATCTGGCTGGTCAAGTTATTCATTTCCCAGCCTTCCTCTGTAACTGTTGTCATGAGCTGTCATGCATCTTTGTTGTATTGGTCTTTTGAATAGATGTGTGATAGCTTACTTACCTTATTGTAACGCAGCATTTTTTGCTATTAAGGGGGTGCTGCAAGCCTTTAAAGGTCAACTGATTCACACCTTTAACAAGAGAGAAGGCGCTCTGTCACATGCAGCCGGCCTCAGAGAGCTGCAGGGTCGACCCAACGTGCTGCTGCTAGGAGACTCACTGGGAGATCTGACCATGGCCGACGGGGTCTCTGAGCCCCAGAACGTCCTCACCGTTGGCTTCCTCAACGACCAGGTCAGACCGGTGTAGTGCTGTCCTGGGATTTGTTACTTCGACACGGATCAGTTTTAAAAGCTCACTTGTCTGTTTGGTGTTTCAGGTGGAGGAGAGGAAGGAGTCTTACATCAACTCTTTTGACATCGTCCTGGTGAAGGACGAGACGATGGACGTTCCAAACGCCATCCTCAGGTACATTACCTCGTCGAGAGACAACAAGTAAGACGCACCAGAAGGATCCGGACTTAATGTCAAAAATGCACGGATTACCTCATTTACTGCATTCACCCTGTCGCATGCTGGACAATCTCACAGCCTCACTGACCTCATGACTGAATATTTGAACATCAAATCACACTCTGGACCTGTGTTCACTGTAACGCGGTGCAGATGTTTAAAAACGTACCGTTCTGGTTTCACAGGCACGGGCTGGTCTCTGATTCAAACTGTTTTCTAGTGTTGCATCTAACTGGCCACGTGTTACCTCAGCTTAACTCACCGAGCTGCCAGAACATTAAAACCACAGACAGGTGAAGTTGATAACACAGGACTCCGCATTCTCAGAGCAGGACTATGCACTCCACTAAACACTCCACTCAAGAACCAAGCCTACAAACACCCAAGATCCCAATCCACTGGGGTGCTGACTCCATAACCCACAGGATCCAAACGATCCGCTTTATCAGCACATCCTGTTTTTATTTGCAGGCTGCCCTGCGGGTAAAAACAACAACAAAAAGAAAAATCAGTCTGAACCATTAGCCTGCCAGCCCATTTTACAAGTGTTCTTTAAATGACTAACTTTGTAACCATTTGTGCTAGAGACAAAATTCAGACTGTGCCAGAAAGACGAGAAGATAGATTTCACTGGGATATTTGGTCTGAACACAGACAGCACTTCACATTACCGCAATTCCTCAGTCATGTTGGGATACAGAAAATTGGGATATAGAAAATTCAAATGATTCCTGAAAGATGAGAATTTTTCTTTTTTTAATTTTACATCTAAAGTTACAAAATAAGTCCAGGCGGCCTGTTTTTCAATCCTAATAATTACCCTGTGATTTATTTGTTTTTTTTAGGAAGAAGCTGTGTTTTATGTGTACTGCGTGTTACCTTTGTGTACGCTGTGAGTACTTGAAGTTCAAGTCTAAACATACTGTGCACATGAGTTTCTTCATAGCATGCCGCTATGACAGTGCAGCGATCAGCCATTTACCTCTGTGTTTTAAACGTTTTGGGTCTGTGACAGTGGACACAGACACATTAATCCTGCTATGCTATGGTAGTACTTCACAGCGGGCTGTTACTGTATGTTAAATGCAGTAAGCTTGTTGAGCTTTCTCAAACATATCGTGCTCAAAGATATGAAGATGTACATGGACTAGCAAGCGTTTATATTTAAATGTACTGTATATTTTTTTTCTTAAATCCAAAGACAAAAAGGATTTCCTCTTGATTTTCTATTTTTATTAACTATCATAAAGCAATAATAAGACCCTGTAAGTCTAATAATAACAAATGCAGTTTTATGTTGTGAATCAGTCCTGCTGTAGCATTTCTTTCTATTACAGGTGTCTAATAACTCCTTTATTAATATATATTTTTAAATTGTTAACAATAGTTTGCAAGAAATTGAAACTAAATCGGTGCTTTTTAGTCTTAACACGTATGCTGGTGCTTTTCAAACAACGTTTTTACTGTTTTCTTGTCTGTTTCAAAGATTCCCATTAAAGTTACATCTATTATCTGGTGCAGAAAGCAGAGATGCAAGATCACAGTGAGGAAAGAAACAACAGATTGTAAGAAAAAAGGAAATGGTTTTTCTACAAACATTTTAATGAATGTGGTGTTCAGGGACAAATAAAGGTGCTTGTTTGTTTACAGCAATCAAACAGACAATTGTAACACACACCAAAAATGATAGTGAAAAAGATCTTCTGCACTTTTTTGTCATTTCAAAACTTGAAACCACTAAACCATGACTCTGTGTGGGGAAAAAAGTCTCTTGTTGCCTGTTTCTTGGTTGTTGCGTTTTTTTTGTACTGTGTTGGAGGTTTATCCCTGAGAGAGAACCAAACACTTTTGTCCTCATCACAACTCCTCGTGCCTTGCCTGTTCCCGCTCTTTGTCCTCATCCACTTTAAGTTTCAGCTCGTTGGCTGTGATCATGCCGTCTTTATTTCGGTCCTGGTTTTGGAACATGTCGGTGACGACCTGTTCCATGGTCAGCCCGGGCTTTATGCGACCTTTGCCCTCTGCCACCTGCAGCTTGATGAACTCCGCAAACTAAAGTTACAGAGATCGAGAACCATTAGTCACAAATTAGTCAGTGATCACCGTTCACTCGCCTGTTCTAACGCCAAAGAAAAACCCTTGTTTCACTATGTGCTTTTTTAATTCATATCAACTTCTGTGTCAAGAAAACAATATCGAACATAAATAATAATTATTTAAAATTACAATTTTAAAAAAATCTGTGTTGTTCTTAGTCTCACCTCCAGATGGCAGTAAAGTAAGTTGGGTACATTTCAGTGAGATATGCTACTTTTGCCTCTTGAATTTTTGTGTGTCGTCGCTTATCGTTAAGAAAAATCACGATTTCACAAGAAAAAAAATAAAATAAATCTTACAAAGTACAAGAATCAGTATTTTGATACATAAAACATTAACAGTAGCTAATTGTATAGTGTGGGAAACAGAAATGCAGGCTTATACAGCCTAGTAAGTGCAGGCTAAACTGGCTTGCTTGCATCTTGCCATATACAGAGGTGTGCCAGTCCATGCAGTCGGGGGCGGCAAAACCAGTTATTAGGTTTAGGAAATTGCTTTTTCACTAGGATCAGGTAGATGTGGACATTTTCCCCCTTAATGAATAAGTTCAACTTTTAAAAACGGCATTTTCTATTTACTTGCGGCATCTTTGTCTAATGCTAAAATTTGTTTGATAGATCTCAAACATGTTCGTGTGAGAACTATGCAAAAAACTAAGAAATCAACAAGGGGGTCGAATACTTTTTCACAACACTGTAGTTTGCGTAAAGAAAATTCAGTAAATACTTCATAAATCATATCGTGTTCAGTGAGCCTGCAGACTAAAAAAAACAGAACAGAGTTGACAAGTATGAATTAAACTAATGTTAAATAATAATGTGATTATAAAGGCGGAACACAGACATGATGTCAGTAGACATATTTTAAAAAAATCCAATGGTTACTTGGACTACTGATGTTGCTTTTCCTCACTGCCTTTTTTAAATCCTACTATGTGAAATGACAGTTGTCTACGTACCTCCTCCTGTGGCACCTCTGCATTCTTGTTTATGTCCAAGGCTTCAAACAGGTCTGTAGGAGTGTCCTCCAGCCACACAAACAGGTAACCAGGCGGCACGCCCTTCTCAAAGCTCAGCAGCTCTATGTCAAAGACCAACACGGCGCTGCTCGGCACACCAGCAGCTGGCAGAAAGTTAAAAACACAACTGTCAACATCTGTAAGATGGCAACTTTTACTAGTGCTATGGCCATAAACAAGCATCGGTCATACAGCAGAAATCTCACCTCCCCTTTCCCCATGGCCAAGGTGAGGTGGCACCGTTATCACCCTCCTCTCTCCCACACACATGCCCTGCAGGCCCTGATCCAGCCCGTCGATCACTTTGTCTGAGCCCAGGACGACGTCCTGAAGGCTGCCATAGTTGTGTCTGAGGACGAGGCCAGTTAGGAGACAAAACAAAAAGATGATGACTTATGCTGATCTAAAATTTGAATCGCTGTTAAAAGAGATGAGGATGTGCGTATTTGTGTGACCCACGAGGAAAAGAGCAGCGTGCCGTCCATGAGGGAGCAGTTGTAGTGGTAGCGGACGAGGTCGTTCACTTCTGTGGTCTCGTTACACACTTCGGGTCTGTGGATGACCTGGACAGCCACCGTGTCGTTGGGGTTGTGGAAGTCGATGACGTGGATGTCAAAGACGAGCACAGCAGAAGGAGGGATCACATCACCTGGTGAGACCATAGAGAGGTTTTATTTATTTAGTTTCATTTAACGTAAAACGCACATCAACTATGACCGTCCATGAGCCAATGATGTGATTTGTTATTGGTGTCTAGTTTTTGTGTCGTACTATAATCTATATATAAGCCAGGATAGGATTTATTAGGTATTATGTAGTAGCTTAACACTGCCATTTTACATTTTTATTATGCACTGCATTGACACCCTTAAGACATAATAAGATTTCTGTCAGTTTGAGTTGGTTTTATTTTCTGGAGGAGAGAACTTCCCTGACGCTTGGAAACTTTACACTGACTCACCTGCTCCGTTCTCTCCGTATGCCAGGTGTGGAGGAATAGTGATCTTCCTCTTCTCCCCAATGCAGAGTCCCAGCAGGCCCTGATCCATCCCCATTATTACGTACCCCATCCCAATGTAGGTGTTGTAAGTGCTGTTCCTCTGGTAGCTGGGGACAATAAAAAGGCCAAAAATGCAAGTTTATGTTTAAACCTTAAGCTGTATTGGCAGTGATGCGACAGTATTATTTCACATATAAAATGAAAATTAAGCTGCAGCCAAATCAGCAGAGCATGAGCTGACCTGGTATCAAAGGTGACTCCATTCAGGAAGGTGCCGTTATAGTGGTACCGAATGTAATCTCCGACCACGGACCTGCGAGTGCATGACTCCGGCACCACCTGGTTCTCAACAGTGATGTTATCCTTCGGGTTGTGGATGTCCACCAGCAGGACGTCGAACACCAGAGTCGCCTGAGGGGGAATCTCGTTACCTGGCAGACAGAAAAGTGGAGAATTTTGGATGTCACATCTACTAGTTGCAACATGCAAGTGGTTGGATATAGAGAAGAGTTTCATTTTTATTCATCTTTGATTTATTCAAAACTGCAAAGAAGAAAAAGGTTTGTGATACAACACAAAAAACGTTTAACTTCTGGTTCCACAGAGTATTTTGCAGCATCCTTAAGCATCAAAATCACATTGCCTACCTCGGCTTTAATGTTCCGTCTCAATTATTTGACTTATTCTGTTTGTAAAAATGATTTGCCTTCACAAATACATTGATCAGCCACAATTGGTCCCTTCTTGAATCAACATTTCAATCTCTTTATAAAATTCGGAGTTCCTCACCCGATCCCTTTTCTCCGTAGGCTTTGAACGGCGGGATGACGATTTTTCTGATCTCTCCCACACACATGCCCAGCAGGCCCTCATCCATGCCCTTGATCATCCAACCCTCACCTACTAGGGAGTTGTGTGTCTGTTTCCTGGTGTAGCTGCGTGGGGCTCATACAAGCGCAAAGTCAAACACACAACTTCACACAGACAACATACCTGGATGACACAGTACAGAGAAATTAGAGCTGTGATTTGGATTAAAGATTTGATGACTTAGACTTAGGGATAAAATTGCCTAAAAATATTGGTCCCATTCATTGAAGAAAGAGTCAATAAACATCTTCTTCAGAAAACAGTCACCAAAATCAGAATTCACCTGGAGTCAAAGACGGTGCCGTCGAGCAGAGTGCCGTTGAAATGATAACGCACAAAGTCAGTACGCATCACGGAGCGCTTGCAGTCTTTCGGAGTGGTGATGGTTGTGGTTACAACCAGGTCGGCCGTGTTCCACAGATCCAGCAGGTGGATGTCAAACACGAGGGTGGCGTCTGGAGGAACAACGTCACCTGAAAATAAGGTTGGATGACAGTTAGGTGGAAGCTGCAGACAGATATGGGTGGAAGCAAAACAAACATAACTTATGGTCACTAAGGCTTTCACACTGTGCTCCAAAATCCACACAAGCATTGATTTTACATGCATTTCCGTAAGTGATACATTACAGTTGAAATGGGATGTTGGTAATTTAGTTTCCGGCACTTTAACGACTACAAATACAGAAGAATAACTCTTGTTTAGATACATTTTGAGTGCCATTAAGTTTGCATTTCAACACTTGATGATGGTATTATTATCAAGTGTTGTATGACCCTCAAGCTGTTATTTTTGACTTTTCTAAATGTCATTTTGCTGCTACAGCAAGCCTTTGCATTTTTTATTTTATTTTATTATTTTTTAGGGCCTCTGCAGCCGATCCACCTCCAGAACAGTGAAGCCACCTTAACTCTTTACCCCTTGAAAGCCTACTAGGAATAACCCTCTCCTGGCCCTAGTTCAAAATGTTAGTGAGAGTGGTCTCTGCCTATGCAACCACCCTTAAAAAAACAAAACAAATAAACACAGAAACTATATAATGGTACAGTGAGTTGCCAAATAGTGTCTTTAAGGGGGGAAAGTTAGTAAGCCTGCTAAAGAAGCAACAGGCCTGTCTACAGAAACCAGAAAGCATTTCTATGCTGGACAACTGCCAGTTTGTGAAAACGTGATTACACAAGTTTGTTTGTAGATTTGAATCACATACGCATGACATCTGAAATGCAAACAGCCCACCAAGGGTAGCCAGGAAAACTATAGGCTATTTATGCACACTCTAAAACAGAAGAGCCACAAAGTAGCTGCTACGGAGCAAAGTTGAAATCCTGGATATGAGCTGTTGGTTAGAGTGGAAACTCTCTTGTGTGCTATAAAAACATTTTAAAAAGATCTAACTAAACAAGCCCAAATCATTATCATCTATGCAGTACATTGTTTTCTCTAGATTCACAGCTGCAAACTCTTTAATCATCCCACTGCCATATTGCAGTCCAAATTATTGTATGTGTCTACCCCCGTCTGCTGTGGGTTGCATTGAGTTGAGTTGGGGCATTTTTGCGCTGTACAAGTCTACAATGGGTATCAATAATCTATTGATAAAAACGTCCTTTGCAAATTAGTGCCTAATAATGTTCACACATGACCTCTGCACTCACCTGCACCGGTGTTTCCATAGGCCAGCTGTGGCGGGACGGTGATTTTCCTGCGCTCATTCACACACATGCCCTGCAGACCTTTGTCCATCCCCGCAATGAGCCGACCCTCCCCGATCAGGCCGACTTTAGCTGCTCCTTTCTGATGGCTGTGAAGGAAACAAAGGAACGTCACAAGTGGGTCAAGAACTCGGAGAGGGCTGCATCTGCGGAATGTGCATGTAGAGCCTCATTAACGGAATCTGCAAACTTGCTTGAACTTGTAAATCATTATCTCGGTATTTTTGACATTTCTAAATGTCATTTTGCTGCTACAGCCAGCCTTTGCATTTTGGGGATTTTTTTTAGGGCCTCTGCAGCCGACAATGAAGTAAAAACGTAGATTATAGCGTAATGTGGACCGACTCACCTCGAATCAAAAGTTTTTCCATCGATAAATGTTGCGTTATAGTGATAGCGGACGTAATCTCCGCTTTTCACTTCTCTGGCGCAGTCTTTGGGGATGAAGTATCTGTCCACGACTACATCTCCAAGCACAGGACTGGGGTTACACTCCACGAAAGAGCCGGAGATGAGAAGAAAAAAGGCAATGCAAAAGGAAAACATTGTTTGCAGAATAACTTAAAAAGGATTTCAAATAAAAACACCAAAAAATAAAAATTAAAAACATAAAACTTAAATCAGTTTAAGCCCTGCGTTGGAGTGCGCTCTTCACAGCGCAGAGGGGCCGGGCTGCAGATGTGGAGCTGGGCAGCGGTGTCTGAATGCTGTAAACGTGGACAACCTCCAGCTCGCTGTACAAACTTTTTTCTTACCATGGTGGAAGGAATGTGGGAGCTGGGAGAGGCAAGCCCCTCCGTCAAACTTACCACAATAAGAAAAGAAAAAAAAACATGAACTCCTTCAAAATAAGATATAGCCTTATAATAGCGGTAACTGCGTTTTACTGGGGAAAACACAAAGTAAAAAACAGTAATGATAAACATAACAGTACACAAGTCCCCGATCATCACGTGCTTTTTGAAATACAAATCACTCCAATCGCTTCCCACTGAATGTTTTTTCCTCACATTGGTTTATAATTTAACCAAACACAGGCTTTGAAAATTGTTCTAAATTTCCTCATTCTGGCCTTTGCTTCAACATTATCTCTAATGCACAAAATGTCATCTTTTCAGCATATAACCACTTTGAAGTCTGTCAGTGCGTCTGGAAACCTGAAAATGTAACGTTTGCTTTTTATTTTGAAATTAACGGCGCCTGTTCTTCTAGTGTGCCTTGACTCCTCAGCACCGCTGCACACAGCTGTGGGCAAACCGAATCGCCTCTCTGAGCCGTAAAGTAGCCCGAGAGCCTCAAATGTTCCAGCTTTTCATTAATGCCGTGAAGTTCTGGATCAGTCCAACTCATGTGGTGCTCACTTCCTTTACGTTGTCAAAAAAAATCTCAAAGAAACACCAACAATATAGCACTTATGTTTTGAAAACAAAAAAGATGTCACGTGTAGTGAAGTTTTATTTATCTGTACAAATGAAAACGAGCTCTCTATAGATTATATGTATTGCTTATTGCGTGATATTACTTAAATTTGAAAACATTAAATGGAACTAAAATGAATGACTTAAAAAAAAGTCACCTTGGTACGACACAGAGTAATCGATAGAAGTGATTTCAGATGTTTCTGTGTAGTCAACAGGATCTATGACGCATCCGTACCTACATTATAATTAATTAAGTATTTTCGGCTCGCTAACATTATTTTCTAGAACTGTGATGTTGTATTTGTTGCAATTTCTTCTGCCCTCTTGGCCAGCTCTCTCTTGAAAAAGATCGTTTCAAAGATCGGAATGATCTCGAATTGATATCGGTATAAGACATGTTAGACAGATTATAGGCCAATAAGTCATTTACAACAGTTTCAATATTGACAATCATTTCATAACCAATGCTGGAAGAGATTGTTTTTTGTTTTGTTTTTTGGGTTTTTTTTTGGCAGAACGCTTTTGGGTATGGCAGGCGCCGAGGGCGCACTGGAAATCCCTTTTACGCACGGTTATTGTGCCAAATAAAGAATCGCGGCGACTATAGGGACAGCTGTGGGCCTACATTGAGAAACTTGAGACAGCCGCGGCTGAAAGGCCCAATCCATGAATTCCAACAGACCCCTAAGCGGTTCAGCAGACCACCACCACCACACAGTAAACGGTAAAGCATTAAGACAGAAGACGGAGGACTGGGATGTGACCTCACCATGGTGACATTATGCGCAAAAGTAGACTCGCTGGTAACACTGCTTTGTGTGACCTTTGTTTTAATAACAAAGGCACAATATGAAAACTACAATTTTCGAAATTTTTCTGGAGAGGACCTCATGCCCCTCACCGCTGCGTACGGGAAGGCGCTGGATTATTACGCAGCTGGAAACTGGACGGAATCGATCCAGTACTTGGAATTAAGCCTACGTTTGCACCGGCTTCTGAAGGACAGCGTGAGACACTGCGCGAGCCACTGTAACTCGAGCAAGCATGACGACGAGTCTTTTGCTGGATACCCGGATCTCCGCGTCTACTGGAACGTTATGATGAAGGCGACCTGTCAGAAGAAGTGCAGGGCGCTTTTCCCCGCGTTCCAGCTGCCTCCTCCCGGCCGAGAGATCCTGGAGGATTTCAGCAGAAGATCTCCCTACAGATACCTGCACTTTGCTTACTCACAGGTCAGACAACCTCCAATAAATTCACCACACCCATTTATTTAAAGGTATTTGCAATATGTTAAACTACTATGTTTTTTGTTTTTTGTTTTTTTTAAATACTTCAGTTTGGTTTGGATCAATATATACATTCTGCGTGTAGACTAATGACAAATTAAAGAAAAATAATAGGTTGATTTTTACTTGGACGCGCAATAGAGCAGAAAACTTTAAACGGAGGCCTGCAACAATTGTCATGTTATCTTGGACCATGTGTAATATACCTCCAAATATTCCACTCTCTTGACTTTCAAATGTCGGACAAAAATAAATAATTCTAACTCCTGCAGCGATTTTTGCGGTGATTTTTAGTTTGTGCGATAGAAAAAACCCCAAAACAAAACAAACAAAAAACCCACAGACCTCTGTGCGCTATTTCACAACATCCAAAGTAATTTGTGTGCACAGCTGAATGACCTGCAGAGGGCGGTACCATGCGCCCACACCTTCCTCCAGAGGAACCCTGAGGACCAGCAAATGCAGCAGTTGATGGAGGAATACAAGAGCAAGTATGACCTGAGCGGCTACCTCATCGACCACGAAGAACGACCCTACGAGGTGAGAAGCGCTCAGCCATTGTTCTTTAAGTCTGGAAAAGCCTCACCTGCAATCTCTTAAAAAAGAAAAGAAAAAAAGGAGTATGAAGTCCAAGAAACAGTCGGAAATTGTTTAGATAAAGCAAAGAATGGATTCTACTAAACACTGACTGTATTTACTACATTGATCGAGTCAGTCCAAAAACTGTCCTGATGGAAAAGTCATTATGTTTTCAGTTTCAATGCCCCAAAGCAGATCTAAACTCCACTTGGAAAGAAAAACAGAAATACAAGCCAAAGCTTTTGTGTTGGCTCACACAGACTCCTGACCCAAACATGAATTCTTGACACGCTATCCTGCAAGAAACTACCTCACAAGTTGAAGTTATCTGCAAGGACGAGTGGGTACAAAATTTGTATAAAGCTTCCCAAACTTATGGATTCATGTGTTATTGGGGCTAACACATACAAATCAGAAAATAATGAAATACTTCAATGAGACTGAACTGCTTGAGATGTAGAAGGTGCTGTATTGGGCCCTTCTTTTATAAGTAATAGAGTGAACAAACTCTTTACTTGGATTATTTACAATTTGCCAGCTAATGGTTTCTAATTTTGTTTCCAGACGTCATTTCTGAGAGGAGTGAAACTTGTGGGTTCGGGCGACTACAGCAGCGGTGTTCAAGAGTTGGAGGAAGCTCTGTGGCTCTACTTCCAGGAATATGACCTGTGTCAGGCCGAATGTGAAGGGATCACTCAACTTTTACCAGACAGAGACTTCTATGCAGTCATAGCAGGTTGGTGTGTCATATTTAAAAATGTCCAGATTATCAATATACTCACTAATGAGCATCTAAACGACACTAAAATCTTCTTTAAAAATAAATCTAAATGTAAAAGCTGTGATTTTAGAATCAGAAATGATTCTGGATCCAGTGTTTCTTCCGTTTTTCAGCACACTTCTAGTTTCATGTAATCTGAATTCTTTCTGCTTGTCAACAGATGCCTACATTGACACATTAAGGTGCAAACTGAGGTGCGAAGAAAACCTGACACCGAATATTGGGGGTTATTTTGTAGTGAAATTTGTGCCCACTGTTTACCACTACCTCCAGTATGCCTATTATAAGTGTAAGTTCAGCATCATCACAGATTCTGAATATTCTTTCTCAACACTTTCTGCTGTTGAATCTCTGAGTGTTTGTGGTCTGTGTATTCTCTGCACAGTGAACGATGGACGCAGTGCCGTGCCCTGTGCGCACAGCTACTTCCTGTTCGAGCCTGAGGACCCAGTCATGAAGCAGAACCTGCTATATTATAAAGCCTACAGTCAACAGTGGGGGCTTCAGTCCAACCACTTTACCCCCAGGATGGTAAGATGAAAATTGGAAAAGTTTGTTGCAGAATAAAGTTGAATATCGCTCTATAATAATCATGCCACCAATCTTTGTCTTAACAGGAAGCTTTCAAACACTACAACCAGACAATAATGCAAAAAAAGATGTTGGCATTTGCAGAAACATACTTCAGTCTGTCTGATGAGGTGAGCTTTATACAAAAACAGCTCATTCTTTGGCCACATAAGAGCTTAGATTGGCTGAAATGCTGAATGAAATCCCTTAAAAACATTGATTATCCAATATAATCCAGTATAATCAATTTGATGTTTATTGAACATTCAGGGAGAAGTTTTGTGGCTGCATGTTTTAGCACTTTGTAATGTAATTGCGATCTGGATCGTTCTTCCAGGACTTTCTAGGACCAGAGGAGGTTGCACGGTCGGCCCCAGACTCGCCTGATGCTGAGTTTGAAGGTATTGGAGATTATGAGGAGTCAATTTACGCAAACTGGAAGCAACTGAAGGGCAAAGGGGATGCTGGCGAGTCAGACATCTGAAGATTTTCTGGAGTTTACAGAGAATAGTCTGACTATAAGACTATAAATAACCACTTGTTACAACCAAGGTATGCAGAAGAGCGTCTCTGAATGTGCAACACAGTGCCACTCCTGTCATTAAGAACAAGAAACTGAGGCTACAATTCACACAGGATCACCAGAACTGGACAACAGAAGCTAGACTGGAAAACTATTGTAGTCTGATGATTCCCACAATCCGGGTTTCTGCTGTGACATTCAGACAGTGGGGTCATAATTTGGCATTAACAACATAAAAGCGTGGATCCATCCTCCCTTGTAGCTACGGATCTGGGTTAGGATTATGGTTAACACATCATGTCACAAAGCTCAAATCATCTCAAACGTTTCGTGAACAAGACGATGAGTTCACTGTACTCAAATGGCCTTCACAGTCACCAGATCTCAGTCAAACAGAGCACCTTTGGGATGTGGTGGAATGGGAGATTCCCATCATAGATGTGCAGCAACTGTGTGACAATATGTTGATAGACCAAAATCTGTGATAAATGTTTCCTGCACCTTGTTCAATCTATGCCACAAAGAATTAAGCATAAGCAGTCCTGAAGGTAAAAAGAGACCCAACCCTGTGCTAGCAGTACCTAATAAAGTGGCTGATCAGTGTAATTAGACTTTAAAACTAGTAATATTGTAGCTGTCACAACAAGTCGTGTCATTATGAATTATGAACATGAAACTGAAGTAGCAAGTTAGTCAGCGTTGCACAGATGGTCAACCAGATATTTACAAATTATCAAATACTTTCAAGCCAGATTCAGTACAGTATAATACAGTATATTAAGCAAGTCGGTAACATTGTATTAAAATTGTTTAGCTGTAAACTTAATCTAATGTAACACAAACAATCAGCAACAAAAAAGTTTAATTATATCTGGATTCATAGCAGCAGACACTCATGCAGTGGATCACAGAGTCACTCGAGTTCAGGTAGGTTTTATTATGGATTTTAATATACAGTAATACGAGTATTTACACTGAGAGCCAGGTTACCTAAAACTAGACAATGTTGGCTTTTAATAGTGAGTAGTGCCAAAGTCCTTTTAATAAGTCAAACTACAGCGTGCGATCACAGCTACAGTAAACATGGTGTGACCTGAGCTTCCAGCACAATCAAGGACAGACATGTCCTAGAGATTTTTTCATGTTTCTACAGCGTTTATGGGTGAAAGAGTCCAACTGTAATTAAATAGATATGTTAACCCTTTAAATGAAGCCTGTGGTGACAAATATTGAGCACGTGTGACGTTATATACTGTTAAAAGTCTTTTTCTTGTCTACAAAAACAATTTATTAAAGTTATTTTCAGGAGGCAGGAACCTTCACTAGAGATCCTCGTGTGATGGACTTCAACTCAACGTATCAACACTCCTTTAACGCTCCTTTAGGTTGGCTGGCAGTGTAACTCGGATAATTTCTTCTGGCACCTGTGCCAACGACTCTTAATGCTATTATTGATAAAATACAGCTTTGTGTGACAATCACAGGAGTATAAGCCTCTAAACCTGATCGACACGCTCTGATACTCAATTTTTTAATGCACTTATATACTGCTCATTATGTGGATCTGTTCAGTCAGAAGTATATAACCTGTAACCATTTAGAGACAAAGCATAATCAGCTAACCCTCAGAAGCCAAATTAATAATTCATGTACATTTCTGGACTTGAGGGAGATCCTGCGAGACAGCTGTGTTGTCTCGTTATCATTTTTCAGTGTGAAAATCTAATACTGGCATGTATAAAACACACGGCCGTAGCCTGAGTGAGAGCCAGTGACATTTCTGAGCATTCGGAGAAGCTGAGATTTCCCCTAAGATGCAAAGATTTGCATCTCTTCTCGCTGATTAAATCATCCAAAACAAGCAGTTTCAGGCGGTAAGAGTCTTCTCTCTTCAGGCTTGTGCTTCCAGTCAGAGCGGCAGTGAGTCACTGCTGTCTAAAGGGGTCGGTACATTATATACAAACAGCACCCATGTTCAGCATACATGTATGCATACAGTATAGTTTGTATGCGGATTACAGGATCATACAGCGGGATGAAACATTGGGTGCATACATGTGCAGCTGGCCATCCAACACCATCCCTCGCAGGTTGGAACTACACGTTCATACATTAGCAATTATTATGTAGAAGCATTGATTTAGGATTAGGAAAGGAAGCATAAGGGGAGAAATTATGGCTATTACTCTGGAATGTAAAGGTCTACAAAACAAAACCCTCATCTAGACAGACAAGATGTCAGCAGCCTGATATTTTTACACTTCTATTACAGCTAAAGTCACACTTCTGAGAGGAGGTGGTTGTGCTCTCCACGAGGTTAAATATGTAACTGTTCTCTAATACAAGGCTTCATTAAACAAGTCAAGACTGAGCGAGGTGCATGGCCTACCTTCTGTGAAATCATTTAAAGGGGTGAAGCTTTTTAACAGTCAGTACAGCAGAAGACCTGCTGTGACCTGTCGAAGCGAAAAAAAAAAAAAGCTGTGTGTGTCCCAGACAAAAAGAAATAAAGATGTGGCAAAATGAAACAGGAGGAGGTGACGGCAGCAAAAGTGACTCAGACAGCTACAGCCAGACTTTATGGTCTGTAGGAGTGCCCTCAGAGCTTCCATACTCCTGATTTATTTTTCCAGGTGGCTTGAGTACCAACATAAGAAACAGGAAAAATCTGAGGGCCAGTAATGGAAGACATCTTTGTTTTGTCTCCTCAGAGTGGACTGCACACAGTGTAAGGAAGATAGGACAGCAGAGAGATATGACTCAAACTCCCTTAGATCTGGAAAGAGAAGAGGAATGGGGTGGAGAAAAAAAAAACAAGAGGAGAGGATAAGGAAGATAAAGAGGTGGGAGAAGAAGATAAAGATTGAGTCCCAAACTGAAAAGCCAAAGACGAGCCTTTCAGTTTTCTACAATGTAAATGACACAGAGGCAAAAACTGAGGAGAAGCAAACAGCAAATGTTTATCTTTGCTCGAAAAACTGCTTTAATGACTAATTTAAAAACAGCTGCCAATTAATTTTCTGTTTACTAATCACTAAAGCAGACAGAAGATCAAAATATTTTTTTAAAAAAAACTTCATTAATAAAAAGTGAAGCTTTTATTAATGAAATGATACAAATCAACACAGAAGCTATATGCTAGGAATGGCAACCAACTCTGAAGCGGCACGCAGCACAAATAAAAATGAAGCAAACTAGGATAACACAGTGAATAGGAGTTTGTATATTTTATGAATGGGTACTGCAATATGCACAGGCTATATAAAGACTGTAGTATGTGGCATTGCTTTATGCCATTGTCGCTATACAAATACACATTAATAAAAAAAAAAAAAGATCATAAATGAGGAAAAATAAGAATAAAGAAGCAGGTAACAGATACAAGTGAGAGTCCTTAGAAAAAGGACAGATGATTCTTACAAAACAGATGGCAATACAGTGATATAATCATCAGTGGTTTAATGATGTCCCAGCTTTGGGATCAGCTCTGAAAGGTGGGATCGTACCTTCCTTTCCGGATATTTCTGGACCGGAAGTGATGCAGGAAAAAGATAAACAGGGACAGCAATATTATCAACTTTGGTGTTCAAGGAGCAGTGTGATAAAAAAAACAAACAAAAAACAAACAAACCACAAAACGAAACACAGTGCCGAAAAACCGGCATTTACTTCAAATCTCACATCTTCATCTTTTGCTATCAACAAAGTAAACTCTACTGCCTGCCGGTGCAGGATCTGTCCGGGTAGATACAAGCTATAGTTATGAGATGAAGGCAAAAGATTATGACGAGCGCATCCGTTCCTCTGCATACTGCAGGCGTGCCACGGCAAAGCTAGCATGAGACAAGACAAAGCGGATAAAGCAGGCAGAAGAAAGACGATTGGGAGTCAAATCCAGCTGTGCACACTGAACTATGGAGAGACGTGCTTTCTAATAAGGGATTCTAATATGTGCACCAGTATGCCAGAGAAAACTTCAAAGAGAGCCTCACCAATGCAGCAAAGCACTCCTAACATCACTAAAGTGAGCTGTTGGTGCCATGCAGAGAGGAGGAGAGGGCTGCAGAGGTCTGAGCATACCCAAACATACCCATTGAATTGCTGAGGTCAGTCTGACATGGGAGCTTACAGCAGTTTCACTATCTTGGACAAATTTACCTGAAAGAATAGCAACTAACTGTTGATTAATAAACTGGGTTTTTTTTCTTGAATTAACTGTATTAGGTAGAAAAACATGCCCTCAACAAGTTCCTGTCCTCAGAAAGCTCAGCCAACAAGCCCAACCCTAATTTTGTTACTCTTCTTCAAATAGGAGTCAAATTCTAATCATCATCATCATCTCATGCCATGATGCAAGTTTCAGGGAAGATTTTATGTAAACAAAACAAAACAAAACAGCGAGCTACTGAAATGCTTTCATTCGTGCCAAATTCCTCGACATACCCACAGATGGTGAACCATCTACTGCACATCCACCCGCTTTAAGAAGAAACCCACATGCTCTCTTGTGGTGAGTATGGATCAGGCTGCAAGCAGAGAAGCGTTCAGCAGCGAGCTGCAGGCAGGCGTCTACGTTAGCTGACAGAAGGAACACGGCAGGCACACACAGACGGAGGCATGCCAGAGCTCTTACTTAAATCCCCAACCAGTTCCCCCCAGGATTATCGCCGCCAGCAGAATAGCCCCAGCAACCGAGCCTATGATGATATTGGTACCACTGGGACCTGTGGGAGCGAAGGAAGAGGCATGTAGGCATGCTGAGAACCAATAAGTGACTTTTTGGGTACATATGGAAAATAAAATAGGCTTCATGTTCTGCACCACATACAGTCAGGTCCTTAACTATTTGGACAATTACACTTTTTTTTTCGCCATTTTCCTCCTCTTGAAAATGAGGGACTGCATAAAAATGGCTCCAATTTCCAAACAGTAAATCCAATAGTTTGTTAAAGTTGACAGTCGGCACTTCAATTAAATCTTGATGACTTAATTTAAATTAATCTGGTAGTGCACAGAGGTTATAAATTACAGAAAAAAGTATCACACTTATTGAAATAGCTGTATATTAGTTTGATTTAAGAGATGGGTAAGGGTGTAGGTGTGTATGTAGATGATTTTCTGTTTTAAAACATTTTAGTTCATGTTCATAGATCAAAAATGAAACTTTAGAAAATCCTAGTACAACCCCAACCAAAGTTTAATTTTTCTGTTTGTTTATTTTTTAAAAATTAAATAAAAGTCTATTATTACTCCTCCAAGTTTTATTTTGAATTTTTTTTCTTTGTTCTGTCTCCTTTTTTGCAACCACATGTTGTTAAGCTCTGCTGGATTCACTGTAGCTGCAGTTTGTTGTTGAAGAGAAAACAAATGCACTATAATTATTTAATATTTTTTTAAATTAATTGTTGCATCTTTTCAATAAATTATTAAACAACTAAATATTATAAAAAGCACATCATATTAAACAGCATGAATAGGTATGAACTTAAGATACGGACTTCAGATACGAAACCGACTTCTGCAAATGATTAGATGATCAAAAAGCAAATGAGCTCCGTTACTTTAGTGGAGCTGGCGGTGCAGAGTCTGTCTGATGAAAGGACTAAACTGCTCTGTGAGGTTACCTTTGTACTTCTCTGGGCCATCTGGCGAGGTGGGGGTTGGGATCGGGTCAAACACACTGCAGTCCTTCCCGGTGTAGTCTGGATCACAGATACACTTCACCTCGTTACTGCACGTCTGCAGGACACAGAGGACGAACATAGTCAAAGCTTTATAAATGAGATGAAGTTCTAAAGTCCAAATTTGAAACAAAGGAAGCTCCGAGGTGGGACAGATGGTGGTTGTGGACTCACCCCGTGGTGGGAGCAGATACGCAAGGATGAGGATCCAGGGCAGGTGCTGAGGTTGAAGGTGGTAACGGGGAGGCAGCGACGCTCCAAACACATCATGTTCGGCCCACATGGTGTCCCATCTTCCACATAGCCCAGATCCAAGCCATCGTCCAGCACTGCGTGACCACCCCTGTGGGTCAGACAGTTATGTCAAATCATACTTACCTAATATAATAATGTCTTCATGTGCAATCTTTTCCAAAAGGCTAATTTTCTGAGTGCATTCATCCACTACTGACAGGACAAAGAACTAATATAGGAAAAAAAAAATAGATGAAACTGACATTTTTTCATGCCGAGGTTTTGAATTTCATCAGGCTGCCTCACCTGCAGTCCAGGTATCTGCTCTGATGGTGGATGGTCAGGCTGGTGACCTTTCCCTGCAGCTCGCCAAATCTCGGTCTGTCTGTCAGATTGGTGCAAAGCAGCAAACCACACAGAACATCCCTGATGCAGGAAACCGAGAAAAGATGGAACAATAAAAGCTTAAAAATATTCCAGATAATCTAATTATAGGTCACAGAAAGTTATATTCACTGACTGTTTATTGCACGGCACCCATCCCTGGCCACTGGAGTGTGGACCACAGTTTCCTCTCTCTGTGCCCTCAGAGTTCAGCTTTTCATAGCAAAATCTGTCAGCTGAGTCTGGGAAAAGAGAACAAACTCGCATTTATCAAAAAAAAACCTTACAGTGAGTGTTACAATTAACTTATTAAGAAGATGTAAAAACACAGAGGTTATGGCCAAAGAAAAGCGTTAGCATGAATAGCCATTAACCTCCTAAGACCCGGACTCTTCCAAAGCATGCATTTTTAATTTCTCTTTGATATTTGGGCATATTGGCACTCGATGAATGTAAAAAACAAATTACCAGATTTTTCTTTTAACCTTATTTTTGTTTCTAAGAAAAATGAGAGCCACATATGAGGATATTCGTTTAAAATTTTGATAGAACAGTGGCAGTATAATGTCCTTGTAAGTGGATATCAGGCCCTTGTAGAGTAAAATTGAGTATTTTGGTCTAAATAACCCAAAATGTGATGTCCACATATGTGGACGCCAGGTCCTAGGAGGTTAAAGGGCAATAAAAAAATAAATCAAGAAATAAAGCTCAATATCAAATCCAAACCTACTGAAGCCCCACAGAGTCTTGCACTGGCTATCTCTGGTCTTGCAGCGACCTCCATAACAGCGACCCTGGCAGGGAAAAGAGAGGAATTAAAGATGCAGAGCAGATAAGAGAGGGAGGGAAGAATGTGCTATTAAATATAACTGTAATTGAACTTTACTTGGCCATCTTCACACGTGTAGCCATCCAGTTTGTGGACATTATGGGGACACTGGAAGAGAAATAACATCATCTGCCTTTTTAGAGTCACTGTGGGTGTTAGATCTCTGAATTTCTCTGCAGGGTGCTCTTTTTCACCTGGCTCGAGTCTCCTGTGCAGGTCTCAGGAATGTCACAGTCATTCACAGCACTGCGGCACGTCACCCCTCTCAGCTCATACTGCATCAGCAGCAGAGGAGAACACAAATGTGAGACATGTGGAGGAATGGTGCACGCAAAATGAGATGGACACACAGTCAATCTGTGCTATCTAGTTAGCTCCTCCAAGTCCAAAGCTGGTCTACAGCTGTGAGCTCTGTCAGCCCTCTCCCCACAGAAGTCAAGCTCCATTTAAATGTTTAATTTTGCCTCAGTTATGGAGGAAATAACAGTCCTCTGTTAATGAACCAGCAACATTGGCTGCACCTCTACCAAGATTTTATATCAGTTTGCACCATCGTAGCATTTCCAATCAGTCTGACGGAAATGCAACCTTATATTCTCAGATAAGGTATCAGCACAGGGATCTTGGGGATGGAAAGAATTATGCTTTAATGCATTAAAACAGCTTACCTTACAGTCCCTGCAGCAGAGCCCATTGCTGCACATGGCATTATGGGTAAGAGTGCACTTTTTGCAGCAGTTGGCTCCACTCAGGGTGCACTCCTACAGGGAAAGAGAGGGTTTTCTTTTAGGTCCTCACATCCCAAACTCATAACTAATACCTACACTTACAATCTAACACAGTATAAAGACAAAACTAATTAAACCATCGTTGAATTAATTAGTTTATGCTCACCACCAGTGATCCACAGTCGCATTCCTCTCCAAGCTCTACATACCCATTGCCACACTCTGATGGGTCTAGGAGCTACGTGGGAAACAGACGGTAAAAACACATTTCTAAAAGGCACAATGTGAATCCATTCAGTCTATAGCAAGAAATGAGAGTTTTTCTTATATTTCTATCCCTACAAAAGAGATTAATCTTGACCTTAAGAGCCTCTGATAGTAACTGACTATCTCTCACCTTTGTGGGCTTGTTAAAGAGGCAGCTGCCTCCTCCCTGCTGGAGGAAACGCAGATACTCATCTATACTACAGCGAGAGAACTTCCTTGGCAGGTAGTAGCTGATTAACACAAGAAACAGAAAATATTTAGCAATTTATCAATTAACTGAAAAATCTGTTGAAAATCAAAAGACATCTGTTTTTGCTCAGAATTCTTACTAAATGTACAGAAAAGTTAATTTATTGTTACCCTGTATCCTCCATGATACAGCCCAGCCACGGATCTGGACACCTGCAGTCACCTGGAGAAAAGAAAAACAAGCCTGTGCTGAAACTGAGGATGTGCTTGTTATACCTGAAACAGTGAGATGATGCATTTGCTCAGTGATAAATGTATAAGAATAGGCTCAGTGGGCAAATTAAATGAGTGCTGTTTATTAGATTTCTTACGGTGGTGGAGGGATGATGATTTGGGCTCGTTTTAAAGCCACAGGATCTGATTATCTTGCAGTCACTGAGTCTAACATGATCTCCTCTGTATGCCAAAGTATTCTAATCTCAAATGTGAGTCTTGTGCAAGGCTTTAGTTCAGCTCTACACTGAGTTTTACCAGCAGCTGTTCGCTCCTTGTTCCTTAGCATGCCGATGTTCTGACCAAGACTCTGAGACAATGTGATGGCCATAGGACCCACACTACCAAACTGAAGAAACACACAATCAAACACGCTAATAATTATCCTCACAAATATCAATATTTAGAAGTTTAGCAGACAGTAGAGAGCACAAATGTCACCTCATTGATCCCTCCACCCCGAGTCAATGAGCAGATGCCCCCAATGTAGGCTGCCTCGCTGCGGCTGCTCATGAACGTCCTCCCACTGTGGTAAAGACAAGACTGTTAGGAGAGAAGGAGAGCAAGCCGGAGGAGGATGAGGACGAGAAAATTAAGACTCACGAGAAGAGATGCACAGCATCAACGCGCTCCTTGATGCTCTCCTTCCTGTACTTCATGAAGTCACGCAGGGTGAGCAACGGGTCATCGCCGACAGCGACCCTGTTTTCAGATGACCAGGTTTCCATGGCTACCAGGACGATGCGAGTGTTGAGCTGCTCCTTGTAGATCTAAAAGAGATAATCAGCACGTGATTGCGCATCCTCACCTGGTATGTAATCAATCATTTAAGTGCCCAATTTCTGTGAACAGTTGCAGTAGACCCCTCTGAAAGGAAGAGGGTGCTGTGGGATAAGGCTGTGGACTAGTTCCTTCTTTATAATAGAGTACAACAGCTCAGTCTCGAAGAAAAATAGCTCGTCTTAGATGGTTCTGTCTATTTTATTTAATGACAGCTTCATGAAGCAGTGTCAATTAAATTTCCATATAAAATCTTTTGTCAAAGCCAAATTTGTCATGGTTTAGGTAGGAGGTCATTCAGTATTGATACATATTGGAGGAATATGCAAATCACTAATATTCCCAGTGCAGCTGGTTAAAGACGCTTCAGCTAGACCGCAACACGTAAACCATCTTTCACTCATCCTGGCAACGTTTCCAATGTAACCTTTTGCCGTCTACCTAAAAATCCCTGTCAGAGCTGGTTAACTCCAGATCAACCCTCCAGATAATTCCATCTGAAATCTTTGGATACAATCTGTTACGCTTAAATGTGCTATATTAATTCATATTTATGAATAATAATGATTTAAATTGTGCAATATTGCATATAATGGAGACAGTTGTATCCATCTACTTCAGTGATGGAGAAGGAAGGCAACAGCTGGTTGCCACAGAAACCGTCACTGTCCCCAGCCAGTGACGGGTTTCACATGCTGAGGACAAAAGCATGGAGTGATTTTTTTTTTTTTGCTCTTCATTTGGCTGTTTTAGAGGATAATCATATACAATCGGCTCCATTCCACACACGGCAGGAAAAAGGTTATTATATAAATGATACAAAAGGTTCACAGTGAGTGCTGAGGTTTCTGACTGTAAAGATTCATTGCTTTACTCCGTTCATAATAAACATCTCCAAAATAATTCATCCTCAACTATAAGCACCATTTGTCCTACTTAAAATCTAAACATGCAACATTTTCACTTCTGTTTGATGTGCAATACTCTGCAAAAGTCTTGGATCAGCCCTCATTTCTTCATATTTTAACAGGAAAATGGGAAATAAATGGGCCATTTATTGAAACGTGCAAACACACATGCAAAAATAGTATAAAAAGGTAAAAATAAAGGTTGAGAGTGAATATGATTATCTTAACTCTTCAACACAGGCTGAACTCTACTAGTCAAGCTTTCCTGTGATTTCTTTAAGTAGCCTTCAGAAATAGTTCACCAGGCTCATTGAGGACAAAAAAAGCTCCTCTTTGGATGTTGGCTGCTTTTTGTTCTATTCTGTCAAAAAAATTCCCATATTGCTTAAATAATGTTGAGGCCCGCTCTGTGGAAGCCAGTCCATGACTGATGGTGCTCCGTTGTGTGCTTTTTCTATCCAGGTATGCTTTTGCTGCACTGGCAGTATGTTTGGGATCATTGTTATGCTAAGAATTTAGGCCACTGTCAATCAGAGTAAAAAAAAAAAAAAAGAAAAGAAAAAAGGCTACAAAT
The DNA here is from genome assembly GCF_051167445.1 of Perissodus microlepis. NCBI lineage: Eukaryota > Metazoa > Chordata > Actinopteri > Cichliformes > Cichlidae > Perissodus > Perissodus microlepis. The sequence continues at coordinate 13,487,932 of NC_140468.1, forward strand.
GGCTGTAGACACTCACTGTTGTAGCTCTCTCGACCTCCTCCATACATACTGATCATATTTTTGGTTCAAATTAAAAAGATTGAATTCATCCCATTTCTTAAAGACATGACTTCCACATACTGTGGCTACTTCTTTTGTCCTCCACTTTTCCATGCCAATCCCATTTTTCAGTTGACAGCTCTTTGAGAATCACCTTGTTGGTGCAAAAATACTATTTTATGTCTGTCAAACTGATATTTTTGACACTTTTAATAGATTAAACTAAAGAAATTATAACAAATTATGTGCTTTAGCAACAGACTGCTAGTAACAACATGCCTAAAGACACCATTTAAGATACCTCTTTGGTTTTTTGCTAAGCTGTCATGTGTGTAGACACATCCCTTGATTAAGGTGCCATTTTTTATGCTTGAATGATTTATGGGCGAGTGTTAAACATTCCTCTCAAAAAAGTCAGATACATGAAAAAGAGTGAAAAAGCAGCCAATGTCCAAAGAAAACCTATTGCATTTGAGAAAAAGAAATAAATAATAATGGACATGGCTTAAAAACAAAGTCACAGTAAAATGGCTTGTAGGACTTTCCCAAATACAAAACGGCAGCTGTCCAACTCAGAAATGTTTCATCTGCCAGAAAAGCCTCTGAAATGTGGCAGCAGCCATAAAGAAAGCTTGAGAGCCCCTGATTCAATATGAGGGAAGCCATGCTTAAAGAGAAAACAATCAAAACATCAAGAACTCAAAAATTTTAAAAACGTACAGATTTTTTGTTACATTTATACCATCTACACCTGTCCTTTAAGCACTGAACATCAAAGGTTTTATCTGCTGCAGGGCTTAAAACTATTCTTATTAAAAATATAAAAATAAACTCCTCACCAAATCTGCCATGTTCACCACCGATTTAGAAAAAATCTTCGTCTGCGTGGTCGACCGGCGTAACTGCACAAACTAAAAAGAGAAGACCATGTTACTGCAAGACTCACAATCAATTATTATCACTCCTGTTACTCAAACAAGGCAAAAGAGAACTTGTGGGAGCTGCCGGGTTCACAGATACCAGTTCATAATCGTTGACCACCATCAGCTCGATGTACTTGGTCTCAGTCTGGACGGTGCGTTGGCCTCGCCTCACCTGGAAGAGGGCAAAATAAAATCCACAGAGCCAGACGTTTGAGCGTGCTGTCACTTTAACCTTGATACAAGATAAACAGACAGAACACCACAACACACACACACATCACAAAACCAGCAGGTGGAACTATTACTCACACTGCATGCGTGCACACATGCTGACACTGATGAAACTCTAGAGTTTGTCCTTGAAAAGGCAACACAACGTGGAGATCATTCATTCATAAGCAGATTTTAGTTACTTCTGCCTGAAAAGATCGACTGCAGCGTGAGCATGTGATCGCTTTAGATGTTTGATAGAAAGAAAAAAAATGGCTCTGAAAAATAAATGTGCTCAGGTGGGTTTTCTTTGTTTTGTTTTTTTTAAATACTCAGACCTAAGTACAGCATGTTGAGCAAACAACTGTCATCACATTTTGATTCTAACTTTATTATAGTGTGATTAGTCTAGAGAGCACGAGACTGACTTATCTCAACTGAAACCAGCTTTGCACTCATGAAAGAGCCCATTGATCACAGGTAAAAATGGGGCTTGCTGCCACTGAAGGTCATTTTTTAATTTGTAGTACTTTGGATAATGTTGAAAAATGAAAAGTTACAGGCAAAAAAAGAATTTTATTACAGTTGTTTTTAAGTCTGCTCTGAGTTAGCCTGAAAGATGCATAGAGACATCAGTGCAAAGCCAAACATTCACCCTGTGAAGGTAAAATTAATGAGGAACCATAAAGGCTGTCGCCCAGACAGACATCTCTTCAACTTCACACCTTCACTTCTTTGTACGGGTCTACGAGTCTAAACAGAGTTCAAATTTATTCCAGAGGTGTTGCCTGAGAATTTTTTTTCTTTTTTTTCTAGGACTGTTTTTAATCAGAATTTAAAATGAGTCATATCATCATCTGACTTATTTGTAAAATATTAATTTCTCCTCACTGATGATTCTCTGTTGGTGACTCTCTCAGCATTGCTGCTGCCAACATGATCCCAGCGGGCCAACTGTGTGTTTGGAGGTGTGTGTGCAGATAAAGAATCAGAGCTTGAAGGAAAACTGACTTGTCTTCTTGAGCGTCGAAGACCTTCTGTGAGCATCGGCTTTTCTTCGGTAGACCAGTTGACTTCATCGCTTAGCTCGCCATCCTCTTCGCTTTGCCTGCGTGACTGCATCTTAGCCTCTGTGCTGTTCATGGAGCATCCTGCAACACATAAGCAGACACCACTGAGAGGGAAAAGTGGCTGTTATCATTCCAGTGATGGATGCAACCATGTATTTTAGTCCAGTGATCTGCAGGAGAAATCAATATCAGAGCCCGTGGCAGGGAGAGCAGAAAAAAGGGGAGCGCATGAGCACAAATGGAGAGAGTTAGGGGTGAAGAGGCACAGAGGAACAGGAATGAGCGGGGAGGTGACTCCAGAGAGGAAGAGTAAGGGACAAATGGGAGAGGTGGAGAAGGAACGCAGCCAAATGAGACGTTTAGGAAGGGCGTGGAGGACAGATGGACAACCTGAGGACTCTGAACGTGAAGGGAGTGAAGAAGCAGAACCAAACAGGGGCTTGCATTACAGAATATTTGACTGCATTAGATAACTGTCAAGGACAAAAGTGTCGTCTCCAAACAAGGAATAGCACCAGCCTTTGAGGTTTAGTAACAAACTGCATCTCGTCAGGGTTTCATTAAAATAAGATCCAGATTTTTAAATGTATCTTTTTCCCCACCAGTAACAGCTCCTCATAGTGAATTTCTGGGGAAATTCTGTATCATTAAACCAATGAGAGCTTATATGAATACTGACATTTGGAAATTACTGTACGAGAAAAAAAACGAGAGGACTTACCTGGACAGGGAGGTGGAAAAAGGTCAGTGTTAGGCATTCGAAACACAACGTGGTCATTGTGCTCCTGGAGGGCGACAGGGAAGAACACAGAGGGAGAGGAAGATGGAAACAATTTAATGCATGTCAATTTTTTTCTGTAGCTGAAATGCAGCAAGGGAAGCCAACAACAAACTGTTATTCCACGATTACACTTTACAGATCAGGATTTTACATTTAAAAAACTTATAATAAACTTAGATTGAAAGATTAAACCGGTGGTTTAACATGATATTGATTTTTATGACCACACACAAGCAGCCAGTCTTTTTCTTGTTTTGTCTAGTTTACTTTTTTCACTAATCAGCAAAATCCTTTTTTTTAAAGAAAAAAAAAAATATTATCGAGGGCTGAAAAACTGCCTGAATCTTCTTTGCAGAGCCAACTGGTCTCAAAAAAGAGGAGACATAGAAACAAAAGGTGCAAAAGTAAATGATACTAAATCATTAAATGATTCTAAAAATCTGGAGAAATCTCTGTGGGGAAGTTTCCCACCGCACAATTAGTCCTGGATGCCTGTGATCTTCATACCCTCAACCAGCACTGCATTAAAAACAGAAATGAGTCAGTTAAAGAAATCACTGCATGGGCTCAGGAACTCTTCCAGAAATAATTGTGAGCACAGTTCATTGTGCCATCCACAAATGCACATTAACACAGTCCTCAGGACTAAAGAGGAGCGGGACCTCTTTAGTTGTTATTAGTACTCAGTTCAAAAGCCTGCATCTCTGATGCTACAGGAGTGCATTAGTGCCTATGGATTTGGCAGCTTGTACACCTAAAAAGGTATATATAGGGTTTAGAGCAACATATGCTCCCATCCAAATGGCGTCTGTTTCAGTGAATGTCTTGCATATTTCAGCAAGACAATACTAAATCACATACTGCATCCATTAAAACAGCATGTCTTTTCAGTAGAAGGCCTAACTGCAGTCCAGACTGTTGAGCAGCTAGAATCCCATGTCAGGCAAATATTTGATCTCATTACTCTTCCAAAACTCCAGCAACTGCTCTCCTCAGTTCCCAGATGTTTATGGGATGCTGCACAGAAGTAAACATGGTCTTTTATGACCAGGGAAGAATTGAGCTTCAATCAGGTACTCAGAGGACCTGTGCTTATGTGTATATGTCACTCATCTTGGGATTTATGTGTCATAATTTTTAATGTTAAAAAAAAAAAGCAAAAAAAAAAAAAAAAAAAAAAAAATTTCAAAGTGAACCAGCAGCCGGTAGGGATTAGGAATAAGTGGAAATCTGAGCCTTGAAAACCTGTACTGGGATTTGATCGACAGACGTGAAACTGCAGAAAGCATTCAGTTAATGGATCTTAATGCTGCTGAAGTATTAAATATAGTTTAGAAAAACATATGCTTAAATCATACAAAACATGAATGGACTTCTCATTGTGAACTTCTTCTGTGTTCTTCTGTGTGGAAAAAACAAAAAGAAGTAGAAAGTGCTGATGCATATTTAATCAATCACGGGGCTGTCATAATGGCAGCAACTCCACTGGACACAGTGGTACACTTGAGCTGGGGATAAATACTTTATGAAAATGACCCATTTGAGAGAGAGCTGAGGAGAGAGGAAGAGAGTGAGGGAGTTTGAAGATGAGCTGAGAGGCTATTGATTCATCTCTCCAGTCTATGTAATTGAGCTGTACTGCGATCACTGTGAGCCTTAATGGGGGAAAAAAAAAAAAAAAAAAGGCTCAGCCTCTTCCTCTCTAAACACTTTTATCCCACTCACATTAGTCACTCTGTTGAATCTTCATTTATCTTAAATGCAACTCTTTTAAGATCAAAATCTGAATATTTGTAAAGGGCCAAAACTTTCTTTTTGTCAACTTTTCCTTCGCTCACCTGCCTCCAGCAGATAATCTGCTTCTTTTCAGACACTGGAAATGTTTCCATGGTGGTGGATTGTGTGTATATTCAATACTTTCCACACAGAAACTCAGAGATGACGGTAAGTTATGGAGAGCGGAGATACTGTGAGAAAGTGAGACCTGACAAAGCAGCTCCCAAACATGATTCAAAGTCCTCTACTGAAAGAGAGTCTATTACATGTGGCCTGCTTAAATAAATATATAAATAAAAGTGAAAGAAAAAATATGAACGCATCGTCTTTTCACATGGTGTCAGAGTAATTGGAAAAAATTGCCTCGGAGTGGAAAATCTGGAACAATAATTTGGAAAGTTATATGTGTCATACATAAAAATATGGCAGATGAAAATAAATATTTAGATGGCAGGTAATAAAAATCTGACTAGTAGTGCAGAAATCTGCATACCAAGTCAGGTGGAAACAGTTACCAACACTGTGCAATAAAATACAACACAGATCTTTGCAGCGCTCGTTTTGTTGTCACGTTGTGACTTAAAAGCACACAAACTGATGAAGGAAACAAATGAACGTGTGGTTAACAAGTCCAACTACTGATCACTCACTCTTCACTTCAAGTCAAAGTCAAAGTAAACTTTATTGTCATCTCTGCTATATACAGTACAGTACATACAGAGACGAGACGACGAGGCTCCAGTTTCATTCAGTGCAAAAGACACCAATAAATATAAGAAGAGTAAGAAATAAATATACACTTTAAGACTAAGGTGCGAAACAAAACAATACACAAAATGCTGTAAAAAAACAAACAAACCAAAAGAGCACTGTAATTGCCAGAGCGCTATCAGCCGCTGCCTGCTCATGGCGTCGCCGGAAGTTACTTACCGCTCCAGTGCCAAGAGGTTCGATCTCGTAAGAGAAGTTCCCGTCAGAAAACATCCCCCTAAATAAAACAAAATGATCATGTATGATAATTGCTTCACCACTTCTTTTCTAAAATGTGTTTCTATTTATCAGAAAACAAATAGAAAGGTGGATCGGAGGAAGGTGAGAATTATTTATTTTATTTTAAACATAAATGACCCTTCAGTCTTTAATCTTGGTTCAATAATGTTGAGCTCCAGGCTCTGGGGAAGCAAATCCATAACTGCTAATGTTCTACTGTAGATCGATCTATCTATCTATCTATCTATCTATCTATCTATTTATTAGAGGTGGGAATCACCATACATCCCACGATACGATATTATCACAATACTTAACGCACGATACGATATTATTGCAATTTTTAAAAATATTTTGCGATATTCAGATTCTGTACATAAAGGTAAACTTTATCAATATTCATTTTATCTAATATCAAAGTCTCACTCTCAGTCTTTCTCTCATTTCAGTCAGTTTTATTGTTGACAAACTGAATGGTTTGTATTACAGTCTAGTCCAACTTAACTGAATGCAACCATCTGGTACAATTATAGCTATTCTGAACTATGCAATTTATGAAAACTATGCAGCCCCTGCAGCAACTGAAGAATTTGAAAGTAAATTAAAACAAAATATAATTTTACATTAAATAAAAAAGTTTTAAACTTAATTAAAATAAAACATGTCTTAAATTAAAATAAGTAAACTGTCATGTTTATTGCTTCCAAAAAAAAGTTAAACACATTTGGACAGTGAAGGAATGTCAGGATTCTTGCTCAGAAAAAGGAGCTGATCAACATGCTCTGAAGTCAGAGCACAAAAACCTTTTTTGTAACAAAATATCGATTTCTGCTGTCCCTGTATCGATACATTATTAGCAAACAAAATATCACGATACTACACAGTATCAATTTTTTCCCCCACCCCTACTATCTATCTATTTATTTATTTGTGGTATTGCATTGTGGATAAAAATCCGATCACACTTTTCTGCTTTCATAATTAGTTAAAATTATGAAAGCAGAAATGATGAAGCCTCCAAAACCCCAGCAGAGCCTCTACCGTGTTTTATAGATGGCTGTAGAACAATGTTCCCTCTAATTTTTCATGTGTCTGAGCAAACACACAAACTCCCTGAGCGGACACTTGGACCACTGTGAGCAACAGCAGACGTGTGCACTGTGGTCACGCCAGCATCGAATCCATCCAAGTTATATGATTTATTAAAATAATCAAATTACAGCATTTACATTTATGTTAGACTACTTTTAATTAACTGCTTTAGCCCACTTACAATGAAAAAAAATAAATCTTGTTCATGACCTGTGTAGTATGTTAACACTATTGGAAGTAAAGAAAACAAAACTCTCTCTTTTTTTTTTTTTTTTTTTTTTTTATAAATAGAGCTCTGACTTGTATGAGTATGAGTCTGTGGTCTGGGAGAGAGTCCTGTAACTCTCTGTCTGCAAAATACAGGATATAATGACCAATGTTGGGCAATTAATTATTATAGCTACTTCTTCAAAAAAGTTAAAAAAAAAAAATTGCAGCCGTTTACCTAAAAATGCATTTCAAACTATTTACAGAACAATCAGCTGTTCTGCATCAAATTTGATACCACACAAATTATTTGGGCCACTCCAAAAAATAATTTCTGTCCACTATGAGATAAAGGAGAACAAAAGCCTGACAACAGGAGATGTATCACTCCTGTAACACCTGTAATATTCAGCAGTCGCCTCATTGTTCTGACACACACAACAAAACTATTGACTACACTACACGCTAACAACACAAGATTTGTGTCACAAATCTCTCACATCTCAAAACACCGCCGTCACTCCTACAATTTCCCCCTTCCTAAACAATAAACGCCATGTTGCCATATCATTTTTTGATTGGTCGAAAAATGTACCATGTCGACCAATAGGAAAGGGTGGGGGTTTTTTGGTTTTGTTTTTGCTCACAGGCTTTCGAGCGTTTTCCTTATAAAACGCCGTTTTTACCGTTTCTTCCCGCAGTAAATATGAACAACGATAGTATTCAGGAAGAAAACCAAACATTGCAAATATTTATATCATAACTCTGGTTTTACGTGACCTATCAACACAATTTAAAAACTGGTATAAAATCCACTCTTTTTCCGTCAATTGTTCCGTTTGTCCTGCTCACACCTCCAATGGTTGTACACGTTGTCATTAACGTGGCTTCACTCTTTTTTAATTTGCATTTATCACTCAATTAGATTAGTTTCCACTGATTTTCAGGGCGTTTCATGCATAATTTGGCATAGAAAGTCTGGCTCATTGGAAGCAAATATAAAGAAATGTGGCTCAAGACTTTTTCACAGTATACTGGTATGTGTGCAATTGGGTTTGATTTTAAACAATTAAAATCAATGCTTGGGTTCTCATTTGTTGTAGTGACTTAATCTGAAATGTAGCCCCACAGCGTTGGACTCACTGCAGGCCGTGGCAGGTTGACAAAGCAGCCCAGGACCCCGGCACTCCTCGTATTCGCCCGTGGTAGAAGCAGTGCTCCCCTCCCTGAAACCAAACAAGAGGTAATAGTGAGACACCGATACTGTCATCATCCAGTAACATGTACATGTCAAATTTCAGAAAATGAAGCCAACACCGTCTGCGAAGCCCTCAATGCTACTGATCTTTTGGCCCATAGGGTTGTCTGAAGGAGATCAGTGACTACTGTATGATTTGGTGTCTGGGAAAACCTACACCTGCTGCAGCTGCTACAGCTGAGTAGAGTTTCAGCAAGGGAAAGGAAGTGTGCATAACAGAGTGTGAGTGGGTATGCATCAGAATTTCCTAATTCACTGGAAGATAGCGTCAACTACAGCTATCTGAAGCACAAAATTCATTAAAGTCAAGGTTGAACCCATTTAAGTTGAAAATGAACAGGTGTTTTATAAGGAACTGCTCAAGTCCATCCGCTGGGAAGTACACAGAATCTCAAACTGTATCCATCACTCACACAGACACCTGACATGGGCATATTAGACAGACACAACGTCAATGATGTATTAGTTCACATGCCTCTTGATCCATTACATTTCACAGGTTACTGTAATGTGTAAAATACAGAAAGAAAGTGATGTGCTTTTCTGTCATTTTGTGGCTGTAATGTACAAATTAATGAGAATTAAAATCCACCAAGAAGACTTAAGACTTACAAGCGATCCTATCCAGAACAAATGAATCTTGTCAATCACCAAATGATGAACTCCGTTCAGGAGTATCATGACTTAGCACTTTGCTAATGGCAAATGGACTGGTTCTTATATAGCACCTTTGTACTTAATTTAAGCACTCAAAGCACTTCCTACTACAAGTCTTATTCACACCAAGCACACATATATTCATACAGTGCTTAAATAAATGCCTAAGCAGTTTAGCTCAAATTCACATGCACACTCTCTGATGGATGCATCAGGGGCAACTCGGGGTTCAGTATCCTGCTCAAGGATAGTTTAACACATAGACCGGAGGAGCTGGGGATCAATTCGCTGACCTTCCGATTGTCAAACAACCCGCTGCACCACCTGAGCCACAGCCGCCATGAATATGGAAGTGAATATTGTTCAGTACATCAGGCACAAGTCTTAATAAAGGTTACGCTGTGAAAACATGCTTTTAGTACTGATGGTTTAAGTTTTAAGTTGACTTTGTGCTAAGCTAGCCGTTATGCTAGTTGTTTGAGACAAATTTAACTATGAAAAGTATTTTTTCCCTTTTTGGCTCCGTATAATGTCAGTGATTGCAGATGTCCTGGACATGTGCTGTGGTTGTGAGCACAGCAGCCCCACCTCCAACCGTTCTGTTTGCAAAGGGGCATACAATGAGAAGAAAGTTTAAAGGAAGGGACAGTAGCAGGGTATACAGCTGAGGGTATTTTAATGAGGAGAAAAGCAGTCACTTCATGGAGCTGCTTTGAAATGCAACTCTGGAAAGATAATTAATGAACTTGTCATTTTAAATCACGTGTATACATTTTTTTTCTGCTAAAAATAATTATAAAAAAGCTATTTTGAATTGACCCTAAAAATCACAAGAACCCTTTTTCCCCCCATTGTAAAGAATGCAATGATTTAATAAACTGAAGATAATAATTTCTCTAATTTCTTAATGCATTTTCATAAAATTAGGGACTTCAAATTTGGAGCTTGCAAGAGAGATGGAAAAAAGAGGTTATATTAACACAACAGAAGCAGAGATATCTGACTTTCAGTCACTGGATCCTACAACTTTAAAGTGTTTCTCCAGACAGTCTGCCTGATAGACCTATACATTACACACCATCTATCAGTCAGCTGACACCACTTAATTTTGTTGATTCATCTGGAAAAATCCCCCGAAAAACTATAGACAGAATCTACAAGAGCTACAAAATAAAAAAGGTTCTAAAGGCTGATGAACTGCTTGTATGCCCGTCTAATAAAGGATAAAATTAGCTCTGATAATGAGTGACTGTCTCAATCCATAGCCAAGTTGGCAGAACCACTGGAAGGAGCAACCTGTACACCTCACTGCCAGATAACTCCACCTGATTATTCATAATCGCCTAAAAGGCTCCAACTGAACGATCATGTTTTGGACGTAGTGTTTGTAATCTGCGTCTCGCAGTACAGGAACGATCGGATTACGACAATCTGAGAGGAGACTGGCTACTGTCAGTCAAGTGACACGAGCATGGTTTTAAATGTGCGAGCTCAAAAAAGTTGAAGGAACAAAGAATTTCACAAATAATAATCATGCATGCTTTAACAGAGACAATGGAAATTAAAGTTAGGTGTTGTGTTTGCAAATACCTGGAACTCAGGTGTGCGTGTGTGCGCGCGTATGCATGCGTGTGACTGCGAGAGAGTCAGTTTCAGGTGTTTGTAATGAACCCCAATAAGTCATGTCTGCTACCCGATCCTGCTGTCATCCAGCACGGCCGACAGATCAAAAAGAAAAGGGGCAACTTGGAGCTGCTGTTCTTCATGCTTGGCCGACCTTTATTCTGAGCTCCAGCTCAAAGCTGAAAGCTCACAGAGAGATCCTGTCATGTCCAAGTTAGCTCTCAGACACATGACATCCTTGTTACTTTTCAAAGACAAAAGGGCACGTGTAATGTATTTTAACTGACACTGAGTATTACTTTCACTGCAAGGTCATTTCAACTGATCTTCTCGAAGGTGGATTTAATCTTCACAGGTACATCTGCACACACAGTCGGGCTACTGTTGATGACAAATTAATGATCAGTCTGGTTGTCTGTCAGCTACAAAATCATCATTCAGTCCAAAGTCAGTCACACGTGTCTTTTATCCCTCGCCACACATGAGCTTTATATGAGGCTCGCTCTCTTGGAGCAGACTGCTGTCTGGCATTTTATTCTGATTCAATTAAACTAAAGAAGCAATGGAAACTGCTAACTCTTAACCCTGGAGAACCCATGGGGTCAAATTTGACCCCATGGTTTCCCTAGAAAACCAATGGGGTCGGCTCTGACCCCATGGGTTCTCCAGGGTTAAAGGCCAACAGTTACGTGTGATTAAACTAAGATGAGGTCTCCATGTAAAAAGTTGTAATCTCATAGTGTTCTGACCCGATTTATTCAAGGCTTCAGAAAAGACATTAATTAGCTTAGAAAAGTTCTGCATCAACGTAACTAAACTATCTCGGCGTTGTCTTCATGAAACCATAGAAACACTATATATAAATAAAATTTAAAGGAAAGAACATGTCTAGGGTGGGTCCACAAGATTAGCTATTTTATTATACTGCATGAAGTGTTCCTCCCACAGTCCAAATACATGCATTTAATAGGGTATGGTCAGCTGGTGATTCTACATTGCTGGGACTCTTATTCAGATTGAGTTCAGGTTATTGATGCAGCCCTCCACAACAGTCACAGTTTCTCATGCAGATCACTACAACCGCCCCATGAAAGACTGGGACTGCACCAATAAGCTTAAAAAAGGCAAATAATTAATTTTAATATTGAGCGAAAGTGAATCCAGGTTATTAGAGAGGGATTTCACAACAGCCACAGTTTCTCATGTGGTCTGCTGGGAAAAATTACAGCCTAACTCCTCCCCTATTTACAACACCATAAAAATCAGTGAATCGTTTTCATTTGACAGCCAACAGCACGAAGAGGCCAAATAATGCTGTAGCATGGGCATGTACTAAGCGCAACTTGGGCGTTTCACTCACATGTAAACATCATGGTAGTGCTAAAAGGAAACATGAGAAATGCCGACTTCACTGGCAATAATAAGCTAATAAGGAACAGCAGCTTGCTATATAGATTTATATCCAAAATTAAGGCTGTGAAAATCAGCATTCAACTTTTACACTGATATATAATTTCAGAGATCAGCTCAAAGCTAACAACAATAAATTAAACATAGTGCTTCCTTCCAGACATTAGAGTAAGTCCCAGTATTTTTATGAAGCTTATTTACATGCAGCACCAGTTCTAGTCTGTCGAGGACTAAAAGAACATTCATCATTCATACCGAATAGTGAAGCAACTCACAGCACTTAGCAAGTTAATAAATAAATAAAAGGTAGGATTACGAGACTAAATGGAGGAAATCAAATTGCCTGACACAGCAGGCACACACTGACTGTCAGGGACTGAGGATGCTTTTCAGAGTTGCACTTCACATGATGTCCACTCACTCTTCCATTTAAACCATGCTGAAATTTTATTAGTGCTGGAAGGACAGCGACAAGTGAACTATGACATTAAAACCGAGAAATTGTATGAATGAAAAAGGAAAAGAAAAAAACTGCTTGCACTCACAAATTGAGACAGTCATGTCCTGCAGAAACAGCTGTACTGAACTTGACATAATCAGCTGTAACAGAATTAGAAAAGCTGGAGTGCTTGATGTCTGGACTCAGCATTGTTCAGAGTCTGAGAGCAGTGGGTGGGTGGTGGGGTATGAAATAATAGGTACTAATGTAAAGTGAAAAAGAAGACTGGAAAGAACAGAAGCATTACGTTTTAGAGTATTTAAAATCATGAGGAAAAACTATTTCCTCCAGATACGTTAAGCATCTGGTGCTGGCAAGAAGAGACAATTTTACAGTATTAGGAGAAACATTAACCGACTTAAGAAGAAGGAATGCAAATCAATCTAAAAGACTCCCCATTTCTCTCTGTGTTTCAGAGAAGCTAATTCATCAGTCTTCAGGGTTCATTTCACATGCAGTGTTGCTAGCTGATAGTCTGTCGTAGCCCGTTGTGCATTAATCAGTCTGGCAATTATATCACCATTTTATTACGATTAGAGTAAAACAGCACATATCAGAGTGAAGTTAAATGAAATTTCCCATTGACAACCCATTTGTTTTCAGGTGAACACACTAACCCAACACAAGGAAAAAAAAAAACTTTAGTAATGGTTGATAATAAGTTTTATTAAAAGAAATAAATCTGCTGGCAATGTTAGAACTCAAGAACGCAGCTCATGTCAATTCTAACCATCGTTATTCATAATTTCATTTCTCTGTTAGCTGTGTGTCACTGAGATTACATCTGAATGAGACAGTCACCGGCTCAGCAGAATAACCAGGATCCACAGGGGCCAATGAGAAAAAGGTGACACACAAAGACAGGCAATGTACTGGCTTCCCTGTAAAACTAAATAAATCAGTATAGAGCAGATGGAAAGGGGAGGGGCCTGCATGAACGTTCTTAGTGCTGCTTGGAGGCAAGAAAATGAAGCAGTTAAGACATAGAAATCTAGTGACTAAATTAATCTGACCAGAGTACTAATTAAATTAACATTTTAGATGTTTTTTTTTAACATTTCACTTCTACTGCATTTATTGACTACAGACCAGACTACTACTACTACTACTACTAATAATAATAATAATAATAATCCCGCCTTATGTATTATAATTTATAAAGGGTACCAAAAAAATGGTGGAGCCGCTGGACAAAATAAGAAAAAATATAAAAAATAATAACTAATACATTTTTTACCATATTCATAACTCTTTTATGGGCATTAAACCTGTTTTTAATCTAAGTGTATTTCTAGATTAAATTAGCACAACATTCAAACACTGCCATTCTAATGAGATTATTTTACGGTGTTCCCCAGGGATCTATTACCGGGCCACTATTAATCAAATTAGTGCAGTAATTATTCAACTCCATTTCTCTCATTCCGTGCTCAAATTGGCTTATTATTATAAGAATTGTAATTTTAACATAGTTGGTAGGAAAAAAAAAAAAAAAAAGTAAACATGTAGGGTCTGTCAGACTTTGTATCTTTGGGGTCAGCAACATTACCATAAGTCAAATATTAATATTATTATTTTTAATAAAGTCAAAATCAAAATTATAAATTGAATCTTTAAAAAAATCCAATATGACATAAATTTAGTTATGGAATACTGAGTCATTTAAAAGGTGATAAATGACATCAAAGTAAGAGAGACATTGGTCTGGCTATGTGGTTAATTTAATGATCTTACTTCATTTTGATTAGTGAATAGTGTTTCATATTGAGACCATTGATAAATCTTTATGCCTCCTTCCTGCACTATTTAATTATTTGGCCTTTTTATTTCTTTGATTTTAACCCGTTGAAATAATCTTCAAATGTAATGTCTGTGCCCGGATTATCCAAAGGTCAGGGCAGAAGGTGGCTGTAAAATCTGATTTCGTCCTTTCTGGAAATGCACATGATTTGAATTCCCCTCATGACACAAAGTAGGCCCACACTGGTACTGCTGCTGTCTGCTGGTTTCCATGGCAACCGTCTACCAATTGGTCAGGTGGTTCTTTGGCAGAGAGGATACAGACAGAGAGACACCGTCTCGCAGAGGCTGTCGAGAGTCAAGCTGTCTGCCCGTCTTGGATTTATTAAAGGCCATTTTGCTCAAATTTATAATTCATGACAGAGAGGACCATGTCAACAATCTAACCATCAGGGCTCATGCAGCTGTAGCCAGAAAGGTGTTTTTGGACACCTTTCCACAGGTCCAGGATAATGTGTGGACCTGATAAGCTGAAGAGTTGTTATGAAACAACACATCTGGGCTAGCACATATTTTGCAGTCATTTACACTTATTTCTAGACGTTCAAAAACATGCTTTTTAGGCATTTCTGGACTGGACACAAAAATAACGTTGTGTCACTCAATTACTGATTCTGCTTGGTTTAATTCAGGTGGAATACTCAAAACTGGGATGGAGAACCATAATGTTTCGACAAACAGCCACAAAAATCATTTTCAGCCTCAATTGTTTGATGTGAGAGTGTTTACTGTCAAAGCCATTGTCAGCAGGATGTTAGTTTGCTAGGTTGCAGGAGGTTGAAGTCAATCCCAGCTGACACTGGCCGACACAAAGACAGAAAAGAGTCATGCTCACATTCACACCTAGTACCAATTTGGAGCCATCAAAAAACCCAACCTCCAACTCCTTGGACTGTTTTTTTTTTCAGGGCAGGTGTTAACCACGATTATTATTAATTATGAACACATTTGCCACGGTGTTAAAACTGTTTCTGTAAACCTACCATATTCTGTGACAGCTGGCCGTCTTCCTCAAAGTGACGCTCGACATAGTCTGTAGACAGCAGATTGCTGGAGTGTACAGATTGAGAAATATTAGGAGCAAAAACAACAAAAAGTGCTTAGAAATGCTTAAAAAAAGGACCTAGTACTGAAGTAATGAATCTCTTTTACAAGGGTTTCAACTTTTGCTTACTGGTCCTTTCATAGAAATAAATAAAATCAGTGAACAGCAATTGCAGTGAACCACTTAAAGTGATGTTTAATGGACCTGAGGTAAGCTTTGCAGGTGTGCGGTGACTTACTGGTTGAGCTCCAGGTCGAGTATGAAGGCTGTACCAAAGGCTTTTACCAAGAAGCTGCTCTGGGCCAAATGGATGGGCTAAAAGAGAGTGAGGGAAGGGGAAGGAGGAAGGAGTGTGTGAACACCATAGAAGGCATAAATACTGCAAAGAAAATGACGGCTGCAGTTAATAACTGAATTTAAAATCACTTCTCATTTATGGTGCCTTAAAGAGAAACAGTCTGGAACGCTGCAAACATTTAATCTTAATTTCATCACTCTCAACATACATACATAATACTCTGTACACAATTTGTGCTGCCCTGTATACCCCCCCCCCCCTTTGATTTTATACCAACAAATACTAACATAATAAAACTGATATTTTATGATCATTTTACAACAACACGCTAACATCAGCCTGGTTTTATTAAAATGTAACAACATCAGTCTGTTGTAGTTCCACTGTGACGTTCTAACACAGTGGCCACAATACTCATGGCCATTGATCAATGCTCTTTGAGGAGTTGTTGTAATCAATGGTCATGACAATTTGCATATTAATGAACAAGAAACTGACCTCACAAACCATTGTTCGCTAGTGTTGCTAGTTTCAGTCATTAAGCAAATGTACTCTTTCTAAGGCTGGGGAAACCTGCAGTCAGATACGACTGAATAAGTCACTTGGATGAGTGATGAAACATTTTTTCAGCGGCTTTCTCCCACTGAAAACGTTACGTCCAGATGAACAGAATCAACTCTTTGGGATAGTTAATATAAAGTTTTTACTGCTTTTCACATTTGGTGTGACCTAGACCCAATTTTCACCAAAATTAAATCAGCTGTTTTGTATTTACCGTCACACAAAATTTTAAATGACATCTTGAAAACTGTGGATGTTAGCCTGCTAACAAACAGACAAGTCAGACAAACAGAACAGATTACATGCTCCCTTCCTTTGGGCAAATCCAGCTTTTATGAAGCCCACAGCACAACACTTGTCTCTGTAGTCATTAAGGCTTGTTTTATTCACCACTTAGTTACTCTGACTTTTAAGAGTTGGCTGAAAATGAGGCCAACCACGCAGGGCAAATGAACCAAAACACAAAGCTCAAGCTAAAAGATGCTGAAGCCATCTTCCCTGTGGTTTCATCACTACATCAGTGGACACTGTCACTGCCACATTATTCTGGGGGGGGGGGGGGGGGGGGGGGGGAGACCCCACTCTATTGTATAATTACATCAGGTATACTTCAAGTCACCATGTGAAGTCTTAACCATCATTACTGTTGTAGAGTTGTTTTTTTATTTAATGAGAACCCAAATCAGTTTAAATGCTTCTCAGCTGATTAGCAGTGTGTCAGTGAAAACAGAAGCTGCCATACTGCGCTAATCATGATGGGTTTAAAAAAACAACAACAAAACAAACCCAAATGCAATGTTGCTAAGATCTTAAAGATCTAATTGCTCTCATAAACATAATTCTGCTCATTCAGGAGAGCCTCTCGAGTCACAAATGTACTCCTTTGGATGAGGGAACGTTCTCAACACCGCAGAGCGGTGGCAGCATCTGAGCCAGTGTAGCACATGTTCACATTATTCTACCCAATTAGGAGAATTGGATGAATATTGGATCTGATCCGACCAACTAATTAGCTGACCTCTACATTTGCTGATCTTTTAGTAACGTGTGCTGATGTCAAATTTAGTGGGCAGTATGGGCATTTTTCTTCTTTTTAACTTTAAAAATATGGTCAAAAATCTAACGCAGACACTTTTTGCTGTTTCACCAATTCACCTCGGAGGGTTTTACATTTCAAACGAAAGATGATACCTTATTTCTTAGACCCTGGATAGAGACTAAAACTTGCTTACAATAAAAGGATTATCCTTCTAAGTAGAGCGGATATGCAGCAGAAGCTATAGGTGGCAGAGGAAATATAAGCAGCAAAATTACAATACGAATATCCTTTTTTACGAATGTTTCCCCAGAGGAGACACATCTTATCCACCCAGCGGCTTTTGGATAAAATTCTGTGCTGAGGGCTCATTGTCTCCGTCTAACCTTGCTCCAAGGTGAGCCCAATCCATATTAAAAGAGAGTTCTGTAGTAGCTCCCGTCAGTGCTCACTGGCCAGCGGCAAGGCAGGTCTCATTAGTAATACCCTGCACTCTCAGCAAACCACTTAGTATCAATCTAAACCTCCACTGGGTCCATATACCAAACAATAAAAGACCACAACGGGGCTTGTGAGCAGCAATACAAATGCTCCATTAGCACTCTCACTATTATATTTTTCTTATTTAAATTTTGATCATAATTCAGGCCACACTACAGTTTAGTTTCACACGTTACATTGTTGTCCACAGATACAAATGGACCCACAGTTTTTTAAAACTCAGTACTTACACCAGACTATACAGTCACGCTAAAAAGGTTTTACATACAAGGGAATAACAAAAAATAAATAAATAAATAACTTAGCAGGTCTAAAAATTCAGTAACTACAACCTCAGATAAACTGAAAAAGAAAACAAAAACATAACATTAGACTAGAGAGGAGACGTTTGGCCGTAATGCACAAAAATCAAACACAGCATATCAACACTAACACCACATACCACAAGCACAGTGGTGGAGGGGTGACGATTTGAGCTTGGACATGAGGCAATGAGTCGTCCGTGACTCCTCCGTATACCAAAATATTCTGGAGTCAGATATGAGGCCATCAGTCTGGCAGCTAAAACTTGACTGAAATTGCATCAAACGACAATGACCCCAAGCACAGCAACAAATCTACAATAGAATGGTGAAAGAGATCAACACTGAAGGTGTTACAGAGATCCAGACCTCAAGCACGACCTTAAGAAAGCCGTGCATAAATGAATGCCTGAACTTCAATGGACTGACCTACCATTGTAAAGTTAGGTCAGTTAAGTTATTGCATCTAAAGGTGCTTCTACAGCAACTGAATCCTGGGGTGCACCTTGTCTTTCCACACACTGCTTCTCCATTTTGGCTTAGTGTTTCTTACATAAACACTGTGTTGTGTCGATATTGACCTCAAGCTGTACTCTAAAAGATTTAAGAACTGGTTTTATTATGTCCTCATGTGCAAAACCTTAGAACTGACATTATAATGACTGTGTACTGTTACTTAAAGTGGAGCTTTACCCATTAAAAATATTCTCATACTTTCACTGGATATGAGCACTGGATTTCATAGCTATGACTCACAGATCAAATAAGAGTTTTTCCATTAGGAAGGCCCACACTGTCCAAAGTCAAACTCAGAGCATCAGGTCACAAGTGCGATCAGCACTTTTAAGACTTATTTTTGGCTTTTATTGGCAGGACAATAGCAGACAGGGAAGCAGAGGAAATAACATACAGAAATTGTAGCTAGATTTTGTACCCACAATTGAAAACCACCCTATTGTAAGTTTTAAACCGGCCACTTGATCTGAACGCCAGCATTAACATTTTTCTAAACTGGGAGAAATCCCAGACTGAAATCTTTTTTCCAGTCCGTAATTACAAACTTAAAGCTGGGGACAGTTTTACAGCAACATTAAGGGGAGCCTGCAAAGCTTTTCCTTGTTTTTGGTTTTTTTATGCTGTGTATATGACCAAAACTTCAAATACTCACGTCAGTGTGTGTACAGGTAAGAGACTAAAGGTCAGACTTCACACGGGTCTAAACATAGCAGCCCCGTCCACCTGATGTTCAAACCTTCTATTTGAGAAGGGCAACCAGCTCAAAGTGTGGAGCTACACCTGCACGATTCAGACAGTTGATGAACTAAAGGGATGCACAGCTGCCTGGTATAAGTTAAATAAAGATTATTTTGAACTGAGAATCATGCGAAGCTACTTTGGTAGAGCCCAAGACTGAAAATATGAAGCTGGAAACAGGAATAATAGGCCCACTTTAAATCCTTACGATGCATAATCACAAAAAACAATCACTGTGCAGCGATCGGCAGCTAGCACAGTGTAAAGTAAGCCTGCTGATTGCATCTCATATCTAAATTCAAGTCTAAGGGCACCTCTGGTATCAGCAGAAAGAGATCACGAGACAACACGCTGACCACAGGGGGCACATCAAGGTCAAACCCGTGTCATATCCACTGACCTGCCAGCCGCTGACTGACAGCGTTTACAGCAAAGGTAACAAAAGAGGACAGGTAGAGGTGTGAAATATCATCTGATGAGGCCGAAAGGAGCAAAAGGCTGAAGTTGAGGGGGTGGGATGTGTTTTATCTGCCTTTTTAATGCCCTGGTGTGTGTGGTGTGTGTGTGTGGGGTGGGGGTGTTAAAGAATGGTGTAAATGTGACAGACAGATGACTTCAGGAGAGAAGGCATAGAGGGAAAAACAAGCTCGACAGAGAGCAGATTTATTACACAGTTTCCATCTTTTCTCTGTAGCAAACAGCAAAGGTTGGTTTACACTGTCAGTGTCCAGCTTTATGCACAGTAAACTAATCTGAAGTTAATACAACCTGGTTACATATCATGAAGATGACCCACATCAGCAAAACTATAACTAAAAATATGAAAAATTAAATTTCAGTCTGCTAAGAGCAGTTAACAGACACGCTTTCTACTCTACATTTTTAAGATTTTCTGCATCATTGATGAAACTGTTCCTGCTGGATGTTTGACTAAAGGCAGTGTTAGAAAACATCTTGGTTGGGGGTCTACAAGGTCTACTCTTGATGTCTTTCTTGTCTTAATCTGATCTCAATGTGGGGGAAAATGTAGAAACTGATATTTATGGAAATCTAATGACGATAAATGATGTGTTCAGTTCTGATGGTTTGGACAACAGGTGTAAAAACAACAACAAAAAAGGCGGTAACAAAAGCAGGCAAAGCTCACCTGTTCACCGGCTGGGTGGTTCTTGACCCGGGTGTCCAGTCGGCTGTGCAGGAGCTCCTCCTCAGTGTGGATCTGCTGCAGGAGTCGCTTGGGCTGAACGACCTCCTCCGCGGGCGGCAGCCTTCCCTCCGGACTCCCCCATTCTCTCAGAGCTGCAGAGGACACGCACACAGGTGGGGCGAAAAGGTCATTTATAAGTTTTACTTACCAGAATCAACAACTGGCCGTGAGCTTCTTGATGTCCCTACTTATTTATTACATCGCGAGTATTTGGCTCTGTTTGAAGCGTGGGAACCTCTTACCTGTCTCGGCGTACCGTGCGTACACTGCAGCGAACAGCAGGCATCTCACCGCGAGCATGATGCTCACATAGTCCCAGTGATTTCCTCCGTGCAGCGCCGTTAAATGAACCGACACCAGCCGTGAGCGGAGCTGCAGCAGGACTCTTGTTGTTGTTGACAGTAAAGACAAACACAGCAGCTTGGTGCCTTCACGCTGTACACCCGCATTTCTCACTCCCTGTCCGCCTGTGGTGCTTACAAACACCTTGAAGGGGCTCCTCCTCCTCTAGGCTGGGGTAATATGGTGTTTGTGTGTCCGTGTCGCCCTGAGCTGCTCGGCTTCACACACCTGTCTGCCGGGCTCGTTACTGAGTGAGGCTGCGCGAGGAAACAAGCGGCACGTGGGGTGTGACGGGACCACCCACACACTAATGGATCCAGCACTCGGGCCCGGGAGCCCGAGGGGAAACACCTGATAGCACCGTCCAGATTCAGGCATTATTTTAAGGACTTCAAATGCATGCCATCCATCTAATGCATTTCAAACAGTGGTTTATTATTTATAATGCAGATGAGCTAAGTGTATTTTCTTTGCCCTGTCGATTAGAATAATAAATACATTTTCTTATAATTAATATTGAATTAAAGCCATTATCCCGAAAGAATTATGTAAATGAATATATTTGAATTATATATACGCAATAATATGATTCACTTATCGGTTGGGTGAAAACTGGGCAGTTAGTATTAATGAAAACTGGGATGAGGAGAACATATCAAATATTGTTCATGTCAG